>NC_063357.1:15783010-15823752 GCF_021869965.1 Rhincodon typus | reverse complement strand
GAGCGGGCCAGTGAGGCAACGTTGGTGAGAGCAGGCCAGTAAGGCAACGTCAGTGAGAGTGGGCTGGTGAGGCAACGTCTGTGAGAGTGGGCCGGTGAGGCAACGTTGGTGAGCGCAGGCCGGTGAGGCAACATCGGTGAGAGTGGGCCGGTGAGGCAACTTCAGTGAGAGTGGGTCGGTGAGGCAATGTCGGTGAGAGTGGGCCGGTGAGGCAATGTCGGTGAGAGCAGGCCGGTGAGGCAATGTTGGCGAGAGTGGGTCGGTGAGGCAGCCCAGTGCGGGACGCTGGCGGAGGCACGGCATGGGCTGGAAAGCCTGGAGCAGGACTGCAGTAGTGGAAAGGAAAGTTGGACTCTCTTAAGTTATCTGTTTTTTATCTTATTCTGAGTTAATGTGAATGGTGCCATGTATGTACGGTGAAGGTACACACTTTTCACTATATTTTTACATTGAATACACATGACAATAAATGACTGAATTCAATTCAAGATCTCTTTTTTGTTACCTGGCCCTATTTTAACATTGGTTTAATGCCATCGCATTGTAAATCATTCTTTGTTATCTATAGTTGTCTCAGTTGACAGGAATGTGAAATACAAACTTCAACTGCAAAATTTCAAAGTGTTTTAAGAAATTAAATGTTATATTTAGTTATTTGGGAGTGTGTTCAAGGTTGGAACGTACACTATACATTAGTGATCTACTCACAGCTTAGCTTTTGCATTCCAAGATATCCAAGCAAAGAAGTGTTTTCTAAGATCTGCATGTGACCATATTATCTTGTACGTGGATGTGGAAAATTAACTAAAACAAATTTTCATAAATTAATTTGACAAGTCCAGAAGATCTCTGCAGGACAAAGATGTCTGCAAGGAAGGTCTATACAGTGTTAGTTGGAGAAACCCAGAGGCTTACTATGTAAAATAATGTTTGCATATTTCATAACTCGAGCACAGAATTAGCATAGTAGCTTAATTAAATAGCTCTCCCACAACAAGCTGAAGGCAAGGCCAAGCTTGCTAAGAAATGGGAGGCTTTTGAAAATGCAAGTTGTTGAATGTAAAGATGTTAACCAGGGTTTGAGGCTTAGGGGTCCATTATACTCAGGCTGGGGAATGGGGCTACTGTAGTTGAGTGGGATCTGGGGGTGGATCTAGGGGCAGGACCAAGAGCAACCCTGAGGGCCATAATTTCTGTCCCCCTCCTCCTGCCTGCACCCACACTACATTGGTAAACAGTGGATGCAATATTCCCCTCCCTGGTGGCAGCAAGGAGGGTGACTAGAAAAGAAAAAGATTTGTTTGGTTGGTCCTGCAGAGACAAATGCAAGAAAAGTGGTTGCTTTCCCGACCTGGACAAACTTGTGGCTAAAAAGATCACAATAGAGAAGGTCTTAGTAGCAGGAAAGCATTGAAGCTATTGCAAAACTCATGATTAATAGCAACCTTTTCTTCTTCTCCTACCAGTAGCCATTCACTAACAGGGACATAGATTGTTCATCAGCTACATGTCACAAAACATATCAACAGATTCCTTTCTGCCACTGTGTTTCTTTATGTTTCCTGAAAATAAAGTGTCAGCTCTAGAGTCAGCAAACAGACCAAATCCAAATTTGTTCTGGATTTGAGTATACAGTGAGGGTACTGGCTAAACACTACAGTTTCAAGTTATTTGATAATGTTCAAAACTGCTTGCGAGGAGGTGAAGTCTACTAATGACATTTGCAAGATGGTGCTTGATGGGTTTTCAAGAACTACAGGTCACCATTGAGTGTATTCAACACCTTAGTCCAAGGACAATCAATTAGTTTCTTTCCTGAATCAACTGTGGCTTTAGGGTCTTTGGGTTCCAACATACAGGAGGTAGTCAGCATGTAAGCCTAATTCAGGTCTTCACCCGCCTCAATGCTGGGCAATTATCTGTTCCCAGAAAAATCCCTGGAAATTTCCAACTTGTGGAGTTAGGCAGGGGGTATGGATAAAGATGTGACTTCTCATTCTTCCTTCAATAGTCCTTTTCTCCATCCAAATCCATGTGCCGAAGGAATTTCAAAAATAAATCCCACCTCAGAGACACAACTGCCAGCAACAGGCTAATGACAGAAGGGATGGGTTGGCAGGGCATTTCAAAAATAACATTTAGTGATGCAAAAATGAAGAATGCAGTTCATTTTTAAAATTAAAAAAACCCTATTAAGCAGCATACAACAATGCTTATTGTGACAACAAAGGTATTAATGCTTTTCAACAATAAAATGCTTAAGAACCAGAATGTGTCTTTGTTCCAATGCGAGTTTCATGTGGACTCATGACATTGTCAACACATACCTGTAGAAAAGGACAGGAACTCATCCATGACAGTTATGTGAAGAAATTTGCATGAGATTTGTCCCTTTATTTAGCCTCTCAGATTCTTTCTGTGAAGCTTCACAGAGTAATCCCCCAAGAAAATTGAGTAAGATATAGACCTGCAAAGTATTTGTCTGTTTCCCAGCACTTTCTGCCCCAATCAGAATATCCACCCTAATAGACCCAAAGCTACAACAGTAGTTCAAGGACAGCAATTAGGAATGAGTAGCTTGCCAAACTTTCCCTTTTCGAAAGGGTTTTCCAGTGAGGAGCAATCCCAAGTCGGTACCAGGTTACTAATCCTGGCCAAGGTTTGATATAAATACTGCAATTAATCTCACTAATTGGGCTACAGATTGATCAAAAATCAGCTAGAGTTTCTAGTCTTAATTGCTATCCGGTGAACCTTATTAGAAGTGCAGGTGTGGATGCTGGATGAATATAGGATCAGTTTCAAATGTTGACCTCATGTTTAAATAACCTGCTAACACTCTCTGTGTCAGCTCATACATGAATAATGGATTCATTTGACTGAGATTAACCAACGTAATGCACATCAAGAATCAAACCAGAGCCCTTTCTGCTTTGCAAGTTCAGCTCCAAACTGGTAATGAACTAATAGTTGACAACAATGTTAATCAAGGAATCTTAGGCAGTTTTTTGTTTAAGTGCATTCAATTCATGCAAGAAATGTTGTAAAAAGTTGAGTTCTTTTTTGAAAACATTCTTTCAAAGATTATTCAAAATATTACCTTAAAATTAAGGAACTCTGGCAAAGTTGGGGTTTAAAGCAAATTCTCAAGAAGTCGGCAATACTGGCAAAGTTTCACAGTTGTTTCTTTTGTGACAACGTCGTTAAAATGGGATTATTTCAAACTATTGTTCGATAATAATTTCTAGAATTTTACATTGAACAATTGCAATGACTTTACCGAATACATGTCTACAACACTTTAATATTTGTGTTTTACTCCCGTTTTGGGTAATTCTAAACTCAATTTCCACTAGCGTTCAATATTCTTCTGCTTAAATAGTTAAATGTTAGAATTATGATTCTGAATTATCATAATATTTTGTAGATCTACCATGGCATCGCTTACAATATGCTGGCTCCCTAAAGTGTAGTTACTGATGTCCATTATAATTCCTAAGCATCCTAATTACAACCATTTTACCATAACTAATGTGGCAAATGTATTAATGAAATATGGAGGATAGACTGAAAGTAATAAAAAAAATTGCCTGACTGATTTTCAAAGTTACAAATGCCTCAGTCCAGATCTTCTGAGTGCTGACCTCTTTTGGAATTACTTGGGAAGTTCGAACTCTCAAAGTCTCTGACTCTGATCTCTCCATCATTGACTATCGCTCCAACTCTACCTGACTACTGCCTGACCTGAGTATCCCACTTTTCCTGACTAACAGTCTACACCAATCTCTCACCTTCTCACCTCACGTATCTCACTCACCTTGCACTCTAACCTCCTGCCACCTTGCACACCTACCCCCTTACACAACTACCACCCCACTGCCCCTGCCTCCCCACTACTCAGTTATCACTTACCACATCCACCTACCAATTCTGACACTAATTCACTCTTTTATCCACTCACCCAATCAATTATTCATTAACATTCACACTGGGCCTTTAACCTTTCCTTATGGCAGCTAGACCCAATAAAAGGGAGAGTGTCAAGGCTTCCCCAATACTACAGCAGTGTGATGGAGCTCTTCACTAGACACTGTGCTCTGTACTTTTACTGAAGCCACGCTTGGAAGATCTGGCATGAAAGACAAAATGACATCAGGGCAAGGAAAATTTTGGGCAGAGCAGCAATCTGATGATCACTGTTGTTCCATGAAAGATCCCTGACAATATCTGAGACACCTGCTATATGAGAAGCACAAGTGATCTTGATCTCAGTATTTTTCATCATGCTTTTCTTTTATTCATTCATTCATGGGATGTGGGCGTCTCTGGCTGGGCTAGCATATTTTTCCCATTCATTAATTGCCTCTTGATCTGAGAGGCTTGCTAGACCCATTTCAGAGGGCAGTTGGGAGTCCAAACAATGCTTTGGGTCTGGAGTCACAAAGACAAGAAAAGGACAATAGATTTCGTTCCCTGAAGTGCACTTATGAAACAGAAGAGTTTTAGGGCAATCGACAAACGCTATATACTTGTCATTAAGCTAGTTTTTAATTCCAGAATTATGTGGAAGCAAGTAAAATTCTTAACACTTTGAGTACCAACTTTCCTTTAGTGGCTGAAAAATGTATTTAACTTACAATTGGGACTCAAGAACTTAATTGTGAATGAGTTATTCAATGTAATGTTATTTCCACACTGTTGTGAATCCTCTACCTATTGGAAATGGGCATAGGGCCAAAGTGTTTCAGCAGAATTCAGCTTGTGTCAAGCACTCAGCTGGGGCAAGTCCAAGAGAACGAGCTGGTTTTCACATACATCTGTCTGTGCAGTGTTATTTACCATGCTTGTTTTTTCACAAAGATTCCCTGCAGAGCCCTTGGTGGTTGCGATTTATTTTAAACATTGACTTTCCAGATGGTTTGCGGTTGGAATTAGTATATTCTAGGAACTAGGCCAGTCAACATAAGAAAGGTCTAATTTAAACACCTAAGATTAGCTGAGTCAACACAGCGTGGAGCTGGAGGAATCCAGCAGGTCAGGCAGCATCAGAGGAGCAGGAAAGTCGATGTTTTGGGTAGGGACCCTTCAGATTCTGATGAAGGGTCTCGATCTGAAACATTAACTTTCCTGTTCCTCTGATGCTGTCTGACCTGCTGGTTTCCTCCAGCTCCACACTGTGTTGACTCTGACTCCAGCATCTGCAGTTATTGCTATCTCTAAGATTAGCTGAGAATGCTCTGACTGTACCCAACACTATTGGGGTGAAGATTAGACTGACACCAGCTTGAACGTGTGCCTTTTGATTAAGTGAGGACATAATTGTGTTCTACCCTGGGTCTCCTGTGGGGCAAATAGCTTCACTCATAGTCTGGATTGGCACATAAGTGAGCTATTGAATGAAACTGCACCGAGACAAATCACCGTCAAGATTCTTTTCTGAAGGAAGGAACTGAATCGAAAAAGTATTGCAGTGGATGTTGCTGGGTATAGAAGGTTTGAGTTATAAAGAAAGGCTGGATATGCTGGGACACTTTTTACTCGAGTGCAGGAGGTTGAGAGTTGACCTTGTAAAGGTTTATAAAATCATGAGGGATATAGAAAGTGTTAATGATCGATATCTTTCCCTAGAATGGGGGATTTCAAGACATGGGGCCATATTTTTAGCATGAGAGGAGAGAGATTTAAAAAAGGCATGAGAGGCAATTTTTTTTACACAGAGGGTGGCTTGCGTGTGGAATGAGCTTCCTGAGGAAGTGGTGGATGTGGGCACAGTTACAAAATTTAAAAGACGCTTAGGTAAGTACATGAATAGGAAAGGTTTGGAGGGATATGGGCCAGGAGCAGGTAGATGGAACTAGTTTAGTTTGGGATTATGTTCAGCAAGGACTGTTTGGATTGAAGGGTCCTTTTCTGTGCTGTATGACTGTATGACACTATTACCTTGCCAATGTGACAACATCTAAAATACATACATTTGTACTTCCTCTGAAAATTCTCCAGGGCAGTGCATTAATCAAGAGAAGCAATCACAATTTAAGATGTATGATAATTTGGTTTCATGTAATTGCAAATGATTACCTATCAATAAGGCTACACAATCTTTCAGTATTAATTGAGGGAGATTTAGTGAATAACCCATGTTAGCATGGCACCAGCTTACTGCATTTCAGAGCATAATTTATTTAATTGGATATATCTTCAGTACCTTAAGGGTGAGTGATAAATTTCTGTTGGAACCCTGCTCTCATTTTTCATACTATTTAAAATACTGTTAAGAAGCACATTTTTGTTATGTCTTCAATTTATTTCCCAATTCTTATCATCTATTAGATGTTAAAGAGAGTGAAATTCAATACTTCCTAAAAAAGAGATTGTCATGCACAATTAAATCACTACCACTGACTACCGTTACAAAGTTGTATACAGTACTCATGAATTGGAAGGCAGGAAGCGAGAATTTATTTGTAAAAATGATAGTAGGGGAAGAGTGCATAGTTCCTTTAAGAGGTAAAGCGTTTTGTAAGCTTGGAAATTTACACAGAAAATGTCCGTAAGCAGCGAAAGAGGTACACAAATTGAAAAAGGTACTGAAATTGAAACATATATCAATTGGCCATGTGTTTTGAAACCTTAGGTTTGCTTTGATGGTTTTGGCAACTTGCTTGAAGATCAGCCAATTAACTTAAAGCAAGCACTTAGAGATTGAAAACCAATTGAATTTAAATCGGATAGCTTTGACAACCTTGGACCAATGCTATTGTATGAAAATTGATATGTCATCCAAGGTATGTAAGAAGAGGGTTTTTGAAAATCCGGGGAGAGCAAACCTCCAGCTGAGGAATAAACATCTAGCTCTCACAGTAATCTCTAAGCTCTCTGAGAAAGCACCATTTATCCATAAAAGGTACCACGGCATTTCTAGCTAAAAGTCCTCACAGAAGAATTCACAGAGAAAACATCCCTGACAGAAAAGTCAGCAGAAGAGAAGCGTTTATGACTGGAGAGGCAGTAGAGAAGGCAGAACATTCCAGAAGACATTACCTGTATGGACTTTGAGAGTCTAAATTTTAATTTAGTTTTCTTATTATTTAGGTTTATATAAGTGGGACTTGTGTTTATTGGAACAACATACCAGTAGAATTTTGTTCAGGTAGGGAATACTTAGTAGTTTGGGGGAATTGTTTGGTTTGTTAGTAGTTCTGTTAATTTGTTCACTGGGTAAAATAAATAAATTGTTACTTGTTGCTTATAAAGTGAGTGAAAGGATTTCATTGCATTTAAACGTCTCCTTTATAACAGATTGGGAGGTGAAAGGCAGGTTATACCATTTTCCCATTTCCTTCTGCTAAAGTAATGTGAGGCGAGCTTCTTTGTGTGTTTCAATTTTAATTATCATAGGACATCAACTCTCCCAGCCATAACAGGTTGGGGGCTCAGGTCTGGGATCTGGCCAGTTCGTGTACGGTATCTGGATGGACCTGAATGGATTTGGATAGAATTAAGCAGACGTGGGGATTAGCGTCCTAGATCTTTAAATAAAACTTCGGTGAGAAATATCTGTTTAATTTCAGTTACTTGTGGTCGGTTAAATCAAAAGTGAGGGAAATGGTTCTTAACGTTGCTAAAGAGGTTCTGGGGTTTGAAGATGCTTCCCAAATTTGCCATATACTTTTAGTCTTAGCAAACAGGCTAGTGTTGGGTTTAACTAGGTATAAAAGGAAATTGAAATGGAGTTGATCAAGCATTTAGGTATATCAGAGAAACAGGCAAGTGCAGTAGTGTTAGAAAAACTTAAATTGAAAATTAGACAATCGGATTAGAAGATAAGGAAAAGGAAAGAAGAAGAAGAAAGGGAACTGAAATGGTTTGAATTACAATTTAAAGCTAAGGAAAAAGAAAAGGAAAGAATTGTTCTGGCCAAACAAAAAGAAAATGAGAGAGAAGAAACGGAAAAAGAGAGAAAGTTGGAACTTTACAAGTTGCAAATTAAATAGGATAGCAGATGTAAGAGGATGGAAATGAAGGTAGAAGGAAGATTTAGTGAGGAGGTGAGTGATGATGAGTAGACCTATCGTAGCCAAAGACCTGACAGGGACATAAACATATATGTCAAAACATTACCAAAATTCAATGAAAAGATATAGAAGCCTTTTTTCTTTTCCTTTGAGAAACTGGCTAGGCAGTTGAATTGGCCAGAGACTGTGTGGGTAATGTTAATTCAGACTAAATTGGTAGGCAGGGCTGTGAGGTGTTTGCAGCACTGTCAGAGGAGGTGTCAGGAGAATATGAAGAAGTAAAGCAGGCTATTTTGAGTGCTTACGAATTCGTACCAGAAGCATTTAGACAACGGTTCAGAAACATAAAGAAGGAACCGATGTCGAGTTTGAAAGAGTTAAACATGACAACTTCAATAGATGGGTGAGAGCATTAAAGATGGAAAAGACATATGAGGATCTTAGAGAGATTATTCTGCTGGAGAATTTTAAAAACTCACTTCCAGAGATGATAAGAACTCATGTTGAGGTTCAGAAAGTTCAAACAGCGAGATCAGCTGCCGAGATGGCGGATGAATACGCATTAACGCATAAATCAAAATTTGGCTTCCGACAGCAATTTCTCTCCGTGAGGGATAGAAATTGGGGAAAAGGAGATCCTTCAATGAGGAAACAAAAAGTAGATCATACTGGGAACAGTTTAGCACAAGTAAAACAAAACCCAAGAGGATGATAGGAGTGAAAGACCTCAGGTGTTTTCACTGTAGAGGAGTGGGGCACACAAAGTCACAGTGCCAGTGGTTTAAGAAAGGCACTGGGAAAAAGGATGTGGTAAAAGAGGCTAAACCTGTGGGATTGGTTGAGGTAGTGAAGAGAATCCCAAAAGGAGTTGAGGAGCTGCAGGAGAATGCACAACCTAATTATGGGCTGGATAGTGAGACAGTGGCCGATCTCTACAATGACTTCAACTCAGTGGGTAAGGTTTACTCAGAAAGTACATGGGGAGAAGGTAAAGGAGTTAAAATATTGAGAGATACAGGAATTGGTCGGTGTCTAATAGTAAGGGATGAAAGTATTTGCACTCCTTCTGAAATGTTAGCTGAGACAATGATAATCTGTGGAATAAATGGAGAGAGATTTAGCATTCCTCTGTGTAAGATAAGGCTAGAAAGCCCAATCAAGATGGGGGAAGTAACAGTGGGAGTGATTAAAAGAGTGTCTATTCCAGGAATACTGTTTGATCCTGGAAACAACTTAGCAGGACCAAAGGTGGGAGTGACGCCCCTTGTAGTGGAGAAGCCAAAGGTAAACTAGGGAACTGAGGAATTAAAAGAAAAAATACCCTGGAATTTTTCCAGACTGTCTGGTAACAAGATCCCACAGTCGTAAGTTAAAGGAAGAAGGAAAAACCAAAGAGAATGACAAGGGAGTTGAGGTCCAGTTAGCTGGCACCCTGTTTGAGGAAATGGTAAAGAAAATATCTGAACAGGTAGAGGATCAGGCAGAGGTGTTTAGTTCTGAAAAATTAATGGAGTGACAACAAAAAGATGAGACAATAAAAGATTTATTATCATAAAGCCTACTCAGAAAAGGAATCAGAATGTATTCCTGAATGTTATTATTTTAAGGATAGAATCCTAAGGTGAAAATGGAGATGAGGCAGGTTAGTGCAGAGGAGAAATGGGTGGAAGTGCACCAGACAGAAACATAGAAACATCGAAGATAGGAGCAGGAAGAGGCCATTTGGCCCTTTGAGCCTGCTCCGCCATTCTTCACGATCATGGCTGATCATTCAACTCAATAGCCTAATCCTGCTTTCTCCCCATAACCTTTGACCCCATTCAGCCCAAGTGCTATATCCAGTCACCTCTTGAATACATTCAATCCGCAGGCTCACCACTCTTTTGTCTCCTTATCTCCATCCTAAATTGTCCACCTCGAATCCTCTTACTGTGACCCCTGGTTCTCGTCACACCCACCATCGAGAATATCCACCTGCATCTACCCTGTCCTGTCCTGTTAGAATTTTATAAGTCTCTAATGAGATCCACCTTCATTCATCCAAACTGCAGCGAAAACAATCCCAACCTAATCACTATCTCCTCTTACATGAGTCCTGCCATCCCCGGAATCAGCCTGGTAAACCGTCGTTGCACTCCCTCAAGAGCAAATGCATCCTTCCTCAGAAAAGGAGACCAAAACTGCACACAATATTCTAGGTGTGACCTCACCAAGGCCCTGTATAACTGCAACAACACATCCCTGCTTCTGTACTCAAAACCTCTCGCAATGAAGGCCAACATACCATTTGCCTTCTTTACCACCTGCTGCACCTGCATGCTTACCTTCAGCAACTAGTGCACAAGGATACCCAGGTCCCTCTGCACACTCCCCTCTCCCAATTTACAGCCATTCTGTACAGTAAACTGCCTTCTTGTTTTTGCTTCCCATGTGAATAACATCACATTTATCCGAATTATACTGCATCTACCATTGATTTTCACTCACCCAACCTGTCCAGTTCATGCCGAAGGATCTCTGCATCCTCATCACAATCACCCTCTCACCCAACTTGGTATCATCTGCAGACTTGGAAATGTTAAATTTTGTTCCCTAATCCAAGTCAGTAATATATATAGTGAATAGCTGGGGTCCCAGACTGATCCCTGTGGCGCCCCAGTAGGTACTGCCTGCCAACTGTTGCTGGTAGTATACAGACAGGACGTATTGCAGGTAGCACATGAATTACCCATGGGAGGTCTTCTAGGAGTGAGGAAGACTCAGGCTGTGATACAAAAGCATTTCTATTGATGTGGATTGCATAAGGATGTGGTTGAATTTTGCTGTACCTGTCATACGTGTCAGATGGTAGGAAAGCCACAGGCAGTAATAAAACCAATGCCTTTGATGCCAATTCCCACATCTGAAGAATCTTTCACATGGGTTACGATTGATTGATTGTGTAGGTCCCCTCCCTAAAACCAAAAGTGGGAACCAGTATTTGCTAACCATAATGGTTATATCTACCACACTTCCAGAGGCAATTCCATTATCAAATGTTAAGGCAAAAAAAAGGTGGTGGAGAAGTTGCTTTTGCTTTCTTTACCCATTATGGATTACCCAGGGAGATTCCGTCAGATCAAGGGTCCAATTTTACTGCCAAACTATTTAAGGAGGTCATGGATAGTTTAGGCATCCAACACCTTAATCAAGTGCATATCAAGGAGCATTGGTAAGGTGGCATCAGACACTAAAGGCCATGCTGAGGGATAATTGCCAGGGTTATCCAAATGATTGGGATAAAGGTATCCCATTTATATTATTTGCTATTAGAGATGCTTCAAATGAATCAACTCAGTTTGCTCCATTTGAATTCAAATTCGGACACAAAGTAAGAGGCCCTTAAAATTAATTAACGAAAGTTGATGGGTCCGAAGTCAGAGATCTCAGAGTTGGGTTATGTATCTGAGGTGAGAGAAAAATTAAACAGAGTGGATAAATTAACTAGACAACATTTGAAGGTGGCACAGCATCTACTGAAGAGAGAAGCAGATAAGAAATCTAAAGTTTGTATGTTTGCCTGTGGGAATAAAGTATTGGTGCTGTTACCAGTGGTGGGAGATCCCTTCATAGCAAGGCTTAGTGGTCCCTATCAGATTGAGAAGAAGTTGAGTCAGGTGAATTATCCGGTAAAGATGCCAGATAGAAAAAGTATTTAATCGGTGTGTCATGTGAATATGCTGAAATTTTGTTAAGACCGGGACAGGGAACCAGTAACCAGTAGTTACTGCGACTCAGAGTGAGGAATCAAATCCAGATGATTTGGATTTTGATGTGCCTCAAAATAAATTAAATAATGAGGCAGTCCTTAAAGAATGGGACAGGATAGCGAGCTATCTGTCTCAGGAACAGAGAACTGAATTGAAAGGCTTAATGCAGCAATATGAGGACACATGTAGGAATAGAATGGGGTGAACTAATACTATAGTGTATGAGGTTGAAGTAGGGAATGCTGTTCTGATAAAATAACACTCCAATGGGCTAATCCATTCAAAGCAGTGCAGATGCAGAAGGAGGTGGAGTTGATACTCCAAGAAGACATCATCAAGCTGAGTCAAAGTGCTTGGATTTTGCCGATCATGTTGGTTCTCAAACCCGATGGTACTCAATGGTTCTGCACGGATTATCAGAAGGTCAACACCATAACTAAATCGGACTCATACCCAATTCCAGAGCTGGAGGACTGTGTGGAAAAAGTTGCACAAGCCACTTACATCACAAAATTGGACTTACTTCATGGTTATTGGTAAGTACCTTTGTCGGAAAGAGTGAGAGAAGTTTCTGCATTTGTCACCCAAATAGGCCACATCAATCTAAAGTAATGTCCTTTTGGAATGAAGAATGCATCAGCCACATTTCAAAGACTTATGGATAGAGTTGTGGCAGGATTGAGTCATTGGGCTGTCTATGTAGATGACTTAGTGATCTTTAGCCATTCATGGAAAGATCACATGGTGCATTTGGCAGAGCTCTTAGAAAGACTAAGGGAGGCAAAACTGGTCATAGATTTAGCAAAAACTGAATTCGCAAAAGCAGAAGTGATGTTCTTGAGACACAATATCGGGACATGAAGGGTGACCCTGAGGGACATGAAGATGAAGGCCATCGAGGAATTTCTGAGACCATCCTTGAAGAAAGAGGTGCTTCGATTTTTGGGACTGAGTGGACGCTACCGGAAGTTTGTGCCGAACTTTAGTAGCGTGGTGGCACTGCTGACAATTTTGTGAAAGAAGAACATGAAACTTCAGTGGACAGAATAATGTCAGGAGACATTAGAGAATTTAAAAGCTGCGTTAATCATCGCACCAGTCTTAGCCACACCAAATTTCTTGAAACCCTTTAAAGTCACTATTGACATCAGCGATGTAGGGGTTAGAGCCGAGTTGATACAGGAGGATGATGGTGGAATTGAAAGGCCAATTGGTTACTTTTCAAAGAAACTCAGTATCCACCGGAAAAATATTCCACCATTGAAAAAGAATTATTGAGTTTGGTACTGGCCCTACAACATTTTAATGTTTATGTTACAAACAATATATCGGAGATGGTTGTATATACCGACCACAACCCTCTCACCTTTTTGGAAAGATTCGAGGGCAAGAATACGGGACTATTTCATTGGAGTCTTACATTTCAAGCATTTAGTTTACAGATTGTACATGTCGCAGTTCGTAAAAATCTTATTGTGGATGTGTTATCCTGGGTCAAAAAGAAAAATGTATATATAACATTTAACACTACTGGTCCAATGTTATACACGTATGCAGAACTAGTATGAAATGTGTAACTTTAGATTACTGACCTATGTATTTTGTGATAATGGTGTTAAGATTTAGAGAAAAAAAAACATTTTTTCATAATGATGGTTCATTTTTTTCTTAACACGGGAGGTGTTGTGACGTTGTTTGGAGTACTCGTGAATTGGAAGGCAGGAAGCTAGAATTTATTTGTAAAAATGACAGTGGAGGAAGAGTGCGTGGTTCCTTTTAAGAGGTAAAGCGCTTTTCTAAGCTTGGAAATTTACACAGAAAATGTCCGTAAGCAGCGAAAGAGGTACACACAGTTCTGAAATTGAAACATGTATCAATTTGCTGTGTGTTTTGAAACCTTAGGCTTGTTTTGATGTTTTGGCAATTTGCTTGAAGATCAGCCAATTAATTTAAACCAAGCACTTAGCAATTGAAAACCAATTGAATTTAAGTCTGATGGTTTTGACAACCTCAGACCAATGCTATTGTAAGAAAATTGATATGTCATCCAAGGTATGTAAGAAGAGGGTTTTTGAAAATCGGGGAAGAGCAAACTTCCATCTGAGGAATAAACATCTAGCTCTCACAGTAATCTCTAAGCTCTCTGAGAAAGCACCATCTATCTATAAAAGGTACCACGGCATTTCTAGCTAAAAGTCCTCACAGAAGAATTCACAGAGAAAACATCCCTGACAGAAAAGTCAGCAGAAGAGAGGTGTTTATGACTGGAGAGGCGGTAGAGAAGGCAGAACATTCCAGAAGACATTACCTGTATGGACTTTGAGAGTCTAAATTTTAATTTAGTTTTCTTATTATTTAGGTTTATATAAGTGGGACTTGTGTTTATTGGAACAACATACCAGTAGAATTTTGTTCAGTTAGGGAATACTTAGTAGTTTGGGGGGAATTATTTGGTTTGTTAGTAGTTCTGTTAATTTGTTCACTGTTAGGATTAAAATAAATACATTTTTACTTGTTGCTTATAAAGTGAGTGAAATATCATCTTTCCCATTTCCTTTAGCAGATTACGGGGTGAGGCGAGCTTCTCTGTGTGTTTCGATTTTAATTATCCAAGGACCTTGACTCCTCCCTCCATAACACTACAAAACAGGAAACATGTCAACTTTGTGAAGCCTACTTTCTCAGATCATTTTAGTATTTAACCAGTGCTAACCACACTGTTGGTTGGATGACTGAGCAGAGAGCCAACATTGTCACTGGCTACCATCAGTAAAAACTAACCTGCATTGTTTGAAGCTAACCTACATAAAAGGGAAATGTATTACAGCTAGAGTAGATGCTGGCAATTGCGCAGGAAGTGAATCTGACCTGTAAAAACAATAAGGAATTGCACATCATGGAAGAAAATGGGCTCCACGTTTCTCAGACACCACCAAATGTTTTGGTGGGGCAAGTGGACAGTGGGAGAGATGTTCTGCATCCATAAGGTCCAGGAGTCCCTTCAGACAAGTAATCAGAAGGTAGTGGGGGCAGACATCGAAGAGATCAGCGCCAGGAGCTAAGGCACGTTTACTTAGATGCAGTGCTGAAAGGTTTAATGACCTTCCCTGAATGGCCGAGGTCAATTCATACATCTTCAAATGCCATGTCCTATAAACTGTACCATTAAGCTCACACACTGCTCAGCTCAAACCCCTCTTTCCATCATTCACCCACCAAAAATCTTTATGAATCTGGGTTCATACCTGGCATTCACATGCTCCACCACATCCTTATACACTCAGTGCGACTCCAAGCCACACACCCATATTTCCTAAAATCCACAAACTATCAGCTAGTCACTCATGACAGCATGCAAATCTTCACACTCCTTGATGCTGGGCATCTATCTGTTCCCTTGCAGATCCGTGAAGTTGCATCCATCCAGTGCCAGTAGGAGACAGAGATAAAATCCCAACTACCTATCCTTCCTTTGAAATTCCTCTTCCTCCAATATTCCTTTTCCCCAGACATAATTCTCCTTCTTACTTCCCAACCGCCCCCTTTTCCCACATTGTCCTCTTATTTGCAAGTTGCAGAAGGTGTAAGAATGCATTTATTTTCCTGCTCCATCCACACTGTACAACCTTACACTTGGGACTTTCTCCTTCCAGATGCCCGTAAGGTGATTTCTGGGGTGGCAACGGAGGAACAGCAAGGAAACATTGGTGATGGAGATACACCATCACTCTTTCACAGCACGCATACTAAGACTGTGGGTAACTTTGAGGACAGCAGAAAAGTCAGGTTCTGCATGTGAGGAGATACTGGGCATGAGTGGGTTGCATCCAAGGCAGAGCACAAAGATAGCACAGGTGCCAATTCACTTGCAGGTAAGGTCATGCTTGAGTTCTGCTAAAGAGGACACATTCAGCAATTCAATTGCACAGCTTCCAAAGAATGCTGATGAGTATGCATAACAACATGCTTTGGGAAGACAGCGAGAAAATCTGCAATCAACGTCAAGGGACATGTAAGAGTCTTGAGCCAACAGGACATTACACAGCATTTTGGACCCCATCTTCTCAGCGGGGAAGCAATGATCATTTTCGTCAGGACACCATGTACTTCCAGTCCTGATGCTCTTCTAATGGCTGATGTACAGCTTTCACTGCAGCAGCTACAAGCAGCTTCTACCAGAACGCTGAGTGCTACGAAGGAAGCTCAAACTGAAGGAGTGCAAGCTCAGAGTGCTGTAATTCTGGCTGCAGATAGGATTGTGTTCAAAGCGACCTCTCAGTAGCCCAACATTGCTAGGATTGCTGAGTCCCCATTGCAGGAGGACCAGCAGTGGCCCTGTGGAGCGTAAGCCTGCTGTCCTCTCCTATTAGGGCTGTGCACACCATGTATTGCAATTGGACGTGTTCCTCCCAGACAATCCCGACAGAAAGGTGATGGCTTCTTCCCTCTCCTCCCTTTCATGCTCCTGCTTCTTATCTTTTATGTGGTGGCAAGGCCTGTTCCCAGATGATACTGATAATATGCAACATTCTCCATAAACTTCAATACTCACTCTACCAAGTAATGCAGGAGTCGTCAGGATTGGTCCAAGTTGTAGAGGGAGCTACCTCAGCACATCGATGGTCTGCTCTATGATATTTTGAGGTGCCTTCCAGGCACTTTAAATATGGGTCTTTCCCTGCTCTGAAACTTCAATTGTGGCTACAAAAAGGAACAGATCAGTGAAAGTGCCTTTGCTGAAAGGCAGATACCTCACGTATTGTTCCTCACAATGGTTCCGCTTAGTGAATTGTTTCTTGAACATTTTGGACAAGTATGGCCTCATACTGAGAGTACTTCTTCACACTGCTTCTCTTCCTCCTCCCTCTTCTTCCAGCATCCTGTCCTGCTCTGAACATCCTCTATCTAACCTCCAATTCATGTTCTATTCCAAAAGGAAAATTTATTGTTGTACTCTGGGCTGTGAGCAAATGGTTTGTGCATAAACTTTGACATCCACAAAACAATCTTTCAGCACCTGCCATGCCAGTTCCTGCAGAATTCTGCAGGTTTGAACAACTATAGTTGTGGAATCAAAGCAGCAGGCAGAAAGAAATCAATCAGCAACGAACATGCGAGCACTTGATTTCCTTCAAATAGCACCTCAATGGATTCCTTTCTATTGTTTTACAGTTGTTCAGCTGACAGAGTTAAAGAATGAAAGTTATCTGAAATACCACCAAATCAACATCGCACACTGGGTGGTATCATGATCTGCCATGATCTGTACATTTTCTGCATATTCACTGTGCTCATGAGAACAATTTCACTAATATTTCACTCAGTATGACTGACTCACAAAGCATGTACACTACAGGCACTACTTTGATCCGTAAATGTTACCATTGCATCTGAAGAATGGGCACCACTGATCCTAATTCAGCAATAAAAACAATTTGAAGTTATCTTGCTGTTGGTTAGAAGTCATATAGGAATTCAGAAGTTTGAGTAGAGTTAGTGCAGCAACCTTTTGGGATTTCAGTGGAGGAACAGGTTTTTATAATGATGCTAGGTTTTTTTCTCTCCTTTGAAATGATTTATGGTGTTCTGCTTTTGCATGAGATTCTAATAACTGTGGAAAATGATGGGTGGATAAGATTGATTGCAAGAAAATAACCTTGTTATGTTTTCAGATGGTGTCACAAATTCAAACCTCAAGCAACATTGGCCGATTTATTTCAACCTGAACCATGAGATGAGGTTATTTTCATTGAAATCAGTCCCATCTATTTTCCTTAAAAACTAAACACAAGCATTATAAACAACATAATTGAATTTTCCATGGCTTTGCTGAAGGATGAAGAAAATTGAGCAGATAGTTAAGTGTGTTGCACACCAACCACAGGGAAATAAATTAATGTGCGACCATCACAAGCGGTTGTGATGAGCAAATAAATAATTCTTTACATATAAAATGCTGGAGTTACCTTTGCTGGCATTTTGTTGAAGTAGTTCAAATGTGTACTCTTTAATTGTGAGGAATTGAATTCAAGAAAATATGTCATTTTATTTTGTAACTTGCCCGAACTATGTTTCGTGACCTAGCAAATCTGGGATGGCAAAGCTGTTATGCTTTTCCCCTTGGTGGATTGTTGAATCCATAGCCAGAAGAGCAAAGCAGATGTGTGTGCTCACAACTAAAAGAGCCAAGGAAAGGTAAGCCTGTGAAGATAGCCCCCAACAGGCCTGAGCCTGCCGAACAGGAGGTGACAGGTGAAGGTTTTGCAACTGGAGAACCAAGTATAATAGAACAAGAGTTAAAGACAGCAAGAGGCAAGAGCTCAAGGTCAGAGGTGTCTTCAACTGGATATCTCTGTCTAACTGGCATCTGCAGCCATGATAGCGATAGTGGCAGCAATGTCAAACCCTCGCATTGGCAGGCACTCTGTAATTATTGCTGGTGGCAGTGGTCAGAATCATTAAGCTGTTTGATAATGCAGGGTTGTAGCAGCTCACATCTGTCACAGAATACATTAAAGCAGAGCCCACACTGAGACCAGACCTATCATTGATGTATGAACCAAAGGCCAGGAAAGACTCCACTTGCACATCTGCTGTCTATACCAGCTGGATACTAGCATCATCCCTTATCCATAAACAGGATTTTCTGGCAGGGTCAGTGGACAGCAGTAAAAGGTGGCTTTCTATCTCCTTCATTCAATAGGGTTCCTCCGTATCCCATTACATAAGAAAGAGGTTTCTCCATCACTCTTCCTTTGCTTCACAATAAGGTTTCTCTCCCCGCTGGCTTTGTCCCGTTCTCTGTCCAGGATTCGAGCCTCCTCTCATCCTTCCCTAGCAGGATTTTCTTTCAATCTCATTCTTTCTATTTCTTCCCCTCTGCAGACTCCCAAGTAACACCTTCCCTTTTTTTCTGCCATCTGTTTCAGCAGCTCTACCAAAGATTTGGATAGTGAAATTACATGAGGCATAAAGTCAGGACCCTCTTCTTCTGGAGCACTGAACATGCCGAAGTATCCAAATTTGCTGGAGGCACACCTCATCTGCAGGGGCCAGCAGAGGCATGCACTACCACAGCATATCTCATGGAGTTCCCTTCTCCATGTTGTCACACGCTCCGGTGCCCAGTTGCTGTTTAGGCAATAAGAATGGCCAGTCTTCTCCTGAGACTTCATTCCACATCCATGTCTATCAGCATGTAAGTGAGTCAGAAAAACAATACTCGAAGTTTTCCCTACCTGGTTGCTTTTGATGGGTTTCTGTTTCAGTAGATAATAAGTCTCATCTCAGCAGATGCGCTGGCTTCCAGTCTCAGGTTGATTTCCTTATGGCTTGGAGAAATGGAAAAATAGGGGAGTGGTTCCCTTTGCATTTGTATCCTCAGACATAGATAGCCTCAGAAGGTTTGGGCTTTAAAAGCCCAAATGTGAATTCCCAATCATTTATTCACGAGGCATTCTGTCAGACTCCCACTGCAGTCCTGTGGAATAGTGAAGACACCCCATCCATCTATTCGCTTCCTTGCTCGCTACCGATTGTTTTATTCCATGTGTGAGCATTTGAAGTAAATACTGATAGATAAATAGTTCTATATTGAACTGACTGCTTCATTGTGTTTAGTTGTTCAAATCATTTGTGATGAATGAGCGATGTCTGATGTCAACATTATTAATGATAAAACATTGCACTAATGATAGCATATGGGCTTCAAGACAAGTTTGTCTAAGATGATTTATATTGGTCTTAACTTGGATTTGGGCATTGTAGAAAAATATTTTAAAATGACTTTCCACATTGTATTAGAATATGTGCCAGAAAAATGTCTAATGAATATCAAATGTATTCATTTTTAGAAGAGGATTAACTGTGATTTAAATGTTGTTAATTCGTTTGTCGATTTGTTGCAAGTGAAGAAGAAATTTGCTCTCCTCTCCTCTCCTGAAGGCTGTGATTAATGCAGCAGGATTTCCACAGTTGATGCCAGACTCTTGTACGGAATCGTTCTTTGTGCAGGAGACTAAATATTGAATTCTGGCAAGTAGCTCAACTGTTTGAGGAACTGCAGTCAAACCCAAATGCATTGAGTTAATTCATTAGTCATACAGCCATACAACTGAGAAGAAGGCTATTCAGTCCATCGGGTCTGAATTAACTGTTTTGAAAGTTATGTCTAATTGGTTCCACTGCCCTGATTTTATCTTTATAGCCCTGAAATTATTTTAGTTTCAAATGTACATCCAATTTCCACATACAACAGAGACCATTACAGAAACAATGAGAAGCAGAAACCCTCTTTAGTCCAGAGATCCTGAGGTCAGTCGTGATAACTATACAAAGAAAAAAACAGAAAGTGTTGAAGAAACTCAGCAGGTCTGGCAACATCTGTGAAGAAACAGAACTAATGTTTGGAGTCCGATATGACACTTTTTTTTATCCTGAAAAAGAGTCATATTGGACTCAATGTTAACTCTGTTTCTCTTTCCATGGATGCTACTAGATCTGCTGCGTTTCTCCAGTACTTTTGATTTTTCTTTTAGCTTTCCAACATCTGCAGTACTTTGCTTTTATCTTGAGTGTTAACTATACCATTGTTTCCATTATAATCAGATCAGAAAGCTAAAGACATGAATTGAAGTGGGCTTTGCTCATCTGAAAAGCTCAATACATCAGCACAAAAATGTACATTACACATTGACGTCACAAAGGCCCCCACAGTTTGTATTAAAACAAAAAGCTCAGGATCTTGCATTATAGCAGCATGTGGTGGCAAAGAGCTTAAGTTGTAGTCAGGATGGAATTATTTGAATGGAAGTTACTGTGAAAAAGCTTCAGAGAGAGAGACCAATTGTGACTTATTTTACAAAAGGCAACTGTACAATAGTATATGATGAGATATAATTACTTTCACAAAGAAGCAAGGTGCTATTTATATTTTATAAATTATCTTGAATTATTTCTTCTGTAAACAATTTCAGATAATTGTTACAATTTTAATCTTTTATGGAATAATTTTCTCCCTACAGATTCAGAACAGTTGTTATTTGTTTAAATTGTTTAAACTGAACCCAAACTTATATGTGCAGCTAACAGAGTTGTATGACTTGTGTATCTATAATTGCTCTGCTTGATGTAATCTGGTTACTGGATTAAATTTTGTCTTGCACACTGTACTGCACACCCACAAGTTAAATAGATGTTAGTCACAAGTTAAAATATTCAAGAATTAATTTAGAACTTTTTTTACAAATAGTGCCAAGTATAATAATAAATTTGAACTAACTCCATAATGGCAAATTATCCTTTTTAATAACAAGAATACATGTCTTATCTATTTCAAAACCAAAGTCAGTATTACTGAATTCAATAGATTTCATCTTCCAAAGGAAATGAATATAATGAACATAATGTAAACCTTAAGTTACAGAATATTCTACCTAGCTAAATTCCAGAATTTAAAATAATTTGACGAACTGCAGAAAATCTCCATTTTATTCTATTTTATCTTTTAAAATCAAATTTTCAACCACACATATATATTGTTACAATTTTGATACATAAATACTAAATCACACATATCTAATATGCATTTAGGGAACCAGACTGAATTTCCACACAATACAATTCTGCCTATACACTTGTCAATAACACTGCTCATTTCCATGTTTAGCAGTCAAATGCAAACAAAACCTTGGAATAGAGGACAACAGCTCATTTTAGATGAGAGAACTTATGCTATTTACATTAAATTCTACATTTCAACATTTTAAAACAGTAATTCCAATGTAATCAAAGCCCACTTCTGTTTATTCAATGAAACATTTCATTTCTCAAAAATAAACAGTTCTTTAGAAGAAGCAATCCTTTTAGGTCGGATGGTAAGTAGAAAACAAATGCTGCATTGCAACTGCTTCAAACAGATTAAACCCTCAACATTATAAAGAAAAGCTAGAGACGTGTTAAAAAAGGTTATGGAAATTGAAAACTATTACCGTCTTACAGAATGATGTCCCTGTAAAATATAAAGGAGCAATCTTCATCAAAAATAATTGAACTACTGTAGAAGCATTGTAACATTGGCAACAATCTTATTCATTCACTGACATCTTCAATACTAAAATAGCCGTTCATTTGCATGCATTTTTGTTTCAAGTAAGAAAGCCCCAACGGCACTCTATTAATGTTTGAACATGAATTCAATACTATATATCAGAATCACTGCAATACATTCCAATGAATTTAGGGCAAAGGTAAGATCTATCACATTCACATTATCTACGCTGCAGTACTGGTTGAACAATAGATATTTAAAGATGAACAATTACCACTTGAAAGGTGAAAATCATAAACCGCTCCATTAATGCATTGTGCGTAAAACATATAAAATACAAGCATTCTAGGCAAAGACAGCTTTGCATCTAATCCATCAGACTTTAAGAAGAGTATAAGGTTAAAGGGAGCATGTAGTTTTCTTCATATTGTAGAATTATAGCATGGTTACAGCATTGAAGGTGGCCATTTAGCCTTTTGTGTACTTGGTGGCTCTCTGCAAAAACAACTCAGCAAATCCACTCCCTTGCCATTCCCCTAGAGATGTGCATTTTCTTTTCTTTCTGATGTTTATCCAATTCCATTTTGAAAGACGCAATTGAATCTGGTGCCATCACATTATTACAATGCATTCCATTCCTAACAACTTGCTACATAAAAATGTTCTTCCTTGTATCACTGTTGATTAGATCATAGAATCCCTTTCGTAGAGAGGCAGGCAATTCGGTAAATCAAGTCCTCACTGACGTTCCAAAGAGTATTCCACCAAAACCCATCCCCCACCCTATCCTTGTAACCCTGCATTTCCCATGGCTAATCCACCTAGCCTACACATCCCTGCACACTACAGGCAACTTAGCATGGGCAATCCACCGAGCCTGCACATCTTTGGACTGTGGGAGGAAACCGGAGCACCCGGAAGAAACCCATGTCCTCTGCTTCTGACACTTCTGCTGTAAATGGGAATTGTTTCTCCCTATCTCGTCTGTCTAGACTTCTCATAATTTCAAATGATTCAATTAAATACGCTCTCAACCTTCTTTTCTTAAAGACTAACAACTTCAGCTTCACCAACCTATTCACTTAACCGTAGAGTCTCATCACTGGAAGTATTCTTGTAAATCATAGCTGTGTGAACTCTAAAGCCTTCATGTCCTGCCTAAAGCAGAGTGCTCAGAATTGAACACAATACTCCAGTTGAGGTTCTGAAGATTTAACATAGCTTCCTTATTTATGAATTCTTTGCTCCTAATTATAACAGATCCCATACATCTATTTTCTCAACCTGCCCTGCCACTTTCAACAATTTGTGAAAAAATGTCATAAAGCTTTCCTGTTCCTGCACCCCCTTCAGATTGCTTTTCCTTATCCATCCTTCCAAAATGAATCATTCCATAATCTCCTGCATTAAATTTTATTTGCCATGTCCACCATTTCCCCCAGCCTACGTCTTCTGTGTGTTATAAGCTCCTCGTAGTTCACAATACTTCCTATGTGCAAATGTTGAGACGGTACCCTGTACACCCTATTCCTGGTAATAACAAAATCCAGTAGTTGCAGTAGTCAGCCCAGAAAAGCACTATATACCTTTCCCCAGTTCAAAAAAAAAGCAACCACCATGATTCTCTATTTCTTCCTCGATAAAGATTCCTCGATAAAATTCAAAATAATAATTTATTACCTCAGCCTTGTCCTCTTGTCTTCACACATGGATCCTCTTGTTGATCCCTAATCAGCCCTATCCTACTCTTACTAACTTCCAGTCTCTTTCATATTCTCCCTTATTCGACGTTCAACCTAGTTCCCACTTGTACTTCGATTTGATATCTGTTATCCCTACACCATCTTTCTGTTTCATTTTACTCTTTACCTTTCTCATTGCCCAGGGAACTCAATCTTTGATTGCCCCTCCATCCTTCCGATGCATTGGTGGCCTATAAAATACAGCTGGTGATGTAATTGAACTTCTATTGTTTTTTGATGTACTCAAGTAGATTTTGTTCTTTACCCCTCCAGAACATTATGCCTACTGGATGTCTCCTGTTCAACACCAATCCAGCACTGCTGCCCATCTTCCTTTCCTAAAGACCTTGCATTCAGGAATATTTAATTCCTAGATAACAAGGTGTAGAGCTGAATGAACACAGCAGGCCAAGCAGCATCAGAGGAACAGGAAAGCTGACGTTTCAGGCCTAGACCCTTCTTCAGAAGTGATTTTCTGAAGAAGATTTTCTGCAGTTCCTACTATCTCTGAAACATATTTAATACCTAGTTTTGCCCATTTGTGAGCTGTGTCTTCATTATCACATACTGTATTTCTATGTGGTGATCTCCACTTATAGCTCATCAACTTCATTTATGCCTCCTTGGTTATGAATTAACTATTCGAATGAAGTGGTCTGGGTATGTAACTATGATGGTTAATCTATTCAGTCCATTATCAAGTTCAAGGAGTAAAGGGCAATTCAGTTAAATTATGAATAAAAACAGAAATTCTGGGAATATTCAGCAGGTCTGGCAGCATGTGTGTGGGTGAGAACCAGGCACATTCTTAATCATCTTCATCTGCAAACGTTAATCATGTTACTCTCTTGTATTTCAATTTTTCATCATCTACAGTATTTTTGCTGTTAGACCATGGGGGAAGGTGATGCTAAAAGGAAATAAAGAACAACATGTCTGCTATTGGAGAGCAAAGATTTGATATCCCTGTGTCTCCACACCAATCTGTCAACCGATTATAACTGCTAACGCTTGGATTATTAAAAGGTACACAATTTCATTGACGTCAGACCCAAAACTTCAGACGCAAAAGCACAAAAAAAACTATTTACTGTGAATTAAATCTCTGCAGAAATTCCCTTGAGTGACTTCAAATTTATGCAATTAGTAGTCTCAAAATAGGCTTTATATATCTTCAAATAGCTCAGTAGTTAGGAATCTGAAGATATCATTATATCCCGAAGAAATTCGCACATTTACCGTAATTTTAAACAGCAAAGGCCCAATTCCCTGTAGATATTTGTGAGAATGGGGCACAGGGGTATAGAAGACAAAGTTTGTGACCCAGGTCGTTAAACTGGCGGATGTCCATTGTCTCCTCCCGTGCAGGCAGTATCTGCAATCCCACACCAATATCAGCTCCATGTCCCTGCTGCTCGTCCATTATCTTGTCTGCGTGATACATTACAGGTTGTTACAATTATCGGTCAGACACTGTCCAAATGGGGCCTATTTGGACAGTGGCTTGCTGGATTATTGATAGTCACCCCGAGCTAACTTGGGCTTCAATGACAAGGAACTGGCCGCTGTTTCTGTTTTTTTTACGGCAGAAACCGCGTTTTGGAACACACTTTGCAATGATACACAAGCTCGCACGTGTCGTACAAGAACGCTGGTGCAAACTGATTGAGGCAGCCCCCGGTTTTCAGGGAGACGGACGGAACCATCACGGTGTTGTGGCTGTTTTAGATCCAACCCGGTCATCGCCAGCCGTGATAAATTCAGGATCCCGCCCCCCCTCCCCAAACCCCATCTAAAACTCTGCATTCACTCCATTTACTGAAGGCTTTGTGCACCCAATTCCTAACATCATCGGTCCCAACTCTGTCCTAGTAATTGCTTGCAGTATTTCAGACTTTGTGCATTCTCGGAATACATTGAGCGTTCCTCTAGTTCCGGCATCTAGCTGAAGCTCCATTCAGTGACGCCGTGTGCCAGCGGCTTTTCTCCCGTTTCCACAAAGGATGCGAGAAACGTGTTTTGCTCTGTTTGCTGCATTTCCGGTCCAGAGTCATGTTGATCTCCTGTATTTTCACCTGTCAGTTGCGGATTGTGGGTCGGTGTGTGCATCTTCCACTCTACCGTCACACCGAAAACAGAACGGGCAGGAAGAATGCATTTGCTGCACATCACAAGCAGCGGAGCCCTCCCAAGGGCTTCGGCTACTTTTAGGGTGGGGTGGTTTGGGCTTTTCCAAAAAGGGTAAAAACACATTTTTGTGTTATTTTGGGAATCCCTGATTCCCAAATGGTAGCCAGTTATTACCGTGCCCACAGGTACAATATGATCACAAGGGAATGTCAGTTGCATTCAGCACCCTTAGCATGAGAACAGTTTCCTGGTCACGAAGACTGTATTTTGTGCTGTAACCATTTACTCAGACTCCGCCTCGGTGTAAATCGGAACTCGCTCAAGTGACAGATGGAATAGTTCTGCGCCTGATTTCAACAATTCAAGTTCAAGTCAAAACCAACTTCTAAATGGGAAGGAAGATCAGCATCCTGCCTGGACTAGGACCTCCCGTTGTGTCTTGTGCCTCCCAATCTTAACGTTTCTGGCACAAACGCAAAATACTGGAAATCCGAAGTGAGCGCGGAAAAAAAGCTGGAAAATCTCGGCGGGTAAGGCAGCCTCTGGAGAGAAACAGTGACCTTTTCAGGTCGATGACCTTTCACCAAAATTCTGGAGAGGGCCGTGTTAATTCTGTTCCGGAGGCTGCCTGACCTGTTCAGTTTCTGATTACTGATCTCCCGAAAATTGGAACTGACTCCACAAACCCAATAACGTGCTTCTTCAGATAGGTTTTGTGAACTCGTTGCATGCAGTCTTTTTTTAAAATGTATAAAATCTGAGCTGAGTCCGCATGTGGGAACGGACAATTCTGGTTATAGAGATTCGGTTTATATTACTGACTTTATCTCGCTAACATCTGTCGAATATTCTTTATTGCTTTTTCTAACAATCAATTGACATGGTGGTTGAATAAAATAATGTGATACTGACATTTTAATAAATGCAGTAATTTCCCTGTTGCTTTTCACTTCTACACCATGTAGCAAATTTCCACTGTCTCAAAAATCAGTCAGCTTGGTTTGACATAGAGGCCATGCTTGGAAAAGCGATGTTACAGTGTGCCGGGAGCGGAGTGGTTGGCGCCTGTGTGATTAACTGTGCATTCAGCTCTTTAAAGCGTGCAGCCACAGAGATGACAGTCCCATCCTTTCCTCTGGCCTCTTGTATCAAGTGTCGGTCGGAGCCATTGTACACCGGAGAAACTATGCTAAAACGACATCCAGACTCGAAAGGTTTCTTACAATTCATCAAACATCGTTTGATTCTAGCCAGAAAGCTACATCAGACAGTACGACAGAACGTTAAACGATATTTATCAGTTTGATAGGAAACAGGTGCAACCCTACGAAAATATTTTTTGTATCTGCATAGTTTGGAACTAAATTGAAATACCAGATCTTCTCAAAAGAAGTTTATGTTAAATAATTAAACCAGGGTCGTTTAGTTTGCGGTTTATTTTGAACCCAATCAGTTGGCTGTGAGCTTGTAGTTGCCTTACTTCCACAGAACATTTATTTTGACAGACCAACATGCTTTTCTTTTCATACATACACACACACACAATATGGCAACTTCCTTTTGGAGACCGACTGATATTGGAACCCATTTCAGGATTTCGTTTTGGGTGTTAAAATGGGCAGCAGAATTTACGGGAATATTTTAAAGCACTTGGCATAATCTTCTTTCCACTACAGAACACATATGGTTCCCGTATTACTATGGATGCCTCATTTCCATATAAGATAGTAAGCGGAGAATAGTAACCGCACATTTCGTCTTTAAGTGACCGAAGAAAATACAGACTAAAAGTCAATATATAATGAAAGCTTCGCGATCGTGATTTTTAATCCTTATTGGAAGAAGTACATTTAAACAATACACAACCCAACGAAGGAATCAGCTAATTGTACGGCACTAGCACAATTTCATCCAACCTAATGTACGAAAACGGACATGGTCACAATTCGGGTCCAAGAATATTTTTAATGTAGAAAAAATAGATTATCTCCAATTCTTCCGACTGACAGCATTTAATTTCCGATTTATAATTAAACAGCGACTTGTCTATGTTCCTGCATCTGATAGCATTTAGTCAATTCCACTTGCATTGCACCACCCCATAAACACACATACACACACATACATCACCCACCTGCTTGGTGCTAAGTTCCTTTTCCAGATCCTTGTATCTATTATGCCAAACCAAATAATGCAACGGATATTTTTCTGCCACCCTTCTCGCAGAAATCATTCTGATATCATTCTTCTCTTCCAGATATCATGCAAACTACCTTTGCAGCAGATAGTCAAACCCCTGGCAACAGGCACCAATCCCTATATTGCTCGGCAGCTGAATATCGGACGATAGGAAGCGCTGTAATTCTTGCTTTCACTGTATGGGAAAAGAGGAAGTCGGAGAAAATCGAAGGGTGAGGAATTACCAAGTTACTGTGGGGGAAATATGCAGGTTGAAAATACGTATGGAGCGTAGATTTCAAATAATATAAAGAAAATCTACAAAGTGGCTAATTAGTATGTACCATAGATTTTTTTCCATTTAGCATCAGTACTGATTAGTGAAAAAATGCAATAGTTATGAATTTAAATTTATTACCAACCCCATTATCTATAATATTGGAGATGCGCTGTTTTAAAACCTCCTGGGAGCTGTAGTTCGTCCGTTGAGGTTAGAAATATTGGTGGCAATTTGCAATTTAAAATGAGCTACATGTTTTTGACCAATTCCGGGGAAATAATTTTAATATGTATGAATATGGGTAGGCAACTGAATGTGCTCCGTTCTGGGCAATGACATCACCCTTGCACCAGCTATCCGGCGAGAACTACAAATCCCAGCACACCTTGAGGCGGGTGCCCACCTACACGTCCCGCCCCCTGTTGGTGCTTGTTCACTCGCCCAGTGTCCACCAAACTTAGCGGCTGGTGAGAGCTGAATGGCGCGCGGTGACGTAATTGGGAAGTAACCGCTTGTCTATTGGGCAAGTCTGCTGCCAGTCAGGTGACGACGCTGGGAATCCCACCAGCAGCAGGTTGGGCTGCGCCGCGCGGGCCGGGTCTTGTCGTCATTTCCTGGTTGCTCTGGGAATGGGGGCGGGCGGTGGAAAGCTGCGGTTTTTCAGTAACTTGTCTCGAACCGGATGCGTCTGCGCTAAACACACCGGCCCTGAGAGATTTGGAGACCTGGCCGGTGTCGGAGGAGGGGCTGGAGAGGTGGGGGGGGTTTGGGGTAAGGGGAGGAGGTGAGCGCTGGGAATAAATTAGCAGAGACCGGGAGAATCATCATCATCGAGGAGAGCAGAAATGTCCCGAAAGCTGCGGCCCAACGAAGTGTGCGCCGACTGCAGCGCCTCAGGTACGTGACTCGGTGAATGGGGACGAGAAAGAGAGTGGTGGTCAATTCGGGAGCCCGGGGAATCAGGGCCGGACCCCTTACCCCCCCCCCCCCGAACCCCGCTCCCCGTTTGCTTCTACAGGACGACGGGGTCCGAGGGGCATTACGGGTTGGGGGTGTGAGGGAAGAGGTGGTAGTTGCTCTGATTTGGGGCCTGTCAGGTCAGTCGGTCAGCACCCAGCCCCTGGCAGCGGGTGTAGGCGGTGGGTTTTCGGTCAGCCACTTGTGCCGGGGATTGGAAACTGAACTGGGAATCCTGTGTCGTTGCATGTGGAGAGGATGGTCCGTTTCGGCTTGGGTTGTATATCTGTGTGTTTTTTTTTTACCTCCTCCTTCCCAAGTGTTTAGTGACCAGTTGTGAAAGTCTTGTTTGGAAACGTCAAGTTCCCGGTTGCAGTATTGGCCATTGTCCCAAGGCTGACCAGTGATAAACCCGACACAGTAAATCGGTTTGATGAACTCGCAGTGCCATCCTTAAGAAACCAGTGATTCTTTGTGATCGAGTTGCTGTATGCAACGACTTTGATTCTGATGCTCTACTCCACTGAGAGTCTTAACTGATGTGTAAAACTTTTCATTGGTATCTGATTTATTGATTCAAAACAATCTGACCCGAAATCTATTTCGCTTTTCATTTGAGGTGAATTTCTAATTATTCGCATATAGATCAAAAATAGGATTCAGTTCATTTTGAAGTGTTCTATTTTGCGATATTCACTGAGTTACATAACAGCGGAGGCACAAATGCAAGTTGGTTATCTGCCAGCTGAGCTGTGATTTAAGTTTGATGTAGGAGATATCAGATCTAATTTGGCAGATATCAAATCTGTTGGAGTGAACTCCATATTTTTAAAAGGGAGTTTGCAGTAATTGTGATTATGCCAATTGAATATTATGTTTATCTTTAACTATAATTCAAAATTTGAAGTTTACACAATATAGTAGATTATAAATTATGTTGTTGGCTTTCTCGTGGCACATTTTTGAATTCTCAAGTTTTATGGTAATTTTGACAGTTGAATGTTGTTATTTCTGTTTTCTTTTAACCCTGTAAAAAAAAAAATTCAGCTCAATTATTTCTTGAGGTCATTTGTGTTTGGTATCATCTCTGTGCACATTTGGTATTCAAAAATAAACTACATTCTTGAATGGTCTTGCTGTCAACCATCATGTTAATCCGGGACTAAGCAGCGGGTCCAGTGTTGCATATGTTCCTACCCAAGGTGCTGCCCCAGTAGTTGACTGCAGAGGATAGGGGAAATTATGCAGTTGGAACTCCTTAGTACGGTTGTAAAATAGTGAGTTTGTGAAAAGCCAAAAGGAGAGCTTATGATGTAGATTTACAAGATCTCTTTTTTTAAAAAAAATATTGATGGCGTATCATCTACTGCTTTGAGCTTTGTGCATCTTTTAACTATTTTTACAGTTTTTTAAAGTCAGAGTAATTATGAACAATAATGTGCAATATTCTGTAAGTGCATTTTTAAAATTAAGGCTTATGACAAGTTTTCTATTAATTCCAAGCACTCAATTGATGCACATCCTGAGACTGTCTTTTGTGTTTTCAAGTTGAGATGTGTGATTTTGAAACATTTGCTATGGAAAATATTGTTACAAATTGTCCCATTTTATATGTAAATTATTTGTATTTGAGTGACTTTTTGATGGGAGATGGGTGCACTTACATGATACAACTAAATGTTGGGGGTGTGGAGGAAGAAAGTTTTGATTATTGATGTTATAGACAATTGGAGTGGATGGGAGAATCGTTAGTAATATTCCATTTGGAGTTTTGTCACGGTTCAAACAAAGGAAATTGACACAAATTTATCAAAATATTTTTAAACATCTCAAAATCGAAACCATTGTCTCCAAGAAGGAGGAGAAATTCAGGTATCCTCCAGGCCAAGTGTGTGTGTTAAGCAAGAGACGTTGTTGCACACCTACACAAATATTTGGAGTTGGAAAGGACATAGCTGTAAGCAGTGTGGATTACAACAGACATTGGGGAGGAAAACGTAAGCTGATTCATGGAATCCCTACAGTGTGGAAGGAGCATTCAGCCCATCGAGTCCACACTAACCCTCTGAAGAGATTATACTAGCTGAGGGCTATTAAAGTTTATTTCCAAATATCACTAAAGTATCTTGTTTCCTAACAACTAATTTATACATCTTACACTTTTTAATCATAGAATCCATACAGTGCCAAAAGAGGCCATTCAGCCCATTGAGTCTACACTGACCCTCCGAACAGCATCCCACCACCCTATTCTCATAACTCCGCATTTACCAGGACAAATCCACCTAGCCTGAACATCCCTCGACACTGCAGACAATTTATAATATAATACAATACAATACAATAACCTCTGAGCCATTGCACTACCCAGAATAATATAGGTTTGAACACATGATCCAGTGAAACATTTTCAGTTGGGCAATTGCAAACAATTGTCTCATTACTTGTAGTCATATTATGAAAAATAAACCTGGCTTTCAGGAAAAAGAAATGAAGCCCAAGTCCGAAGTGCTGGAGAAATTGATCTATTGATTCACTGGTTGCTTAAACCTTTGATCAAAAGTGTAATGAATTATAGACCTCCATTCTGTGAAGTATTCTTAAAATCTTAATTTTATAACGTGGGTTACTTGGCCAATTGAGTCTGTACTGATACTCTTGCTGTTTAAACTACTTGGTCTAATTTCCGCATCTACTTCCTCATGCGTCTTTTATTATTTTCCTTTTTCAAGTAGCTGCCTAATTTTAAAAGATTTTATGGACTAAACTCACCATTGGTTTTTGGCACAGACCTCTACCTTGTGTGTAAATAATTATTTTAACTTTTGCTATTTTACTCAAGTGGTCATGTAGAGTGTTTGTCTTTGCCCTCAAATGATCTTGTAAGATGGCCCATTTCTGTTATCATTTAATATTCATACATGTTTTCCAATAAGAATCAGTAAGAGATTCAGAGGTTGGAAACAGTTCAGACCAGGTCAGAAATGGAGCAGCTCATGAAGAAAGAATAGAAAAGCTGAGGCTTTTCAGTCTGAAAGGAAGATGATTGAGATATGTCCTTGTCAAGGTATTGCAAGCATGTGTTTTAGATGCTTATATGCTTTTCTTTAAAGAGAGTTCTGTAAATGATGCCCTTAAACTAAACCATAACTTTGCCTTTTTCTATTATGACCCCAATATAGGACTTCTGCTTAGACTTTTTCACATTATTAACTTCTAGTGGGGAAACTATATGATTTGAGAAATATAATTGGCTGTCATGGAGTGAATTATAAAGTGTTTTTGAAGAATTTCAGATGTGTTGCAAAATCTTCTTTTGCTTGAGAATCATAGAACTGTACAGCAGTTAGGTAAACCATTCAGTCCATCGGGGTCTGCACTATGCTGTTGTAGAAGGATTCAGTTAGTTTCATCTCCACATATCTCTTCTTTTTCTCCATAAAATATTTATCCAGTTCCCTTTTGAAGGTTTCTCATGAAATCTGTATCCCCCTCCCTATGCTGCACCAGTGCATTCTGAATTTGAACTAATTACATAGTTTTTTCTCATGTTATCTCTAATTCTTTTGGCAATCACCATTCTAGGTCGGTCTGATAACAATCATAAGGTGGAAAACAAGCTATTTTTAAAAATTCTGCATCAAGCCAGAGACGTTAAAGTGTAGTTCTTCAGTTGTGCTGATATTACTTAGCTATGCAATGTGGAACATTGACTTCGCTATTGGAGTTTTCTTAAAAAAAAATTTCCTAAGATATATTAAGATCTGTATTTAAAACAGGTTGGCAAAAGATGACAACAAAGTAGACTGCTTGGAATGTTTTGAGATTATTCTCCTAACTGATGTGTTTGGAACTGAACAATTTTTCTGGTTTGTTTTTGACAATATTACATCATTTTGTGATATCATTTTTGGCAATACTTTTTTTCGAAAGCTTTTCTGGAAAATTTTAAATCTTGCTGAAAAAATTTGATCTGGTCTTTCAACTTGTCAGTAAGAGGTAATAAATGCACTGCTCTGTCTAATTCTGAATTGTGCAAATGATACTTCTTATTTTCTGTGATGGCTGATCTAAATGAAATAATGCAAGATCCATAAAATTAGTGTCTCTGGGTTAGGAAAGGGAAAAATGGGCAGGTTAAGTGCCATTTTCTAATGTCATGGCTTTTAAGTGCACATTATGTGGATGTCAAGTGAAAACTAGGATTTCATAATCTTTCAGAGTTGAATGGCTCATGAAAACTTACTTGGTGCATTTGTGCATGTTTCATAAAATTTCAGCAGTTTATTACGTTTGCTGGATCAACCTCTGTTTTAATAAATGTAGGAATACAGATTTAAAAACAACAGTTTGTTGTTCATGAATACATCTTGACGTATGTAGGTTCGTTTTATAATTAGGTGGATTTACTTTTGAATCCACTTAATCATGGCTGCTGTGAAAAATACATGCTGTTATAGATGGCCTTTAGAGCAAGTCAAAGGAAAAATTATCCTGCTACATTTACTTTAAACTCATATTTGCCCCACAAACATGATTGGTCAGCCAACTCCATTCAGTTCAATGTTTTCCTGTAATGTTTCATGACCACCGTATAGGGATTGCTGAAGATAAGTTGGAGAGGGAAGTTTTTGTTTTAAAAGTTAATGAATTATAAGTGCAAGATTTACTCTCGACTACATAGACTTGCTGGTTGTTTCTTTGCTATTGTTCTCTTGCTGCTAATCCATAAGATCACTAGTTAGATGAAAGGTCATTGACCTGGGAGGTCTTACTCTGTTTTTTGTGTCACAGATGTGCCTGTTGAGTTTTCTCCTTAGGGGTATGTTCTGTCTTTTTTTAAAAAATTGTTGTGTTGTATTGAGACAGAATTTTCAGTATATCTATATAGCAGATTTGACATTGTTTAAAATCCTATATCTCCCAAATCCATGTGTATTGGCTGTTCTTTTATTGAGGTTAAATTTTGCTCTGCACCAAAATGGTCATTGGTTAGCAAACTAACTGAATGGCAGAGCAGGCTGGAAGGACTAAATAGCCTACTCTTTTTCCTGTACTATTAAACCTATGCATCAGAATCCAGTCCTTACATTTCATTTGGAATATGTGGTAACATCAAAGAAAACCAATTAGTTTTAGCACATTAATTTTGATTGCCACTGCATAGATCATAGATCATCATAGAATCACAACAAGTCCACACTGCCCCTCAGGGCATCCCACTCAGAACCATCCCTCATAACTCACCTCATCGACACATTCCTGAACATTCTGGGCAATTTAGCGTGGCTAATCCACCTAGTCTGCGCATCTTTGGACTGTGGAGGAAGCTGGAGCACCCAGAGGGAACCCACACAGACACAAGGAGAATGTGCAAACTCCACACGGACAGTCGCCCGAGGGTGGAATCGAACCTGGCTCTCTGGTGCTGTGAGGCAGCAGTGCTAACCACTGAGCCACCGTGCCGCCCAGGATTCCGCATAATTGTGTAATATCACGTTCTTGTTAGATCCCCTAACTTTTACACAAATCCTAGCCAATAGAATAGGAAGACAAATCTTTTTTTGTAAGTTTCTGTTTATGTTGCTCTGTAACTGGGCACTAGGATTTGACTGGTACTAAATAATCTGCAATGGCTTCTCTTACCGCAACTGCCCTTTTGCCTCTGGCCACTTTGAGGATCTACCCTTGGCTTCTTCCCGTTCTACATGCATGTGTTACTCTTCTGCAATCTGTGAAAGCACATCAGCGTACATTAGAAACTGATAGCACAGTCTCTATAAATTGTCAGCATTGGATGAGCAGGAGTTTTCTCATTAAAGATTGGAATGACCAACATCTGTTCCCTAACCACTGTTTCTACCCATCTCCCTGGAAACTGATTCTGAACCAGACTGTAATATTGGTACCATGGTGAGATGAATTTCCCACCATGTATTTGTGCTATTTCTATTATCGTACATTTTCAATTTGCCCTTGTTGCAGCTAATCTGATAAGCCCATCTTTCATGTCTTTATTATCACTACACAATTTCAATGCATTTTGAGTTAGTCTCAGCTTTCTGTAAGTTGAAGTTATCTAAAACCACCTGTACGTACGTTGTTGGTAACTGTCTCTCAATTTGTTCTTAATGTTTACTTGGTTGCGAGTTTCTGCCATAGGCCTTCATGTGGCTGAACAAGTCGATTCTCAATTCAGTGAACTTTGTGCACATTGGACAGGACATCCCATAAGGTAATGGTGTCTGGAGTGCAGGATATACTTTGTTTCTTTTTCCTTCATTGCCACCAATTTGCCACAACATTTGACTCCAAGTGTGATGCTGCTTGATTGGCAACTTGCCAATCATACAATAAAGAAATTGCTTCTTTGGTCACTAGATTCCATTTTAGCTGTGTTTTCTCTTCACAGATGCTGACAGACCTGCTGAGTTTCATCAGCAATTTCTGGTTTGTGTTTCAGATCTCCGGCGTCTGCATTACTATGCCATTCTTAACTATTGGTTGAAATGTCCTCCCAGTCATTCGTGTCAATGCTGCAGCACTTCAAGGACAGCTTCAGTGCATCTGTAGTGTTTTCTTTCTCCTCTGCTGAAAACTTGTCATTCAGATTTGTGAAAACAGGACTTGGCAGGCAAGGCACTTTTCAGCTACCCGTTTTCAGACAAAGTGTCCTGTTTAGTTGAAGTTTTGCCTTAATGCTCGTGGAGCTGACTGCAAGAACAATACGAATGTTTGTTTGACAGTCTTCCCATTGATTCCAGGGTATGCACACAGGCATTGACATTGGAATTTCTGAAGTGCTGTTGAGAAGCTGATATACAGTGCAGGCCTTGCAATTCAGGAGCGTGGTGACAACAGTTCTCTGTACATTAGGACTTTTGTTGACTTGTGAAGGTCTTTGTTGTCAAATGCAGGACCGATGACCAGAAATGTCAGCTTTCCTGCTCCTCTGATGCTGCCTGACCTCCAGCTCCACACTGTATTGACTATATCTCATTTACTTTTCATCCTGGTTTTCAAATCTCTTCATGGTCTCAACCCTTACTACCTCTCTTATATCCTTCAGTCCTGAAACCCACAGAATTTTCTCTTCTTTTGTGGTTTTTTGCATATCCCTGATTTTAACCACTTCACCACTAGGAGCAGTGCCTTCAACTGCCGACACCCTACTCTCTGGAGCACCCTCCCTAAACATCTCCACTTCTTATCTCCCTTTCATTCTGTAGGACACTTCTTAAAATATACCCCTTTGACAGTGCTTTTGATTGTAAGACTATATATTTCCTTTTCTGGTTTGGTGTCTAATTTTATTTGACAGTGCAACTGTGTATTGCTTTGGGATGTTCTGTTACATTAAAAGCCCAATAGTCATTGCTTTTGTTTCTCTCCATTCAAGTGGCAATCTGAGAGTGAATATTATGGTACACAAGAATTTTGTTTGCTGTATTTCTCCCTGTTATTAATCACTTACGAATTACATCACGGAGAGGAAAAATTTCATTTGACATACTTATACTATGAAGTTCTGCTCCTATGATGCTGCTTGGCCTGCTGTGTTCATCCAGCCCTGCACCTTGTTGTCTCGGATTCTCCAGCATCTGCAGTTCCTACTATCCCTATACTATGAAGTACTTTGTTATCGCCCTTGATTCCTGAGCCATTCATTTACAAGTTTAAATCTGGATATTTTTATTTTTTGAATATTCATCAGCTGAAGAAGTGTGAAATTGTATAATTTATTCAGACATGCCTGACTAATCCTAAGTGTGTGTGGGATGGATTGAAAGATGATTCTTCTGAACACATTTATCCGTATCCTGTAAGAAAAGGAAAATCTACATTTTCACAACTTAGGCTTAGCAGTAGCATGTTTCATATGTTTAACTATTACTGATCATTGGCTGGAGATGCTTTTATCATGATTTATGGAATATAATTTCTGAATCACAACCAGCATCTTTGTGATACTCAAACTTCCATGTGACAGAGCACTTGCATGGTATGCTGACAAAAATGGAAACATAGTAGATTAAGCAGATGTTTTAACAAAATACAATTATAGCATTTGGCAATCTGTAGTTCTACCAGGCTATTGGATTGTTCAATATACTTGGATTCTGTGTTGGTCTTGGTTACAGCTACCTATATTTTGAGAGTTTGAGATTGTGGATTTAAGGATATACAATAAATGCTGATTTTGGAATTGAGATTTTAGAAGCTGTTTGGGCTACTAGAACTGTAATTTTGGTAATACTTGTGTCTTTATCTTTTGAGAAGTACTAGATTTATCAGAATAATTTTAAAAAAGACTATTTCCTTACTATATTTTTGATATACCCTTTTATTAGTCTAATATTGCTCCCTTCTTACTGAGTTCATTAAGCAGTAGGAATAATCTTTCACTATTCACCCTCAAAAGTTTTCAAAATTTTAAGAATTGAGTTCCAGTTAAAACAGTTGATTTTCTCTACCTTTATATCCATAACTTCTCGTTCTGATATAAATATATATCTGGGATGCATAATAACTGGGCCTAGTGATGTTTGTTTAGTAATTTTTAGTCAGGAGTATTTCTCAAATTGGGTTCGAATTTAGAATCGAATTAGTCTCTCAAACAGAAACTTGTTTTTATGCAGTATGACAACCTTGATTTAGCAAACATCCTAAAATACTTCATAAAGGCTGGATGGGGGAGGGTGAAAGAAATCTAACACCAGGAAAGCTGTGGGAGAAGCTGAAGGTGTGGATTGAAGGTGTGGTTGAATTGGTCTGTTCTGAAGATCAAAAACACACACAGCAGATGTGTTTAGGAACAAAATCCAAGTGTGCTGGGAAATAATGACTGCAGGTTTCACCATCTGTGGTGAAACTGAGGCAATGGAAACCAGCCAATTTCTATTGACCAAGAGTAGAATAATAGAAGTCATGGACTGAGAGGTTGTAGAGGTAGAAGAGGTAGGAGGTGAGGAATTTGTAAATGAGGACAAGGGTTATGAAATCAATGGCCTAAAATATAGTTAATAAGCATGGAAGAATAGGGAATTGTAAATTCAAGATATATGACTGCAAGTTGCTGGATGTGTTGGTATTTGTAAGAGTTGGTATGGAGGAGGCAGGTGAGCAGGACTTTAAAGATGAGATTTGAGATGAATGTATCGGTCTCTCTCGCTCTCGCTCTCCCCCTCACCCCCACTCAGATGCTTTTATAGTTTATTAACTTTCTCTCCATGCTCTCTCATTCCTGTGTTTTTGTTATCTCCTTTTCTGTCCTCCAGCTGTTTCCCTTTAATGAGCTTATCCAAAGTGCCACTGACCTTTTCTAGGCTTCAGCCTGATCTGTGTTTAGAATGAGTGCTGTTACTTTCTTATGTAGAGTAAGTTTGAAGCAATACCCCAATAAAGTTAGCAGAACTTTGTGTGAATTAGTGAGAAGTTGGCTGGGTGGGGAAAAACCAGAGGAGTTTGAGGCCAGGAAAGGGAAGCTGGTTTAGCTGTTGCTTGCTCAGAGCCAGTTGCAGGACTGGCATCTGATTGGTCTTTAAACGGACAGACCAATCAGGTTGGACAGGTTTATCAGGATGAATTGGATCCCAGAAAGTGGGGCTTCAGCTGGAAAATTGATTTTTCACTTGATTGAACAAATTCTTGCACTATAAAGTAAAAGCAAACTCTCCTTTCCTGTACAGTATTGGGAACAGTGGTGTATGTGGTTTACCCAGTGTTTAGGTAAGATGAATTTTAAACTATGGCACTGAAGTAAGAAACCAGATACTTGACAGTACCTTCTCTGTTCTGAATGCAATGATTGTGGTTTTGTGGCTGTAAGTTATATGAGGTGCACATTTTTACAAAGTTATTTTCAAACGCTAGGCACTCAATATAGATGCTTTAAAAATAATGAATGCATGCATTTAGAATTTTTTGACCATGTTTAATAGGCTTATGCCACAAAACAAACTTTGAGGTCTGAGACTCAGATGCTCCACTGCAACAAGTCCATAAGAAGTTGCATTTCATGTTTTTATATTAGCAATATGACTTTTAATAGCAGGAATATTGGACAAGAACCTGTTTCCCTTTCTGTCAAATTCTCCTAAGAGAATATTTTTACTTTTGTTGAACCTGACCCTGTGCTTCCAGAATTGGTTGATATGTGGTGGTAGCAGAGGAATAAGTTTTGTAGACTGTGCTGGTTTTGATTCGTTGTGCAAGTAAAAGTAACTAAGCATGTTATGTGGTGTAAAGGTTTTGTTTAAAATCTCTTTTCATAATATAGTAGTGATTTCTATTAATTGCTTTGGCTTTTGTGAATGTTCTTGGTACTTTAACTGTCCCTGACAGGTATTAATGTGCCTGAATCTAGCAATCAATCCACTCTGGTGAATTCGACAATGAGAATCACTTTCAAGGGTTGCTGTTGCTCTCCTGCTTTTCCTGCAATGTTACCTGTGGAGTCCCCCAAGGATCTGTTCTTGTATCCCTACTATTTCTCAGTTGCAAGCGGCCCTTCAGCGCCATCATCTACAGGCACAGCGTTAGTGTTCATCTATACTCTTGATGACTCCCATCTCTATCTCTCCACCTCTTCAACTCACCTCATGCTGAATTACAAGACTGCTCATCCGGCATAGTGTACTGGATGAGCAGAAATTGGATATTTGGAAAACTGAATTGTTTTTGTTTGTTTCCTAGCTAGCAACTCCATTCACCTCACTGCTGATGTCTTAACTCTCAGCAAGTTCCATTCTTCTATTATCTATGTGCTGGTGACTTGCATTGCTTGACTGGGAGGTACAATATCTTATTTTTAAAATTGCCATCCAATTTTTCAAAATACTCCGGCTTCTCTCCTCCCTATCTGTTTAATTTCCCGCAGCCACTTAACTGTTAAGATATTCCTTTCATTCTATCCTCTTGTGTGTCCTCAGCTTTAATTGCTACACCATTGCTTTCACTTGTCTATGCCCTCAATTCTGGATTATTTTTCCTACACCCCTCATCCTTTATACCTCATTTTCCTCCTCTTAAGACATCATTAAAACTTCTTTAATCAAACTTTTGATCATCTGACCCAATCATCATTCTTTATGTGGCCTAGTGACACCTTTTGTGTTTTTGTTTTGATGCTATATAAATTACGTCTCCTTTTTTTTTAAAAAAGTTATTTTGGCTTAGAATTATATCCCTTTTATTGTCTTCTATCATCATTTTAAAGTGCCAATTCTTGTTTTGTCATCTCTTACCTCGTTGTCAGGTCTCACATCATTGTGTCTGTCACATCGTTGCATCTCATTGAGATCCCTGTTTGTGCTTCTAGAGTTTACACCATTGTGTCTACTTTCTAAATTACTTCAAAAATGTTATTGGTTTCGTTATGGCATGTTTATTCGTAGTGATAAAGTTATTCCTTCACTATCCCCACCATTCTCATTAACAGTTCTTATTTATTCACTTTGTTGCAGTCAAGTTTGGAGGAATTTCTGTCCCTGTCTAGTTGCAACATTAAATTTTAATGCCTTAGACAGTTACTGATTTAGACAATGACATACCTAATTGTAGTCTGTTTTAGAATAAAAAAATCCATCAACTAACCAGAAATCATGTGAACTGCCGATGCTGGAGAATCTGAGATAACAAGGT
>NC_063357.1:15764227-15782610 GCF_021869965.1 Rhincodon typus | reverse complement strand
GTCTAGGCCCGAAACGTCAGCTTTCCTGCTCCTCTGATGCTGCTTGGTCTGCTGTGTTCATCCATCAACTAACCAGGTTTCTTTAAAAACAATTTTGATTTAGCATCCATCTTTTTTTGTTTTCCTCGAGCAGGTCTCTGTTCAGGTACTGAAGTAAACTTCACTTTTAATCTTTTGACTTTTTTTTTTAATCTGTTTGTACCTGTAATAGTAGAAGAACTGATGTGGATTTGGTACTTTGCAGTACCTTACCTGTGCAAGTGCAATAGTTGAGGAATGTATAGTGTATCTACTGCACATTTCTTTGAAGACTTCTGCAAGGCAGAAGCTGGCTTTCTTCACTAAACCTTTCATTGTTTCATATTACGTGTTATTTAAACTAGGATTGGGCGCAAGTGCTGCAAGTGTATGTATGTTTAACTTTTGCATTTGCTTTTCCAGGCAAAAATTATTCTTGACAACCTGACACTGGCTTTAAAATTGATTCCTGTCAGAAACCATGATTTATTGACAATTGTTTCACTTAGCAGTCATGATTTTTCAAAAACGCAACATCAGCTTTAAGTGAGGGCACTCTCTACAAGTTTTGTTCAACCTACTTCAGTAAACTGCAAGTTCCAACATAGGCAGGTCTTGAATATTGCCTGCTAAAGCGTCTATCACATTTACTTGTACTTATTTCAGATATGTAGTATTTTAATTTAACATTATGCATGCAATATTTAAACACTGCATCCACTTTCTTTAGCCTAATAAACAAATCCATACCGGTTTCAAAGGCACAATCAGCCCAATAAACTCACCGCTAACATTTTTTCACAGTTTCTTGAGGCTGTAATATTAGCTTATGGAGTTCTGGTATGCTCAGATTAAGAAATTATTGATGACTCAATCATTAGGTTAGCTCCCTGACTTCAGAGTTAATGCATTTGCACTACAGCATCAATGTCAGCAAACTCTCTTTCCGGTGGTGTGAGCGAACCCCTGCTGTTTGCTAGGATGCTGATATTGAAACCTTCATCTATACTTTGAGTATATCTGAGAATCAAATTCAGGTCAACCAAGTTTTTATATCCACTAGCACATTGATCAAAAAAAAAAATCATGCATACTTTTAAATTTAGGCAAAACTAGCGATCATATTAATTTGAGTTGCTCTTTTAAAACTATACAAATGTTGTCTGTGTAAGCTTTTGTAATTTTGTTTGTGTCACCTGGAATGAACACAACTTTTTCTTCACTCTTAGATGGGCAAATTTTGATGCTCTTGGTCAGTTTTGAACCAGGGACCTTCTGCATATAAAATAACTACCAAAGTACAGAAACCATGCACAAAATACATCATCTCAGGATTGTACTGGAGTATTGGCCTTGAGTTTGTACTCAAGTACTTGACTGGGGCCTGAATCCATTACCTCTGAATCAGATTAGAGTGGTAGTGACACAGCTATAGCTGACACCAGAGGTAAATGTCAGGCTTAGGACATGAAAGGGTATTGGATTATTGCTTCATTCAAGTCTTGTGTTATTCCATTGGACTAGGTTGCTGCTTGATTCCAGTAAACGTAGTGACATTTCTATAACTCTTCTTATTCCTATCATTTTTATGTGGGCCACTCCTTGATAGTGCTTGTCAGATGTGACCAAACTTGGCCACATGTAAGAAAAAGCTATTTGGATGGATGTATCTGGACTGGAAATAATTGAGAAGGTTGTATGACTGGACTGAATTCCAAAGGTTGAACCAGAATTGTTAATTCTATCAAACATCTGTAAATTTGATGCCTATCACATTTGACCTTTCTAAATTATTCCCGAAATACTATTGGTTTTGTTATGGCACATTTATTGCAGTGATAAGATTATTCCTCCATTATGCCCACCATTCTCGTCAATGGTTCTTATTTATTAATTTTGTTACAGTCAAGTTTGGAGGAATTTCTGTCCCTGTCTAGTTGCAACATAAATTTAAATACACAGTTACTGATTTAGACAACGACATGCTTAATTGTAGTTTGTTTAGAATAAAAAGATCTGTCAACTAAGGTTTCTTTAATTTAAAAGAAATGTGATTTAGCATAAAAATGAGTTGTTTAACAAAGATGCAAGTTGGATTAACATGCAACGCGAAGGTATAAAAGGTTAAATATTTTCCCATCTAAATAATTACTTCCAATACATGTGTGCACCAATTTAAAAAATATCTGTCTCTGTAGAGAAAAAAAAACAATTGACCAATAATTGTTAGGTCTTGAAGTAAAAAGGATATGTTATGAAACATTTTAAATGGCTTTCAGTCAGCATACTGGAACACTTGGATGTTTTTCACCAAACATTGGCAGCTGTTACCAGGGCCAGTTGTTGAAGATGGAGTTCATTCAGGAATTATTGAATTCTTTCAGAGGCTTTTCAGGAAAACAGCTGGATTAGTGTTTCAATTATTGCACTGGACCTTCAAAAGGCTTTTCTCAGAAAGGCAGATGATGATCTGGGTAGCTTTTCTGTCTCTCAGCAGGCTGTTACCTTACTGAACCATAAATAATATCCAAAATTAAGGTAACTCCTGACGTAACTCATAAAGCCAGGCATGTAAGTTCCAGTAAATAAATCTAAATAAATAGCATAAGCTGCATTACTTTCAAGAAGTGGTTTTTAAATAAATAAGTCCCAATGTATGCTTTTTGTGATCCCTTTTTTAACAAAAAGTCCAGCTACCTTCTCAGTTTTCTCATATGTACTGTTACTACAATCATCAAAACAAGAACAGTGAAAATGTTCACATTATGTCATGGAGTATCCAGTAATTTCCTTTTTGTTACCTGATATACCTTTTTATTAATTTTTACACTTGTATGTTTATCTAGTTCTGTCTTTAGTGCAATGCTTCAATAGGCACATGTAATGTTGCATTCCATTTTCCACACTAAGGTGTCACTATATAAGCTATCTCCCAATGATGATGTTGCTGATTGGCCAGTCTCTGGAAATAGTTCTCTAAAATGAAAACAAATTATTGTGATGCTGGAAGCATGCAACAGAAAGAACATTTCAGAAGAGACAGCATCCTATGGAGGGAAGAATTCTGATCAGTTGTTTTTAACTGCATTGTGCAGGGAAAAGGGAAAGCTAGAAAGTAATAAGGGAACTTTGTGAGAGTGAGAAGGGAAAGAGTAATTAGACTACAGAAGTTGAAAGGCAAAATGGGAAGGTAATGTGACAAGTAAAGAATTAAACAAAATAAGTAGAGTAGAAGTTAGTGTTTACAATAGAATGGGAGAGACATGGGGTTGAATCTTGTTATTTTTTCCCGCTAATTGTGTCAATTTTACTGAGTTTTGTAGAGGGTTTCTCTCAGTGGGACCTTGCGTGATCTCTCACTGTTGCTTAATAAACTCACCTCGTTTACTATCCATTCTGGCCCAACTATAGTCCCACTCTACCACTCGCCATGTCTGGACCCCCTGACGAAAGACCATCAGTCTCGATTTGACTGAGGACTGCTGACCGTGAGACACCATCCTTGACATTGTGAAATATGCTAAACAGCAAGGCACCACTGTGAGCCTAGTATCTATGGCTGAGGAACAAGGTGCAAAAAGTCAAGGCACGTCGGCGCAAAGTGAGTAAGCTTGAGAGCAAGTTAACAGGCAAGAAATGCAACCTGGTCTGGCTGCATGTTCCTGAGTACAGTGTCATTGCAATAGCATGACAATAATAGTTGCTCTCGTACCCAAGGTGCTGCGTTGAAGTTCAGAAATGTCCTGTAAATGGATCAGAGATATGCCATCAGAGTTGTTATTGACTAGCATATGTCGGATGCCAGTGGATGTTGGATGTGTTTGGCCAGGGAGTGTGTCCTGAGCTGTGTAGCGGTGAACATTTGAGATTTTCTGAGTTAGAGCACCGAAACCTAGACTCTTAGCCAGCAGTTTAAGTTGTAACATTACAGGCTTGAATGGTGTCTAGAGGGAGCATTTATTGCTAAATATTTGTTTGCATATTTTGTGGGTTGGGCCAATGAGGTTAGTAACGTTGCATACTAGCTAAGGTACTGGCCTCTGTGTTCCATCATTGTTTGTTTATCCTCTCTGCTTCCCTACTTCTACTTAAGAAATAATACATTGGTGGCAATGTGTATAAAGAGGAATGGTGTGTATGCCTAGTACAATACTATTGTTTCACAGAGGTGAGAATCAAGGTTTGAAGATGATTCCTTTTGCTCCGTGTAGACATTTTAGTGAAAATGTTTGTGAGAGATCAACAGAAATCTCTTGGATTATAACCATACTGTCAAACTTTGAGGGAGTTTATTGCTAAGCAAATCGTCAATATTACTTGCAGTTGCTGGTGCAAGCTTATTTGGCACCAACTAGTTGATTCTTGTTTTAAAAGCCTTTTGACTTATGTTAATAGCAGCCAGCTTTCATAATGCTATTTTTGTTAGCAGTAATCCTTTACTGTGAAGTCATGTGGTAATTGTAGGTGTCACTGCAGCCTGAAACTTGTAATATCTATGTTATAGGATGACTTGACATGTTACTGGAAACAACAGTTTGTTGGCTATTGGTAGCTGTCAAGCTTACAGGATGAATGAGGACTGTTATGGCACCCTGGTAGTCCCTACCTTTGGTCCAGAAGGCCTAAGTTTAAATCCCACCTGCTCCAGAGGTGTGTATTAATACACCTGAACAGGTTGATTAAAAATATTGATATGATGAGTGAGAATTTTATCTTTGTTTCATTTTTAAGGCTAACATTAATGAGGAAAATGGTACTTGTTAAATTAAACTAACTGCAAGGAAAACTTTTTTTAATTAAAAGGAAAGTTTGAAACAAAGTGACTTTAAGAAGGACGGACGTTCCAAACATTATCCCACAGTAGCAATTCACAAGCAACATCTTTTAAGGTGTTTGTTATCAGACTCTTGCAGGCACTCCACAGGGTATTGCCCTTTGCTAGGTCATCTGCTGCTTCATCAATGACCTTGTCGTCGTCGTCGTCGTCATCATCATCAACACAATGTTCACCACTGTTCACAAGTCCTCAGATTCTGAAGCAGTCCGTGCCCAAATGCAGCATAAAGTGGACAATGTTCAGGCTTGGGCTGACAAATGGCAAGTAACATTTGTGCCACACAGTGCTAGGCAGTGACCATCTCCAGCAAGTGAGAGTCGAGCCATCGCCCTTTGACATTCAAGAGTGTTACCATCACTGACTCCATCATAATCAACATCCCGGGTTTACCATTGTCCAGAATCTGATTGGGCTAGTCACATAAGTACTGTGGCTACAAGAGCAGATCAGTGGCAAGGAATCTTGCAATAAGTAACTCACTTCCTGACTTCCCAGCTGCAAGGCACAAGTCAGTAGTGTGGTGGAATGCTCCCCACCTGCCTGGATGGGTGCAGCTGCAACAACAGTCAAGAAGCTTGACACCATCCAGAACGAAACAGCCATCTTGAGTAGCACTACATCCATAAACATTCAGTAGCTCTACCACTGATACTCAGTAGCAGTGTTTACTATTGACAAGATGCACTACAGAAATTCACAAATTCCTTAGACAACTCCATCCAAATCCACGATCGCAATGATCTTGAAGGCCAAGAAAGCAGCAAATACGTTGGAACAGCCCACCTGCAAGTTTCCATCCAAGCCACTTGCAATCCTGACTTTTGGAAATATGTTGCTGGGTCATAATCCTGGAATCCTTAATGGTATTCCAGTGTATCTACACCAAATGAACAGCAGTGGTTCCTGAAGGTGGCTCACTACTACCTTCTCAAAGGACAAGTGGGGATGGGCAATAACTTTAACCCAGACAGTAACACCCATATTCTGTGATTTAATTTTAAAAAATGAACGCGTACTATTTTGTAAAACCACAAATTTTGGACTAGTTGGAGTATGAGATTATGATGTCTGTAGGATGATGCCGTCCCAAATACTGGATATTCGGATTTAACTGGTATTCTGTTAGCTTGGTTGTTCAGGGTGCCTTACTGGAAAACTGAATGGGATCAATAAACCTGATAGAGAAATAAATAGGCAAGACAAGAGGTAGAGTGATGCAATGTTTACCAGAGAGTAACAAACAGGAAAATTAATCCCCAGTTAACAGGCAGTGTCTTGAATGAAATGTTGTCTACTGCCTTGAATTTAAGTGTATTGTCTCAGGTTTTCCATTAGCATACTATTATAGGACTTGAAACTATGGTCTGAAGAACCTGTTTGAATCAATTATGTGAGGGATCCCTGAGGCTACTCAATTTCTTCACATCTTGTCAAATTTCTTCGTGTTTGATATTCTGCTAATATATTTCTTCCCTAGCTGGCATTCTTTTGAAAATTCTGACCACGGGTCAATAAGTACCTCTGTACTTGCTGGGTCCTACTCCATACAGAAGCTTGAAAGTCATTGCTGTGTTGCCCTGTGACTGAAAATAAGATCTGTTATGAATTTGTAGCACAATTGTAGCGACCAATTATATGAGCATGAAACTATTTCCTTCTGTTCAATTCCAGAAATTAAGAAAAAAAATCCACCTGAATTGCTCAGGGCTCGATAGAATGAAAGTCATGTGTGGCTAGTGTATGCATAAGATAGGTAATTTTAATTTAAAAAATAACATTATGGTCAGACAGAACATTGGTTGTAGTCTGGGTTATCCTGACCTTGATCTCTGAAGTACAAACTTAAACTGAACTTGAAAGTGAACTGACATTCACAATTGCTTTGGCGTGACTTTTTTTTAAAGAAAGTATTACTCATCACTGTTCTTGCCAGCAGTGTAATAACTTAGTGTGATTTTCAATCTTGTAGGATGTTTGCACCCCAATTTACTGTCTAAGTATGGAGTTGTGTCTGTATGCTTTAAATAAATAGTCTTCTTGCTCATTCTGCAGATTATGCTAGTTGTCATCAGTGCTAGGAGGAGTTGGCAAATGCAGTTGTTGGGTATGCTGCAACAAGGTTTGCACTAACTAGCTTACTTTTTATGCCAATCTAAATTGTTTAGTCTGCTAAACAAAATGAATTGGGTTAATGGTTAATTTAAGATTGGTTGTGATATGATAATGAAAGACAACATTTGGGGCTCAAGATCAAAAGGTAGATGCCCTTTGACCTAAATAATCCAGAAAAATTCAACATTTTTCTTTCCCCTTAACCTTCAAACGTGCGATTTATTTTTTTATTTTTTTTATTTTTTTTTATTTATTTATTTATTTATTTATTTATTTATTTATTTTCTTCTTTCTTTCCTTAAATTAATCTGGATTTTATTTGCCTCTAGTACTCTCTCAAGAAATCATTCCAAAATTGCTCATAATTTTTTTAAAGAAACTTCTGATATGAGCCCTCAATTTTACTTTCATTTGTCGAAACCTGTAGTTTCACTGTTCGATTAATTTACAATGCTGTTCTTCTATACCTCTTGCAGAGTTCACTGGTAGCAATTACTAAATAGCCATAGCTCAATTGTAGCAGAAAATACCTTCCATATAGGTAAATTTACTTGACGTGCATATTTACCTAGCAAGCACCTACCAACATTCAGTAACCTAAAGAACAAAACAGCCTTGATGAATAAAGAACTACTCATATTTTCCATATTTTATCATGCTGTTTTACCGATAAATACATATAAAGGGAACTGTATGCATTGGTATACCCTACTAATATGCAGTTTGGTGCACCTAGATTTCTAACCGGTTATGTATGGCTGGTGGCTTATGTATTGGGTGACACTTCTATTCAAAATCTTTTCTCAGGCTGAGTGAAAGTCTGGCTATTTTGCTCACCGTGATACTGACTGAAGGAATCTATTACTTTTGTACACCTTTTGATTCTGCTATCTTGGCTGTATCCCTTTTAAATCTAGTAACTGCTGCTTTGTAGAGATTAGATGTATTGAGCAATTAGTGTACTTTTTTTTTCCTCCCCTAGGTCTGGTTCACCTTCGTGGATTTGTTGTTTCAATCACTGTTTCACTCAGTGATAACTTGTGGCTTCCAATTTGTTCTTCTAACCTATTATATTTCAATTTGTCCATGTGTCTTCAGGACACTGAGATATCTTTGCCCCTAACTTAGTTGTAGTTCCTCGGTTGCCATCTTGCATTCAACTATTCTCCTAATTTGGTTTAGTAACTGAACTTGACCAGTTTGCATTGTGGTTATTCATCCGGATTTATACTGGGCAGTCCAGTTTTCAGCCAATCTGACCTATGTACCATACCAATGCCTTTATGGTTGGCATTGTTATTTTAGTATTAGCAACAATGCGAAAGGTTTCAGCCTGAGCAGGATCATCTCTGGGCCTCACATTGACGACTTAAAGTTATTAATTTTGGCCTAAAGAATAGAAAAGCAAAATATTTTTTTCAAGGGTGTAAAACTTGTAAACTTTGATGTGCGGAGAAACTTCAATGTACTTGTACAATGAGTGCATAAAGTTAGCATGCAGGTACAGCAAGCAATTAGGTGAATGGCATACTGGCCTTCATTGTAAGTGTATTAGAGTACAAGAATGAAGTAGCCTTGCTGCAATTTTTCATGGCTTTGATGGGACCACATCTGGAATAGTCTGTGCAGTTTTGTTCTTGTATTTGAGAAAGGATCTAATTGCATTGGAGGAGGTACGCCAAACATTCAGTAAATTGGTTCCTGGGAGTGGAGGTTTATATAAGACACTGAATATCTTGGGTCTATAATCTCTAGAGTTTAAAAGAATGAAGTGTGATCTAATTGGAAGACACTACTCTTAAGAGGCTTGATAGGGTACACATTGAACAAAAAGAAACAAAAAAACCAAAAGAACTGCAGTTGCTGGAAACCAGAAATAAAAACAGAAATTGTTGGAAAAACTCAGTTCTGACAGCATCTGTGGAGAGAGAAAGAGTTAACATTTCGGGTCCAGTGACCCTTCTTCAGAACTGAAGACTGATTTATTTAGGACTGAGATAGGGAGAAATTACTTCACTTAGAGTTGTGAATCTTTGAAATTCTCTACCTCAGCAGGATGTGGATGCTCTGTTATTGAATGTGTTTAAGTCTGGGATAAACAGGTCTCCCACAATCGAGGGAATGTTGAGAATTTGGATGTCGAAACCAAGGTCAACCATGATCATCTTGAACTGGCAGAGCAGGCTCAATTGGCTGCTTCACTTAATTTACTGCTCCATTTTGTTAATGAGTTCTGTGTTCTGTGCCACAATGAAACACTGGTAGGTGTGTTTGCTTGTTCTTTACTATCTAGTCTGGCACACTGGGCACACTTTACCTGCTGCTGTGGTCCATGGAGACTTTGTTCCGCACCAAATTGCTAATTGTGTGCACGTGTTGATGAATTTGTCTGACCAGCTGCCAAAGTGGTGCTACCCTAGTCCCAGCCCAGTGTTCGACCTGCATAGTAATAGGCTCCTGAGACTAGAAAGTTACCATGGCAATGAATTGCAGAATTAGGGTGACTATTCATGCAATTTTATATTGGCATCTGATTTTTGCCTGGTCTGGTTTCTGGTATTCTTGATCTCTATTAGTGGCCACTGCAGGATGACTGACTTCTGGGAAAAAAAAAAGCTTACGAAGTGCATTATCAGTAGTCCTTAAAGATCTTTAAACTACACTTGCCTGAAAGTGGAACTGAGTGTTGAAGGACTGAACCTGGCTACGCTGCAGGTTGCTGATTGCTACTTGCCCTTTCCAGATTGGCCGCCATGAGACAAAGGAATAAATATTATGCCTTGGACAGTATTTTAATGCGCTCTTCTGAATTTTTTCGTCTTCCTTAATCTCCTGAACATATGGATCCTTGCTGTTTGATTCAGTCTCTAGGCCCTTATCAAGGTGTTTCAGAGATAGTAGGAACTGCAGATGCTGGAGAATCTGAGATAACAAGGTGTAGAGCTGGATGAACACAGCAGGCCAAGCAGCATCAGAGGAGCAGGAAGGCTGACGTTTTGGGCCTAGACTCTTCTTCAGAAATGGGTTCCGTAGGCAGGTACTAAGAAAGGTGATGTGGCTGTAGTACCTGGTTTGCTTCAGGACCTTATCAAGGTGACCTGTTTTCAGATATAAATCTGGCTGACTTGCTTTTCTAGGAGATGTACCTCAGTTGAATCAGGTTAGACCAATTTGAATGGGTACAAATTTGTACTTTGGAGCATGAGTGAATGAACAGTGATAGCGTGAGAATCCCAAATCTACTTTTATCTCCTCAGTCAAAGAGCAATAAAACCATTGTAGCTGGGATCAATTCATTAACAAGGAAGCTGAGACCATTTGCTGTACATACTTCTGTTTTACAGTGAAGCATGAACTTTGTACTTCGTATTCCGTTTGACTCCATTTTAGAAGGCTCTTTCTTCATTCAAAAATTTTAGCCACAACATTAGCTCATTTAGCAACCAACCCAATCTCCAGACACCGTTGAGACTCCTTTTTTAAAAAAAGGAACAGACTGCTAGATAAGAGTCCAAGGTTATTTTTAATAATCATTTTTAAATAACAGCTAATTTAAGCACTAATTTGTGCTTTAACTTTCAGAATCATCTTTATTTCTGACTAAATCCAAATGTCTTGGTTTCAGATGCGGTGTTAGCTATTCTGTGTTCATTTTAGTTCTGAAGTATATTGTGGCATCATTCTAATAATTTCATTTATAGCCACTTAAATTAAATTTGAACAATGTAATTTGTCTGCTGTTTTTAGATTAGTCATAACCATTTTTCAGGTAGTATCATGTCAAAACATTTGATTCATAGAGAGACATTTGTGGCACAATTCCAGAGACTACCAAAATCCCTTTCCTGTTCTACTTAACAGGAATACTCTGTGCAATATCAAAAGCACATTAATATTTTCCAGCTTGTCCTGCAAATTTTGATTATTTTGCTGGACTTGCATATATTCCTTGCAATTGTGCTAAGGCTGTATCCTGCTTTTCTTTCCCTTCCAATGGAAACTCTGTCCTTTTCCTCTTTCTTTCCAAATGAATAATTATTCCTGTTCTGATGCAGAGGGTGAAACCAACTTTTGTTTTCATGGTAGTTGTTTTAACTGTGTTTTTGTTCTGTTTTAAAATTGTGACCATTAAGATTTTTAAAATAAACTAAGCTGATGATATTTCAATGGCTGATTCACACTTTGGAAAATGTGAATCTGTTTTCACGGTTTTCCGTGCACACAGAATCATAGAATCCCTACAGTGTGGAAGCAGGCCATTCGCCCCATTACGTCCACACCGACCCTCTGAGGAGCATTCCACCTAGACCCACCACCTTACCCTGTCCCTGTAACATTACATTTACCATGGCTGACCCACCCAGCCTGCAAATCTCTGGACACTATGGGCAATTCAGCATGGCCAATCCACCTAACCTGCATGTCATTGGACTGTGGGAGGAGACCGGAGCACCCGGAGAAAACCTATGCAGACACAGGGAAAATGTGTAAACTTCACAGTCGGATGCCCAGGGTGGAATCAACTCCAGGTCCCTGGTGCTGTGAGGCCACTGTGCAGCAGATTCAATATTGTCTATGTAACATGGGAAACTAAAACATTAATGGATTCCAACTTAAGAGGGAGAACCTACAGCACTCATTCTTGCTGGCATTATGACATTGATAGGTGCTTAGGAGCAAATTGCCTGCTAATCAGCACTTTGAACAATGCAGGATGACCTGTGAAAATGGAAAGCAACTTTCAAAACACAATAGATTGAGGGGAGCACAAACCAATGCACAAAGAAGTAATTTCCTATGGAGAAATTATTAAATTCTCTGAGCTTCTTTTGTTTATCAGTGACATAGAAACATATAAAATAAGTGCAGCAGTAGGCCTTTCGGCCCTTCAAGCCTGCACCATCACTCAATATTATCGTGGCTGATCATGCAATCTGAATCCCATTCCTGGTTTCTCACCATGCCCCTTGATCCCTTTAGCCGCAAGGGCCACATCTGGCTCCCTATTGAATATATCTAATGAACATGCTCCAAAAGCTTCCTGTGGGAGAGAATTACACAGGTTCACAACTCTGAGTAAAGAAGTTCTTCCTCATCTCAGTCCTGAATGGCTTGGTCTTTGTTCTTCGACTGTGACCCCTAGTTCTGGACTTTCCCAACATTGGGAACATTGTTTCCATATCTAGCCTGTCCAGTGTCATCTGGATTTTATATGTTTCTGAGATCTCCCCTTGTTCTTCTAAATTCCAGTGAGTACAAGCCCAATCGATCCAGTCTTTCCTCATGTCGGTCATGCCATCCTGGGAATTAGTCTGGTGAACCTTCGCTGGACTCTCTCAAGAGCAAGAACGTCCTTCCTCCAGACTAGGAAACCAAAACTGCACACAATACTTGAGGTGTGGCCTCACCAAGTCCCTGTATAACTGCAACAAGACATCCTTACTCAGATGCTCAAATCCTCTCGCTATGAAGGCCAGCATGCCATTAGCTTTCCTCACCACCTTCACCTGCATGCCAGCCTTCAGCGACTGTTCCACCATGTCATCCAATGCTCGTTGCATCCCACCTTTTCCTAAACTGACACCATTCAAATAGTAATCTGCCTTCCTGTCTTTGCAACCAAAGTAGATAACCTCACGTTTGTCCGCATTATATTGCCTTTGCCAAGTATTTGCCCGCTCAGTCAGCCTGTCCAAGTCATCCTGCAGCCTCTTAGCATCCTCCTCACAGCACACAGTGCCACCCAGCTTAGTGTCATCTACAGATTTGGAGATTATTGCATTCAATTCGTACATTCAAATTGTGAATGTATATTGTGAACAGCTGGGGTCCCAGCACTGAACCCTGCGACCCCCTATTCGTCACTGCCTGCCACTCTGAAAAGGACCCCTTTATTTCAACTCCTTGCCTCCTGTCTGCCAACCAGTTCTCTATCCATGTCAATACATTACCTCTGATAACCTGAGTTTTAATTTTCCTTCTTAATCTCTTGTGTGGAAGCTTTTGAAAGTCCAGATACACAACATTTACTGATTCAGAGACAGTGAGGACTGCAGATGCTGGAAACTAGATTCAATAAATGTGGAACTGGAAAGCACAGCAGGTCAGACAGCATCCGAAAAGAAGTCGACAATCATCAACATGGGATCAACAGCATGCTAGTAGATCAGCCTTCTACATTTCCATCCATATCAGCCATCATTTTTGGATTTGGCTGATGTATTTTGTGACTACGTGATCTTCCTGCTGATGACACTCCCAATTTTTCCGGGTTGGAGATTAGCACCTGTACATGCAACTTGCTTGTTCCACTGTCCAGTTGTAATGGAACTATATAAATATAATTATTTCTTTTCACTGTCTGGATTCGGTCATGAGACTGTTGGCAGGCAGCATGATCAGAGATCCACCTGTGTACATTTTTTCGTTATGTACCTTGTTAGTGAATGGGTCAGTACTACCTGAAAAACAAATAGTTCAGTCAGTGCAGCATGCATTTAAAATTGAACTCAGGAGTTTTGAATTGCTGTGGGTGTGCCATGCTGATATTTATTAACTGTCAGATTGGAAGTTGAGCTTTATTAGAACTGTAATTGACAAATAATTTTGAGTTAGATGCTGCAAAGGTATGAAAATTCTTTTATTTCCTATAATCATAACTTGATTTCAGAGTGTTATGTAAGGTTAATATGTTTTTCTAGAGCGATTACTTTACGGGAAAGCATGTTACGTTTTAGGAAAAGATTCAATTTTTTAAAAGCTCCACTAATAAACATTTGCAATGTCTATCAGATACAAGTGCAGGCCGGTTGATATTGAAACTCGGGTTGTGATTGCCCTTCCACAACTAAATGTTAATGGACACTAGGCTGCAGCTCTAAAGAGTATTAACAAATCTTTTCTGTTTGAGCATAGCCTTTGCATTCCAAATGTTGCAATAGGCACATTAAGATGGGGCTAATGCAAGTAACAGTTTTGCAGATTATAACCAATTAGGTGAAAAACTTAATTGAAATTCTCTTTCACTTCACTCAGTGAACAGTGTCAGTATTTCAGAAGTCTGCACTGATACCATGCCTTTACTAAAGCAGCTGCTGTGCTGGCGCACACTGATTAAATGGCACAGGGTACAGCACAGTGACATACTATGTAGTAACCCTGAGAACTGCTTGTGCATTTGTCAATTATTTATAAAAGTAGCTTTAAGATCATATTGTAATCATCGCTCATGCAGCTGTTGGTTAAAGAAAGCAAGATTTGCCTGTGTTTAGTTTGAGACGTTTTCAGTAGTTTGATTGACATCTGCCATCAGGCTGCACAGAGTCAACATGATAGAATACATGGTCATCGAAAGTAGCTCAGCATATTTAACCTGGAAAAATACTAAAGTCATAACACTGCAAGCTTGTGTACAGCTAATGCAGTTGTTTTCTGTAGTATTTCAAGGATTCTTGCATGAAAATCTTTAGTTGATGAGAATTCCAGGATTGATTCCATTTACTCAGACTGAGGCTGATTTTGCCATGGGACAGTGTCATTTATCTTGATTTGAATTATGTGACTTCTCCATTGTGACACTTGATGCATCTGGCATAGATGATTTTTTGTGTTTGTATTTTGAATTTTTTTGCGAACTAAAGCTAAATGAAAAGATTAAAAATTGACAGCTGGTGTGGAGAAACAATAAAGTAGCTATTATAAAGTCAGTTCATGGAGCAAAATAACCCATTAACCAGGTTACGTGTGCAGCAAATAGTACTATAGGCTAGCAATGTGAACGCTAAAGTGTAGCTGAATACAAGAGAAAGTGTACAAGACCAGGACCATCATAGGCAAACAGATATCTGTCTTGAGAGAAGCTTACTACCTGGAAAGAGATATAGCAGTTAGGTGAATGATGGTAGAATGCATAAAATGTGATGCTGGTTCTATGCATTTGGTACATTAAATGATGAATAGATAGTGTGGCTGATTGACAGATATGGAGATGTGAACAGGGAGTTTCAAATCTTGACAAAACTTGGGAGCATGTTTGATTGCAAAGGCTATCTATTTCCGTAGTTATAAAACCCATTTTATGATACAAAATATAAATATGAAAATTATTCAAAGTATTGAAGAACTGGTAAACAGTGTTGCCCTTTCCCTGAGAAGAGAAAACTTACCTGACAGGCTGTTTGTCTCCTGGGAGTGTTAAATTCTAGCACAAATTTGCCAATAGTACAAGAGTATCCCGGCGCATTACTATTTTATTTGTCCAAAAACTTGCTAATTCAAGTATACAGAAGGCCTGAAGATTCACCCTGACTGTTTGTTTGATTACTCATTTTAAGTCATGGAGAACATGAAATTTCTAAGCTTGATCTTCAGCTTGTGCTGTTAATTGATATAAGCTGGCAAAACTGAGAGATGATGTAATTATCATTTACTGCACAGATTCAAGGGAAAAAAATATCATGCTAACCATTAAACTTTTGCATCATGTGATGATCCCTGTGGAAATCAGCAACGAAAGAAACAAATTTACTTAATCAGAAAGAAAAATATGTGGGTAAGATTTTTGCGTTTAGATTTTGTACTTTAACAATCAAACATTAATTAAACATGAATAACGGGAAAATTGCAGTTGGTACAAAGTATACATTATCTAACGCGTACAGCAAAGATGGACCTCACTGATTTATTGAACTTCCTACTCAATAAACATGGTACCAGTTTATACCAGAAAGTGCTTCATGACTCTGATCTTCTTCGTCCGGTAGAATTCCAGTTTCTTTTCTTCAAGGATTTCGCTGATTCTCAACAATTATCAGCTCTCATTCAACATGAGTTTTGCAGGTACAATATTCAACAAAATGGCATGCTTTTCTCAGACCCTTCTCAGTTCTGCTTCCCTCAGTTTGGCCTATATGGATCCACTAGCACCATCTTGAACTGAACTGTTGGTAATAACCTTATGTACTCCATGGCTGATTCTGGTTATTCAATCACCTTAAATTAACAGAGGCGGTGACAGAAACCTTACTTTGCTTATTGCTTGTTGATTTTAGCCTTTGGGTTCTCTTTTGACTGTGCCATTTCCCTGCAGAAAGCCTGGTCAACTCGTTTTCATCCCTAGATCACGGGATCCTGGATTTTAGCATTCTTTTCACCATATTACACCAGGAGCTGTGCTGCACTAAACAGCACCAGACAACATTGGTTTGGGGAGGCACGGTGTCTCAATGGCTAGCACTGCTGCATCACCGCATCCGGGTTCGATTCCAGCCTTGGGTGACTGTCTGTGTGGAGTTTGTGGATTCTCCCCGTGGGTTTCCTCCCATAGTCCAAAGATGTGCAGGTTAAGTGAATTGGCCATTCCAAACTGCCCACAGTGTCCAGGGATTTGCTGGCTAGCTGGATTAACCATGGGAAATACAAGATTATAGGGATTGGGTACGGGGATGGCTTTGGATGGGATGCTCTTTGGATGGTCAGTGTGGACTCAATAGGCAAAATAGCCTGCTTTCATACTGTAGGGATTCTATGATTCTAATCTCTGAACACTGTGCCGGCTAGGTTTATGTGGGGAGAGGCGTCGTATGCACGAATATGCCAATGGGCATTTGGAGTCTCTCAGTTTTTCTGTTCAGTGGCTTAATCAGAGGGATTTGGGAGGAGGTACACTGCTTGTTAGCCTCTGACCAGCCTGCACTTGTGTTGTATGAGATCAGCACAGTGCTTCCACTCATGAGAAACAGGACCTGCTTTGTGGTGTTCTCGACTGAGCAGTAGCAGTTTCACAGTTAAATCCAAAGGAATCAAGGATTCCCAATGTTCTATTACTATAGAATCCATTTCATCCACACCTAGTAATCTCAATAGTAGGTGATTTGACTCAATGACTGCTACCTCTATCAACTAGAAGGATAAAGGCAACTGATGCAGGGAATATCACCTCTTGCAAAGTTTCTGAGAGACACAGTGCTGCCTTAGAACTGTATCATAATTTATTTTTTGTCACAGGGTCCAAATCCTGGAACTCCCTAACAGCGCTATATCTGCACATGGACTGCCACCATTCAAAAAGTCAGCTCACGACTTTTTCTTGAGGACTATTAGGAGCAGATAACAAATGCTTGCATAGCCAGTGATGACCACATCGTGTGAAAGAATAATTTTAAAAATGGCTCTGCTGTGACATTTTCCATAGGTAAACAATCAATCAATGCATGCTATTGAAGTTATTTTTTCAGTTGGATGCGATGCCAGGTGCATCTAGTGTTCAAGGGAGGTGAAGGCTTTGTGGAATCGATGACTATCCACCCTGGTAATACTATTGTGCACCTCCTGCTGTACTGTTGTCCCATAGTTTTGTAAATGCAGTAATTAACTAAGTATAAAATGCCATCAATTGACTGGAATCTGTATAACAAAGACTTGTATCAAATTAAGATTTATACATACACCTGAATTTGTCTTTCTAGATGTAAACTCGGGAAGTTGTACAAGAATTTGCAATGTCAAAAGTTCAGAGTTGTATGACTATTTAGTTTTCAATTTCATCAAAAAATGTTGCAATTGAGCATCCATTTAAAATTGGCTTCAGATCTTCTAAGTTTTAGTACTTTTATGGATTTTGTACATTTTGCATTTGACCTTTTTTTAAATCACCCTTGTTAGTTCACACCAATCTGTTATTTGTCTGATACCACGTACCATCGTATTTTAATCTTAATATTGTGTACTGTTTTGGTCTCCTTACCCAAGAAAGGATATACTACTGGCCATGCAGGAAAAACAATGAACATTCACCAGACTGAGTGTTTGGTTGGTGAGATTGTACAATGGGGAAAGATTGAAACTCAACCAATATTCTCTCATTCAGTAAGATGAGAAGAGATGTCATTGAAGTATATAAAAATTCTTGCAGGCTTCACAACATAGAGGCAGGAAGGATGTTTCCCTTGTCAGCAAGATCTAGGACCAGGGAACGTAGTCTCAGAATAAGGAAGAAGCCATTTGGGACTGAGACGAGAAATGTTTTCACTGAGGATGGTGACACTATGGAATTCTTTGAGCCTCCATAGCCCTCTGCCATAATCATTGAATATTTCAAGTCAGGTTCAAGTTTTCCGCACTGTGGGGATTCTATGAACTATGAATCAATAGATTTATAAATATTAAAGGGATCAAGGGATACGCCAATGTTGCTGGAAAATGGCACAGTGGTAGAAGATCAGCCATGACCCGGCTGAATGGCAGAGCAGGCTTGAGCCAAACTGCTTAATTCTACTCCTGTTTCCTCTGTAATAACTGATTAACAGCTATAAACAGAATAAGTCTCACTTAATGTTTTTAATTGTTGAGCTCCCCTGTAGCAAGTCTTGAACCTTTATAGAAATAACAAGGTGTAGAGCTGGATGAACACAGCAGG
>NC_063357.1:15732650-15759227 GCF_021869965.1 Rhincodon typus | reverse complement strand
TGGGTCTAGGCCCGAAACGTCAGCCTTCCTGCTCCTATGATGCTGCTTGGCCTGCTGTGTTCATCCAGCTCTACACCTTGTTATCTCAGATTCTTCAGCATCTGCAGTTCCTACTATCTCAGATAATGATCTGGCTAGGAGGGTGAATAGCTGTAAATGGCAATTGTTAATGGCTAACAGTAGGTAGTGTGTAATGGCAGACTACATGATAACAAGCCCTGGTGTGTGGGGTAGGGAGCTAGGACATGGGAGAGTACAGGCTCTAAAGTTATAAAACTTGAGTATTTCGTAACGACAGAGACAGTTTCATAAATAGAGAAGACTGCACGAGAGAGTTTAGATGTATTGCATTTTCAGTTACAGCATAAATAGCTTTTTTCAGCTTTTTTTCAACCAGTTAACAGTATATTCATTTACTCATTGTGAACAAAGATCCCTTTCATAGAACATAGCTTTGTGTTTTATCAAATGAATGTTAAGTAATTTAGCAAGCTTCAAAGCAATGAAGGCCATTTATTTTGAAAATTACACTACAGATATTTTTGTATTTACAGTCTTCACTGTCAATGCAATGCATTTTTGAAAGTGCATTCTATGTTAAAAAACAAATAAGACCAGTGGAACTCTATGAATGCTGATATGAAATGACTGGCGTTAATGTACTTTTTCTTTTACATTGTCTACTCTGGACTTACTGCAACTTTTCATAGTATTTTGCAGTGTTGCAACCTAGGTTTTTAAATTCTACTGAAAACCTGAAGGAGCACTAACTGCTGAATTGATGAAATAAGGTAACACTTAAAAAGACATGAGCTAATTAGATGCAATCAACATGGATTTGTTAAACAAAAATTGTGCTTGACTAATTTAATTGATCTTTAGAAGAAATCTCAACGAACATTGAGCGAATGCAATGTCTGCTATGTTTACAAATTTTTAAAAGACTTTTGATTAAAGTGCTGCATAAAATAACTTGATCAGAAGCTTGAGTTGCATTGCATTAAAAAGTATACAACTGCATGGATTAAAAAATGGTTTAAGGATGAAAAGCAAATAGAAGAAGAAAATGAATGTTTTATTTGGATTGGTGTGATATCATGACTGATATGCTGCTGTGATCACTTCTGTAAACAAAATTGGATACAGGCAACATGAAGATAGCAACATTTGCTGCTACTAAACTAGGGACATTGTAAACTGATAAAGTCTGGAGAAAAAAGTGGCAAGAGGTGGGCACCTTCTTAAAAGCGTGAATGGAATTATATCCTAAATATGATCCAAATGTTATCTCATGTGCAAGTACACATATTGGTGCTTTTATTTTACTGGAGCAGTGAAGATCAAAGAAAATCTGATGGTTGTTTTTAAAATTGTGAAAGGTTTTGAGACAACAAGTTATGTCTATTGATTTACCAATCAGCAATGAAGGATTTGAATCTAGATGTTGTTTAAAAGGATGAAGTGAACAGTTTAAAAATCATTTCATTCAGTGATTAGGATGCAGAATGCTTTGCCACAGATGTCTGAACTAACATCCCTATTAAAAATGGACATGGGTAAATAGTTAAAAAGAATTCAAAAGCATGCAAGGAAACTTGGGGTATTAGTTTTAGTTAAAATGCTGGCAGTGATCTGGGTGTGCAAGGCTGAATGGAAACTCTCTTTAATTACTTAAATTTTATGCATACTGTTTGAACTTGCCACCAGTTCGTGTTTGTGATGCCGCAAATTAATTTGGTGCAATAAATTCCACCTCCAGTTATTTCATGGGCAACTTTTCATGGTGACTAAGCTTGATTGGTAAACAAAGTTCAACTGTAGGCCTTACTTAACTATTTCATAATATCGATTATTTTCATCCAAATGGTATGTTGGGTGAGGCATATGAGGTGCTTCTCTTTCATCATCAAACTAAGCGAAGTGTAATAGAAGTGGTTGAAACCATAATGTCAGTAATAAAATAGGAGGCAGTGCGACTCAAGATCTCCACTTTCTACTCACATTTTACGAACAAGACTTCTGGGCTCACCAAGGTGTCAAGCCACTGTGCCTCAACTTATACCGCAACCACTACTTTTTCAGAATTTATATATTTCAAGACCTATCTTGCATTCCCTTTTCACGTTTTGTTAAAACACTCATAATTCCACTACTCTTTAAATTTGTGAACAATTTAATGAACTCATATGCAAGCAAGGTGAATTTGACATTGATTCAATTTGTTTTTACACTTGCGATTTATACGAGATGTTTGTTTTCGTTGTGCTGCTTATAGCATGTCACATGCTAATGCTGTTAAACAGTAATCCTCATGATTTAATATAATAGATCACTTGATGGGATTTCCAGGTAAAATTAAATGTCCAACCTGAACTGCCTAACTGGAACTAGGTAATGTTCCACTTGTCATATCTGGTACTACAGTGTGCTGGTGCAACTTTAACAATGGTGCAAGTGGATAGCATTTATTATTATTATTTCCTTCTTGGACTGGTGCTGATTGGAAGCAGGATGGAGTACTGTGCACAGATTTTCATAAAACTTCACTCATTTGGCTTCATGCTGCCTGTGGATTTTCTAATTAATGAAGCCATTACTCTTTCAGCTCCGCAGCCATTAAAATTGGGAAGTACTTGTATCAGGCATCACGATGGATATTGATACATGGAGTTAGTCATGGATCAGCCATAATCTTGTTCAATTGTAGAGGAATAAATTACCTATTTCTGTTTGTTCTTTTCCCAGGATTTTTGGTTCAGTTTATGGTCTGGATCTTTCAGCTTGTGGTCTTTGGAGTCCTAGGCAATGTGTGTTCAAATAGTGTCCTACATGTAGCTATTAGGATTACAACTGATAGCAGCTTCGTGAAAGTAAGCATGAAGCAGTTAGGAAGTTGACTTTCATTACAAGGATGTCTATATACAGAAGTAAGCAGTCCCTTGCTACAGCTATACAGGATCTTGGTGAGACCTCAGCTAGAGTATTGTGCACATTTTTGGTCTCTTTACTGAAGAAAACACATACTTGCCACATAGGGAGTGCAGCAAAGGTTCAGCAGACCAATTCTTGGGTTTGCATGCTCCTTATGTGACATGAGCTTGGGTCGACTGGACCTGTAATCACTAGAGCTTAGAAGAATGAGAGTGGGTCTCATTCACACACATGTAAAGTACTGAAAGGGCTGAAGAGACAGTGTCCAGGGTTGATGTTTCTTTTGGCTGGACTATCCAGAACAAGTGGTCGCTGTCTCAGGATATGGGTGTTTGCTAATTCAGACTGAGATGAGGAGAAACTTCTTTGCTCAAAAGGTGGTGAACTTGTGAAATTTTCTATCACAGAAGGCTGTGGTGACCAAGCCATTGAATACATTTAAGAACGAAATAGATTTCTCGAGACTAAGTGTTAAGGGATATAGGAATAAAGATGTGTTTAGATAGAGTATCAGCCATAAATCATGTTGAATGACGAAGAGGGTTCAATGGGCCAAATAGCCTACCCATGCTCCTATTTCTATATTTCTATCCTTGCTATGATTCAGTTTCCTGGCTGGTATTGCATTAGCTCTATGCTTAATCTAAATTTGAGTTAAAGTCTCCAGAGAAGCGTTCAAAACAGATTGGAGCTGCATGTAAATTTAGCAATAAAAAATGCTGACCGTTTAATAGAATCTATTTACAGTTTTTTTAAATAAAAATTTGATTTGACACATTTAAACCTGTGTTCTATGGTTACGGTCTTAACATTTGGCTTTGGCCAATCAAACAAACTGGCAGTTTTACACTTGTGTATTTTCCTTGAAGACCGGGTTGACAGTGAGGTGGAAATACTGGAGGTGAAAACAAATGTCAAGGAAAGAATAGAATATTAACATACCATTTGGTCTAACGTGACTTTGCAAAGAGCCTCATTTATAGTGCAGCTGCTGCCAGTAACAACCACAACTTCAGTGGCAGAACTGTAAAAGGAGACAACACACCTGGGGAGATGCCTTTGGCTGTGTCTCTTAAAGAAGTAGGAGGAAACTAACATCAAATACAGATAATGCCGTAGGTTGGAGTGGCTCCTACCTTTTCTGTTCATTTCGCAAGCTAAGTAGCTCACTGGTCTCTTGGGACCTTTTTGAATTTTTAACTAACATATAGTAACCTGAAAATTGTCAGGACTAATTCATTAATTGTAAGTAAAATATAAAAATGCATTTGTTAGGCTTAGCATGTAATGCAATTAACTCACTTTTTAAAATTTTGAACTGGATTAAGATTTTTGGGACAAATAAGTATGGTCCCTTGGAATCATACAGATGGAAAAGGACTGTGTACCAGATTACTGACCCAGGACTTAGCACTGTGTACCAGATTACTGACACATTCATCTTCACAATAATTGATGTATTCTGTAACCTTAACCTATGCACTGTATCCTTGCCAGATTATGATGAGCATACTGTTCCAAATTGCTAAATTAATTACATTTGCAGTATGTAGCAAATAGGTTTTACATAGCACAATTTCTGACCTAAAAGGCTAGATTTGTTTTCAATGCTCCAATTGTTTTCACTGTTAGCGTAGTTTGACATTCCTCAATCTTCTGTTCTGCTGACCCCATGGATAACATAGCATTTTTTTAAGAAAGGTATTTTGAGCAACTGAGCCATACAAATGAGTAAGATGCCAGGTTAGATCCTTGGTTTATGCACAGTTATTTTGCTGCACTTGATGGTGGCACGACAATTGATTCTGATATTTGAGCCAAAAGAAAGGAAACAGACATATTTTCTGAAGAAGGGTCTAGGCCCGAAACGTCAGCCTTCCTGCCCCTGCTGTGTTCATCCAGCTCCACACCTTGTTATCTCAGATTCTCCAGCATCTGTAGTCCCTACTATCTATGTTCTGCCCTTCATTGCCACACAGTGACTTCCTGGTAGCAAGTGTGTGGACACAATTGTGCTTGGCAATGGTTGACTAAACTTCTAATCTGTCTAAACTTGTTCATGAAGAGATGTTGCTGCGTTGGAACTTTACTCTAGCATTGATTGCTGGCTTCAGGAGGAGAGCACAATTAACTGGAAGTTCAAAGCTATTTGCTTACGATGTTCCTGTGACAGAACCGCTGTCTGTTGTAATTAGATTTTTTTTTCATTTTGTTAGCATCTCCTATTGAATTGTAACATTGATGCATCAGAGCTCCCACCTTTGAATTTTGTCTTTATTTATATATATTTCGAACAAACGTGCCAAATTTGCTGTCTAATTTAGTTTTAAGTCTGCCTAAATGACGCCTTGAGCAATTGTGATCTTGTTTTGCACGGACAGCTGTTAAGAAAGATACACAAATTCCATCTTCAAGATTTTCAACTTTACTAAACTGGTGTGTGAAAATGCAGTTTAATGTTGCTGTGTAGTGTAGCTAAAATACAGAATTTTGTTTAAAAATAATTGTATTCAGTTTGCACCTGTAAGCAGATCCTTCAGAATGTGTGTGTGTGTGGAGGTACAATGAGCTCAGAGTCTCATTTTTGACTGCTTTCCTTTTTCTTTATAATGCTAATCTTCTTTGCTATTTGTGCTTAATTTGGTAAAAGGCATGTTACAACACGTACCATTACATTTTGAATCATTACTCTTGCTCTTTCTTTCCAATCACCTGATTTAGGAATGGTGTATTTCTTGCCTTGACCACAATTTTATTACTCAGTAGACGTATTTGCATGGTACTTATTTGGCCTAATGTTATCAGTACCTGACAAAGTTCTCAATTCAGAATATCCTCACAGATTTGCTATTGAATAGCAAATGTTATGCAGCATTAAATGGAATAGCAAGCAAATAATGTGTTAAACTAGATAACCGACAGAGAATGAAACAAGATTTCTGATGGTATAATGAAAAATTCTCCTATTTGTATTTCAAAAGGTTACAGAACATTATGAATACTATTTTTACATTTGAGTTAACAATTGTTTTGAATACACAAAGACTATAGTTCAACCTTGCGTGTAATTGAGCATGGTGTATCAATCAACAAATTCAGTACTCCATAACTGAAGGTTTTTTCTCACTTTCTAAAAATGCTCGAGAACAAACAAGAAATTTAGCATTAGATACCAGCACTGAATCTACATAAGTACCTCTCTGATGTTCAGAATCTGCTTCAGTAGGAATCTAAAAGTATTACAGCACCTTTCAGCATCTTAATTGCTAAAACAATTGGATTGCCCACAATGAGGGCATGTAATTGTTGTAGTTCTCACTTTATATATAAGTGCAAACTGATCTATAGCCCTTGGGCAGTGTAATGATCAGTGAATTCCATTCAGCGCTGACAATGAGAGAGAACTCGTATGCCGTGAGTCTTCAGGTTTCAGCCAGGACTTGCTGGAGGTGTGCGATAGTATGTTTCTGTCAGGTAGCACGTGTGAATCCATGAGGGAAGGTATCATCACTTTCATGTACAAGCAGAGGGGAGAGAGGGAGGAAATTAGAAATTGGTGACCAATCTCACTGCTGAATACAAACTACAAAATTCTGTCTAAGGTGATCGCCAACCACATCAGGTCTGCTCTGGGATTGGTGATTCACCCCAACCAAACCTGTGCTGTGCCGGGTAGGATGATCTCAGTTGGAACAAATTACTGCAGATGCTGGAATCTGTGCTGAAAACAACAAATGCTGGAGGTCACAGCGGGTCAGACAACATCCAGGGAATTTGCAAATGGGTCCGACTGCTCTACACCAACATCGTTAGCGCAGTGCCAATCAATGGATGGGAATCAGAAAGTTTCCTGATCAGATCTGTAGACTGGCAGGGCTGCCCACTCTCTCCTGCCTTGTTTGAGTGTTGGATAGAGCTATTTGTTGAGTCCATCAGGAAGGATGAGAGTCTGAGAGGAGTGACTATTCTGGGCAGTGGAGGCCTGCAAGTCAAAGCCTCCCTGTACATGGACAATGTTGCCGTTTTCTGCTTAGATCACCTGTCACTGTGTAGACTCTGGAGCATCTGTGACCAGTTCAAAGCAGCCTCGAGAGCGAAGATAAATATAGACAAGAGCAAGTCCATGTTCTTTGGGAACTGGGCCAACCGATCCTTTGTCCCCTTCACCTAATCAGGACAGATTACCTGAAAGTGCTGGGAATATGGTTTGGAGGGGCCGGGGCATGTACAAAATCTCGGAAGGAGTGCATTGCCAAAGTGAAGCAGAAACTGGTCTTTTAGGAGCACCCCTCACTCTCATTGCAGATAAAAACCTGTTCATCAGGTGTGAGGCACTCTCTGGTGTTGTATGCAGAACAGGCCTGGCCTATTCCCTGAAACTGCACCATTGCCATCATCCGAGCCATCTCCTTCATTTGGAAGTCTAAGATGGGCCATGTCTGCAGGGACTCAATGTACAAAACTCTAGTTAAGGAGGGGAAGAACATGTCCAGCGCCGCCTTTATCCTGGTGGCCACCTTTGTGTGCAGCTGCATCAAACTGTGTGCATAGACCCTCGGTATGCAAAGACCAAGTGTCACTATGTGCTGAGGTTCTACCTGTCCTCGTTGTTGCGAAGGATGGAACTGGCCTCGTTGCCACAGAATGCTCCAAATATTTGGTCCGTTCCATATCATCTGTCCTTTGTGGAGAAATTTGCAAAGAAAAACACCTTTGACCACAAGGCTGTTAAGAAGTGGCCAGCCCATAGCATGCTCGAGACCCTGTGGGGAAAAGGAGAGGATTTTGTTGCACGGTTTCCTGAGCAGACTGTCAAAATTATTTGGCAGAATGCCTCGTCAGAACTTTCCAACAAGCGCTAATACTTCATTTGGCTGGTGGTGGGAAGGGCACTACCTGCAAGATCCTTTATGTACACCTGGTTGGTCTGCCCATTGCATGCTGCCCTCTAAGCAGCTATGGGGACTTAAGACTGTCACGCATCTGCTGGAATGTGCCTTTACAAAGGAAGTTTGCAGAAAGATGCAGTGGTTTTTGTCAAGGTTCATCCCGAGCAGCTCCGTGATGCAGGACTCTCTGCTCTACAGTCTGTTCCCTAGCGAGGCAAACATCAACTGAGCCTGGAAGACCACCAACTCTGTGAAAGACGCTTTTGGTCTGCCCGAAACTTGTCGGTCTTCCAGACAAAGAGTTGACCTGCACAGAGTGTTGTAGATTGGCACATTCCAAGGTCCAGGACTACGTGCTGAGGGACGCACTAACGCTTGGGGCAGCTGTGGGAAAGATCATTGTCTGAGGTCTTCCTGCTGAAGTTAAATGGCGATCTGCTCAGTTTTCAGACCCTCATCATACCTCAAATGCATGTAAATATAGTCTCTTTCAAGAAAGAAATGCCTTTGATTTGTTTGGATAGAGTCAAACTCCAATGTTTTTGTTTCGTTGATATGTTACTATACCGAACCAAACTGCATTTGTGACCGTGTCTCAATTCAGTTGAGATGGAAGACAGGCATTAACTTTGTTGTTTAATTTTTAAAAATGCTTATGAGACAATTCAACTTAAGAAGCCAATCGAAAAACATTGTGTCTCTTTTGAAAAGGAGGTTGAAGGATTATGCAGTAGAGGTTTTTTGTAATTATTAAAGTTTTTGAAATTATTAAAGTTTTTGATAGAGTAAACACTGTATTCCCACTTTGGGGAAGAACAAATCTGTAGGCCATTAATAAAAGGTAATTGGTAAGAAATCAAATAGGGAATTCAGAAGAAACTTAATTTATCAACGATGAGAATGTAGAACTCTCCAGCACGGAGTTGTTGAGGTGCACAGTATAAATCTATTTAAGGGAATACTAGATAAGCATCTGAATGAGAAGGGGCTATGCTTTTATTGACAAATGTGGAAAGATGGAAGGAGTGTCATAGTATGAATGCTAGTTTGGGCCAAATGGAGTATTCTCATGCTGTCTGTGTAGTTTCAATATAAAATGAAGGTCAAATCAAAAAATCCCAACTAAAAGTGCTTCCCTTAAAGGGACTGTTTGGTGATTTGTTTATACCACTCGTGCTAGATAATGTATCAAAAGTCATCCAACACTGTAATTACATGTGCACTATGTTGATTGCCTTTAAAATTTGTAATTTTAGTCTTTCCTCCCTTCATGTTGTCATTCACCATTAGAATTTGAAATGAATTTCAATCACATGAAGTCATCCTTGGTGGAATAACGCAGAAATATTTGGTAATATTTCATGGAGCAAATCTGTATTCAAAACATAGCACCTGGTCTCCACTTGTAGTGTAGAACTGAAGCTTCAAAAACTCAGACAATGGAACTTCAAAAACATAAATTCTTATGATACATCGTATCGTTGTCACTGCAGTGCCCTAGTGAAGGTTTGGTGAGCCGCTTTGGTCCAGTATACTGTAGTCCTTGTTCCAAGGTTGATGCTGCATCGAAGTTAGGTAGAAAGTTTTATTGGGTACAGCATGATATTGCCATGGGTATTTGATTTGCTCAAATAGTTACATCAACAGACCACTCCTAATATTTCAAATTTTACAGTGAACAAAATTAACATTATTAAAACCAAGCGAAACAAACGCACAAGATGGAATTTAATATAAATAAATTAAGTAATTTGAGTTAAATGACTTTGAAGTAAGAAGAGAAAACTTCTTTCAGTGATAACAAACACTATGGAGATGAAGATTATGAAAGAATTACTATTTTGTGAACCTGTCTCTAAAATGCTTAATCTTGTTATAAAGGATTATTTTGGATAATGAGTGCATTAGGGACCAGAGTGGAACTATAATGAAGGCTACCATCATATTAATTCACATCAATGTAGTGCAAGACCAGTAATGTGGCAGATCTCTTCACATTTGGGACCTTGGCTCAAACTTCATTTAGAGAAATGAGATGAAAGTTTCATTGGCAGCTGTTAAAGTTTGTGTGAAATTTATTTCCTTCTGGATTTGAATCTGTATGATAAGTTTTCTCTGTAGAACCTTAACTCACGGTCAGGGAAAACAAATGAAATGAAATCGCTGTAAGTCAAATTTGGATAACTCAAAATTCCAGCTTAGCTCCAGTTTTCAGCACTTGTTGCCAGCCAAAAACAAATTCATTCGAATGGTGCTTGTGATAAACCAAAGTTCCATTTGATAATTCTAGATTAGCTTAACTCATACAAGCTTGTTTCATGATTATGCTAACCAATCAGAGTGGAGTTGAGCCACTCAAACGTGAAATCGGGGATCTGGGAAAACCTCCATTTGACATCAAAGTTTCCCTGTGAAAGGATGATAAAACCCTAACGCATGGCTAAAACTAAGTGATCGGAGGGAGAAGGAAATTGATACAGTAAATGGAAAACAGCGTGAATCAAAAAATGGGGAAGGCTAAAGCGTGGGAGATTCCACCACCTAGTTTGTCAACCATTCTGAAGCACAAGGTGGACATCTTAGAACAGTTTGACAAGCAAGCAGGCATTCTCTCCAAGAAAGAGTAAAAGCACAACTGCCTATTCTGACTTTGAAGAATCTTTGCTATTATGTTTCAAGAAGCTTGAGCAGAGAACCTTTCCATTTCCAGTCCAATCCCACAGGAGAGGTGAGTCACCCTGGCAAAGAGGTTGGGCCACAAGGAGTTCATCTGCATCAGCGTATGGCTGAGCCAATTTGAGATGAGCACAGCATCATCAGCACTGAGGATGTGACTGATATGGGAGCAATGACAAATGGTAGACTATAAAATTGTCTCACCCATGTCCTGACCATGAATGCACTAAGACATTTTTACTGCCAATGAAACTGGACTGATTTTTATCTTTTTTGTGTTTGTCTTTATGAAAAATGAAAAAAAGACGTAATTGTGGAAAGTGGAGCAAGGAATCTGCCACTGCTATAAGAACATAAGAACTAGGAGCAAGAGTAGGCCATCCAGCCCCTCAAGCCTGCCCCACCATTTAATAAGATCATGGCTGATCTTTTTGAGACTCAGCTCCACTTAGCCGCTCGCACACCATAACCCTTAATTCCTTTACTGTTCAAAAATTTATCTAGCCTTGCCTTAAACACATTCAGCGAGGTAGTTTCAACCACTTCACTGGGCAGGGAATTCCACAGATCACACCTAAGGTACAGGAAAAAGGTAGCTGGGTGACTGTCAGGAAGGAGAAAGGGAATAGGCAGACAGTGCAGGGATCCCCTGTGGCCAATCCCCTCAATAAGAAGTATACTGTTTTGGATACTGTTGGGGGGGATGACCTACCAGGGGAAGGCCATAGCGGACAGGTATCTGGCACTGAGCCTGACCCTGTGGCAAAGAAGGGAAGGGGGGAGAATAGGAGAGCAATTGTAGTGGGGGACTCGATAGTAAGAGGCACAGACAGGTGGTTCTGTGGACGCGAACGAGATGAAAGGATGGTATGTTGTCTCCCGGGTGCCAGGGTCCATGATGTCTTGGATCGTGTCTTCAAGATCCTTAAGGGGGAGGGTGAGCAACTAGCAGTCATGGTACACATCGGTACCAATGACATGGGTAGAAAAAGGACTGAGAATGTGAAAAACGAGTACAGGGAGTTAGGTTGGAAGCTGAAGTCCAAGACAAACAGGGTAGTTTTCTCTGGATTACTACCAGTGCCACGTGATAACGAGGTAAGAAATAGGGAGAGAGTGCAGCTAAACACGTGGCTACAGGGCTGGTGTAGGAGGGAGGGCTTCCATTATGTGGATAATTGGAGCACATTCTGGGGAAGGCGGGACCCGTACAGTAAGGACAGGTTGCACCTGAACCGAAAGGGCACAAATATCCTGGAAGGGAGATTTACTAGAGCTGTACGGGATGGTTTAAACTAGTTTGGCCGGGGGTGGGGAACCGGATTTATAATTCAGAGGATGAGGTTTTCGGCCTTCCGACAGACACAACAGGGAGTGAGGTGGTTTATAAAGAAATGTGGTCGATGGAGCGTAATTGCGGACACCGAGATGGTTTGAGGTGTGTATACTTCAATGCTAGAAGTATCAGAAATAAAGCGGATGAACTTGGCATGGGTCGGTACTTGGAACTACGATGTTGTGGCCATTACAGAAACTTGGGTAACTCAGGGAGAGGAATGGTTGTTGAAAGTTCCGGGATTTAGATGCTTTAAAAGAAATAGGGAGGGTGGAAAAAGAGGTAGGGGAGTGGCATTGCTAGTCAGGGTGAGTATAGCATCTACTGAAAGGCAGTTCGAGAATGATATGTCTACAGATTCAGTTTGGGTTGAAGTCAGGAACAAGAAAGGAGCGGTCACTTTGTTGGGGGTTTTTTACAGACTCCCTAATAGTTGCAGAGAAGTGGAGGAGCGGATTGGGAGGCAGATACTGGAAAGGTGCAGAAGTCGCAGGGTTGTAGTCATGGGTGACTTCAACTTTCCAAATATTGATTTGGAAACATTTTAGTTGTAATAGTTTAGATGGAGCAGATTTTGTCCAGTGCGTTCAGGAAGGATTCCTGATGCAGAATGTAGATAGACCAACACGAGGAGAGGCCACTTTGGATTTGGTGCTTGGCAACGAACCGGGCCAAGTGTTAGACCTGTTGGTAGGAGAGCATTTTGGCGGTAGCGATCATAACTCTGTTTCTTTCATGATAGTCATGGATAAGGATAGGTACATACAGCAGGGTATTGTTTAAGGAATGCATACTACATGTGCTCAATATGTTTGTCCCTAGCAGGCAGAGAAGATGCGGTCGAGTGAGGGAGCCAGGGTTCTTGAGAGAGGTTGAACGACTGGTTAAGATGAAGAAGGAGGCTTATGTAAGGTTTAGGAAAAGAGGAACGGAAAAGGCTCTACAGTGATACAAGTTAGCCAGGAACGAGCTGAAGAAAGGGCTTAGGCAAGCTACAAGGGAGCATGAGAAAACCTTGGCGGATAGGATCAAGGAAAACTCCAAGGCTTTTTACACGTATGTGCAGAACAAGAGAATGACCAGAGGAAGGGTAGGGCCAATCGAGGATTGTAAAGGGAATTTGTGCACGGAGCCTGAAGAGATAGGAGAGGTCCTTAATGAATACTTTTGTTCAGTATTCACAACTGAGAGGGACCTAGTTGTAGAGGAGGGCGTTGTGAAACAGGCAGGTAGGCTAGAGGAGGTTGATGTTAGTAAAGAAGATGTGCTAGGAATTCTGAGGAAGTTGAAGATAGATAAGTCCCCCCGGGCCTGATGGGATTTATCCAAGGATTCTATGGGAAGCGAGGGACGAGATCGCAGGGCCTTTGGCCATGATCTTTTCGTCCTCACTGTCCACGGGTATAGTGCCGGAAGATTGGAAAGAGGCAAATGTCATTCCCTTGTTCAAAAAAGGGAACAGGGATAACCCCGGAAATTACAGACCAGTTAGTCTTACGTCAGTGGTGGGCAAATTATTGGAAAGGGCTCCGAGAGACAGGATTTATGATCACTTGGAAAGGCACAGTTTGTTTCGTGATAGTCAGCATGGATTTGTGAGGGGTAGATCATGCCTCACAAACCTTATTGAATTCTTTGAAGAGGTGACCAAACACGTGGATGAAGGTAGAGCAGTGGATGTGGTATACATGGATTTAAGTAAGGCGTTTGATAAGGTTCCCCATGGTAGGCTCATGCAGAAGGTAAGGAGGCATGGGATAGGGGGAAATATGGCAGATTGGATTCAGAATTGGCTGACCCTTAGAAAACAAAGGGTGGTAGTGGACGGAAAGTATTCAACATGGTGCTGAGTTACGAGTGGTGTACCACAAGGATCTGTTGTGGGTCCTCTTCTATTCGTGATTTTTGTAAATGATTTGGATATAGGAGTGGAAGGGTGAATTAGTAAGTTCGCGGACGAAACGAAGGTGGGTCACGTTGTGGACAGTGCAGAGGGCTGTTCTAGGTTACAAAGGGACATTGATAGAATGCAGAGCTGGGCTGAGAAGTGGCAGATGGAGTTTAACCCTGAAAAGTGAGAGGTGATTCATTTTGGAAGGACAAACTTGAAAGCAGAATACAGGGTTAACGGAAAGATTCTTGGCAGTGTGGAGGAGCAGAGGGATCTTGGGGTTCATGTTCATAGTTCCCAGGTGGATAGAGTTGTTAAGAAGGCGTATGGTGTGTTAGCTTTCATTAATAGAGGGATTGAGTTCAAGAGCTGTGAAGTTACGCTCCAGCTATACAAAAGCCTGGTTCGGCCACATCTGTAGTATTGTGTCCAGTTCTGGTCACCCCATTACAGGAAAGATGTGGAAGCGTTAGAAAAGGTGCAGACGAGATTTACCAGGATGTTGCCTGGAATGGAGGGAAGGTCTTACGAGGAAAGGATGAGAGAGCTAGGGCTTTTCTCTTTAGAACGACGAAGGATGAGAGGTGACTTGATAGACGTGTACAAAATGATCAGAGGTATAGATAGAGTAGATAGCCAGAAACTTTTTCCTAGGGTGGAGGTAGCTTTTACGAGGGACATAGTTTTAAAGTGAAAGGAGGTAGATATCGGGGAGACGTCAGAGGTAGGCTCTTTATTCCGAGAGCGGTAAGGGCGTGGAATGTATTGCCAGAGAGGGTAGTGGAGTCGCCCTCATTAGGAGCATTTAAGCGGCTATTAGATAGGCATATGGATGATGGTATAAGGTAGCAGTGGAGGTTAGGTTTCAGGTAAAAGTTCGGCACAAGATCGTGGGCCGAAGGGCCTGTACTGTGCTGTACTGTTCTGTGTTCTAGATTTACAACCCTTTGGGTGAAGAAGTTCCTCCTGACCTCAGTCCTACATCTGCTTCCCTTTATTTTGAGGCTATGCCCCCTAGTCCTAGTTTCACCTGCCAGTGGAAACAACCTCCCTGCCTCCACCTTATTTAATCCCTTCATAATCTTGTATGTTTCTATAAGATCTCCCCTCATTCTTCTGAATTCCAATGAAAATAATCCCAGCCTACTCAGTCTCTCCTCATAATCCAACCCTCTCAACTCTGGAATCAACCGAGTGAATCTCCTCTGTACCCCCTCCAGTGCTAGTATATCCCTTCTCAAGTATGGAGACTAAAACTGCACACAGTACTCCAGGTGTGGCCTCACCAGGACCCTATACAGCTGCAGCATAGCCTCCCTGTTTTTAAACCTCCATCCCTCTAGCAATGACGGCAAATGGAATTTTGTCTTTTATAATTACCTGTTGCACCTGCAATCCTACTTTTAGCGATTCATGCACAAGGACACCCAAGTCCCTCTGCACAGCAGCGTGCTGCAATTTTTTACCATTTAAAACATAGTCCATTTTGCTGTTATTTCTACCAAAATGGATGACCTCACACTTATCAACATTTTACTCCATCTGCCAGACCTTTGCGCACTCATTTAGACTACCTATATCCTCTGCAGACTTTCAGTGTCTTTTGCACACTTTGCTCTACCACTCGCCTTAGTGTCACCTGCAAATTTTGACACAGCACACTTAGTCCCCAACTCCAAATCATCTATGTAAATTGTAAACAGTTGCGGTCCCAACACTGATTCCTGAGGCACACCACTAGCCACTGACCGTCAACCAGAAAAACACCCATTTACCCCTACTCCAACATGGATTATATTGATAAGCTGATGGTTATTTGTGATAGGAAAGACCCAGAAACCACATTGCTTCGGTAATGTTATGACACTACCTATGCAACATGAGACTAACAAAACCATCTGGATGACTTGCAGCATGTTTGAGATGTGGATCGAGAAAACAGTCAAAATGCATCATTGGAAGAAAAGGAAAATTATTTGCCATTGTAGATAGCTGTCTTGTGCACCCTGATGTTGCTGACTTCCAGTCTTTCTGACATTCTTGCTTCCTAACACCGCAGCTAAGGTCAAGCCAATGGATCTTTCAGGTTATTGAGGCCATTGATGAGAAGAAAGAAATCTTCCAGCGGAGACGTTCATGATGGAAAAGGTGCAGGATATGGTGACGGAAACCACAATTGCCAGCTGCTTCCATTGTGCTGGTTTCAAGTGGGTTATGACTGTGCAAGTGTCAAGAAAGTCGTGGAGTAGAAAGATCAGTCAACCTGATGATGAAGCTCTTCTGCATCACAATAGTATAATGGAGGACACTTTTTTTGAGTTTAGGGATTAGATACTTTGAGACAAGATAAACAAAACATTACCCGATCTTGAGCCCACACCTTTAGGTGAGCTTGGTGCAAAAAAAAATGGTGACATTTCCTAGATATTTGAGGAACACCAAACTCCGCAGAAAACCCAAAGAAGGAAACAGTTGGACAGTCATACTGCACGGAAACAGACATTTTGGTCCAACCTGTCCACGCTGAACATAATCCCAAACTAAACCAGTCCCATCTGCCTTAAACATTCTAGTTGTCCCAACATCCACCACTTCCTAAGGAAGTTCGTTCCAAACGTGAACCATCCTTGGTGTAAAAAAAATTTGCCCCTCATGTCTTTTTAAATCTTTCTCCTATCACCTTAAAATGTGCTCCCTAGACTTAATATCTCCCATTCTACGGAAAAGACACCTGCCATTAACTCCATAAATTCATGAGGGATACAGATAAACTTCTGTAAGGTCACCTCTCAATGTCCTACGTTCCAGTGGAAAAAGTCCCAACCTATCCAGCCTCTCCTTTATAACTCAAAACCTCCATTCTGGCAATATCCAGGTAAATCTCTTCTGACCCTGCTCCAGCTTAATAATATCCTTCCTATAACTGGACAACCAGAACTGTACACAGTTTTTCAGAAGAGGCCTCACCAACGTCCTGCACAACCTCAAAGTGGCTTGCCAACTCACAACACTTAACAGTCAATTAAGTATTTCCCAACCGCTATATTTAAGGTCTTTAATGTTTTCCAAGATGTTTATTTTAAATAGCCATTTTTTAAAAGTTGCTTTGATAAGCTACCACAGTCTCTGTGCTGGAATCTGGAATCTTTATTGTTGGGGAGTGGGGGAGCCTGGAAAGCATTTAATCTTTTAAAACTTGTAACCAGAGGAATTGTTTTTGGAGATGCACGAACATGTTCAAGTGATGCCATTATTTTCTTCTGTAAAAACAAAAGTGACAATAAATGATTACTCTAGTACAAGCATATGATTTGAGAGTAGAAAGAGGCCATTTCGCCCCTTGTTTTGCTGGTCAAACAGGTCATGACTGATATATTTTCTGTTTTGAGTGCCCTGTTCCCATCAATCCAGACTAATTCCCATAAATGAACATCTCTTCTCCTTTCCAAAACAAGCTGATGATCAAAGTTCAATTCTCAACTTCAGCTCACTGTTCCAGACCAAAACTGAGAAATAAAGAAGCGATGGTCTCGACAGTAGTAAACCTCATCTGAACTGTCTCTAATGTAGTTACAGTTCCTAAAATAAGAAGACCAAAGTTATGCGCAGTATTTGAGATGTAGTCTCAACAATGCCCTGTATAATTAAAGCTTAAGATCTCATAATAAAGGACAGCATTCCATTAGTCATCTTAATTACTTGCTGTATATGCGTGCTAACTTTTTGTGACTCATTTATGTGAGTACTTTGATTCCTCTGCACCTCTGAATTCTGTAGCCATTACCCACTTAAGTAATGGGCCTGCTTTTTATTCTTCCCGCCAAAGCAAACAACTTCACATTTTCTAACATTGTATTCCATCTTAGATTTTTGTCCACTCATTCAACCTATCTGTACTCGTCTGCATCCACTTTATGTTGTCTTCACAACATATTTTTCTTACCAATCTTTTAGTCGTCTACAAATTTTGGCACTGTACCTTTTATTCCCCTTCTCTAGGTCTTTGATTTAAAAATTAGAAAAGGCTGAGGTGCTAGCACAGACCCCTGAGGCACTTAACTTGCCACATTATGCCAGTCATAAAAGGACCTGTGAATGCAAGCTCTGGCTTGCTGAAAACTACCTTGTATCCATGCTAATATGTTACTCCCTACACAACGAGCTCCTACTTTGTGCAATGACCTTTATCTTGTAAAATGCCTTCTGGAAATCCAAACACTCGATGTCTACAGGCACCTCTTTGTTCACAGCATGTTACTTTTTCAGAGAATGCCAATAAATTGGTTAAGCATGATTTTCTTTTCACAAAGCCATGCTGATTCTTCCAATTATATTGACTTTTTTTCTCTATTGGAACCTAGCCGCAACCACCTCCACGATCAAATCTGGTGCCTTCCCTAAGACAGATGTCAAACTAACTGGCTTTTAATTTCCTGTTTTCTGCCTCCCTGCCCTAGAAGAGTTGTATTAGCTACTTTGCAGTCTGATGGAATCTTTCCAGAATCTAGGCAATTTCGGAAAATAAAACACCTCACTCCGTTAGGGGAGGTTAGCCACCTCAGACCCTAGGATGAAGTCGATCAGAAGCTGGAGTTTAATCAGCCTGTAACTCCATCAGTTTACTCAGCACTGTTTCCTTAATTTCATCAAGTTTCTCTCTGTCTCTGACTCTGTCTCCTCCCTCTCTCTCTCTCTCTCTCTCTCTCTCTCTCTCTCTCTCTCTCTCTCTCTCTCTCTCTCTCTCTCTCTCTCTCTCACCTCTTGATGTTACTGGATTTATTTTCCTCTATTAGTGAAGGTAGGGCAAACTTTGTTTATTTCACCTGTACTTCTTTGCGCGATTGTATGCTTTTTACTTAACTTTGATCTTTCCTAAACTATAGTTAACCATGCATGGTGGGTCTTTTCCCCCTAGAATTTTTCTTTATAGTAGAAAGATACTTATTTTGAACACTCCAAAATATCTCTTTAATCAGTCAGGCATTGCCTCTCTATTGATCTATCTCTCATTCCAGTTCATTTCAGCTAGCTCTGCTTTCACAACCTTATAGTTGCCTTTGTTTGGATTTGAACTACTAGCCTTAGACTTGTTCTTCTCCCTTTTAAACTAGAATGGTGAAGTCTTTGTGAAGTTAGACTGCATCACAAATGTCAACTTAAATTAGGCAGTAGAATTTCTCTCTAATGCAGAAAATTGTAGTTAAAACACCACTGCAGACATGGGCACACAAATGCAGCAATGAGGGAGTGCTGAATTTTCAGATACTGGCTTCCAAATGAGGCCCTGAATCTACATACCAAAGTGGATATGACAGATCCAATGACACTGTTTAAACGTGAACAGTGTGTGCCTTATCAAACATTCTTCTTTTAATAAACACTATTAAAAGCAAGTTGTCTTGTTAGTTTGTTTGACCTTTCTGTGCAAATTGGATGCAGCATTTGATTTGATTTGTTATTGTCACATGTACCAAGATACAGTGAAAAATAATTTTTTTTGTGCAAACCAGAGCAGTCATACCAATACATCAGGGTAATAGAACAGAGGGCAGAATATAGTGTTACAGCTACATAGAACATAGAACATTACAGCGCAGTACAGGCCCTTTGGCCCTCGATGTTGCGCCAACCTGTGAAACCAATCTGAAGCCCATCTAACCTAAACTATTCCATTATCATCCATTTGTTTATCCAATGACCATTTAAATGCCCTTAAAGTGGGCGAGTCTACTACTTTTGCAGGCAGGGCATTCCACGCCCTTACTACTCTCTGAGTAAAGAACCTACCTCTGACATCTGTCCTATATCTATCACCCCTCAATTTAAAGCTATGTCCCCTCGTGCTAGCCATCACCATCCGAGGAAAAATGCTCCCACTGTCCACCCTATCTAATCCTCTGATCATCTTGTATGTCTCTATCAAGTCACCTCTTAACCTTCTCGCTAACGAAAACAGCCTCAAAACCCTCAGCCTTTCCTCATAAGACCTTACCTCCATACCAGGCAACATCCTGGTAAATCTCCTCTGCACCCTTTCCAATGCTTCCACATCCTTCCTATAATGCGGTGACCAGAACTGTACGCAATACTCCAAGTGCGGCCGCACCAGAGTTTTGTACAGCTGCAACATGAACGGAGAAAGATCAACTCTCAGATTAGAGTTCTGTTCATAAGTCTGGTAACAACAGGGAAGAAGCTGTTCTTAAATCTTTTGATATGTGTTTTAAGACTTTTGTATCCTGTGCCTGATGGAAGAGGATGAAAAAGAGTATAACTGGGGTTGGAGGGGTCTTTAATTATGTTATTGCTTCCCGAGGCAGTGGGAAGTGTAGACAAAGTCAATGGAAGAAAGATGGACCGGGCGGCGTTCACAATTCTCAGTAATTTCTTGCAGTTTTGGGCAGAGCAGTTGCCATATTAAGCTTTATGCATCCGGAAGGATGCTTTTTGTGGTGCATCTATAAAAATTGGTAACTATCATTGTGAACATGCTGAATTTCCTTCACCTTCTCAGGAAGTAGAGGCATTGGTGTTCTTTCTTGACTGTGGCGCCAATATGGATAGACTAGGACAGATTGGTGATGTTTACTCGAAGGAACTTAAAGCTCTTAATTGCCTCTGCCTCAGCACCAGGTGTGTCTTCCACTCTGCTTTCTGAAGTCCATGCCCAGCTCCTTCATTTTGCTGACATATAGCGAGAGAATGTTGTTTTTACACCATGCCACCCTTCATCAGAAAAGGGTCTAGGCCCGAAACGTCAGCCTTCCTGCTCCTGTGATGCTGCTTGGCCTGCTGTGTTCATCCAGCTCTACACCGTGTTATTTCAGATTCTTTAGCATCTGCAGTTCCTACTATCTCTGATGTAGATGTCCTTGGATACCCTTGTCATCCAGGTATTCCAGGGATGAGCATAAGGACAGCGAGATGGCGTCTGCTGTGGACCTGTAAAGCATACAAGACAACACTTTTCACTGTACCTTGGTATGCGTGACACGAATAAATCAAATCAAAAAGTTCCCAACCAACAGGAGAGTTTGCTTGGGAAAAAAAGTTTCTGGAAATCACACAACTGGTAATAACTGCTTGCTTTGCTGTGGACCCTGTCTCCTAATGACAGTGACTAGCTTGGAGAACAATCTTGTTTTATCATCTCCATTTAGAGCAAAACCTAATACAAGTTGAGTCAGAGGAAATACTACAAAGATCAGCTGCCATGCTGATCTTTCTTATTTCTGAAAAGAAAACCCTGTGAAGATGTCATATCAGACTGGAAACGTTAACTCTGTTTCTCTCTGTCTCCAAATGCTGCCAGTCCTGAGTTTCTCTAGCATTCTTTGTGTTTATTTCAGATTTCCAGCATCCATCGTATTTTGTCTTTATAAGAAAATCTTCTTGAGTTCAGAGCCCATTTGAAAGAGTGATTGAAGAAACGTCCCAAACTTGTATTTACTGAGTAAATCGTGTTTCCAAGAGTTCAGACAGAGTAGTGCATTCGTATTAACTTGACCACACAAGATCAAAGCAAAACAAGTTGCAACATTTGATGTTTTATAGTTTTGGCTTTGAGAAAACCCATTGGCTTTCTTTAAAAAAAAAACTTGGCAATCTGTGCCTCGCATTTTTTTCCTGAAGGTGTGTGTGTGTGTCTGTGTGTGTCTGTGTGTGTATATTGGTGATAGAGGGGTAAGCATTCATCCTTCTGTATCACTGACTCTATGTTAAACAATGATTGCATCTGTATGAATAACATTTGTTTTGATAACCAATAATTGTGTTTATTAAGAAACCTGATTGATAGATCTTGTTATTTACAAACTGATATAGAAAATCTATTTAATTGGTTAGCTTGGTAACTGGGAAAGTACTTTTATTTTGTGTTGCGCCCTATGGAGTAATGGGATGAGAGCAATAGTGCACTGCTCCAGCCTCTGTCACAGCAACATATTATCTAGTCACTGCTCGTGTGTCAGCCTAAAATACTAGGGAAGAAAAAAGTTGCTAGATTATCTGGTAATTTATTTTATTGCTGTTTGTGGGAACGTGGACACAAATTGACTGCTGTCTTTTCTGCACGACAGCAGTAACTACATTTCTGAAGTCCTTAATTAGCTGGAAAAGGTATTTGGGTGTCTTTGGGTCTTAAAAGGTGCTGTATAAATGCAATTGTTTCATTTAACAATTTGGAAAAGTAATTTTAATTCTACATCTAGATCTAGATCTAGATTGTCACCTAATGATTACTATTCCAGGAGACCACCAGTTGTCAGTAACTAATACAGATAATGCTGGAATGTTAACTTGCTATACAGATGCTGTCAGACTAGCATTCACAACATTTTATATTTAGGTTTTGCCAATGCTTTGAGCAAAATTGATTTCTTACTCTTTAGTGGCAGTGCAACTTTTGTTCTATTGGCTCAGGACCAATATGGATAAGTAATTTTGCTCATGATTATCTTGCATATTGCCTTAAAGCAGCTTTGGATAAAGTATTAATATTTGATACATGGTGGAAAGATATTGTTTGCAAATTGTCAAGATAGTATTTGCATATTAACTACTTTTGTTACCACAGTGGTTGGTTTTGAAGTTGATTTTTACAGTTATGCAGTTTTGGTTGATTTCTGGTTATTTTATGGTTTTTGTACTAAAAGGGAAGAAGGGGGTGGAGTTCAAAAAAGAATTTTTTTTGTCTCAGTAGCATTCATGTAGCATCTTTTATCTTTCAGTCACCTCAAATCATTCATGTATAGTGAATTACCTGGCAGTGCAAGCAACATATAGTGGTCATCGTATATGCTGTAAGGTTTCATAAATCACAATGACAGACTAACTGTTTATTGTTTTTGTAGTTGTTTCAGAGGGGTAGTAGTTGGGTAAGATGTGCTGTGAAGTCCTGCATGTCCCTAAACAGTGCAAGTGACCTCTGTCTGTCTGCTGAAAGCATCATTGACGTTTCATGGGACTTGGGATTTAAAAAATAGAATTTTTTTTTGTTATGGGAAAAGGGCCCGTTTCACTTCAGCTCTAATTTCACTAAACCCAAATGTTTTGATCTGTTAGTCAAATGTTTTACATTTACCTAAGAAAACGATCTTTCAAGTTGCTGAGCTCCTCCAGTAAAACTAGAGTTTAGATTGAGTTCTTGCTGTCCCAGGCCTAAGAAGTAAATTGTTGAAGATGTGGTTGGATGCTCTTTGTAGAAACATCTAAGATAGGACTGTTGTTTTGGTTCCAGAATACTGGATTACTTAGTTAGAAATAGTAGTACTGTATAGTCGTTCCTGGGTGTGAAGCGACACATTTAATAAATGGGTTAGCATTGTGACCCGGACTGAATTTCTGTAATGTTTGCAGCCCCCATGTGGCAAATAATTGAAATTGCACTTCACTTCAGGAACATATGAGGAAATCTGAAGTGTATAGCTCCCTGAAAAACTGTAGTCGTAAGTTATAAGTTTCTCTTGGGTCAGCCTCTCCATAGGATGGGCAAGGAGTGAAAGGTAGACATCATCTATGGTAGACTGTTTCTGAATACGTGGTAGACTAACAAATAACTATTGACCTATAGTAATGAAATGTTAGATCTGGAACATTAACAAAAGGAAATCATAGTAAAATATATAGAGGTGGACCATTAGTAGTTTCATTTAAGGCTGAAAGATCAAAATTGAGATTTATTTCCAAGCACATTTGGTCCCGCTATAGATTAAGTTTGTCTTAACTTGGTTCTGCACAATATCTTCTGACACAACTGCAGACTCCTGCTGTAACTGTACTAATTACTTCTTGGTTAAGAGTTTAGAACAATTTGACATGTACATAGCATCTATTGAGAAAACTTTTAAATATAATACAATTCTGAAGGAGTTTCAAATTGGACTTGAAGTCAAGGATTTGAAGAGTAAACAATCTTCCTCCTTCTTGGGCAGCTCCTCAAGATCAAGGAAGATGTGCTACCACTTTTTAGTTCATTGGGTTCTCAGATGGCTGATAAGTTCAATGCGCATTCTGCAGTCTGGTGCTTGGAGGGTCAGGTAAGTGAGTTGTTGGGAGATCTCTGCACTCTTTGATACCTGAGGTCTCTCTGTGTCAGCACCTTCCTGAATGGGCCTTCTCTCTTTGAGTTGGTCACAAGCCAGGGTCTCCTGTGAGTTGGTGGAGATGTTTTGAACTCACCATAAATGCTTTGTGGATGTCTCTAAGTCATTTCCATCATCTCCGTGGGAGTCTTCTGCTACAACCAAGTTGAACAGTTGCTTTGTGAGTCTAGTGTCAGGCATACGCATGACATGTCTCCACCAAGAGGAGCTGAATATGGGTGACTGACATCTTGACATTGGGAAAGTTGGCTTGGGAGAGGAGGCTGCTGTTGGACCTCCCTTCTTGCTATCAAATTTGGAGGATATTGCAAAAGGACTGCTGGTGGTAATTGTCCAGTTCTTTAAGGCCACAACTGAAGTTTGTCCAAGTCTCCAAAGCCTGGAGGAGCACAGAGTAAACTATGACCTCAGCCTCAAGCTTGAGATCCTCGTTCTCAAATATTTGCAGAAGGAATTGGCCGTGATCTGGAGCTTAGTTTCAATGGGTGCACAAGAGTCATCTGCATACTGAAACTTATTGTCAGAGGTTGGATTGTTTTTGTATTGAAGGCAGAGCAAGTTAAAACGTTTGTGATTAGACCAAAAGAAATAGGAACAGGAGTAGGCTGTTTGGCCCTTCAAGCCTACTCTGCCATTCACTAGGATCATGGCTGATCAAATACTCCCCACTTCAACTCTCCTGCTCTTTCCCATAACCCTCGATTCCCCTATTGATCACGAATCCATCCATCTATCTATCAATCTATCAAACAATCAATCAGTCATACATAAATGCACACATACTAGTACACAAGAACTGCTGCCACAGAGTGCTGCAGGGACAGTTCCAAAAACGCTCACCCCTCTGAGAAGAAATCCCTCCTCATCTCAGTCTTAAATTGGCGCCCCTTAATTCTGACACGAAGGCCTCCTGTCTTAGACTCTTCCATGGGAGGAAACTTCCTCTTAGCATTTACCCTGCCATATCCATTTAGAGTCCTATATTTTAATGAGATCGCTTCTCATTCTTCTAAACTCCAGTGAGTAGAGTCCCAACCTTATTTAGCCTTTGCTCATAAGATAATCTGTCCATACTGGAGATTATCCTAGATCATTCTTTGAAGTGCCTCCAATGAAATAATGTGCTTTCTTAAATAAGGACACCAAGTCTGTTCTCACTACTCCCAGATGTGTCTCTTCAGCACTTTGTACAGTTGCAGTACTCCACCCCTCTTGAATTAAGGGCTAATGTTCCATTTGCCTTCCTGATTCCCTGCTGCACCTGTGCACCAGCTTTCAGTGTTTTGTGCACAAGTACCCCCAAGTCCCTTTGTGTTGCAGCTTTCAGCAGTTTTTCTCCATTTAAATGATACTGTTTTTTTTTCTCCCATCCCTAATGAACAACTTCACATTTTCCCACATTATACTCCATTTACCAACCTTTTGCCCACTCTACTTAACCTCTGTAAACTCTTTGTATCTGTCTTACAAAATGCCTTTCCCCCTATTTTTGTGTTGTCTGCAAATTTAGCTACAGCATATTTGCTGGCTTACTCCAAGTCATTAATATATATTTTAAACTGTTGAGGTCCCAGCACTGATCCCTGTGGAATCCCACTGTTCACAGGTTAAAACCTGCAAAAGAAACCCTTATCCTCACTTGCTGTTCTCTATCCATTAGCCAGTCCTCCTCCTATCCATTAGCCGATATATTACCTCCAGCACTTGGCTATCTTATGACTTGACCTTTTGTGAGGTACCTTGTCAAACACCACCTGGAAGTCCAAGTGCAACAAATCTACTGGTTTCCCTCTATCCACTCTGTTTGAGACTTCCTCAAAAAACTCTACCAATTAGACACCCTTTTCCTTTCATGAAGCCATGCAGACTCTGCTTGATTAGATTATGACTTTCCAAACATTCTGCTATTATTTCCTTAATAATTGATTCCAATACTTTTCCAACAATAGATGTTAGGCTAATTGTCATAGCTTCTAGTTGCCTATAGCTTTTTGTCTCCTTCACTTTTTGAAGGAGTGTCATATTGTCAGTTTTCCAATCCTCTGGTGCTTCTCCAGAATCCAAGGATTTTTGGAAAATTACAACCAATGCATCTACTATCTCTGTAGTTACCTCATTAGGACCCTAGATTGCAAGCTATCAGGGCCAGGGATCTTATCTGATTTTAATCCCATTAGTTTATTTAATCTATAATGATAGTCCAAATTCCATATCTGTGGGTAATTCTGTAGAGATGAGATGTAGTATTGAAGCAAGGAAGGTAGAGAAGAGATAACATAACATGTTTGATATTGCTCTTCGCTGAAACTGATTCAATGGTGATTTCATTGGTGAGGATCAAGGCTTGCAAGCCACCATGGAGTAGCGAAGGATGGTGAGGACAATATAATTTGAGAACAGTACTCCACAAAACATCTTGGAAAGGCTTTTGTGAGAGCATTAGCCAGATTTTGCTCAATTGATTACGCTTTTCCCTATCAGGAGGCACAAGAGAATGATCTATTTAATTTGGGAAACTTGCAAAAGAAGTCAAGCCCATACTTTGCAGGACAGATTGGATATAATAGATGAGGAGTAAAATCAGCTGATGGCTTGCTGAAGTCAGTTTCTTGATATGGCCACTGGGACATAATGTGAAAGTGGACCAATGACTTAAACAACAAGGTGCAGAGCTGGATGAACACAGCAGGCCAAGCAGCATCATAGGAGCAGAAAGGCTGACGTTTCGGGCCTAGACCCTTCATCAGATGA
>NC_063357.1:15677188-15732250 GCF_021869965.1 Rhincodon typus | reverse complement strand
CAGCCTTTCTGCTCCTATGATGCTGCTTGGCCTGCTGTGTTCATCCAGCTCTGCACCTTGTTGTCTCAATGACTTAAACACCTATTTTGTTGATTTTTTTTTTTCGTCTCCTCCATTATCCCAACTGCCACTCTGGCTGATTTGAAAACTTCAGTGTGTTTCTCTGATTTAAAGTGCAGTTGTGAATGCCTCTTTAAGGATCTTGTTGAACTTCAGGAAATGCAATAAAGCTGTGTCACAGTTGCATTGCGGTCTTATTTTTTTCTGCTGGTTTACATTTGAAATTTAAAGCAGTTCTGTCAATTTTTACCAGTACTATCTGTTCTAAATGTCAGAAATCACACGACACCAGGTTACAGTGCAACAGGTTTATTTGATTTCTGACCTTGTCCACCCCAGTCCAACACTACCTCCACATCTGTTCTAAAGCTATTCTGTTTTCTGCAGCGATGATAATGCATGGTGGTGAATGCACAGTTTTGACTTGTACATCTGCCTTGTGATCTGTGTTTGGTGCCCTGCCTGTAATTAGCAGTTTGTCCATTGATTTGAACTTCTTTTCCTGTGTTTGAAATTCCATCAGAGTGTAGAAGCAGTCTGCTTTTATTTTCCCACATTAATTTTTATACTAATCTTGGAAGGTGATTATGCAATTCGATCTGTTTGCTGTCACAATGGGAAACCGGTGACCTTGATCAGAAGATGGACACTGCTTAGGTTGTGTAGCTTTATTTCAGGCTCTATAAACTCAGCTCTCTTAATACCTGTTAAATCTGTAGTTTTGAAATTGACCAAACTCCCTTTTTGAATTTGGCAAGTGAATCATTATCTTCTGCACAAGGTGATGTATTTCTGGAAACTGCCAACATTGAAATTGAAATTTTCTTTTACTGTAATAGGCACTAACTTGTAGCATGATGGTCTTTGCTGCCAGGACTAAGGATCTATAGAGACTAGTTTCTTTTATTGTTGCAGTTTCTTAAGTTCAGTACTGCTTATCTTCGTAAATGGCATGTCAGACTTAAGGCTCCAGTCCTGCTCTTATATACATGTGAAACGTAAGAAATAAAAATGCCTGTAATTCAGCCACAAAGGTGTAAAACATTTTAACAGCTCTGTGACCAGTTTTTCCATATTAGTGATGAATTGCCTATGTTGCTAATGCTCCATGATGGGCAGGTGGGGCTAACCTAAAAAATCTTTTCTTAGATAGCATAAATGTAAATGAATGTTTAATTTTTGAAAAGCATACTTTTTCTGAGAAAACGGTGGCAAATGTGAAGCCTGAGGATGTTCTGCTATAACATATCATTAAAAAGCAGATAGGTTTAAGTAATCCCACAACTAACAGGTCAGATGTAAACTCTACGGTCTTACCACATCCAGTCGGGAATACTGATGGACAGTTAGTCAATTAACAGGAGGAGGCGGCTTCACAAATATCCCCATTATTGATGGGGGAGCAAAAGGCATGGCTAAAGCATTTGCATCCGTATAGTGGATGTGCTGAGTGGATGATCCATCTTGGCCTTCTCATGTCCTCAGCAATACAGATACAAGCCTTTAGCCAATTTGATATTCTATACTGATATGCAGGCACTGCGTACTGCACAGGCTATCAAAGTCATAGAGTAATACAGCATGGAAACAGACCCTTCGGCCCAACTGGTCTGTACTGACCATGGTGCCCATTCAGCTAGTTCCTATTGCCTGCAATTGGTCCATATTCTTCTAAACCTTTCCTATCCATGTACCTATCCAAATGTTTTTTAAATGTTGCTGTTGTACCTACCTCCACCACTTTGTCTGGCAGCCCATTCCATATACACACACTGCTCTCTGTGTGAAGAAGTTGCCCCTCACATCCTTCTTAAATCTTTCCCCTCTCACCTTAAACCTATGCCCTCGAGTTTTCAATTCCCCATCCCTAGGAAAAAGACCATATGCATTCATCCTATCTATGCCCCTCATGACCTTATACTCCACAATAAGGTCTCCCCTCGTTCTCCTACGTTCCAAGGAATAAAGTCCTATCCTGGCCAAGCTCTCCCTATAACTCAGGCCTACTCGTCCTGGCAATATCCTCATAAATATTCTTTGCACACTTTCCAGTTTAACTATGCCTTTCCTATAACAGGGTGACCAAAACTGTACACAATACTCCAAGTGCGGTCCCACCAACGACTTGTACAACTGTAACACAACGTCCCAACTCCTATACTGAATTCCTCAACCAATGAAGGCCAGCATGCTAAATGCCTTTTTCACCACCCTGTCTACCTGTGTTGCCTCTTTCAACAAACTATGTACTTGTACTCCGAGGTCACTCTGTTTCACAACACTCCTCAGGACTTTACCATTTACTATACAAGTCCCACCTTGGTTTGACTTTCAAAAATGCAACACCTCACACTTATCTGTAATGAATTACATTTGCCAATCCTCAGCCCACTTCGCCAACTGATCAAGATCCCCCTGTAATTTTTGACAACCTTCCTTGCTATCAACGATACCTCCTAATTTTGTATCATCCGCAAACTTACTAATCATGCCTTGTACACTCACATCCCGATCATTTATGTAAATAATAAATAACCAAGGTCCCAGCACTGATGTCTGTGCTGCACCACTAGTCACAGGCCTCCATTCCGGGAAACAACTTTCAACCATCACCCTCTGCTTCCAACCATCGAGCCAATTTTGAATCCAATTAGCTAGCTCTCCCTGGATCCCATACAATCTAACCTTCCTGCCGTGCAGGATCTTGTCAAAGGCCTTACTAAAGTCCATCCAGACAACATCCATTGCCCTATCCTTATCTATCCTCTTGGTTACCTCTTCAAAAAACCTGGAATTCCTTTTCTCCTAACAGCATTGTTGGTGTACCTATACCCCAAGGATTGCAGCAGTTCAAAAAGGTAACTCAGCTCCACCTTCCAAAAAGCATTTAGGGATGAACAACAAATGCTGGTTTAGCCAATGACATCTACATCCCACATAAGAATTTTAAAAATTTATATATATAGATCTTTTGAGGTCACATCTGGAGCAATGGACACCATTTTAATCTCCATATATAGGGAAGGGTATGTTCACATTGGAGTCAGTAAAAGATGAGTTCCTGGGATTAGTGTGTTGTCAAATTATTATGATCCTAACTGACGGTAATACTGGGTGAGTCTGGTTCCAGAATGAAACCTGTTCATGTGTTCAATTTTTGAAATTAGTTACTGTGGTGGTTAGTAGCTGAAATATTTTCTCTCAAGGCTGTAGAAGTTCTTTAACAACAGACTATTTGTTTATTGTACACCAGAAACATAACTGAGTTATAGATATAAGATAGAAAGCTCTTAACACAAACAGCAAAACATGATTTTGACCAATTTCCTAATACTGCCCAGTCACAGGTAATCAATTCCAGAGAAGTATCACTCCAAACTCAACACTCCCAATTTTTTAACTAACTAACCTTACCAGTTTCTTTTCCTTAGATTCTTTTGACACTTTAATACTTTATTTCTGAACCTGGCATGAACCTTTCACAGTTATATTGCCCTAAACTTACTCAGTTCTAAAACTTTAAAAATGTTTGTACAAACTCTCCTGGCCTGGAATCTCCACAAACTAACTCTTTGGCTAAGGTGCTGGTTCCCCTGCTAGGAGAAAGCTGTTCTCCTTTCTGACCTGAAGCCAAAAGCTAAAATAAGAGTCTCTGATCTATTGTTAAACTCAGCAGTATAAATATCGCATACATTAACACCCCAGGTGTCCTGCCAAATACCTGACTGAAGTCTCAGCTGCCTTCCAAATTATTATTTAGGTCACTCTACCATGTGACTTTCTGACCATCTAATACATCCGTTACCCCTCAGAAGTGACCAAAGACCAGCTTCTGTCTTAAAATCCAAATCCCAAATGATTGTATGTAATAAATTGCTTAATATGGTGAGAGACTGGGTAAGTTGGATGTTTATTCTTTAGTGTTTAGGGGAATGCTTGTGTTCCAGATAGAGGTGAAAGAGAATTTCTCATGTTTGTCTTTGAGAGAGAAGATGTGTGCTTCTTAACTCGTAAATATGTGGACAAGGTGAATAACCAGCAACAAACCTTTGTGGTTTTAAATTCAAAAGAAAATTATTCTTCTGAAGAAGGGTCTAGGCCCGAAACGTCAGCCTTCCTGCTCCTCTGATGCTGCTTGGCCTACTGTGTTCATCCAGCTCTACACCTTGTTATCTCACAATATCATTGTCAAGATGTCTTGACAATTGAAAGAATTATTGTCAGATGAAAAGAATGGCATACAATTGAGAAGTCTGGAAAGACTATAATGAGCTAAAGACCTGCCTTTAGGTTGGTCACACATGATTCCTGACAAGATATGGTAGGGTTGTAAAACTTCAGTTTGATTTATTGCTTATCAGGTCACTTTGCTCTATTTGTAACATGCTCCTTCAAAAACCTGTAAATGGCATTTTCTGTAAACCTGTTACAGTTTCACTAGCTGTGCAAGAAATAAACTTTTATATTTAGCTTGTCATTTAAAAATTGTGATTCCTTAGTTGAAATCGTACATATCCACTAATTGCATCTTGTAATCTGCACAGATCCTGGTTGGGCGTCCATTAACCGTGGAGTTCTAGTTTGCGATGAATGTTGCAGCGTTCATCGAAGCCTTGGTCGGCACATTTCGATGGTGAAACATCTCCGGCACAGCTCATGGTCTCCAACTCTCCTACATGTGAGTGTTGTGTGAATGCAGGAGTTGTCTCAGCAATTGTCATTTCTGGATTTATAGAGTAAAGAATTTTCAAGGCTGTATTTTCTTAAACTAATCTACTTTCAACTTCACTTGGAATGAAAGCAATAAAGTTTACAGTTATATAATTTAAAGTGAAACTTGTTTCATTTTTGCCCTTCCACTATCTGTAGATATATAGAAGGGGCAATCTTCTATACCGTCCTCTTGCCTCAATGGGAGCATGCCCAACAGCACTCGAGAAACGTAATATTATCCAGGAGAAGTTAAATTTCCTTGTCATGCACTCGAGCACTGCGCGCTCTTTGGGTATCCCTTTTCTAGGTACATGTGTGAAGAATGTCTCCTGGATGCCTTTTGAGGGCTGCCAAAGCAATATGGCATTTGCTGTAATTTCTCTGACTTGGTGTTTCCCCTTCCTTTCATGTAACCCACAAGTCTTTTCCTACCTTTGCTTAACTTCAAGTGCACATTGAAGTCAGTAGATCTTGTAATATTGCAACCAGTTAAAATATGCAGACACTGTTATATTTGTATAGTTATGCAGGATGGTGGCTCAGTGGTTAGCACTGCTGCCTCACAGTGCCAGGAACCCAAGTTCAATTCCACCCTTGGGCGACTGTCTGTGTGGAGTTTGCACGTTCTCCCTGTGTCAGCGTGGTTTCCTCCAGCAGTCCAAAGATGTGCAGGCTAGGTGGCTTGGCAATGTATAGATTAGGTGGGTTTTAGGGGGATGGGTGTGGGTGGGATGCTCTGAGGATTGGTGTGGACTTGTTGGGCCAAATGTAGGGATTCTGTGATCTATGATTACACTCCTGCACATCACAAAACTAAGCTAAAGCTTTGTGATGCTTTGGAAAAATGCTTCAGGGCCACATCCATTCATTTCCTTTAAGACTGTTTCCATAAGAAAGGGATTCGATCATCAATTTCTTTCCCACTCTTAAACTTTGCAGTTCTACCTCATACTGCAGCAGTTGTATTTAAGAACTTGTTGAAGTAACAACAATTTGAACATGTATCCTGCTAAGTGTAATAAAATGTCCCAAGGCACTTCCCAGAGCATTAAAAAAAGGCATTAAATGACCTAAATATCATTAAGACAGATGACTAAGCACAAGAACAAGGAGCAAGACTAGGCTAGTCAGCTCTTTGGATATGATCAAGGCTGATCTGATATTAATCTTAACTCCACATTCCTGCATACCCCTGATAATCTTTATCCCCTTGGTAATCAAGAATCTGTCTACCTTTGCCTTAAATGTACTTAAAGATTCTACACCACCCTCTCTGTGAAAAATGTTCCCTGCACTTCTCACCTAAACTTTACGCCTCTTACCTTGAACCTGTGCCCTCTTATAGTTGACTTTCCTTCCTCTGACTATGCACCCTATCTATCCTTCTCATAATTTGTAGACCTCTAACAGGTCACGCCCTCAGCCTCTGTCTTTCCCGTGAAAGCAAATTGAATTTATCCAATCTGTCCTCATAATCTCTCCAGACCAGGCAATGTTGTGGTAAACTTTCTCTGTATCCTGTCCATAGCATCCATGTCATACTGGTAGTGTGGCGACCAGAACTGAATGCAATATTCCAAAGGGGGCCTAACTAATATTTGATACGGCTGAAACATAACTTGCCAACGCTTATATTCGATGCCCTGGCTGATGAAGGGAAGCATGCTGTATGCCTTCTTGACCACCTTATCCATCGATGTTGCCACTTTTAGGGTTTTCTGGACCTGCACCCCCAGATCCCTTTTTGCTATGATATTTTGAGTTGCAAGCTCTGCATGGAATTATGCTGTGAAGAATTCATGTTTGCTGGTGGACATTATTAATAATTAACTGGATGTAGTATTGGTTGGACCCCGATTATCTAGATGTTCCGTGAGAACAGGAAAAGATGCCAGCACACATTAGATTTTAAAAAAAGTTTGGTGATGCACTTCTGTATTTTCATTGAATAATGCATTGACCTTTTTGACTAAATGGTTGTTTATTCTCCAAGTACATGTTAATATATTATTCTAATTTATATTTTCAATCAATCTCGTTTGACTCCTGAGGTTCTCAGCACTTGACCTTTTCATATATGTATAACCTTGAACATAATCGGTGAAAGACGGGTCATATCATTTTGATATTTCTGCAAGTGCAAAACCTGCAAAGTGTGTTTATGTAGTGTGAATTAAATTTTTTGTCTTGGTTAGATTTATTCATCTGTGAATCATTAGGGCCCAATGGTCAGTTATAATTTTTGGTTTATGGTTTTTAATGAATAATGTTATGTTGAATACCCAAACCCTTCCTTCTCTTCCCTTCAGTCCAATGAGTAACTAGAGATGTGAATTTACAAACAAACTTTCCCAGGTTGCAACTTTTTGTTAAATCAACAGTTGTTACCAATATTGCTGTTAATTGTAATTTTCTTCTTTGCCTGTTCCTTTCTTCAAAAAAGTTGTTTGTTGGTGTCACTGGAAAGACCTGCATTTAGTTCCTATCCCTAATTCCTTTTGAAAAGGTGATGGTGAGCCAGTACCTTGAATTCCAATGATTCTTGTGACATAAATGCATTGACAGGAAAGAAGCTCCAAAACTTTGACCCTTAATGAAGGAATTTATATCACTTGTAAGTATCGGATGGAGTGCCAATTAATCCTGTTTCTTCCTGTTTGATGTAAAGTTTCTTGAATGTTGCTGAAACAGTAGCTGCACAGTCAACTGGAAAATATTTCAACACACCCGTCTCTCTCACGCACTCCTCCCCCTGTTACTGTTCTAAATTTCAGCAGATACCAGCCTAGCCTGTTCAACCTTTCCTCATAAGATAACCTATCCATTCTAGGTAATCCTCTCATAAACCTTTTCTGAACTGTCTCCCATTGGCTGAGATTTTTAGAGCAATTTTTCATTCTCCTGTTTTTACAAGAGTTGTTTTCCTGTAGTGGATTTTTTTTTTGACTGATTTGTTTTGATCATGCCTACTGGGTTGGCTGCTTGATTTATCAAAGGAAATAGCATCCTTTCTCATTTTTCATTCTCTGTGACAGTGACCATGTTTATTCCAAGTCAAATTATTGACTATCTAAAAGAAATTAAACAGGTAGAAAGGCAGATCTTGATTCTTAGTGTCTAACTTAGAGGAATGTTTCGAAGAATTATAAGGAACATGAAGACCAGAAAGGAAATATCCGGTTGAAGTTGCTTGAGAGAGGAAGAAGGGTTTGCTGACTGAAGGATTGCCCTCTTTATAAAGCAAAGAAAACATAATATTGCAATGTGCAGAGGCTTGTGCATACAAGGCACACAGTAGAAGTTAACCATTTTATTCCATTTACTTTTCTTTTCAACGGTGTTGACTTATCATAGGATAAAGTTCCACAGATCCCATTGCTGTGTAATTGAATGGTTATTCTTGAAATATTTTTGTAATATTTCATGCTTCCAGAATTGTAAGGAAAGGAAGCACAAATTCCAGAAGGCCAGTAAAAGCATTACAGTTGAATTAAAAAGTTTACCTGTAGATAACATAGCCATGTAAATTTAAAATGGTTTGCTACCAACAATGTGTAATAATTACTGCAGTACTTGTTTGGTGGATATGTGTCGCTTGTGGTTTGGTACTCGATGGTCCAGAACAGACAGATATGAAATGTGAATGCTGTTTTATCCTGGGATAGTAGGACAACTGAAATACAAATTGATAGCTGTCTAATGACCTCTGTTTGAAATTCTGCTGTTGCATTAATATCATGACACCAACTAATATTAGAGGAATTAATATTTCAATGTTCTTCTCAAACAACCAAAAATCAGAAGTTTGTACCTAGTTTTGTTCATCCTGTCATGCTTAACTGGCATGCTATCTTTAGTTAATCACCTTCCAAGCCCGTGACTTTGCATCATCTTATCTGAGTGGTCATCTCTTCATATACACCTACAGTTTTATATTGAGCTACAGCTTGTGGTCTGCCCCTCTTTTAACCACTATTTTTGGATTTAACACAACCATTCTCTTTTCGACTCTCCCAACCTACATTATCTAATTATGCCCCATCTCCTACCCTAGCTTTAAAGGTCCCTGATGATACAGGATTATTAATTGGGTGGGGGGTGGGCAGGTAGAATTGGAAGGGTAACAGTGGAAAAATAATTAGGTTGAATTCTAAGAACGGCACATTAAACTGAGTAAATCGTTTGCTGAAGTTTTTTTTTCTGTGATTAATCTATCTGTACTGAACAGATCAATTGAGTTGTTTGGGTTCATTCATGGCATTTTTATATTAATGATTTGTTCTTGACAGCAAGGACCCTGTACCAGCACAGATGGAAATATTTTCTAATAAGATAGCATTTAAAATATTGTATGAATGCAAGGCAATTTCTACAAACTTTGTTTTCGTAAAACTTTGAGTCAGCTATTTGTAGCTCATGTCATTTTACCCATGTACAGTTTAGTCCTGAAAAAGAATTATGAGTTAGCAGAATGCGTTCTATATTTTAAGTTTTCGAAAAGATTTGTAGCTCGGGGTTTTAAGGAAAAAGGGATGGATACCCAAAAAGCACAATCTGCCGTTACCTCCAGACACACTAGTCATTCTACTGTACATCAAAGACATATCAGAGATGACCACAAGGCTACTCAGACCCCTAGGTATCAGGTAGTCCACAAACCATAAACCACCCTGTGACAGCTACTGACAAATGTAAAGGATCCCATAGCCACAACCAATAAAACTAACGTAATATACAAAATACCATGCAAGGACTGTGAGAAACATTACGTAGGCGAAACTGGAAGAAAACTGCAATAACTGAACACCAACTAGCCACCAAGAGACACAACCAATTCTCGCTGGTCTTAATACACACAGACAAAGAAGGACACGAATTCGACTGTGACAAGACATCCATAATAGCACAAGCCAAACAGAGACATGCCAGGGAATTTGTGGAGGCCTGGCATTCTAACCGAAACTCCATCAACAAACACATTAAACTGACTCGATATGCAAACCACTGACAAACAAAACCAGAAGTGATGCCAACCACCCCAGCAAACCGAGGCATGTAAATAACAAGCGGGACAGAACACCAATGCTTCACTGGAGGCGTAGTGATGATGTTACCTAGCATGGTGACGAAACAACTGCAATCAAACACACCGACTTGGCGAGCAAGTCTACAACCACATTGTACATTTCTTGTTCCAGTAGATGCCATCTGTGTATATAGCCAAGTGTGTACTTGGAAATAAGGTACATCTTGTGAAAGTAAGCTGTTTGTGCTTTCAAAGTGGATCTAAAATGATACTGTGCTTTTGCATACCAGCACTTGTGTTTACAACTAAATAGGAGTTGCATCAGTTTTAAAAACCACTATTGTTTGGATCTGCATTACTCCATAATGTTACTCTACATTACCACAAAATGCTAAAAAAGATAAGCCTGGAGAAAAATAGTTAAATTATATTAGAATTGGTGTGCCAAATTTTTAGAGTGGTTGGCAAACGTAAATAATTTGTCTGACTGTACTCTACCTTATAGAGGCATACAAGAGGCAAGTTCTTGGGTACACCTTTTTTAGCACATTAATCAACTTAGGCTTACTAGCTAGCTGGTATATTTAATCTAATATGCATTCTTTTAAAATATTTAGCTAAACAAAACTTAATAGTGTTGTGTAAGATCTTTTCAATTGCTATTCAGTGATAGTGTACTTTTATTCATTATGACTATAGTTCTGATGCCTCATAGAATTTGAATCACTGTGCAACCCATTAAATGGTACATGGTAGCTGAATTCCACCTGTCTGAACCTCTTGGACTTGCCTACATCACAATGATGAGAGTGGCCAACCAGCTTCTCAAAAATCTATCCATTAAAATTATTTTGGAAAAACTGTGGCAGAGCATTGTAAAAAGTTAGTCAAAATGTGTTTAGAAAAGTGCATGTATTACTTAAACATTTCTCAGGTCTTTTTAAACGTCAAACATTTAATTAGGTTAAACTAAGAGCAAGAACATGGGGAAGACGAAATATAAAATGAAAGAGGTGACGGCTTTGAGGAAGGGAGAAAACTAACAATATGGTAAAAAGATTTGTCTTTATGAATTTTGAGGTCAGGAACAGAAGATGTGTAATCTAATTCTCCCAGAATAGAAATCATGGGTTGCAACATGTGATTGCGGAAATTTACCAAATAAAATGGAGAGAGATTTTGGGTGGATTTTGAAAACTTGGGTGAACATTTTGAAATCTACTCACTATAAAAGTCCATCAGAGATGGGCAAGGACCATGTCACCTTGTAGAATTTCATATAGTGAGATCTTAAGCAGCTATATTTCGAATTAGCTGAAGCTTGTGGAGATGGTGAATTTGGAGAGGAAAGTTTTTGAGAAATCTCATCTTCATGGTGAAAGTGTGGATGGGAACTTTGTACCAGACTGGAGGAGGAAGGGATTGAAGATGGTTTTTGCACTGCAGGGTGTGAAATCTTGTTTCTTATGTAATTAGAATGCAATACTTGTGTAACCTCTGATCTAGAAGCACCGGAAGTCAGTGGAGTAGAGCATAAAGGCATTGATGGCTTCCAGTCATTTAATTTGACGGATAATCAGCTAGTACACCTGAAACCAATCTATAGTCCATATATTGGAAGAATTGTGTTAGCATATGTGCAAGCCTGAAAATCGGTTCAAGTTGAGTTGGCTTATTGGATGTTACAGACAAATTTATAATGTGGAAGATGTGACATTGACAACTTCCTAAAGGCGTATTAAAAACAATGTCATCATCATCAAAGTGTAAGAATAGGGATAGAAGAGCAGCAGATTGTACTGTGATGAACTAGAAATAATTTATTGAGATGTTATAGAATGTGAGTTGCAGAAGGGAAATTGAGGGGAAAAAAATCATCCATCTGCTTTGAAACCTTTGCAACTTGCCATGATCATTTACTTTGTTGGCTTACTGATTACTTGTATTTTGTCGAAGATTTCTCACTTTTTGAGAGTTTGTTGGAAAGAATTTATGGAATAATTAGTAGTGAAAATGAATTGAAGAGAAAAGTGCTTTAAGTGACCTTTTATCCCATTACACTGAAATTACTGATTAAAAAATGTGCTTGATTCCTTTTTAAAAAATTTTGCCAACTTGATTTGAGGGTTCTTGTAGAATATTGATCTTCTAAGCTGCCCTTGTATATTAGTTGCATGATAAATTACAGCCCTTCCGCAGCGGGGGAAAAAAATTAGTCTGTACACAGTACTGAAATTGTGCGTCTTAGAAAAATATTGTACATTTGGCTTAAAACAGGATTGGCATTTACTTTGCGTTCTTAGTTTCTTTGAACAATGAATGCATATGAAAATAGTAAAGAAATTACAACACAAGAGTCTAAAACCTTTGAGGAGAGATATTGTAGCAGTGGTGACAGAACCTTCTCTAGGTTAGATTGATCCCAGGTATGGAGAGATTTTCTTATAAGGAGAGGTTGAGTATATTGGACCTATATGCATTGAAGTTTAGAAACATGAGAGGTGTTAAAAACATTAAAACATGATGATTCTTAGGGGACTTGACAGGATAGATGTAGAGAGGTTGTTTCCCCTTAGGGTGAGTGTAGGACCGGGGACAGTTTCAGAATAAGGGGCCACCCATTTAAGGCGTATAAGGAGGAATTTTTTCTCTCTCAGGGTAGTGAATGTGTGGAATTCTTTACCCCAGAAAGCTTTCAAGGTTGGGTCAATAATTTTATTCAAGAGAGACAGTTTTGATCAGTAAAGGAATCATGGGGTATGGGGAATAGCAGGAAAATGGCGTTGAAGATTATCAGAGCAGCCAAGATCTCATTGCATGGTAGAGCAGATTTGATGGGCAGATGGCCTAATTCTACTCCTGCATCTTATGGTATTAAAACAGTACCTGGTTAAAGTTGAGCACTTTGGTGAGATGAGGCCTTCCAGGTGAATGAATGCCTTCATTCCTTCCTCGATATTCCTTCCCCATTCAGAAGGCATCAAACCCTTAGTGCTATGTGACACCAGTTGTCCTGTATTAAACAAGTAATTGCTAATCACATTTGAACGTCAACAGGAAGTGAAGCCAATTTTAAGAGCAGAAGTAGTCTCTTGCCTATTTTAAGGTTATAGCTGATGTTGTGCCTTAGCTCCGCAAGTCCCTCGATGCCTCAAAAGCCAAAACTCAATCTATCTCTGCCTTAAATATAGTAAACTCTGGAGAATATGTAGGCTTCCAAATTAAAATTCCAAAGCTTCCCAACCCTCTTAATGGGGAAAAAAATCCCTATTCTCAGTTGTAAATAGTCAGCCCCTTACTCTGAGACTCTGCCTAGTGTTTTTGACTCACTAGCCATTCACCATATTTTATCACTGTGTCTGTTCTGTCAAGCCCCTTCAAAATATCCCATGTTTCAATGAAGTTACCTTTATTGTTCTAACCTTCACAGATTTGGAGGATGAATTTGTGGTCATAGGATGACCCATTTGGGAACCAATCAAGTGAATGTTTGCTGTATCATCTTCAAGTGCAAGTATATCCTTCCTTTGATATGGATACCAAAGCCTAATACATTAATAATGCAGGGACAAGCCAAGCCCCATCTCAACTTCACCTGATGTCCATGGCTGCATACTTTCGTTAGTCTGGAGATGGGAACTGAAACTGTATCTGTTCTTCTGTCTCTTCCCTTCCCCTGCTCCCCCTCCATTTGTCACAAACAGTTTGTAACAACAGTTATAATACATATTGTATGTGTGTGTATATATGTATGTTTTACTAATTGTTTTAAAAGCACATTAAACAATCCAAAGAGGATTGCTATAATGATGCTGTTATGCTACAGTGACACCACCCGCAAACTGGAGGAGCAGCACCTCATATTCCACTTTGGAAGCCTACAGCCCAATGGCCTAAACATGGAATTCACCAGTTTTGAACCTCTCTACCCCTGGCCTCATCCCATGTCCAAGCCTCCATCTCATTCCCACCTCCTTGACCTGACACAACCTGTTCATCATCATCTCCCACCTATCTGCCCCTCCCACCCTACTGACCAATCCTCACCACTCCTTACCTGCACTCACCTATCACCATTCCACCTACTTTCCCCAGCCCTACCCCTCCTCTCTCTGTATATTTCTGAGCTCCCTTCCCTCTCCCCATTTCTGAAGAAGGGTTCCGACCCGAAACGTCAACTTTCCTGCTCCTGATGCTGCCTGGCCTGCGGAGCTTCTCCAGCTCCATGTTGTGTTCTCTTGCTATAATCATGTGCCTGGACTTAGGAGTAACCTTCCAGAAGCTTCTCTGATGTCAAAGCCAACCAGACAATCAATATCTCATGTACATCCTGATGGGACTGGAATGCTAGTTACAGACTGTCACAGAGATGAAGTGTCTTTGAAATGAAAATAATCTTGCATAATAAAATTGCAAATTTTTTCTACCTTGTAATGTGTGTCAATGATCATTCACTTAACCTCTGAGATGGATCACAAACAGTTGACTATTGTCTTAATATCATTCTTAAACTTAATCTCCCCTTCTCCTCCTTTGTTCTTCTCTACTACTCTCCCCACTAAAAAAAAATGGGCCACATGACTTCCACACTGCTGAACCCTGTTTGCCGTTTAGCCATACAAATTTGAAATAGCAGCCAGTTAAGGTATCAGTACTGCTCCCTAAAACATCATCTGACAATATAAAAATCCCTAACTCGGGGCTACAAACGAAAAGCCTGTATTTATGTTCTTTGCAAGTAATCAACTTTCTTTAATCAAAACAAGCAAAGCTGAAGTGTATTTCAACAATATTCCTCAAACGCTTTGAAGGAACTTTAAAGAGAAGAAGCTGTCTGTGGTGAAAAGGGGACATGAGATAGCTTTGAGAAATAGAGTTAAGGAGAATTCAAAGAGATTCTAGAAGTACATTAGGAGCAAAAGAGAAACTAAGGAGAGAATAGAGCCCCGTTAACGATCAACATGGCATTTTTTTGTGGAGCCACAGGAGATGGTGAGATACTAAACGAATATTTTGCATCAGTATTTACCGTGGAGAAGTACATGGAAGCCAAGGAACCTGGGGAAATAAATAGTGATGTGTTATGAAGAGCTCATTATAGAAGAGGAGGTGCTAGAGGTCTTAAAACGCAAAAGTAGATAAATCCCAGGACCTGATCAGGTGTTTCAAAGAACTTTGTGGGAAGCTAGGGAAGAGATTGCTGGGCCCCTTGCTGAAATATTTGTATCATCAACAGCCACAGGTGAGGTGCTGGAAGACTGGAGGTTGGCTAATGTGGTGCCATTATTTAAGAAAGAGTATAAGGAAAAGCCAGAGAACTATAGACCGGTGAGCCTTGCATTAGTGGTGGGTAAGTCATTGGAGGGGATTTTGAAGGACTGGATTTAGTTGCATTCGGAAAAGCAAGGACTGATTAAGGATAGTCAACATGAATTTGCGTGTGGGAAATCGTGTCTCACTAACTTGATTGAGTTTTTTGAAGAGGTGACAAAGATTGATGAAGGCAGAGTTGTAGACGTTGTCTGTATGGTCTTCAGCTAAGTGTTCGACAAGGTTCCACACGATAGATTGGCTAATAAGGTTAGATCACATGGGATCCAGGTGTGCTAGCCAATTGGATACACAATTGGTTTGAAGGTCGGAGACAGAGGGTGGTAGTAGAGGGTTTTGTTTCAGATTGGAGGCCTGTGACAAACGGTGTGCCACAAGGATCCCTGCTGGGTCACTGTCATTTTTTGTCATTTATGTAACTTATTTCGAAGTAAATATAGGAGGTATGGTTAGTAAGTTTGCAGATGACACCGAAATAGATGATGCAGTGCTTAGCGAAGAAGATTAATTCAGGGAGTGATGGGACCTTGATCAGATGGGCCAATGGGCTGAGGAGTGACAAGTGGAGTTTTAGATAAATGTGAGGTGTTGTATCTTGGTAAGGCAAACCAGGGCAAGACTTACACAATTAATGGTAGGGCCCTTGGGTATGTTACTAAGCAAAAGGCCTAGGTTCTTCGAAAGTGGAGTTGCAGGTAAACAGGGTGGTGAAGACGGCATTTGACATGCTTACCTTCATTGGTCAGAATGTTGAGTATAGGAGTTGGGGGATCATGTTGTGGCTGTACAGGAAATTGGTGAGACCACTTTTAGAATATTGCATACAATTCTGGTCGCCCTTCTATGGGAAGAATGATGTTAAACTTGAGAGGGTGCAGAAAAGCTTAAGGATTTTGCCAGGATTGGAGAGTTTGAGTTATAGGGAGAGGCCTTGAATAGGTTGGGGCTCTTTTCCTTGGAGCATCAGATGGTTTGTAAAATCATGCGGAGTGTGGATAAGGTGGATAGCCAGGGTCGTCTTCCTCGGGTGGAGGAGTCCAAAACTAATGGGCATAGGTTTTTAAGGTGAGAATGGAAAGCTTAAAAGGGAACCGAGGAGTAACTTTTTCTCTGAGGGTGGTGCATGTATGGAATGAGCTGCAGGAGGAAGTTGTGGAGGTGGGTACAATTACAGCATTTAAAAGGCATCTGAATGGGTACATGAATAGGAAGAATTTGGAGGGATATGGGCCAAATGCTGGCAAATGGGACTAGGTCAGATTAGGATGTCTCGTTGGCACGGACAAGTTGGACCAAAGGGTCTGTTTCCATGCTGTACAATTTTATAACTAGCCAGTAGGCTCGCCATTTAGCCACCCCACAAAAGAATCCCAGACCACTGATTCTAGCTATGGACTTTATCTTTTAAAAACAGCAATATTGACTGACTAGAATCCCTAAGTTGTTTTGTATTTAAGTTACTGCTGATTTGAATCAAAAATGATCAAGAGATTACTCGATCTCTCCCAATAAAAGTCTGTGTTGCAAAGTATTATCCTCCACCACCCAAGAATGAAATGAAATAAATTCTGCTTCTGATTGCACTTCACAACATTGACTTTGTAAGGACCATAACAACAAAGTCCATGAACCAAGGAAGTGGGAAATAGGGTAAAATTAAGTTACAATCTGTTACAAATAGGTGGTGAGAGTAATGAAAGGGATTTGTTTTAAAACTGGCATTATTTTAACAGAAATTGAGTTCTGATGTGTGGATTGGATCCTATGAAATGAGACAGTGATTTGACCACATGGCAGAAAAATCCATGCAGAGTCCAAATATTAGGAATGAGTAGAAATAAACTGATTGGAAAGCAAAAGGGAGAAAGTGAACAGTCAAAATAATTTGTAAAGCAAAATAAATGACCACTGAAAACTACTTATTCTCATATAAGAAAATGATCAGAAAATAAAATTTTGATTCAGAGCTATTTATAGAAGAGGATAGGTTAATTGTTAAAACATTAACCGCTCTGAGCTCAAACCATTTAAAGGTGTAGAGTTGCAGGTAGCATAGGGTGGTGAGGAAGGCGTCTGACTTGCCGAATAAAACCGAATTCTTAGGCTGGGTCAATACCTAAGACTTCCACAATCAGGCAGATTGCTTTGGAGTTAGAAACAAAAAACAATGTCCATCACTTGGACAGAGCAGGAAAAACTCAACATACGTCTGGACTTCAGGGAGGGGGGAATGGGAGAAGGCAATGGCTTTTAAGCTCCTACAATTGGAAATGGAGTTACAGGCTCACAAAAAACTTAGAAGCTGCTAGGAAGAACGGCTGTCCACTCAGCGCACGTCCATAATACTGTTCCCGTGTTCTAGCGGAGTTCTAATTCTGCACAAATCTATCGACTTGTTGCATTAAATGGCCTCCTTCAGTGTCATTTCATGATCCGGATCGCCTGCTTTTCTCTGCTGGAAACTTGTTCGGTTTTAAAGGTAATTTATTCTTCAGGTTGCACATAATGTGTTGAAGACATTTTTGTTTCAACATAATCTAAGTGACCTCTTGTATTTTATAAATTTCTTACTGGAAGGAAAACACTAACTGTATTAGTAAGTCTAATTTCTTGTATTAATCTGCTAGTTTGTTTGGTTTCCTGCTCTCTTCATCAGCAGATCCTTTCCCAAAAAAAATCTTTCTTGAGGGAGAGAAGGAGATTGGAATAAAATAATTTGAGCAGACTGTTTGCTGGACTAACAAAGATTTTGGTTCATGATGAATAAGTGCTGACATGAGATTATTTATTTTCTGAACTTTGGTGTGCTTCGTGTAAAGGTTGGCTGAGAACCAAGACAATTTTATTTACTCTATAGTGAAACTTCAGAAATCTGTCTGTGAATGAAATCAGCATTCTCTCATTTCTCATTATTTTCCATGTTTTTATATCTCTCTGAATTTCCTAGCTCTGTGCAGCATTCCTGACTTGGGTCTGTTCAGCTCTATGTTCCTGTACCTTTACTATTGCTGCTGTAAAATTTCTTGCAGGGTGACTTAACTAGTTAGGGCAAGTTGTTCTTAATGTGCAGTGTGTTGACATCATTTGTAGCTGAAAGTTCCTTTACATTCATTCTGATCCAGCAATTGACATATTGGGCCTCCTATGCCCAATCACTTCTAAGGCTGCTGGTGCTGAAATTATTGTTGATCATTAGACAACAGAACTTTAGTCAACAAGGTTATGGGTAATTTGGCCATAAAGGTATAATCCTTATGTTTAGAAATGATTTTTTAAATAGTGATCTCCGTCTTTCCTTATTTTAGATGGTGCAGACCTTAGCAAGTAATGGAGCCAACTCCATTTGGGAACACTCATTACTTGATCCAGCCCAAGTGCAAAGTGGACGGCGTAAACCAAACCCTCAGGATAAAGTACAGTGAGTTCCACTCAGCTTAAACGTACAAGGCTGCTGTATAGGAATTGCTTGTATACTGACCATTGTCTTTTCTGCAAAATTTGTTTTTTTCCACTTATCTCATACAGGTACAGTCTTTTAGTAGTTATAAGGCTTGCTTTGAAAGGTTAATGAGCAGGTTAGTCCATCCAACAACTTACTGCTAAATGATTCCAAGATGTGTGCAATTTACGCACGAGTTTCATCGTGTCAGGCCTCTGACCTCGTTATTATATGCACATCGTGCATGGGAATTTTACATTTGTTGTTTTGGAATTTCAGCTGATAGATGAATAAGATTAATTGCTGGTGATCTTTTCCCATTGCTCTTGAAATAGAATTTAGCAGGGTGTATAGCTATCAATGTGGTAGTGATCAGTCTGACATTGTATTTAACTGTGTGAAATTGCTGTAGAATTATTGAGATTGCAGTTATTGCATCATTATGATGTGTCTTTTTCTAAAAAAAAAATCTGCAGCCCTACCAAGGCAGAATTCATACGAGCCAAATATCAGATGTTGGCATTTGTCCACAAACTGCCTTGTCGTGATGATGATGGTGTTACCACAAAGGACTTGAGTAAGGTGAGATATCTTGGTCAAATTATATTTGTAGATGTAATAGTCCAGTGATGAAAAATTTAATCTGTTTTCTTAATTTTGCTAAATTTGAGTGTTAGGAGAGATTAGCAATTGAATATTGCCAGTTAAGCTAAGACATTATTTAAAATAAACCCCTGTGGGAAAAATGTCCTTTTAGGGAAGGAAACCTGCTGTCCTTACATGGCCTGGTTGATATGTGACTCCAGACCCACAGCGATGTAGTTGATTTTTTTTAAACTGCCTTCGAGGCAATTAGTGATCAGCAATAAATGTTGGTGTTGCCAGTGGTACCCACGTTCTGTGAACCTCCTGAATTTAAAAAAATACTCCATATGTTTCTTTAAGTCTTTTTTGGCACAAATCTTTTTTGGCACAAGGGTTTGAGAGTTAAAAATGAATAACTTGACAATTATTTTTGTGCAGGTAGTAATCACCACAAAGAATAAAATCTCATTTAAACACTAACCAACTTTTTTTTATTTAAGTACTTGCTGGTTTTATCTAAAACACAAGTTGATTAATTAAGATTGAATGGCTTCCTGCATTCATTGAGAATTTATATAACAGGATATCATGATTTAATTGCAGTCTTTGTGTGAGTGGGCTTAAAATTTAAAATTCAAACTTTCTACAACATGTCCCCCAAATGGACACACAATTACTTTTTTGTATCCTGTACTCAGTAATTACCATTTAATTAACAATCAATTCTGGCACATTTGCTTTATTTCCTTTTACACTGTCATTTTACAAACTTCACTCTCTTTGTAGGGGCCTTTTTAACTCAATTTTAAAATTGGTTGCGCAGTTACACTACACTTATTTTACATCACTGTTTTGCCTCAGATGCCACAAATGGATTAATGTCATTTGCCATCTGATGATTTTACATTGTTTCAGCTTTTCAGAGTCAATTGAAATGAGTAAGTTTTTTTATTAGCATTTTGACACCTTACCATTTTAAAGCAAATATAAAGTAAGCTGCATTTATCCACAATGAAGGAGGGTTCAAAAAAGTTAGCTTCTGAATGTTGTTCTGTATCCCATCTGTGTTCTTATCTATGATCAAATAACCTGCCTTTGACCTTGTATATGAAGAATGATCCCTTGAGTAAGATTTTGGATGATTGCTAACACCATAGAACTATACTTCTAGGACATGGTGACTAACTAGGTATTAAAAGGGCTAAACAGGATCTTTTGTTTCAAGTTAAGAGCATAGAGCAGTACAGCACAGTACAGGCCCTTTGACCCATGATGTTGTGCCGACCTGTTATCCTACTAAGATCAAACTACCCTGCATACCCTACATCGTATTATCATCCATGTGCCTATCCAAGAGTCGCTTAAAAGTCTCTAGTGTATCTGACTCCACTACCACTGCTGGCAGCACATTCCATGCATCCACCACGCTCTGTGTAAAGAACCTACCTCTGACATCTCCCCTATACATTCCTCCAATGACCTTAAAAGTATGCCCCCTCGTAATTGTCATTTCCGCCCTGGGAAAAAGTCTCTGACTATCCACTCTATCTATGCCTGTCATCATCTTGTACATCTCTATCAAGTCACCTCTCATCCTTCTTAGCTCCAGTGAAAAAAGCCCTAGCTCCCTCAACCTTTCCTCATAAGACCTGCCTCCAGTCCAGGCAGAATCCTGGTAAATCTCCTCTGCACCCTCTCTAAAGGTTTTACGTCCTTCCTTTTAATGAGGCGACCAGAACTGAACACAATATTCCAAGTGTGGTCTAACCATGGTTTTATAGAGGTGCAGCATAACCTCATGACTTTTAAACTCAATTCCCTTGCCAATGAAAGCCATCACACCATACACCTTCTTTACAACCCTATCAACTTGGGTAGCAACTTTGAGGGATCTATGGACATGGACCCCAAGATCCCTCTGTTCCTCCACACTGCCAAGAATCCTGCCATTAACCCTGTATTCTGCATTCAAATTCGACCTTCCAAAATGAATCACTTCACACTTTCTGGGTTGAATTCCATCTGCCACTTCTTTGCCCAGCTCTGCATCCTGTCAATGTCCCGTTGCAACCTACAACAGACCTCCATGCTGTTCAAAACTCCACCAACCTTCGTGTCATCGGCAAACTTACTAACTCACCCTTCCACTTCCTCATCCATGTCATTTATAAAGATCACAAAGAGCAGAGGTCCCAGAACAGATCCCTGCGGAACACCACTGGTCACCGAGCTCCAGGCTGAATACTTTCCATCTACTACCACCCCGTCTTCTATTGGACAGCCAGTTTTGTATCCAGACAGCAAAATTTCCCTGAATCCCATGCCTCCTTACTTTCTGAATGAGCCTACCATGGGGAACCTTAGCAAATGCCTTGCTAAAATCCATACACACCACATTCACTGCTCTGCCTTTATCAATGTGTTTTGTCACATCCTCAAAGAATTCAATAAGGCTTGTGAGGCATGACCTGCCCCCCTCAAAGCCGTGCTAACTATTTCTAATCAAACTGTGCTTTTCCAAATAATCATAAATACTATCTGTCAGAATCCTCTCAAATAATTTTCTCACCACAGAAGTAAGACTGACCGGTCTGTAATTTCCAGGATTATCCCTATTCCCTTTCTTGAACAAGGGAATGACAGTTGCCACCCTCCAAACATTTGGTACTACTCCATTGGACAGTGATGACGCAAAGATCATCGCCAAAGGAGCAGCAATCTCTTCCCTCGCTTCCCGTAGTAACCTTGGGTATATCCCGTCTGGCCCAGGGGACTTGTCTATCCTCATGTTTTTCAAAATTTCTAGCACATCCTCCTTCCTAACATCAACCTGTTCGAGCATATCTGCCTGTATCATGCTGTCCTCACAAACGTCAAGGTTCCTCTCGTTGGTGAATACTGAAGCAAAGTATTCATTAAAGACCTCCCCTACCTCTTCTGACTCTGTGCACAAGTTCCCTCCACTATCCCTGATTGGCCCTAACCTCACTCTGGCCATCCTCTTGTTCCTCACATAAGCATACAAAGCCTTGGGGTTTTCCTTGATCCTACCCACCCAGGTTTTTTCATATCCCCTTCTAGCTCTCCTAAGTCCATTCTTCAGTTCCTTCCTGGCTACCTTGTAGACCTCTAGAGCCCTGTCCAATCCTTGCTTCCTCAACCTTAAGTAAGCTTCCTTCTTCCTCTTGACTAGGTGTTCCACATGTCTTGTCGTCCAAGGTTCCTTCACCTTACCAACCTTTCCTTGCCTCAATGGGACAAACCTATCCAGTACCTGTAGCAACTGCTCCCTAAACAACCTCCACATTTCTGTCGTGCATTTCCATGAGAACGTCTGATCCCAACTGGTGCTTCTTAGTTCTTGCCTAATAGCATTGTAATTCCCCCTCTCCCAATTAAATACTTTCCCATACCGTTTGCTCCTATCCCTCTCCATGACTATTGTAAAGGTCAGGGAGTTGTGATCACTGTCACCGAAATGCTTTCCCACCGAGAGATCTGACACCTGGCCTGGTTCGTTGCCAAGCACCAAATCCAATATGGCCCCTCCCCTCTAGTCTAGTTATAGTATCTACTCACAGAATCTTTTTGTCCAGTGGCATAGAGATAAAGCATGTCATTATGATGCACATGCTGTTTCTGTGCAATTATTGGCAAAAATCCTTAGAACTCTCAGAAACCCAATGAAAAATTGATGGTCTTCTGATGTCCATCTTTACGACCTTATTTACAGTGCTTCAATTTCACATTCTTTGGAGAAAACTTCTCACAGCATCTGAAATGCCAGTGGAAAGATTGCAAGCTATATCTTGCCCTGGAGCATTTTAAGAAAAATGCATTGTCAATGTGCACAAGCTAATGTGAATAAATCTTGTCAAATGCTATGATCCCATTAAAATGTCTTCGTTCTGTAATGACACTACCCCTTAACCAATTCGTGAGGCACAAGAAAATAGCTTCATTTACTAAAAGTTTTTACTAGTCTTCAAATAGTTACTTATTTAGTGCTGTAACAAGTGTATGTACATAGATTTAATCTAATGTAGAGATAAGATGCGCAAGATGTATTGATTTCATTTATATTTCACTGGTGAGAATAATCTCTCAACTCAGAAAATATGCTGATCCTCATGAGCAAAATCTATCGTTTTCTATTGCAAATTGGATATAGAACAGCACCTGAATTTTAAACTTTGGTTATCATTCTGTTGTGAATAGTAAGATATTAGCAAAATGTGTGCATGTAGGTGCATATATGCATGTAGAAAATATGTATACATATTCCATCTTGGTTTGCTTCATGATAATAAGGAAATAATTCTCTAAAAGGTGAATAAGTCGTGCTCCCAGATATAGTACACAAGCAAGCTAGAACTTCCTAAATAAAATTATAACTTCACATTTGAAAGTGAAAATAATTGTCTAAATACAATATAAAGATATTTTGGTATTATTTATACTACCTGACTAAAATACAAATGTAAATGGTTTTGTCAGAGAATTCTGAAAATATTGTTTGTTAAATCTTTGCAAAGAAAACATTTAGTCTCCTGAGTACTTCCCAGAACTAAGTTTAGGATCTGTCCAGTGCAAAAATCAGTGGTGGAAATCTACATTTAACATTCTTCAGTAATGCTCTATCATTCACTTTTTTAAAAGAGTGTTGACACTTCTCAATTTTTAATATAATTGAGTAGACTTTGTACTTGATCTGTTTAACTATCTATGTTGAGGAGCAGAATATTATTTCTTATGGTACACAACTCTGTCTGGATACATCCCAGTTCAGGCAGATTATGCACGGTGCTATTCTATGCCACATGACCTTGATTGTTTTATTGAAAAATAAATATCCCTCTTCTGTGTCACAATTGACATTTTCCCTACCTCAAAAGCACTGTCCACTGTAGCATTTTAATATTTTTATAGAGGCCTTGTGATCTCTGCTCCGATGGCAAGTTAATTGTCAACAAATAACCAAATTGTATCCAGCCTGAAAATATGCATATGTACACGTAAGAAATGTGTAAACATATTCCATCCTGGTGTAATTCATGACAATAAAGAAATAATTCTCTTAAAATGTGGATAAACTGTGCTCCCAGACATGGAACGCAAGAACTGTGGTACTTTCTAAATAAAATAATAGAAACCTGTGCTGCTGGAAATTTGGAGTTGAAACTCCTCACATTAATGTCATATAGTATAGTTGACTGATAAATATTTCAGTTTGGGATAGAATTGAATAGAATTCTGAAACGATGGTAAAACTGGAAGGGTCATGGAAAACTAGACCAGTTCATCATTGCTCAACCATATTATTCTTATTTTAAGAAAAGTCCTCTATGTCCATTCCAGCAATTAGGATTGGAGATATGGATGAAATTACAAGTGAGTCTTGACAAAATGTTAAGAAATAGATCATGCATGCAATTTGACTTCTATAATGTATAAAAATGTTTTCATTAAATTGTATTCATAATTTTAATTAATGTTTGTACTTTTTTTTTCTTGTAACAGCAACTGCACTCCAGTGTGCGTACAGGGAATCTGGAGACATGTCTTCGGCTGCTGTCCCTGGGAGCACAGGCCAACTTCTTTCACCCGGTAAAGTTCATTATGGTTTTCCATAATTCATAGCATTTCATAATCTATCCTAATTAAGTAGACCAGTTAAAACCAGAAAGAAAACCACTTTGATGACCTTTCACTTTTGGATGATGACTAAATCTGCTTTTGTATTTTGTTTCTACTATTTTCTGTTATCATCTCCTCCAGTGTCTGGATCTTAGGGGAGAAAGAGCAGTAAAATTGACACAATTCTTCTATTTAAGCAAGTTAAATTCTTACTTGCCAAATTGTAAGTTAATTTTAGCAGATATCTTAAGATTTTCAACTAGTTCATGCAGATTGGCACGCTGTTATTCTGTGCTGGTTGATCTTGACTGTTCAATTGAAAAATAAATGATCAGTACAAAATCTTTAAATCCCATTGTATTTCAGTTTAACAATGTTAACTTGTACAAAAACTATATGATCAGACAGCAGAAAACACTGTTTTGTTCATGATATCAATCTGAGCAAAAACTTACAAACTCACTGGTGCCATTTTATAGTAAATGAAAAATTGATACATGCTCAGGGCTACCGCATATAACTTGAGTCTTAATTCTTGAATCATAAATCAGTTGAGGCTCAATTTAAGATATTGACCAAATCTGTGTTAAGGTATTGCACTCTCCCAGCTGTCTTTTTGTTCTCTGTCATGGGATTTGATGTACAATTACTGCATTTTCCAATTAATAGATTGGCAGTATGACATCAGTTTTGCAAGTGAGAATAGAATGATTCACGTAACGTTATGTCCGACAAAGTGTTTTGAAACAAACTAAACTAAGAACACAGACAAAATGGACTATTCCATTTAATATATTCAAATTCGAACATATTTTGTCTGCTTTTCTTTGTGCATACTAGGATGTAATTCACCTAATTGAATGACCTTTATAAGTGAAATGTCATAGAAGCATTTGTTGTAAAAACTGGATTATTCATTGTTCAGTTTAGAAAACACTCTCATTCCTTCCAATCTTTTTTTTCAAAAAATGCATGCATTCAGTTCCAAAGTTTATTGTGATCATTTTTTTTTTAAAGACAATGAAGATTAGTGGGTAGTTCAACCATCAGATGGCATCACAGCTAAATCTAGTATTATCCTTTGTGGATGTCCATAAATCAAACTCTAAATCAGGATTCCAGATTGAAATAAAACATAGCCAAAGCCAATCAGAAAATGATGCAGCACAGAAGGAAGTTGTTTGTCTTATTATCCCTGTGTCTGTTCTTTGAAAGATTCATCAGAAGCCCCTTTCCCGTAGCACTGCTTCCACTATCTTTCAGCTTTGCAATCCCCTGCTCCTTCACTTAACTTTTCTCAAAGAGACATGGTTGCAGTTATTCTATAACTACTCTGGTTAAGATTAGTTAACACAACACTGTCGAGATTGATTCTGCTACTTTCTTGGTTTATTATTACTTGGTGCCTCATCATGTAGTGCATTTACTGTTGAACCCATTAACACTTTAACTTTAGTTTGTGCAGATATATTTTTGAAGAAATTTTGTATGAATTGAGGTAACTGTTGGTGACAGAAAACATCTCCTACTCAGTCCCAACAATGTTTTGATTTAGATCTCAGTAAAGAATCCCTTTGCTCGGATGTGAACATTTCCACCTTTGCAGCAGCTATCCCAGTAATCTCTGGATGTCATTGATGATTTAGTACTTATTTATGCACACTATTATTAATTTTATCTTGGAGTTTTGGGAACTATATTGAGAATGTTTAAACTCCATGATACTCGGAACTTGTGTAAAAAATGTACCACTTGTTGTAGTAAATGCTTCATTGGAGGATGCAGTAAAAACTGTTTGAACTGCCATGCCCATCAATGTTTTATCCTTGTGTGCTCGTGAAATGCTGCATTATAAATGGAGTCTGTAAGTACGCTTGTGTACTTATAACTTGCTGGTTTTATTGAAAATATTTGTGTTTTCTATTCATCAGGAAAAAGGTACCACCCCCTTGCACGTGGCAGCTAAAGCAGGACAAATACACCAGGCTGAACTTTTAGTTGTCTATGGTGCAGATCCTGGAGCACCTGACGTTAATGGCAGAACTCCCATTGATTATGCCAGGTCAGTGGTAGGGTGCGGGTAGGAGACCCTCAGTCACTTTGTACATTTTTGTTTCATTTTTATTCCCGCTACAAATCATTGTGTTCTTTACAGGGGTTAGAGTCATAGCCACCTAAACAACTTAAAATGTGTGGGAGGCAATAGATTGCTTGGTGTAGAGTTGAGACTCCACACACTGATGTTTAGAAAACTGAGAGGTAATCTCATTGTAATATACATGATTGTTAAGGAGTTTGACAGGATAAATGCTGAAAGGATGTTTCCCCTCATGGGAAAGTCTAGGACCAGACAACATAGTCTCAGAATTAAAGAGTGCCAATTTAAGACTGAGATGAGGAGGGATTTCTTCTCGGAGGGTTAACAGTTTTTGGAACTCCATGCCACAGAGAGCCATGGGGGCACACTCCTTATGTATGTTCAAGGCTGGGATAGATTTTTGATCAGTAGAGGAATCCAGGGTTACAGGGAGAACACAGGAAAGTGGACGTGAGGAATGTCAGATCAGCCACGATCATTTTGAGTGGCATAGCAGGCTCAAGGGGTCAAAAGGCCTACTCCTATTCCTATTTCGTAAGGTCCTGTACCTGGATTATTTGATATAAACACGTATTTCTGCTGTGGACATGTGCTGTTGTGTGTATTTTGATATGTATGTCGTGTTCAATGCTTTTGCTTTAGAATTAGCTAAGTAAGGTGAAAGGATGATGATAGAAGTCTGCATAAATCTATCATGAAATGTTGATAGTTTTAATCTCCGAAGATGTTGCCCTTGGTACATGCTCAGGAAATTGGATGCTGACTTGATGTGATAAAAGTTGTGCATTTCAGCAACACAAGCTCATCTGAAGAAGTAGTTCTATGCGACTTGAAAATTTTGCTGGTTATCAAAGAGAATGCAATGCCATCCTATTAGTCATTCACAATAAATAAAGCCATTTTCAAGTATTTTCAAAGAAAGTCAATGTTCAATGCAAAAGACCTTCAAATACATGAAAAAGATGTAGCAACAAGGAGGAATCCATTTAGTATCGACATTTTAAGTTTTTCAGAGTGTAGGTTTAATGTTTTGTCCAAAGGGATCTTGTGTAAATCATTTTAAAGGTGTTGACATACGTAGAATTATTTAGCATAGAAACAAGCCATTCAGCCCAATAGGCCTAAGTGGTCATCAGGCTTCATACAAGCAGCTTCCCACACAGATTTCGTTAAACTTAATCAGCATAACCTATTCCTCTATGTTGGATGCTTATCTGTCTTCCTCTTGAATGCCTATTTTATGATTATATATCTCAGGTTTTTATAAGTTGACTTTGTGATAATACAAAACTGTAAATGAAAATAATGTTAAGGTTATTGAGAGCCACTTAAAGCGTTGGAGGTGAGGGAGGAAATAAATGTTTCAATAAAGCCATTTTTCACAATTATAATTCACAATCCTTCTTTTGGTGCACCAAAGTCCTAAATTGGAGAGAAAAAAAAAGTAAATTTTCCTTGGAGATGTTATTGTAAAAACATCTTCCCCTTTATGACTACTGCAAACATGACCATTAGGGCGGCACGGTGGCACAGCCTCGGGCGACTGTCTGTGTGGAGTTTGCATGTTCTCCCCGTGTCTGCGTGGGTTTCCTCCGGGTGCTCCGGTTTCCTCCCACAGTCGAAAGGTGTGCAGGTTAGGTGGATTGGCTAAATTGCCCATAGTGTTCAGGGATGTGTAGATTAGGTGGGTTATATGGGTCTGGGTGGGATGCTCTGAGGTTCAGTGTGGACTTGTTGGGCCGAAGGGATTCCACACTGTCGGGATTCTATGATTCTATGACCACATGTTTACTTCAGAATGCTCGAGAACTCCAGGCTGACACAGGAGTTCCAAACTCAGATTGTGGCTCCATTGATGAATGGTATAAAATTCTACCCTGAGGGTACACTGTCTCCCAACAAGCAAATCCTTCTTAAGATTTTCCTGCTGAGACGGCTCCTCACTCCCACAACAAATGCTTTGTGTCATCCATTGACTTGGAAATGTTACATTTGGTACCCCAAGAATCATAGCCTGCTAATGCAAGAATGACCAGTTTATTTCCACTCCGATTTCTGTCTGTTAGCCAGTCTTTAATTGTTGAGAGTACATTATCTCTGACTCCATGTGCTGTAATTTAGCTTACCAACCTCCTTTGTCTCCTGAAAATCCAAGCGTATTACATCTGCTGATTTGGCTTTATCAATTCTGATAGTAACGTCTTAAAAAATTCCCTGCAAGTTTGTCAAAACCAGATTCCCTGTTCATAAATCCATGCTGACTATGCCCACTCTGCCACCCTTACCTGACTCTGGCCCACATGTGATTCCAGATCCACAGCAATAACTGTTGACTCTTAACTATCCTCTTAAACGATCCGGAAAGCCACTCTGATCAAAGGTTACTAAGGGATGGACAACAAATGCTATCCTTGTTAGCGATACCCACATCCCAAGAAAAAAAAGGAAAAAAGTCTTAGATTCCAAGAATTCCTGGTTTTGTGCATTTTTGTATAAATGATAGTTTGATTCATGCTTTGTGACCATTCTGTTTGTAACCTAAATAGCCTTTTTTGTTTTAATGTGTAAAGTCAAAACAAAAAACACGTGTGAATCAAAGGGACTGAATCTCAAGTCAGCTGACCACACATAGTGCTAAATTCTTGTTCTCACTTCCCTGTGATCTTTATTCCTCAACCTCGTTAGGCAAGCAAATCACCATGATCTCGCTGACAGGCTGGTGGAGTGTCAGTATGAACTTACAGATAGATTGGCATATTACCTTTGTGGACGGAGGCCAGGTAAGTGATTTCTGCAAACACCTGAACTATATTCCTCTGTATGCTATGAATATGGCCAGTTGATAAGAGCAAGTGTAATACTAAAGGTTCCACTGTTGTAATTCAGTGAGATGGCCCAATTTCCCCTTATCCTGAACCTAAAATTTACTAACAAATACAATTTTAATGTTATTCATTTGACTGAAGCTTTTTTTCTAAAGACATGCATTTCTCATGGTAACATTAGGGAAGTAATTGATTGTGAATACTGCAAATCTCAACTTGGTAACCTACGTGTAAAGTTGTGATCCTGCAACTTATCCTGTAAAACTTCTTTACTCTTTGGGATGTGTGTGTCATTCTCAAGACCAGTACTTGTTGCTCATTCCTCATAGCCTATGAGAAGGTGTGGTGAGCTGCTTTCTTGAATTGCTGCAGTCCATCTGGTGTGTATAAGGATATATATACACTAACAGTGCTTTTGGGGGAGAGTTTCAGGATTTTGGCCAGTGGAAGTGAAGTAGTAATAGTTCTAAGTTAGGGTGTTGTGTGACTTTGAAGGAATACATCCTTGGCCTTCTAAGTAGTAGCTGTCGAGTTTGGAAAATGATGTTGATAGAGGTTTGGCAAGTTGCTGCGGTGTATCTTGCCCACGGTAGATACTGCTGCAATTATGCGCCAATGGTAGATGCCTGAGCCGCATTGCAATGCTGCAACATATTCAAGAACTTCATGGCTCATAAGCATTAAGAACATCCCGGATCCTTAGATGTATTTATATTTATATTCCACTCGTTATAACATTGTGTCTCTGCCTTCTATTATTGACATTGAGCTGTGAGACGTGTGAATATGGATAAGTCCACCTTATGCAAGAGTCTTGTTTCTCCCACAATTGCTTGTTCTGTTGAGTGCAGCATTTCGAGGACAGAGTCTACTGGTGCCTTTTTCATGAACAGTAAATGTAGCATTGCTTGTATTGCCCACACCTGTTAGAATTTTTGAAAAAATCAAACTTGGATAATTTTACTTTGCCTTCCTTGCAGTAAATGTGGCTAACCTATCTATACGTGATGAAACTTGCTTAATTGCATCTACTCGGGACATTTCTCATGTGATAAAACAAGATTTTTTTAATGCAACATGAAGCAATAATAGCTCAAAAATTAATGCTGGTCTGGTACATAGCAACCTTTATTTTCCTAATTTTTTATAGTGCTGTGCAACAGGTGTGAATGCAATACCTTCAGGTAAATACTGCCCTTTTTAAAAAAAAAAATTAACAAATAACATACCAGAACTGGGTATTTTTAAACTCCGAGTTAATATCTAATAGTATATGTTTACGGTGCAGACAACTTTCAAAGCACTGGGAAGTACTGATTGCTTTCCACTGAATATGAAGCCTGGAATATTGCTCTAAGGATTGCTCACTTGAGCAGAGAGCTACAGTGTCTCTCCTTTGACATAGGCCACACCCCTTTGTGGTTTATTAGCATCACACTGATGTTTTCATTCTCCTTTTTCCACAGATCACAAAAATGGGCATTATGTCATTCCCCAGATGGCTGACAGGTGAGACTCCACCTTGCTTCACATCAAAGCTGAGGGATTAATTGGTTAATCGACCAGTATATTTATGTTCAGTTTAACTGATGCAGACTTGCTCATCCTTAACATGCTAAGAAAGTCTTTGTTTGGTGGTTATTTTCCCATTTCTTTACTTTGTACCTACAGTGATGTTCCTGCTTCAGAGCTTGACAATATAAAACCCAGTTCCAATTTTTAATTTCAACTTTATTTTCAGCCTAGCCTTAAAAGTGGAATTTTCAAATTGAATTTGTGACATGTGCAGTAATCTTACAGATTTACAAGATATTCAAAACTTCCTTTGCCTGATAGTTTTACTAAGAATTTGCAAGCTCACATAGTTGCTGTTAAATGCAGTGATCACTTTCTGATAAGCACTGAGAAGTTTAAGAATTAGCCATCTTGATTTTGGCATGATGCTTGGAACTTTGTTCAGTAATCAGGTCATACCTGTTATATTGTGAAGTTTGTGGCGGTATTGATTTTTTTTTTGTCTTTTTGCATTTTACAAAGATATTCCAAATCTAGCCAAAACGTATTTCTTACCATGCTAATGCTTAAAGATGTCCAATTTTACTTGGAATTAAATTTTAATGCTGTTTCATAAAGTGAACACATCGATAGATTTAACCCCACATCGATAGATTTGGCTGTTTTTAAGATTCATTTGATTGGTGTTCTCTATTCCATGTCTTATCTCATTGACTCGTGTGTAGTAAATTGTAACAATAACAGGTTTCAAAATTGTCTAATCGTGTTGGATTTTTTGTACAATTACAAGCTCAAGCTAATTTGTAATATACTTCTGAAGTTTGATTTTTAAAAGATGAATAAAAGGCCCTGCTTCAAACTGGCATTATGTGCAGTTACCTAGTTGAGTTAATTTTTTAATAGTATTTAAGACTTTAAAGAGTTGTGCATCATCGGTGACAGCCAAACTGTGTAGACATCTTCTCCAGATGAAACTTCACATCTCCATTTAACATTGATTCTGGATTCTTAGTATAAATAAATAATAAATGTATCCGTTTCATAATATGAAATGGTTCTCCATTCATTGTCATTCTGACTTCATATTCTCCTCATTGTGTGCTACACTGACTTTAGTTCTTGAAGTTCTGCAGCTCATTTACCTCTATAATGATTTAGGTGTGCAATTTTTAGTTATGTAACTATAGAACGGCCTCTGTAATTTGCCAGTGGCCCTTGTTACAAAATGAAGCAGCTTATTCACATCCCACAAGTATTCAGATGATTCAGAACTACCTTTCAGATGTTTTATGTGCTTGTTCAATGCATTCAAATTATGCTTATTTGCTACATCATAAAGGAGATGACTTCCTGTAACTGCACTATGGTATCTGCTACAAACTGGGACCAGAGATGTTGGACAATTTCCCAATTCACAAGTATAAAACAAAATACTGCTGGAAATTGTAAATACAAACAGGAAATGCTGTAAATATTTCTCAGGAATCTTTTGCCATCACAGGTTTGTTTAACTTTGCACATCTCTGACATTTCTGCTCCACCTGGCTCTATCTCTCTGACCCTTCTTACCTTCAGCTCTCCATTGAGAACCATAAGTGCAACATTGTTATTTCATTTTCTTTGCTCCCCTCACTTACTGTCTAACCTGTCTCCCTCTGAACTTGCTGAATGCTATTCTCCGTTCTCTTAGACCCAAACCTGTTGACAAAAGCAGTACCGTTGCTGTGTGGCAAACCAATTTCCACTTAGCAGAGACCAAACACCAACTCTTTTTTTTTTGTCATTTTCTGCTATCTCTCCCAAGCCTTACCACTGAATGTTCAGTCCTTCAGTTGATGACTCTGTCCTCATCTCCTCTCAGTATCTGCCACCCTCCAAAACCATTACGCACAAAATCCTGCAATGCTGAATAGCTTGTATCTTCTGCTTTTCCCATATCCGCAAACTGTAATGGCCTGAGACATTTTTTTTCCAACCTGTTCTTGCCTGACTGAACTGATTAAAGTTGAGATTGGAAGTATTTTTACTTCCCTTTTGTTACGACTGCTCGACTCTAAGGGTGGTTAAGTTTTAAACTGTCTGCTTTAATTCAAGATAAGTTGGAATAGTTTAGCCACTGAGATGTGACTAGCTGTGAAATCTATCCAGAGACTTAACCATGTGGTCTGGTTGTCATAGGAATTGAGATTTTGGTCAAAACCTATTGAAAACCCCAAATTAAACACCAGAACGCAGGAGGAGGCAGCTGATTTTGCTGTATACACGCTCTTTTCAGACAGAACTTTCGGGAAGAAGCCCAAAAACAGGTGTTGCTACACCAAACCAAGGAAAAAGACTATCCGGTTAACCAGCAAGCAGAATGTTGGTGAAGGCAAAAATGAGACTTGCAGAAATTTAATGGCGAAGGAGTCACCAGAGGCTGCTTTGCTGCAGTGAATCCATTTGATTATACTCAAAAAATTGAATAGAGAGGCTTTATTTAAAAAGAGGCATTAAAGATTTGCTCTGATGGGGCTGGGAGGACTCTGATGGGACTCTGCTCATTGTCTCTCATTCTTCTAAATTCCAATCTCACTGAAACATATAGGATTCTTAAGGAGTTTGGTGGGGTAAATGCTGAGAGGAAGTTTCCCCTCATAGAGTCTAGGATCAGAACGCATAATCTCAGAGTAAGACAGAGACAAAGAGTAATTTCTTCTGAGATGAGGCTCAAGGGGCTGATCAACCCACTCCCGTTCGTATTTCTTATGGTCTTATGGATGATATCTCTGCTGAAAATGTTGTCTAATTATAACGGTGGCAGGGGTTGTTGGTTGTATTAATGAGGACTGCATTTAGATTAGTGCATCAGTTGTCTGTATTGATTTTAGTTTGTTACAGTAAAGTTCCTAATATGTGAAATCTGGTTGTGCTGTACTTCGCGTCACTCGCTTTGAAAATGTATCTTTATCCATTTCTGCTGAGACCATAACCTTTAGTTTCTTCCCACCTATATCAGTAACCCTTCAGGTACCCACAGTCACTTGAACAGTTTTCAATTATCTAACCCTGACCATCTCATTTTTGTGATGGTCATGTGCCATCAGTTCAGTCTGAGCACTCTCTACTTCTCCCTTGAACAGAGGTCCAACTAGTGGAATAACTTTTCCTTTAACTCTGCTCACTTCTGCCAAATAAAAAGGTGTTGCTATGTCGATCCATGTTATGTCTGCAGTAATGGAGTACGTGGAGCAGTCTTTGTTCCAGTCTAGCTCCTGTCTCCTCCATCGCCTTTTTATCTGTTACATCTCAGTTGTAAAGTTTCATCAGTTTTGCCTCTGATTATTATCTCTCACACTGATGTGATTCATCTCTCTGATTCTTCCTTTCCCTGCCTCAATTTCTCCATTTTTGGGATAGTCTATGAAGAAATAAGTACCTTAAATCTATTGACACCCAAAACTGCATCAACTGCACTTCATTGTACCCTGCTTCCTGTAATGAATCCATCCCAATCACCAAGTTTCTCTATCTCCACACTTTTATTTTCCTTCGCAGATTTTGGTTTAAACTTATTTTTCAGTTAGTTTGGTGTTTGGATGCCACAAGTTTGTCATTCTGCCATTCGTACCTCCTCCAGGTATAACGTGTGTTTCTTGTACAATTATCATTCGCTTTTACCTTGCACTCCCACCAATCCTTTTGCCGTTTAATCTCTCCAGTCTCCACAGATTGCAGATCTTCCCTTTTTTTGGTTCTGTTTCCTTCCCTCCTTGCTTTTCATTGCCTATCCCAGTTCTGCTGAAAGTCATCAACCTGAATCATGAGATAACACAGTGTGGAGCTGGAGGAATACAGCAGGCCAGGCAGCATCAGAGGAGTAGGAAAGCTGACGTTTCAGGTCGGGACCCTTCAGAAAAAAAAACCCGAATCAAGAGCTGTTTTTTGATCCATAGAAACTGCCTGGTCTGCTGAATCTCTCAAGCATTTTCTGCATTTTTTTTCGTTAGTTTACAATCTTGTTTGTACTCTTACAGGGTCTGGCGTATTATTTTCAGTATAGAATCAGACAATTTATCCCAACAGTCATAATCAAATGTAGTCCACATGAATCTCACCCACTCATCATCATCTAACTACGTTAAGATAATCCCACTATTCCTTTCTCCCTCATGTAGTATGTCCCTTTCACTTAAATGCATCTTTGCCGATCATCTCGACAACTCCTTGTGGTAGCAGGTTTCTCATTCCAACCGAAAGAGGTGCATTGGTGTGTAATGGTTTGATGGAAGGTATTTAGATGTTTATAAACTATATCATGCAGACATTGTCTGACATCAAAATTATACATTTGGAACAATATAACCTCTAGAATCATAGAATCCCTACAGTGTGGAAGCAGGCCATTCGGCCTATTGAGTCCAGAGACGCCAACCCTCCGAAGAGCATTCCGCTCACACCACGTCCCTACCCAACCACTGTGCCCCTGCATTTTTCCAAGATCACTCCACCTAACCTACACATCACTGGACACTGTGGGCAATTTAGTGTGGCCAGTGTTCCCAACCTGCACATCTTTTGGAGCCTCGGGAGAAAGGCCACACAGACATGAGGAGAATTTGCAAACTCTGCACGGACAATCGCCCAAGGGTGATTGAACCTGCGTCCCTGGTGCTGAGAGGCAGCAGTGCTCACCGCTGTGCCGCCCTAGGTTCTGGTGAGGGAATGTTTAAGATATGCTGTGAACAAGTCTCCTTTTAAAGGTATATTTATTTCCAGTAGTCAAGATTAGTAGTCTAGTACCAATGGAATTATTCTGAAGATGTTGTGACTATCTATCTATTGTTACATCTCACTAGGGTAGTGTGCAGGATATCAAGCCACAATATTCCTGGAGATGTCACAAAAGTTAAAGATCCCCAATTAACCTGTCTTTTAGATGCAGATTGATTGAACCCGGTTTCTACACATAATAAGAAATTGTATTTATTCCATTAAGTAGATTCTAGCTATAGATAAACAATTATGAACTATTGACATATGACCGTATTTAGTTAAACTCTAACCCCCTTGTGAAACTCTCCCTGCACACGTACAACTAGACACAAAAAAAAAGGTGTTATGGGTAGAGGGAAAACAGGGAAGGCAGTTCAAGGGACCATGTCCATGGGTTTGCCGAGATGATTCTCTTGGCTTGCTAGGACTTGCTGCTGCTTGATCTTCCTTATTCAGGTACTTTTACTTACTTGCTGGAGGCAAAGGGCAACTGGTTCACACTTATGAAGTCTTTAAATCATTGTTTAAGCACCACAGCTGAAGGCAACTGATGAGGGGAAATAAACTAGCTTTCTTCAGGCTTGAGATATGTTTCATTTACTGCGGACAGCATGTTTCTTTCCATGGCTCCGATGGCTTCTGACCAAACATTCACACCCACAAACTGGCAGCTACCTGGGAGCCTGGCAGGTAGAAGGGCATTGTTATCGACAACTAGTGACCACTCCAGAGACCAGTCAACTACTTGTTGGCAGCCGAATTTCCCTTCATAACCACCCACTTTCTCCACCTCGTCTGTCATAACCACCCCCCACTGCTTGAACAAACCACTGAAAGCAAGTGCTGGTAGCTTGCTTTTAAGAAATGCTGGAATCCCTTCCATAATCCTAGGTTTTTGAAACAGTCCTTTTCTCATTTTAGTCCACAATCAAAAATATAAATGAATAAAAAGATACAGTATTTACACTATTATATCTGATTTGATGTATGCTACATATTCAGTGTAACAGGTATCCCACTGTGGCACAGTAGTTACTTTATGATGAGAGTATCTAATCTTGTGTTTTGTGCAGTTTGGTTACCTAGTTTTCTTTCGAAAATTCAATGTCATAAGTAAGGATTCAAATAAAATTTAAAAGTTATACAATGTACTTTTTAATATCTTCTTTAAAGATTTTGCTTTAAGGCCTTAGTCTTTCCCAAAAGAACAGCCTGGATGAGTATTTGTTACTTGTGCTTGAAGTTGAAAGTCTGAGATGAATTGTATTCTGCAGTCTGAACCGGTACGGTGTTTGTAACTTTTCTGGGTGTAACAGTATTTTATAGTCACTTCCAGTGATGGAATATTATTCTTCAGCTTCTAACCAGTTTTCCCAGTAGCTTTTTAAATAGTTTTGACAGAGCCTATTTAACAAGATGCAACATATATTGAGTGTTTTTCAAAAAACACGGTTGAGAATCTTTGGAGCCAACCAATTATTTCCATCCTGACTTTTAGGAATGGCCATTTAGAATCTGTGTTTTGTAGACAGGCATTAACTGATCTAATTTAGTTTGGGAAGGATTGAGATTTAATAGCATCTCAAGTTTCTCATGTTGCTATATCAGTTTAAATAGTTATGTTGTTTAAATATAGTTAAATTAGTTTTATCTAAAACATTCCAAATTATTGAATGAGGTTTAAGCACTATTCCAAGTGTCATGGATTTGTGTTGTATAAACATAGGATTGTTGACACATTTTAAATATAAAATAGCTAAGATATTGCACAACTGGATGGCACTAAAAATGTATAGTTATGTGACAGAACTATCAAACAAAATATTAGACTGTATATTTGAAACAATCGTTTACATTTCATAGTGTAAACTCTCCATGGAGAAGAAATACCTATTTAAATTGGGAAGAGGTTCACACATCCAGTCTTACAGGAACTTAACTACCAAATGTGGCAGTGGAATGCATCGCATTTAATCTCTCTGGGTACATAAATAGCAGAAGAGGCAAAAATGTTCAGGAAAATAAAAGTAATAAGGGTCACTCTGCTTAGAAGCCAAGAACTGAAGAATGAGTAACAGCCCAAAAACAAACAAGAAATAAAGATGAAAAATTGACCCTTTGGTTGTCTGTTGTCAGCCGCCTCCTCCTGCATTCATTTGGCTGACCAAGGTCCTTTTGGGAAGGAAATCTGCCATCCATACCCACAATCAACAACCTTGGGGTTACCATTGACCAGAAACTTGACAGGACTTACGACATAAAACAGTGGCTACAAGAACAGGTCAGAGGCTAGAAATACTGTGGCAAATCACTCACCTCCTGACTCCCAAAAGCCTACAAGGCATAAATCAGGAGTGTGATGGAATACTCCCCACTTGCCTGGATGGGTGCAGCTCCAACAATACACTCAAGAAGCTGACACCATCCCGGATAAAGCAGCCCACTCGATTCACACCATATCCAAAATATCTACTTGCTTCACTACCGATGTCCAGTAGCAGCAGTGTTTATGATTTAAACGATGCACTGCAAAACTTCACCAAGTCTCCTTAGGCAGCATCTTCCAAACTAATGGTCAGTTCTGTCCCGAAAGACTAGGGCACCTAATATATGAGAATACCATCACCTGCAAGTTCCTTTCCAAGCCACTTCCCATCCTGACTTGAAAATATATCACTATTGCTTTACTGTTAAGAACGTAGAACAGTACAGGCCCTTCAGCCCACGATGTTGTGCCGACCTATTATCCTACTGTAAGATCAAACTACCCTGCATACCCTACATTTTACTGTCATAAGGGAGTGGAGAATACGGGCATCAATCCTGCCACCTCTCACATGCAAAGTGAGGTATGTTACTGGGTCAAAATCTTGGAATTCCCTCTCTAAGGGTATTATGGGTCAACCCACAGCACATGGACTGCAGTGGTTGAAAAGGCAGCTCATCACCTTCTTGAGAGCAGTGGGGATGGGCAACAAATGCTGGCAAACCAGTGATACCCACGTCCCACAAATGAAAAAATATCTAAAAATAGTAACTGATTTTTTCAGTTCTTACACTTAATGAGGTAGCCTGTTCACATGTTCACAAAATATTTGCCATGCTCATTTTGTTGAGGTGAGAACAGCTAGAATACTTTATGTACATCTATATCTTGATATTTTAATTTGCACATAATAATGAGCCAGGTTTTACTCTCAAAATAATAGTTGACTGGCACTTGCCCTGATTTATGTGCAAATGCTAATGTAATCTCAGGGCAGATGCATTGTTAAACATAAATACTTAAAGGTTGCTGTCTGAATTGTGCTATTTAGCCATTAGCCAAATTTAAAAATCATCCAACTTGGCCTTGCTATTGAAATGCATTGAATGCTGTGAACTTGCTGTAATTGCACAATAGGTAGAACTAAACTTGCCTCAGAAAGTCATGTCATGTCGTTCGTCGTCTAAGTACCATTCTAATGCCGTAAATTTTCATTATAGTACTTCAGTCTCTTCAGTGTGGGTTCTCATTCCTTCTGCTAATACTTTCAAAATCTGCAACAAGTTAAACCTTGCTTTGGTCTGACTCTCTACCTGATTTGAATCCATCCATTCCAATGTACATTTCTTTTTCAATCTGAACTGCTTACTTCATAGGATGTAGAGTTGTGTGATGTGCTCACGCAAGTCCCAGATCCCATTTCATAGGATCATAGAACCGTTGCGGTGGGGAAGGTGGTGATTTGGCCCTTCAAGTCTGCACCAATGCTCTTAAGAGCATTCCACCCAGACCCAAACCCCGTCCCCTACTGTATCAGTGTAACCCACACTTACCATGGCTAATCCACCTAGTCTACATATCCCTGAAAACTACGGACAATCCACTTAACCTGCACATCTTTGGACCATGAGAAGAAACCCCACGCAGACACAGGGAGAATGTACAAAATCCACACACACAGTGACCCAAGGTTGTAATCGAACCCAGGTCACTGGCGCTGTGAGGCAGCAGTGCCCACCACTGAGCCACTGTGCCACCTCCTTGCTGTGACATTCCAATGCAAATTGCCGCAGAAGAAAATGTGCAACTCTGTCTGCTTGTTGACATTGTTACAGCAAAATCTGGGCTCAAGTGTGTTAATACTTTTCCTCATGGTAATACCCCTTTTTTAAAGGGTTCAATGTATTTTAAAATGAATCTCTTTATGAACTAAAGCTCATTAAGCAACACTGACTCTTTCTGGATTTGGGGTGTATGCCATGGATAAATTTAGATTATTTCCCTTTTTTGCATTTTCCTGTTAGGATTCAGATTTAATTTAATCTCTGGAGTTATTGTTGGCAAGAAAGTCAATCGATTCTATTTATTGCCCTGTCATTTTTTTGTTATTTTTAGTACATGAATCATAGATTTCTCTGATCGTTACAAGCTTTATTCATTTAAGTGACTTTGAAAATCTCTATACTTGATAGTACACTGTTGAATATGTTTGAATTGCCTATAAACTGGAGTCTAAATGTCTTGAGAATCTGAGTGAATATAATTGAGCAACTGCATTTTGTATGTCATTGGTGTAGGTTTGGTTGCAATGAATGATGACTTCACTGCATAATTTTGTATAATATAAAGCATTGATCCAGCTGGTAGAAAGTCATTTTGTTGAAAGCGACTATAATTTGTACCCTTATCTTCAGTATTAAGGAAACAACAATATTGTTTTCAATAAACCATTTTGTATTGTAATCTGTCAATGTCGTATGAGGTGGAGATGTGTTTAAGCGTAGAAGTAACAAATCCATGTACGTCCAAAGTCTGGGTGTCATCTTAGATAACTAGGTTGATTATTCTAACAAATTTTCCTGTTTTTCCTCCATTGCATTCCTTGGAAAATAGAACACGGCAAAAATGCATGACTCAGAGGTATTTTTTTTCCTTTAGATCTTCCATTTGTTCACAAATTGTGCCAATATTATCTTAGAACTGTGTCTCATGCCTATAAGTTGTTTGACAAAGTACACCATAGAGGGTCTAACTGGAGCCAGAGTTGAAATACTGCTGTTTGAGTTTATTTACTTTATAAGATTATCCAGTTACATGAAATGCTTAAGTGTATCTTACTGTCTTCTAACTTTGCCAGTTGCTTCAACTTCAATTTTGCTTGACTTTGCACAAAATGTTCTATTGTTTATGAAGTTTTATGACTTTGTTGCATTCATAGCTCACTCTATTAGTAGAGTGTGAGATAGTAATTAGTATCGGGCCTGACTTGTGACGTTATATTAAAAAAAAGTTGATTCAATTGAAAAAATGACTCCTGAACGTGTCTTTTTTTTCCTGCAAAAAAGTAATTGTTTGCAGACTGTTGTTAAAATTTATATTCAAGACCTTTAGCCAATTCTCATGAATTTCTCCCATGTTTCCTTCCTCGTCCATACCTTAACAATATACTGACGTTAATTTTGTTCCTTTTTTAATGCCTCTTGGGACGATGGACACATTTTGCTTCTTTTGCTGAAAGATTTGGCAAAGTTATGACCCACATTTTGAGACCCACATTTTGACTTCAATGATTCTTCATGCTTTGCTGACTAATCACGTATTTAGAGGAATAGCCCTGAAGTGCTGTCAATGATTTTGTGTGCCTCGTTTCAGAATTGGGCTACGGTAGATTTTGACCTCTTGTTGACATCTTGTAAAACATGGATTGGTAAAATCCACTTCAGGAGCAGCTAATAGAGATTGCTCAATGTGAGTTGCACAGTGGTTATTGGATTGTCAAGCTTACTCTTGCCTTCTGAACACAGACTTCCCCAAAAAACATCTGTGCTACCAGCCCAAAAACTAACTTACGTCCAGCAAAATAATACCAGCTGCTTGTGTTGCTATTCAGTCCTGTTTGTATCAGTGGAAAGAGAGAAGCATTAAAAAACAACCGAAGAACATGTCACAAGTGGTAGTGTAAATGCAGCACTCTAGTGTTAATTTAAATGTGAAAACATACATTGATTGCATTTTGAGTCTGACTGCAACCAGTTGTTTAAGAAAAATAATTAAACATTATTAATAAAGTGTCAACATCTGCTAAATTCAAAGTGAAAACCATGTGGAACCTAAAATATTGTAGCTTGGCCCCTTTTTTAAAATGAAGAAGTCTCTTCTTCCCCGAAATAGTGTGAGATTTATGTTATGGCAGTAGTAGTCAACTCAAGGCAGCCTTTTAGCAATTTTTAAGAAATTCTGAATGTCATTTTTGGGAAAGAAAGTTTGCAGCTGTATTTCTCCTCTTCAACTTTGATTATCCACAGTAACATTTGGAATAAAAATTCAGAGTTGAAAAACATTTCTTTACTCATTTAGCATGGAGCCTAAGCCACCCTGCTTGGGGAGGTGGTGACCTAGTGATATCACTGCAGAAGTATCCAGGAACCCAAGCTAATGGAGGCCTGGGCTGAAATCTCATCACTGCAATTGTTCATTGTCATAAAAACCCATCTATTTAAGTCCTTTAGGAAAGGTAATCTGCTGTTCTTACCTGTCTAGTTTATGCGTGACTCTAGGGGCACAGCAATGTGCCTGACTCCTAATTGCCCTCTGAAGTAGCCTAGCAGCAACTAAATTATATAAAACCATTACAAAACCTATAAAAAAGAGTGAAATGGGAAGGAACACTCGGCATCAGCCTAGGCACTGGAAATGACAATGGCAAACCTGTCAATCCTGCATGTGGGGCTTGCTGTCAAAATTGGAGGAAGTGTTCTACAGACTAATCAAACAATGGCCCAGACACCACCGTCACTATCCTTATTGCATCTGCAGGCCATACCCACAAGTGGCTGAACTGTTGAGAGACAGTTGCTCTGGGAGTCTGTTGACTCCAAACCCCATGAAGTATCAAGGCATTAAGTCATACATGAGCAAGGTAACTCCTGTTCATTACCATCTGCAGTCCCTAATCAGCTGATGAACCAGTTCATCACCAAGAGTAACTTGATAGCGCCACTCCTGAAGAGTGTTCAGCCAGCTCAAAGGATGTAAATGATAGACTGGATCTGTGGCAGACAGTGAAGGAACCATCAAGTGAAAATAAAATTGACTTGTCCTCACCAATCTACCTGCCACAAATTCATATGTTCATGACAGTATGGGAAGGAGTCACCACTATGAATCTTTGTGGACATTTCACATACTGCCTTCACATTGAGGATACCCTCCATAATGTGTGGAACTACCTTCATGTTAAATAAGAGGGATTTCAAACCGATCTGATAACTTGACTCATGAAGTACTGTGGGCCATCAGGAGCAGTAGAATTGTATTCAACCACAATCATCTCACAGCCTAGGATACCCCTTTTTCTACCATTACTGTCCAGCCAGGAGATTAATCCTGGTTCAATGAAAAGTCAAGAAGGGCATGCCAAGAGCAGCACCAAGAATTCCTAAAAATATGATGTCACCTTGGTGGAACTACAAAGCAGGATTACTTGCATGCCAAACAATGGAAGCAGCATGTGTTAGAGTTAGGTGATCCCACAACCAACAAATGAAAACAAAGCCTTGTCCTGCAGTTCTGCCACATCCAGACTGAAAGGTGACGGGCATTTAAACAGCTAACAGGAGGAAGATGAATTTCTATAAATATCCCAATTTTCAATTCTGAGAGCACAGTTCATCAGTGCAAAAGAACATGGTTGTTTCATTCTGTGGTTGTCTTTAGCCTGAAGTGTTGAGTGCATGATCCATTTCAGCCTCCTCCAGAGGTCTCAAACATCACAGATGCCAGTCTCATGTCAATTTGATTTACTCCATGTGATATCAAGAAATGGCTAGAGGCAGTGGAAGCTGCAAAGGCTATCAATGCTGATAACATGCCGGCAGTAATACTGAAGACTTGTACTTCAAAATCAGCCATGCCCCAGCCAAAGACACTTTCTAACAGGAGTGAATCTAACCGTTTCCTTTTGACATTCAATAGAATTACCATCACTGAATCCCCTACTATTAACATCCTGGGGATTACCACTGACCAGAAACTGACCCGAACCAGCCATATAAATACCATCTACAACAGCAAATCAGAGGCTGGGAATTCTGAAGTGGGAAACATGCCTCTAAGTTCCCTGAGGTCTGTCCATCGTCTACAAAACTCAAAACACTTCCCTTTATTAGTGCATCTTCAGCAACACTGAGTTTGACGTGATCCAGGGCGAAGCAGCGTGCTTGTTTGGCACTCCATCCACAAATGAAGCAGTGGTAGCAGTGTGTACCACTTAACAATTGCAGTACAGCTCACCAAGGCATTTTGACAGCATCTTCCAAACCTGCCTACCACCTGGAAGGATGAGGTCGGCAGATGCATCAGAACGTGACCGACCACCTGCAAGTTCCACTCCAAGGCCCATACCATCCAAGTGTGGAACTAGGAATCACTATTCCTTCACTGTTACTGGGTCAAAATTGTAGAACTCCCTTCCTGCATCTCATGGTCTGTTCAAGAAGGCAGCTCACTATTGCCTTCTCCAGAGTAATTAGGAATGAACAGTAAATGCTGTCCAAGTTAACGATAGCAACATCCCTTTAGTGAAAAAAGAAAACAGGATTTGGTAGAAGGAATGTTTTGGTGTTTTTTTTTAATGAGTCCAAATCCAATTGGATTATTGTTTGGTCACATTACTGTGAAGTAATTTGTGTTACTTGATATTATAACCTAGTCCACAAGAACTGAATTTAAAAACTTGTTGACAGTTGCTTATGATTAGGAGAAAATGTGGGAGTTTGTGGTTAGGAGAGGGAAGAAATGCTTTGGGAAATGATAATTATAACATGACACAATAGGCAGCAGTCATGAAGTACTTGGCATTATACTGTCAGAATGTGTTGTAACCTAACCAAAGCTCTATATCTGCCTAAAATGTTATTGTAACTGCAGAATGAAGAGTTTAAATCCTTAAACCAGAACTAAATGTGTACCTATGTGAAAACAATATTGAAGTGTTGCTGTGTCATCAGTGGAGACTGCTTGTTGCTGCATTTGGCCCCTTCCAGGTGCCAACCCAGTAGCAGCAAAACAGTGTGTGGGCTTATCTTTTTGAAGGATGTTTGAATAACTCCAAGCTCTATGAACCAATTTGGTATTTGCTGCTTTCTGCAGATCTCCCTTGGACAATGGGGACAATACAGTTCCCAAACAATTTTGCAGATTCAGATTTCAAGAAAGCAGCAGTGCAACATAAGTGCTACTCTGTATTCCAGAAACCAGAGTCATTGCAATGCTATTTCCCTAAAGCAGTATGAATTATAAATGAAAAAGTTGATTTTATGGGATTTGCTACTTTAAAAAGTTGAATTATTTTTAAATAATCTCACTACACTGTTTTTAAAAAAATATATAAAAGGTCTTAATCTCATTGTTTAAATGTTCTGTGATTACTATATAGATTTTATTTATGGTTTCCAAAATGTGTATTCATCAATGTGTTTGATACTATAGCAAATACATGACCTTTCTACTTTGACATTTCAAAAGCAGATCTGATTTTTTTAAACTAAATTTGAAAATAAATTTTATTTTTAAAAGTTGAAATTATTTTCCAACTGAGAACTTGAAATGTTTGGAATTACTTTCCAACATTGCTTAACTTCAGTATTCAAATCATTCTTTCTGTTAGATTATTCTTCTGGTTTTGTTGCGTGCTGAGTGAGATATTTGGACTCTGGAACCTTGCAAAATTCTTTTATGTCTTTGCAGTCTCCAAACATCAATTTCTTCTCAACCTTAACTTTAAAGCTTTAAATCTCAATTACTCCCTGCTTTCCCTGACAACCACCCACACCCCTGCTGAATTCAACAAGAAAATGTTTCTTGCTCAAGTAAACAAAATTTTGAACTTTAAGTGGAGTGGAATCTGGAAAAAAACGCTGCCCATTTCAGCTATTAACTTTCAACATTTAAAATCTTTTATTTAAATGTAATTATTTTTGTTATACTTGTGCTGATCTGTAATTTTATAATGCACCGAGCATACCACCTGGATACCTCAATGTGAATTAAATGCAGACCAGTAATAAAGTAATTCCTTTAATTATAATCTAATTTCATAGTAATTTTTTCCCCCTCATGTTGGAGCTCTGTTCATTTTTTGTTTGGGAAATCGGGATTACTATGGCATTTTTCCAACTAAGAGTATTGCCATATTGGGGAGCAGGACCACAACCACACAGCTTTTTTGTATTTTTCTTTCTCTCCCTTTTACTTTCTCCCTCTTCTAATTTAAAAAAAAAATACACTAGAAGTTGGACCCAGCTTTATTGTGTACCATTGTCTTGCTAATTTACTAAAATTACTGCAAAACTACTCCCAGTCTACAACTGATTAAAGTACGAAACATTTTGGGTAAATGGATAAGTAGACACAATGAAAAGATTTTGCTTTTCCATTTGGATGCATATTTCTTTTGTCTCAGCACTATATTCAGTCAAAAGCAAATTGAATCCTGGACACCACAAACTAACTTGCGAGGAAAGTCACAGTGCTTTATAAAAATATGTATATTCATGATTACAAACCATGTTTCTTTCCAGTAAGTATTAAGTTCATCAGTTCCATTGAGCATCAAAAACAGCGAATGTAACAGGATATAATTGAAGAAGGTTGCTGTTCTCGTGGTTAATTGTTGATGGCTATCATTGAGGTACAATGGTACTCGCTAATATTTTGCAGTATTTAAGTTCTACAGCATATAGTAATCATCCTACATCTCTGTTTTAAGTTATTTAGTTTAGAGTGACAAGTAAAAGCTGCTCAAGTGCAAAATTCAAATTTTTATGTGCTTTTAGAATGTTGCTGCACTTTCAAATATTTTCCATGTATGCTGTATTGGTGAACACTGTGATGAAAGAAATTATGGAAACAGTAATTCGTTGAAGGTTTTTAATTTAAGCTCTATGTAAAAATGAGAATATTTTCTTGTGCATTTTCTTTGATCTGGTGCCTGAGTTGTGGTTTTTTTCATGTTTCTCTTCAGTAGTTTGGACTTGTCAGAACTGGCTAAGGCTGCCAAAAAGAAACTTCAAGCAGTAAGTTATGAATAAACAATTACTTCCGTATTGTTAGGAATAACAGTGCTCCCCTTCCCCAAACCAAATTTGACATTTCTCTGTGCAAATGTTATACAAATTAAGTTGCTTTTATGTACTACATTTATTTTTATGCAAAATAGAAATATAGAAAGCAGAAAATGTTGAAAATACACAGTGTCAGTCTGCACTTGATGTGGTGATCTTCTTTTCAGCCTCAATTTTTAAACAAAAAAAATTTCATACTACTTTGCACCTGAACTTTTTGTATGGTCTTTCTTCCTCATCAGATTTTATATTGTGTGCTGTATGTCCCATTCTGGTAACTGTAGTACAAAATGTTATGTTGACAGAAAAGCCTTAAGGGATTTATCATAAATTTGGCACCCTTTTACATTAATTTACATCCAAATTTTTCAAAGTAAAAACATTGTTTCACTTGATTATTGCCACAGAGTTTAGGAAGCAACCTAGTGGCCACAGACCTCTGTTCCTCATATTGTGATGCTGCTGTTTCTTCCAGAATGAATTGGAATTTAACCAATCCTTCTCAGTATTCAGACTACTGCAGACTGAACCACAGTAAAAGCCTTAGAACCACATGTTGAGGTGCAGTGGAAATGTAACATTGTTATCATTGCCAGAGAAGATCCCACAACCGTATTGATCAGTGTTTTTGGCCCCAATTTCTTGATTTGTACTTATCAAAATTTTTGGAACTCTAAGGTTAACATCTCATATTACTCTAAATTAATTTGACTGGTGAAAATATATTTAAAAGATTTGAAAAATGTCTTTACTCATGGAGTGACAAATGTTTGATGCGATCTACCAGGGATGTTGGTAAATTTTCTTGATTACTTGATTTCTTGATTTTAAGATATGTTTAGATTATAAACTGCTTGAATTGAATTAAAAGGTGGATAATCTTCATGGCTATAAAATGGTATTTGTAATTTTCATTTAAAAATTAAATTGCTTTTGAAGTAGATGAAAATGCAGAGAAATTAAACATAATCCTACTGTTCTTTTTTAATTTCTCTCAAAAAACCCTGTGTGTGCTGTGCTGTAGATGTGTATCATTTTAAATGGGCTGTTCTTATCTTTAATTTTTTGCTGCGTTTTTGAAATATCCCTTGGTGGGGTTGCAGTGGGTAGCTTGACATGAGAAGGAAAAGTAGATATGGTCTATACTCCATGGCACAGTATGATTGTACATACAGTTACCGTTTAGCAATAATAATCTCTTTGAAATTTACTCAAAGCCCTGTGATAGGTTTTGCCTCAAGATTGAAAAACGTACCAGAATCCTGGTTCTGTTTGTGTTCAGTCTTTTGAAGTAGAAAGCTAGATCCATGTGCCATAACAAATACACTAACCACATATGTTCAATATCCTTTTGAATATAAAAGTATCAGTGATACAGCCACAGGTCAACAGCAACTGAATAAGTGCACCTCCCTTTTCATTACATGACTTTCTTTGGTTTTTACTGGTGTTTTGTGTCTTACATTCTGTAATTCTCTTCATGTTTCTGTGAAAGCTGAAAGCCTGTCGTCCTTGCTCAGCTCCCAGACTACTTCGTGCTTTGAGTTATTGAATCACACCACTTCCAGCTCCTCCTTTGGTGTTTGTGGTTGCATGTGAATCTGTCTCTATCATTTCTAATTTTGCCTTCCTTTTCTCTTATTATTCTTATTTTCCTGTTTTGCTCTTTGTATCTGCAACCACAGGGGGAGGGAGACATGAGAGACAACAACATGGAAACTTGGTGCAGGTGGGTTAGAGGCAACAGTACAGGCAGATCCCTGTTAGGGTATGCAGGCAAAACGCTGATGTATTTGTATTCTTTGTGAGCCTTTGTAAGGGCTGTTGTGCATCCTTGGACGGCAACTAAAAGCAAAATATGACAATAGCCTTATCTTGGAAGTTAAATAAACCCGCAAGCACGCAGCAACCGGACAACAGCCATCTCTCCAGTTCTCAGTACGCTGTCACAGCTGAGGGATCATAAATCAAAAATACTCCCTTTGAGAAACCTATTGGCAGATGAAACTAATCTTTGGAAGGAAAGGAATAAAATGATGTAGTTTTCACAGTGAGAGGTAAAATGTAACCCAGCCTGTTGCAGCAGCACTGTTTTTATTTTCCACCAGCAGATCAGTTGTGTTTGCCTCAATGAGCCATCAAAACTGTAGACAAATTGCAGTTGGACAGCTCCCGCAGAATCTCTTTTTCTCAAAACGCTGGACATATTTGCTGTCATAACCTGCATTTGGAGAGAGATATAGAGTGAGCATTTCAGCCCTGTAAGCCTCATTGGAACTGAAAAAAATTAGAAATGTAATCACTTTTGAGCAAGAAGTAGCTGGGGCATGGCCAAAATGAAGGACTGTGATGATGTGAAAATGGGAGAGATTAAATGAAAGAAGAGTTGGTCTTCCAGGGCTGAAGAGAATTGTAAAAACCGAAAGAACTGTGGATACTGGAAATCAGAAACAAAAACAGAAATTGCTGGAATAGCTCAGCAGGTCTGGCAGCATCTGTGGAGAGAAATCAGAATTAATGTTTTGGGCACCGTGACCTTTTCTCAGAACTCTAAAGAGAATGATGATAGGGCAAGAAAAGAAAACAAAAAATGTACCTTGTGAAAGTATGCCAATGACTGCAAGAATAAAATCAGAGAAAAAAGTGTACAAAGGATGCAAGATAGACATTGAGAATATGATCTGAAATTGTCAAGCTCAATATTGAGTTCTGGAGACTTATAGCCTTTGGATTTTATTAATCTTTTCCCACCATTTCTACCGCCTACAGTGAGATGTCACCCACCAAATATGTCTTCCCCACCCTGTATTCTGAATGTTTACAAGGTTATAGTTCTGTATGAGTTAATTGTAAAGTTGTGTTAAGCTGTATCCAGTCTGATGATGTCACAGAATCTTTGGGTGGAGAAGAAGCATCAAGTACGAGGTCCTGATAGAGACAGATGTGTCGTCCTAGCTCCTGATTATCTTTATAATTTTGTCAAAAAAGTCAGTGTAACTTGTGCCCGATGCTAACGTACAATACACTACATCTTGTTAAGACAGTGGTATGCCCTGCTAATTAGATAGACTCTTAGATTCGACATTGAAAAGAGAATGGTGGCAGCTGTGTATCCCAACTACAATCCACCAGTGGTTGGTAACATATGACAGGATCTTCTCCATCTTGATCCAATCCAAATTCACTACATCCCATCCTTTCCCATAGTGCTTTTCAATGCAGATGCAGGAAATGTAACTCTTGCCCTTTTATTCTAGCCACCCCAGTTACTACTGTCTTTCCAAGTGCATTGTTCCCTTTAATCTGAAAACTATACCTAACTCCTTCTTGAAAACATTCAGTATTTTGACCTTAACTGTTTTCTGTGGCAGAGAATTTCACAAGTTTTCACTCTCTGGGTGAAGCAATTTCTCCTCATCCCAGCCCTAAATGGCCTACTCTATAACCTTCAACTGTGATCACTGGTCTTTAACTCCCTAGTCATCCTTCCTGCATTTACCCTGACTAGTCCTGTTAGAATTTTATAGGTTTTAGAGATTCGCCCCCTCCCTCTGCCATTCTTATAAACTAAATATAGTCCTCACTGATCCAGTCTCTCATTATACATCAGTCCTGCCACCCCAGGAATCAGTCTGGTAAATTTTCATTACACTCCCTCCATAGACAAAACATCCCTCTTCAGATAAAGAGACTTAAACTGCACACAATAGTCCCGATGTGGTCTCACCAAGGCCTTGTACAATTGTAAAACAACATCAGTGTTCTGTACTCACATCCTCTGTCTGTGAAGGCCCACATGCTGTTTGCTGCCTTCACGACCTGATGCACCTGCATATATACTTTCAGTGACTGATGTACAAGGGCACCCAGGTCTCATTGCACCTCCCCCTTTCCCAATCTATCACCTTAAGATACAAAGAACTACTGATGCTAGAGTCAGGAGTCAACACAGTGTGGAGCTGGAGGAACACAGCAGGTCAGGCAGCATGAGAGGAGTAGGAAAGTCGACGTTTCGGGTCGGAAGCTCTGAAGAAGTGTCCTGACCCGAAATGTCGACTTTCCTACTCCTCTCATGCTGCCTGACCGGCTGTGTTCCTCCATGTTCACAATCATTCGTCTTCCTGTTTTTGCTACCAATGGAGATAACCTTGCATTTATCCACATTGTGTCATCTGCTACGTATTTGCCTACTCCTCAACTTGTCCGAATCACATTAAAACATCTCTGCATCCTCACCACAGATCAAGCACCCACCCAGCTTTGTGTTATCTTGAAACTTGGAGATAGACATTTAGTTCGCTCATCTAAATCATTAACGGATATTGTGAATAGCTGAGATCTGAGCACTGATCCTTACAGTGCCCCACTTGTGACTGCCTGCAACTTGGAAAAAAGACTGGTTTGTTCCTACTGTTTCCTGTCAGTTCTCTATCCATGTCAGTACACTGCCACTAATCCATGTGCTTTAGTTATATATGCTGTTCTCTTATACTTTATTGAAAGCCTTCTGGAAGTCCAAGTAAACCATGTCTATTGGCTCCCCTTATCAACTGCACTCATTGCATCCTGAAAAGATTCCAGTAGATTTGTCAAGCATGATTTTTCTTTTGTAAATCCATGCGGACTCTGTTGGATCCTGTCATTTGTTGTCCAAGTGCTTTGCTATTAAATCTTTAATTGGGGGGTGACACTCTGTAGCATTTTCCTCACCCGATGTCAGACTAACCAGGTCTATATTTTCTTGACAACAAGGTGCAGGGCTGGATGAACACAGCAGGCCAAGCAGCATCATAGGAGCAGAGAGGCTGACATTTCGGGCCTAGACCCTTCATCAGACCCTTTTTCTGATATTTTCTTGTATTTTCTCTACCTCCTTTTTTAAATAGTGGGATTACATTAGAAACCTTTCAATCCATCAAAACTATTCGAGTCTTTAGAATCTTGAAAGGTGACCACGAAATGCATCCGCTATTTCTGGAGCAACTTCCTTTAGTATTTTGGGATGCAGGTTATCGGACCCTGCGGCTTAAAAAAAAACACTTGCTCCAGTTGAAGCAATGATTTACATGTACTTCTTTCAATCAAGTCTACTGTATTCGCTATTCATGGCATTCTCCTCAATGACGTGGTAACAAAAAGTGGATTGGGTAACTGCTTTGTGAAACATCTCAAGTCCACAAGCATAATCTAGATACCCATTTTGTTTTTTTTTTTGCTTGTTTCTGGTTTGCTCTTTTTGCTTGCCGTCAGCAGCATACCTGTTCTAGGCACATTTTCTTTGTTTCATTTCTTGCCCTATCACCATTCTCTTTGGTTCTGGAAGTCTAACTCCTTTGACTGTCTTCTACCCTATCACAGGGCTTCCTGTTGACCTTGTCCCATCCATACCTTGCACAAAACCTATTATACTCCTAATATTCCCAGTTCTGATGGGACATCACAGATTTGAAACATTAACTGTTCACAGATGCTGTCTAACCTGAACATTTCCAGCATTTTCTATTTTATTTCGGGATTTCAAATATCTACAATCTTCTGCTTTTTGATAAAGGTGCTTTCAGTTGCTCCTGAATTATGAGCTAAAATGTATAGTCTAATATCTTTCAAGACCTTTAAAAGCTAAATTGAACACAATAATTAAAATGCAGTAGCTTTTAAGAGAATTTAAAATGGCCTGTTCACCTGTGTAAATGCGGTTTTTAATTTTCTCAAACAAAAATAGTGTACACATCTTCCCTCAGTTAATTATGCGTGTATTAATGTTTGGCTTGTTTAGGATAAAGTTAGTACTTGTCTGTACAAGCCTTCCTTTGAACTACATCAATGAAGTACAAAACTACTTGGTTTCAGATTGGACAAAACTTTATAAAAATACATTTGAAGTTTATAAATTGCTGTGTATTGCATTTTCTTTATGCACAGCTGAATAATCGCCTTTTTGAAGAACTTGCAATGGATGTTTACGATGAAGTTGACCGACGTGAGAATGATGCAGGTATGTGAAAAGTTCATGCATTTTTGCTATAACTGTGTAACTATAGACCTTTTTAATACTAATCAATGGAATATAGTCTGTGTGTGATCTACTAACAAGAAGGATCCTACACAAGGTTGATTATTTTCACCACCTCCTGCTGGGAGTGAGACAACAGTGGAAAGTACCATAATTTAACATGCTTCATTGAATTAAAACAAATGTTCAAGACAGTACGCATGGTTAGAATCGATAGTGGATCCTTTGTACCAATCTAGGATCTTTGGACTTGCATTTAAGGTGCAATGTTAAAGCTAAAATTGACCTCCTGTGTACAATCCATTCTGCATTATTCCCATCACCTGTGTTCATGAATGCTCAATGTGAACTGTGATAGAAATAAACTACAGAAATGTTTTTTGAATCTAGCAATCCAGGAGAGGTCTCTTCATATAATGCTGATCTTATTATAGATGCCGCTACACCCTCTAGGTAAACATGTACAGAATGATGTGGGTGACAGGATCTGAAAGTAACTCTTCAACTGAAGTATGCTTTTGGTACTTGGAAGTGTGTAGTTTTCTGGTCCATTCTTTCCTTCCTTACCACTTTCAAAAGCATGGCCTAGCTACTGATTATGGTTCTCTGGCAGCATCACAGTTGACTCTGACTTCCCATGATATCCAGATATAATCTTCCAGCAGGGGTCACTGAATAGTCATTCAGATTAGAAATGTACTTTGCAGCCAAATTGGTTTTATTTTTGTGAAGTGTTTTCCTAACTTGATATTTCAAAGTCTGATCTAGATTTTCTATCCATTTTGTTTTACTCGGGAATATGTACTGTTTGCAACTTTAAAGAATTCTTACGAGCCAGACAGCAGATTTAATGTACTGAAATGAGGAATTGGATTGCTGTTTATTTTTAAATGGCAACACTTTGAGCATTCCATTCCTTTAATGCTTCACAATACTCAGTTATGGACTCATCCAGCACAAGAGGAGGACTGATTCAGTTTGTCCCATCGCCTGCAGAATCAGATTGATTATGTGACAGTGAGACATTTGGCCCTAATCTGTCGCAGAATAGTCTCCCATGCTCCTGCATGGGAGTTTTTTTTCCAGATGTTGACAATTTTTATTGCTCGCCTGTGTAAAACCCACAGTAGGCAGCGAGGTGACAGCCAGTTGACAACAAGTGCTGATGAAGACAGGCTTTGCAGGAGCTGCTGAAGCAGCAGATATGAGCCAAACTGGGCTGCTTTGCCTTCCTGCTGAAAAAGTAAAATTTGAATATTAATAAAAGAACTAGTAATACAAGTTGAATGTTTTAAATATCTGTAAAGCAAGAGCATTGTTTTTTGTTTTGACATTCTACATGTTCAATTTTCTCTTCAGGCCTTGAATCAAACATGCCTGATTGGGGTCAAAAAGGAGTTTCATGGAAGTTGCAGTATCATTAATGCAATTTTCAGTCTAATCTGTAAAACTGCTCATCCCTTTGAATTATGTTTTTGGCTGTGTGACATACTGTTAACAATCTTGGGACCAAATCAGAACAACTTTGAATTTTATTTTGACAAAAAAATATGGGTAGTAGTACAAGATCATATTAGTTTCTACAGAAGATACATTGGAACGTCTTAAGTAAGCATTTTTGTGCAGCAGATAATAGATTATCCAGCAGGTTACCTGGAGCAATATTACTACAGCCACCTTGCCCATTTACTAGCTCATAGGTTATGAGATAAATAGAAACATCCTTCCCTCCAGTCAACAAAGACCAGTGAATGAACATGGGATCTTTAGATATTTTGATTTCTGCTATTTGTTTCAATGAGAGCCAGTCCATTCACCAACTGAGCCATCAGAACTCTTATCAGACGTTTTAATATAACAAGCACACCAATACATTTTGAGCAGTATTACCAAATTATTTGTGTTTGAGTCTCTGAAAAGTTCTAATTCACTGATTTTCTTTTCAGATGTCAGGAA
>NC_063357.1:15660883-15676688 GCF_021869965.1 Rhincodon typus | reverse complement strand
CTGGACTGACCTATCTCCTCCCTACCTCCCCACCTACACTCACCTTTACTGGCTCCATCCCCGCCTCTTTGACCTGTCTGTTTCCTCTCCACCTATCTTCTCCTCTATCCATCTTCTATCCGCCTCCCCCTCTCTCCCTATTTATTTCAGAACCCCCTTCCCCTCCCCCATTTCTGATGAAGGGTCTAGGCCCGAAACGTCAGCCTTCCTGCTCCTATGATGCTGCTTGGCCTGCTGTGTTCATCCAGCTCTGCACCTTGTTGTCTCGGATTCTCCAGCATCTGCAGTTCCTATTATCTCTGAAAGAAAGTTTTATTCCTGTTTATATTTCTTAGTTGGCTAGTTCCTTCTACTTGAATGCTATGATCTTGGGGATCTGAAAAGTATTCTTCTTTCTTGGTCAATAGTCACCACTCAGACTACAAGATCTGCTAATAGCCATTGTTTGAGATACAGTCAGGAGTCACACAATACCAGGTTGTAGTCCAATAGGCTTATCTGAAATCACAAACTTTCAGAGTGCTGCTCCTTCACCTGACAGAAGGGCTACACTCTGAAAACTTGTGATTTCAAATAAATCTGTTGGGCTATAACCTGGTGTTGTGTAATTTCTGACTTTGTCCACCCCAGTCCAACACCTGGACCTCCACATCAGGGTTCCTATTGAGATACAGTGTGCTGATTTATAGGAGATTAAATTAATCTTTGGGAGAGCCCCGCAAAGTTCAGTCTTCGGCTCTCACTTTAGTTATTGGTCAGTGAAACGCCTGGGGACATGAATCACAATTTCTCCCAAGAATTCCATCATCTCGCATTGAAGAATCCTAGTGGTAATTCCAGTTATTTGCATAGCTCATGACACTAAATAGTGCATTGTGTCTTTGTGCACTGCTAAATTAGGCACTCGACAACCTTCGTCTATGTGGTAGCATACTAGGCAGTACATTATTCCCAAAGTCACTAGGCAATGTCTATTATTATTTGTTTTAAGACTTTGTAGTAAATGTATTGCTTCAAACTAGTACAGTATAAAATGGGTGCAGAGAGAAATAGTTATATTCAGTATACTATATATTACACAGTATATTATAACTGCCCTCAAATTGAAGTGTATGTAATTGTTTACTTTGTTGCTGCCTGGCTGTGCAGTGATGAAATTGCTTCTTTTATGCTTCAAACATTTCCCTTGCTGCCAAAAGAGCTATATTTTCATTTTAATCACTGATTTTATTTAAAAGCTTTTGTACATCACAGTCTTCAATTCAAGACCAGTGTCGGGGAGATGACTTTTGGAACTTAGTTCTTTTTCGATTTCCATTACAAGTAGGTCTAAATTGGAAGTGAACCAAGCATCCATTCAGTTCTTGTTTTGGTGCTGAGTTAGGTACAAGTGGTATTAGCTGTAGGGAGTTAGTTTAGCTCATGAACAGCATGGGTTCAATACCTGAGGCTACCATGAAGGATTCTCCTTCTCAAGCTCTCCCCTTGCTCGAGGTGTGGTGACCCACATGTTAAACTACAACCAGTTGTCTCTCTTTACTGGGAGAGCAGCCCTATGGTCTGGTAAGATTATGGCAGCTTTATCTTATTAAGTTTACCAAACATTCCGTGCATTTTGCTATCATTCCAGTATACAAATATAAGGGCTGCAGGCTCCCTATTTACAGATAACTTTTTTTTATTGAACTGATTGCAACCATGATGAAGTATACTTATTGGATATTTTTGCGATATACTTAGATTATCAGACATTTAAAGTGCGATTCAGGATTTATGATTCTATTATGAACAGATTTGAAAATTTTACTTAAAAATAAAAGTACATAGTTTTTACCTGAAACGTTGGCCACAAAGTATGATCTTGAACGCTGTTCCAGATTTACACAGTCGACTTGCTGTTGTTCACAAAATGGAAATGAATGGATAATGGGCTATGAACTCTTACCCTTTGTTTGCATTTATATGATGTCACTTCAAGACAATGCAAATACCCCACTCAAATTGTAGTGAGTCTGTGTTTGTTCTGAATATTGACAATACAGTATGGAGCTGGAGGAACACACCAAGTCAGGCAGCATCAGAGGAGCAAGGAAGGTGACGTTTCGGGTCGGGACCCTTCTTCACTCGACCGGAAACGTCAACTTTCCTGCTCCTCTGATGCTGCCTGGCCTGCTGTGCTCCTCCAGCTTCACACTGTGTTATCTCTGACTCCAGCATATGCAGTTCTTGCTATCTCTTTGTTTTGAACATTCCCTCTTTACAGGAGGATTTCAATTCACAAGACTGGTGCCAACGCCACCAACAACTTGCACTTATCTAGCTCCTTTTAACATACAAAACACCACAAAGTACTTCGTAGGGAAACAAGAATAGAAGCGACAAACCAGAGAAAGATTCAGAGAAGTGACTGAAGGCTGTTAAAAAGCTAGGTTTTAATGGATTGAGTTGTGAGAGGAAAGATTAAAGGGGAGGGTTCCAGGGTTAAGCAGTGAAGTGAACGAAAACATTTTCTTTTATTAACTCGTGGGACATGGGTGTCGCTGGTTGGCCAGCATTTATTTGTATTACAACCGCCCCTGGTTGCCCTTGAGAAAGCCGTGGTGAGCTGCCCTCTTGAACCGCTTCAGTCCATGTGCTGTAGGTTGACCCACAATGCAGTTAGGGAGGGAATTCCAGGATTTTGACCCAGCGACAGTGAAGTAAAGGCAATATATTTCCAAGTCAGGATGGTGAGCAGCTTAGAGAGGAGCTAGCATGTGGTAGTTTTGCCATGTATCTGTTGCTTTTATCCTTCTAGATGGAAGTGGTTGTGAGTTTGGAAAGTGCTGTCCAAGGATTTTGGTGAATTTCTGTATCCCATGTTATAGAAAGTACACAGTGCTGCTACTGAGCACTGGTGGGGCAGGGAGTGGATAGTTTTGGATGTAGTGCCAATCAGGCGGGCTGCTTTGTCTTGAATAGTGACAAGCTTCTTGAGTATTGCTGGAGCTGCACTATAGTGGGCAGGCTTGGGGGAGTAGGAGTTGAGTTACTCGCTGCAGTATTCCCAGCCTCTGAGCTGCTATTGTAGCCACTGTATTTGTATGACTAATCCAGTTGAGTTTCTGGTCAATGGTAGCCCCCAGGATGTTGATAGTGCAGGATTCAGTGATGGTAACACAATTGAAAGTCAAGGGCCAGTGGTTAGATTGTCTCTTATTGGTGATGGTCATTGCTGGCAATTGTGTGGCACAAACGTAACTTGCCACATGTCGGCCCAAGCCTGGATATGATATCCAGGTCTTGTTGTATTTGAACACGGACTGCTTCAGTATCTGAGGAGTCACGAGTGGTGCTGAACATTGTGCAATCATCGGTGAACATCCCCACTTCTGGCAGGTCATTGATGAAGTAGCTGAAGATGATTGGGTCTAGGACACTACTCTGAGGAATTTTTGCAGAGATGTCCTGAACCTGAGATGACTCAGCCCCAACAACCGGAACCAAAGGCAATAACTATTAGCATAACATTGACCTGGCCAGTCTGTTTGACCCCTGAAGCAGTTCATTGCTATTTTCCTTCTGAAAGTGAAATTCACTTCCAATATTAATGAGGTAGAACTGAATTGCAACAATTATTTTGGTCACGTTTCTGTTGATATTTGTATGTGCAATGCTCAGTGTGCAGGAAAATAAGCATCTATTTAAAATGAAATGTGGCAGTGACTGTGTAAATGTGAACTGAAGGATCTAGCTGCAAATGTGTTCAGTGTTGATGAAATTCCTTTGGTTAATACTTCCTTAGTCAAGGTAAAATTCCAAAAGGGCAGGCCCTACCTAAACAGAAAGTTACCAGATCATATTGTAGTACGTCTCCACTTGACACTGTAAGCACGACAGATAGAGGTTATGATGTTTCTGGTTTGGCTATGCTTGTTGCATCTGGTTAGCTCTCTACACCTTGTGAATCCAACTGTCCACAAATGATACATAAATTTAGAAAATGCAGCAGCTTCAATATACCTCTGTGGCTAGTCTGGAGTATCGGTAACTCATACAGTACGAAAATGTCTGGGGTCCAAGTGAAATGGTCTCAAGCAGATTGACAACAGATATTGGAAAGGGAAAATAATCAAGGTTGAGGATCTTGATTTAATCTCACGATTTGTTCTGGAAAGAATGATTTCGTGGTTAGAGTGGAGAAAAGATCAGGTCCAGTTCTGTGATTTCCCCTCTCAACAGAATAGGTTCCCACCAATCCCTGTTAACTGCTAACTAGACATCTAGACTTCACATGATTTAGGCAGATATCCCTCCTGCAAAAAACATGCAGAAGCTTGTTAATTGTTTATCCCAGTTCAAGAAGGCAGCTCACCACCATCTTCTCAAAGTCAGTTAGGGATGGACACTAAATATTGGGCTATCCAGTGAATGAATTTTAAAAAATGTGGCTTTAAGTTGGAATTAAAGGTTTAATGGAACTAAAAGCAACAAGGTTGTTTACAATGGAATGCAAAATCTCCCCATACAGCATCCACAATAATGAGGTAAAACTATTATTTATTCCTACAAAAATATTCACAAACATATCTGCATACAAACATTCATAAACCAGATATGCATTTCTGCTGGAGAAAATGTAAGCATCAGGAAACTATGGAGGTTAAACCCTTTACTTGGTGCCCTGTTTGTTTGACTTAAAGAAAGACATTCTGAATGAATGGAACACCACATGTGAGTTGGTAGTTAATTTGATAGACTTATATGAGCACATTATTAAAATAATTGAAGGAGAAAGGGTAAGAGACATTCCTTCACAGGAGAGTTGTTAGACAATGAAATACTTTGGCTCGGGGGAGTTCAAGAGGCACGTTGTCTTTTACAATAAATTATTGAAGCAGGGACAATTATGGGACTTTGGAATTGCTTCGGCAAAGGATCGGCACAGATATGATGTGTCAAATATGTGGTTTAAGTGTCAAATGGCAATGAACAGGTCCTTGGCAATAATTAATAAAAGACTGATTTTATTGTTAATATGTGCTGAATAAATAATAAGCAAAGGTTTCTTTTTTTTAATTTGGACTATCTTAATGACCTGGATTCTGGTGTTGGAATGATGACAAGGCTGTCAATGTTCGACATCAATACTCTGTGAAACTGACAGGAACGCTGCTGTATGAACAATTGCAGATGAGGACAGAATTCCCGAGGTTGCTTTCAGTTATTCCCTGGCTGCTCCAGAGGCTGTGCTGTTGGAAGTTGAGAAAGGCCTAACTTTTTTTTTATTTTTATCATTTGACAAGCTCTTGAAAAGGTTACACATTGGTAAATGATATTTGAATGGGTTTTTAATCTTAATCACCTCTGAACAGCCTCTGTGGCCCTGGTAAACTAATTTTACATTTATGGAATGTAAAAATTTCTTCATACAAATTTCATTAAAAAATGAAAAACATTTTGTTTTGAAGAAGTTCATTATATTTTGGATTCTATTGTAATCTAATGTGTCTGTCCCATCTTTTAATTTGCTTTTCTAAATATGATGGAGAATGAAGGATATATTTTACACAATACTCCCTAGTTTGCTATCTGTGAGAATTCTTCACTGTGACTTGTTCTTTAGCTTGCTTGATGACATCATTATTAGATACTAAAAACCCCCAAGCCCACACCAGAATGGAATTAATATTGGAACAGGAGAAATCCACACCGGAGATTTTGAGATCTTTCAGGGCCAACAGTTATTGGAAAGTCCAGGCCAATACATTAGACAAGAAAATTTATTCTTTCAGCAGTAGTGAATTCTTTTTGTTTTTTTTTGTCCTTCCCTATGACCTGTTCAGTTGCTATCTATAATATAGCAGACTAGTCACAAAGGATATGTTAGATTGACGACATAGGATGGCTGCTCATTGATGCTCGGCACACAATGAGAGATCGCGTCAGGAAAAGAAACATGAAGCCTTGTGTTCAGGGCGTTGCTGTACCTTAGTCTGGAAATTGATGAGCTCTTCATAGATCTGTCAGCTTGTGTAAAAATATGAGCAATATACAACTACCGAATAATGCAGGGAGTCCATGCAGAAAGAGGTCAGCTGCTGTGCTCGAGCAACATAAACTAGAATGCCATCAGCTGCAGACATATTCTGGCATCACCTGCTGGAATCCCTGGGGAAATGAGTGATTTCCCAAAGGGCCACCTAACCAATAAGTGCAAGCTGATTGGTTTATAATGTGCTATCAAATAACTGGTAATGGCACAATGAGGCCAGTGATGACTGGAACAGTCAGTGCAGTGAAATAAAAAGCTTGACTACAAGAGCTGTAAGAGCTACAAGATTGCAATGGTCATTGATGAAATAATGGAAACTCAAAATGAGGAGACATAAGCATGCTGAATGTAGTAACCTCCCTATCCTTCTCTGACCAGCTGTCACAGTGAAACAGTCTATCATTGTCTTGGTGCACCTTCTGTACGCTTTCCCAGCCATCTGTCTGCTGTCCACTTTCCTTCCTCCTCGCCATGCACATACACACTCACACACACACACTCACACTCACACACACACCCACACTCATACACACACACCCACACACTCACACAGACACACACACACTCACACACACGCACCACACTCACACACACACACGCACCACACTCACACACACCACACTCACACACACACACACACACAGACACACACACACACTCACACTCACACACACACACACACACACGCACTCACACACACACACACACACACACTCACACACACTCACACACACACACACACACTCACACACACACTCACACACACCCACGCACACACAGACTCACACTCACACACACACACATACACACACACTCACACATACACACACATCACACACACACACTCTCACACACATACACACACACTCACATACACATACAGACACACACACATATTAATTATTTACTATATATATTCAAGAAATGGTTGATCTCATATAAAATATTCATGCTTGATTTTTAACCAAAAAAAAGGTCTGAATTCTTTTTACATACCACCACTTACCACTGATGTCAAACTTGCAAACTTGCAATCATTGATAGAGTCATAGAATAGCACACCATTCAGCTCCTTGTGTCTGCATATGTCAAGTTCACTACCTCACTGATATGCAATGTTCTTCAACCAGTCCAAACCTCTAAAACATCAACATGCAATCAAGAAGGAATGGCAGGGTACACAACCCAATTCAAACTTCATGTTGTTGAGATTGTAGAGTAGACAAATAATTGTGCAGCCATTACAAAATTTAAAGAGAGAATGTTAGGAATTGCAAGAAGCTCTGACTACAGCTTAGGCTAAGAATAAATGTGCAAAGAGAGGAAAGCCTAGCATACCAATGCAGTTGGAAAACAAAGGCACAAAATTTATCAAGAAATTGCCAGGGTAAGTTTCTCAAAGATTTGTCTGTATCTTCACCCTGAAACCAAGCATGAATCATTGAATCCCTACAGTAGAAGCAGGCCATTCACTCCACTGAATCTACACTGATCCTCCAAAGAGCATCCCTCCCACACCCACCCCACTACACTATCCCTGTAACCCAGCATTTCCCATGGCTAACCCACCTAGCCTGCACATCCCTGGACACTTTGGGCAATTTAGCATGGCCAATCCATCTAACCTGCATATCTTTTGGACTGTGGGAGGAAACTGGAACACCTGGTGGAAACCCGCACAGACACAGGGAGAACATACAAACTCCATACAGACAGTTGCCTGAGGCTGGAATCGAATCCTGGTCCCTGACGCTGTGAGGCAGCAGTGCTAACCACTGTGCCACTTTGCTGCCCTAAAGAAAATTAGGCATTGTGGATCTCAACAACAAAAACAAAGTTGCTGGAAAAGCTCAGCAGGTTCCTCAGAACTGATGGGTCACTGGACCTGAAACATTAACTCTGTTTTTCCCTTCTCAGATGCTGCCAGACCTGCTGAGCTTTTCTGTCAACTTTGTTTTTGTTCCTGACTTACAGCATCCGCAGTTCTTTCGGTGTTTATTGTGGATCTCAAAGCCAGCCTGCATTTGTGCCAGCTTTATGAAGAGAAATTATTTAGTACTGCAACAGAAGACTAAGATTTCACAGTCTGCCCGAAGAACTCAATGACAGGCTTACTGTATTTCAGCCGGCTTATAATCAAACATCAACAAAATAATGGATAGAGATTGTATTGGAGACATGGTTAAGACTCCCATGAGTTTTGGTATGCCAACCAGTCAATCAGTGAGCAAGGCTGGAGACAGAAAAGTGCAGTTAAGAGTAGATTCACAGTTGTGCTTTATGTATATCCTCTCGGACAAAGCCTAAATTAATGGCATTATTCAAGACAAAAACACTCTCAAAGTAGCAATTCATGGAAGGGGTAGTCATCCACATTCACTCTAAAGGATGGATAGATGAAGGTGCCTTGAAAATATAGCTGAGGAAAGATTTGAATTTGCGATCAGGTGGATTATGTTGTAGGGGTTCTGGTTTGCGATCAGTAATTTGCTGATTTTAAGGTGTTTCGAACCACGCCCAGATCCCTGGTTCTGACACTGGACTTATTTAGGGAATGTGAAGTGAAAAAGGCAGTGAACAGGTGTTTCAGGGGCAAAAGAATCTCTGTGTTTATTAAATACTAAAGGCGAGTATATTCCAAGAAATAACAGACAAATACAAGACAGTAAAATTGACGCTACCAATTATGCAGAGGGCAGTGGTTAAATACACTATTAAATCAAATACAAGTTAAAGACTATTAGAACTAAACAGCAGGTTTGATCATAGAAACTTAATTCAGGCTTCATACCCTTGAGGTTTTCTGCAAAGTAACCACCCACCTCCCCCTCTCTGCTAGCTAGGTTGGATACTTTGGGGTCTCGAGATTTTAAGCTCACCACTGGGGATAAACACGATTTTTAAGTACAGCTGGCCGTTCCTACTTGCTGTAGCTAGTGTTTCGATGGAGACTTGGAACAGTGTAGGCCTCCAGTCTGGGTTCAATCCACTGATGCAGCAGGACGTGTAGTGGATTTATCGGGTGAGTACTTGGTTTTCCTTACTATCTGGTGGTTTTTGCTAGCCAGTTTTCACCTCAGGAAATCTGAGGCCTTGTCAGTCAGGTCGGTGGTTTTCGGATGTCGTCAGTTGTCAGGTCTGCTGGTCGCGGTCGGTTGCCATTGGTTCCCCTGGTATGGGACAGGCCTGTGTCGGTAGGTTTCAGGGAGATAGCTGTGCAGATAGTTCTCGGGGAGAGCAGCTGTCCTGGGATCCCCCTTCTGTGGGGATGGTTTTTGTGATGGTAGCTCCTTCGGAATTCTCTCATGATGGTAGCTGTGGGATAGCTCCCCAGCCAAATCACTCTCTTGGATCCCTCTTCCAGATGTAGCTGTGCAGGTAGCTGTTGGGGAGATGGCTCTTTCAGCTGAGGTCAGGGCACTGCAATTATACTAATTGTAGGTCTCTTACCTTCACACCAAATGTGCTCTTGCCATTGTGTTACTGCTGTCCCTTTTGAGGCAATTAGCTTCCTGACAGTTAAGAGTAGGTGTGAAGGTATTTTGATTAAGTGGAATGTCTGTTATCTTTGTGCATGAATATTGATCAAAGTTGAATGTCTGGTGTCTGTAGAGGCCCCATTCAGTCTGGGTTGGGTGGGGTTTGGGCCTGGTTGATTGTTTTTAGAGTGGATGTGTGAATTGGATTTTTGGACTGAACAATGGTTCCAAGCAGCTATTTCCGTGTCGGTGTAATTTTCCCAGAGCATAGCCCAGCTGCTTTTTTTAAAAAAATCTTTTGGGCTCACCCTGAACCCTCCCAGTTCCTATCATGGGTTGGGGTTCTGGTATGGGGTAGTGGCGGCTCTTCTACCAGCCATTGTGGCTACTATCTCTGACCCTGTGAGCGCGGCCTGGAATGCTTTTAAAGACTCCTCAAAGGCATTAGGGGAACGCAGCACTACTGGACCCAGTTCTCGGGTAGGCACGGGAGGATCTCTCCCCTCACCCTTCCTCCATGAGTTGGAGCAATCCTTTCACCAGTGCCCACTCCTCCCTCACCCATAATAGTCACTCATTGAGAGGGCTACCCTCCCCCGGCCCCGTACCACTCTTTCTTAGTCGGAGAGAACTTCAGTTTGTGTACCCTACCCCTAGGCCAAAACTTGGCCTTAGTCCGCAACCTCGGTAGGCCATTGACCACCAGGATACAAAGCCAGCAGGCCCAGTCGTTCCCATCCGCCACCCGCCTCCGGCCCTGAGGTTATCCCGGCCCAGGTACCCTCCGTAGGCGCTCATGTAAACAGGCCACAGCCTGTCCGCGAATGCCTGTGTGGTTTTACCTGTGGCCTGTAGGGTATTCTGTACTCAGGAGAATGGGCTTCCATCATTGAAGCCCATGGCTTCCAGAATCTCTTCCTGGATGGTGGCGAACGTACTCCGCCCCTGCTTGCTGTCAGCCGAGAGGGCCTTGTACAGCTTGCTGTCCAGGGAGAACAGCAGCAACATGGCCATCCCTGCATCATTTACCTCCTCCCACCCGTTCCACTTCCATGAAGTAGAGATAGTAGGAACTGCAGATGCTGGAGAATCCGAGACAACAAGGTGCAGGGCTGGATGAACACAGCAGGCCAAGCAGCATCATAGGAGCAGAGAGGCTGACGTTTCGGGCCCACGTAGAATAAAAAACAGGAGAGGTCCTTTGCAGGTCTGGGAGAGGGAGGCTCTGAGCTGGGGTAGGCTTGATTGTAGTGGCCCGAAACGTCAGCCTCTCTGCTCCTATGATGCTGCTTGGCCTGCTGTGTTCATCCAGCCCTGCACCTTGTTGTCCCACTTCCATGAAGTGTCCAGATTCGTGCCCTTTGTGTGTGAGTTACTCCCAGATGGGCTACCATAGCCTGGAGCTGCTGGGTTCCGTGTGGAGACTCAAAACGATTCTCTAGCTCTCCCTCACCCTGACTATCCCAGGATGAGCCATACTTCTGCTGCCATAGCGGGCACATGGGCCCTGGTCACAACCTCTCCCGTACTGACCTTACACCTCCAACTGCCTGCTGCCAGACCGGGCCATCTCCCGGTGCCACAGGTACTGGTTGAGCCTCTAATTGCTGCCCAACCAGGCCAGCTCCCGGTGCCACAGGTGGTGATCCAGAGATCCCACCTGGCCTTGCAGTCCATCCACTCTCCCTGCTGCCACACCGGGCCTCCCCCCGGCACTACAGGTGACCGAGCAACCCTGACCGCCCTACAGTCTGCTCCCACCTCACCCCACCTTTGCTCTTCCCTGCTGCCTGGGCTGCACCCAGGTATATCAGGCAAACCATGCCTGTGGCCTGGGACAGAGCTAGGCTCAGTTTATGGAGCTGTATGAATGGGTTATGGAAACCAGAAATGAAAACCTGAAAGGAGATTGTGGCACCAAAAAGAAATACAATTATTGCACAGTGACATGGCTAATGATGATGTGATTGCTGATAAAGATAATAATGATTCATAATGAGGATGCTGTGGGGAGAAGCAGATTGAGACATTGTTGTTTGGTTTTGAAGACAAGGGGACAGTGAACCTTTTATGGGTTTTCACACGTTCAGTGCTGTGTAGCATTTCTTTGCTATGTGGCATTAATTTCTGGATTTCACAAAAATTAATGAACTTTTATAAATTTGAATATTTGATTTTTTTAATGAATTTAATAAATTCAGTGTATGTAATGTACAGACATATTAAAGTCTGACTTCGTGGAGTTGATTTAATCATAAATAAAAACTTAAGAAGAAAAGTACTTCTGGCTTCATTTGTACTTACTATTGTTAAAATGTCAGATCAATAAAACTTTTGGTCATTGGCCTGAAAAGGGAGCTATTTTTTTCTCTCCACAGATTTTTTTGGACCTGCTGAGTATTTCAAGCATTTTCTGTCCTTGTTCCAGATTTCCAGCTTCTGCAGCTTGTAGCTTTTATATTTGAATTGAAATTGCCCATTTTGTGCTTTCATCCAAAAATCAATATTATCTCTAGTATGTTTGAGGTAGTAGATTTTTTGCTGTAACATAACTAAAAGCCTCTGTGAGGAATCTAAAAGTTAATTAAAAAATTATACTGAATTATGCTCGGACATTTTGATTCTTCTTGTTCTTTCAGGTTTTGGAAAATGTCTGCATCAATTACATATGTCTGCCTGATATCTAATTGTTCACTTCCCCATTACTGAGCATGTTGTTTGCCTAAAATATTTTACCCATGAGAGGTGATAGTTTGAAGGAAAATATAGGCATTAAAGAATTGTTTAAGTGAATTCTGTAAATATCCTGATTAGACTGTGCATGTGTGGAAGAGTCAAACAACATTCGGTAATGTTTTGTAAGATATTCTTAGGAAGATATTCTTAGCCCACTAGTTTAACATATTAACCTGTTTATTTTCAATTGGTTAACACTGCTAAAGTAGTAGACAGAAGGCTACACACAAACATATTAAGCATCCATCCACTGAGATCAGCAATCGTAATTTCTCCTGAGATAACAAGGTGCAGAGCTGGATGAATGCAGCAGGCCAAGCAGCATCATAGGAGCAGGAAGGCTGACGTTTCGGGCCTAGACCCTTCTTCAGAAATGGGGGAGGGGAAGGGCGATCTGAAATAAATTGGGAGAGAGGGGGAGGCGGATAGAAGATGGATAGAGGAGAAGATAGGTGGAGAGGAGACAGACCGGTCAAAGAGGCAGGGATGGAGCCAGTAAAGGTGAGTGTAGGTGGGGAGGTAGGGAGGACATAGGTCAGTCCAGGGAGGACGGACAGGTCAAGGGGGCAGGATGAGGTTAGAAGGTAGGAGATGGGGGTGGGGCTTGAGGTAGGAGGAGGGGATAGGTGGGAGGAAGAACAGGTTAGGGAGGCGGGGACGAGCTGGGCTGGTTTTGGGATGCGGTAGGGGGAGGGGAGATTTTGAAGCTTGTGAAGTCCACATTGATACCATTGGGCTGCAGGGTTCCCAAGCGGATTATGAGTTGCTGTTCCTGCAACCTTCGGGTAGCATCGTTGTGGCACTGCAGGAGGCCCAGGATGGACATGTCGTCTGAGGAATGGGAGGGGGAGTTGAAATGGTTCGTGACTGGGAGGTGCAGTTGTTTAGTGCGAACTGAGTGTAGGTGTTCTGCAAAGCGGTCCCCAAGCCTCCGCTTAATTTCCCCGATGTAAGGGAGGCCACAATGGGAACAGCGGATGCAGTATACCACATTAGCAGATGTGCAGGTGAACATCTGCTTGATGTGGAAAGTCTTCTTGGGGCCTGGGATGGGAGTGAGGGTGGAGGTGTAGAGGCAGGTGTAGTACTTCCTGCGGTTGCAGGGAAAAGTGCCGGGTGTGTTGGGGCTGGAGGGGAGTGTGGAGCGGACAAGGGAGTCACGGAAAGCAGAGGAAAGTGGTCCCTCCGGAAAGCAGATAAGGGTGGGGAGGGAAAAATGTCTTTGGTGGTGGGGTCGGATTGCAGATGGCAGAAGTGTCGGAGGATGATGCGTTGGATCCGGAAGTTGGTGGGGTGGTACGTGAGGACGAGGGCGATTCTGTTTTGGTTGTTATTGCGGGGAGGGGGTGTGAGGGATGAGTTGCGGGAAATGCGGGAGACACGGTCGAGGGCGTTCTCGACCACTGAGGGGGGGAAGTTGCGGTCCTTGAAAAACGAGGACACCTGAGATGTACGGGAGTGGAATGCCTCATCCTGGGGGCAGATGCGGCAGAGGCGAAGGAATTGGGAATAGGGGATGGCATTTTTGCAGGAAGGTGGGTGGGAGGAGGTGTATTCTAGGTAGCTGTGGGAGTCGGTGGGCTTGAAATGGATATCGGTTTCTAGGTGGCTGCCAGAGATGGAGACAGAGAGGTCCAGGAAGGAGAGAGAGGTATTAGAGATGGTCCAGGTGAACTTAAGGTTGGGGTGGAAGGTGTTGGTGAAGTGGATGAACTGTTCGAGCTCCTCGTGGGAGCACGAGGCGGCGCCAATACAGTCATCAATGTATCGGAGGAAGAGGTGGGGTTTAGGGCCAGTGTAGGTATGGAAGAGGGATTGTTCCACGTAACCTACAAAGAGGCAGGCATTGCTTGGGCCCATGCGGGTACCCATGGCCACCCCCTTTGTCTGTAGGAAGTGGGAGGAATTGAAAGAGAAGTTGTTGAAGGTGAGGATGAGTTCGGCTAAGTGGATGAGGGTGTCAGTGGAGGGGGACTGGTCGGGCCTGCGGGAAGAAGCGGATGGCCTTTAGGTCATCTGTATGGGGAATGCAGGTGTATAGGGACTGGACATCCATGGTAAAGATGAGGTGTTGGGGACCGGGGAATTGGAAGTTCTGGAGGAGGTGGAGGTCGTGGGTGGTGTCATCTCCCCTCCCCCTACCACATCCCAAAACCAGCCCAGCTCGTCCCCGCTTCCCTAACCTGTCCTTCCATCTATCCCCTCCTCCCACCTCAAGCCCCACTCCCATCTCCTACCTACTAACCTCATCCCGCCCCTTGACCTGTCCGTCCTCCCTGGGCTGACCTATCTCCTCCCTACCTCCCCACCTACACTCACCTTTACTGGCTCCATCCCGGCCTCTTTGACCGGTCTGTTTCCTCTCCACCTATCTTCTCCTCTGTCCATCTTCTATCCGCCTCCCCCTCTCTCCCTATTTATTTCAGAACCCCTTTCCCCTCCCCCATTTCTGAAGAAGAGTCTAGGTCCGAAACGTCAGCCTTCCTGCTCCTATGATGCTGCTTGGCCTGTTGTGTTCATCCAGCTCTACACCTTGTTATCTCAGGTTCTCCAGCATCTGCAGTTCCTACTATCTCTGACATAATTTCTCCTGTTTTGTTTATTTAAAAGCTAACCTGACCCTTTGTCTATTTAAGTGAAAGCCTTTTATGTTGTATAATGTTGAGTGTAATTTTACAGGCACTACACACAATGCACAATCTGCAGATCAATGATTCTCTCATTTCCCTTTTTTTAACATACCATTCTGTCAGTTATTCATCTACGAATAAGGCATTCTGAGCTTTAAACACGATTGTGTTTTTTTTATGTAATACAGTTTGTCCTTTTTTAATTGAAGTTTTAATACTTCAGCCATTGAATGAGTTCTTGCATGCACAAAATTCAAACTCTGTCATTTTGGGAGCCTTTTGCTACCTCAAAACAACTCAAAAGTGATGACATTTTTTAAAACACTTTTTAGTTTTCTGAATACAAAACGTAAAGAATCAAATCTTCACTGCACAAACAAATAGGTAATGTTTTTTGGGAGGATTTAGTATCATCTCTTGTCACTCTCGTGTAGTTGGGCAAGTGTTATATTTTAAGTAGATTGATGTTGTATCATCTTAACCTTAGTCAATGTATGTAAAAGGTTACCAAATATTTATATAATGAAAATGATAATATCTCTTTAATGTCAGCCAACAAAATAAGAAAGAAACCATTGAAATTACACTGTACTGTTCGTTCTGCATTAAATCGTCTCAGGTGTATCTCCTTAACCTCTCAGTTTTCTCTTCTAAGCTTCTGAAAATGTTAACTCATGCATGGTTGTGCTCTTACAAAGCACAAGTACCTCACCTTATGGCTAATCTTTGTATGTGGGTTTAAGTACTAAGCACTGATGCGGCATCCTTTTCCCCTATTTTGATGCAATCAAATAAAATGGAAGTGCATTGAGAAAGAATTCAACAAGTAACATGAAACCAATAGAAAAACCAATAGTGATTAAAGCTTTACCTGAGATCATAAAATCTTTTACAGTACAGAAGGAGCCTATTCGGACCATCGTGTC
>NC_063357.1:15610383-15660383 GCF_021869965.1 Rhincodon typus | reverse complement strand
AAAGTGTAATTGTTTAAAAAAGCTCATCTAATGAATACTCTCCTGAAGAAAATGAATAATGTGCTGTAGTATTAGAGCCAGTTGCATGATAATCAGAAAAAAAAGTAGTTTCAATAAGAAAATTTGACTGGAATGTCTTAATGCAGGGAGTGCATGTTATTGCAGCCAACAGAATTTCAACAACTGAAAAACCTACCCATTTTTGGAAAAGCTTTTGGTTGTAGCTTTTTCCCATTATCTGATGAGGATTAAAAAAAACATGTGGGTATTTAACTCTGTGTGTACTGTGAGGAAGAGGAACAGCTGTGCAACAGTGGAAAATGTGCAGTGGGTGTTCAGAAAGTTTATTTTTGCCAAATATGGATAACATTCAATACATTATTTATTCATCAGTCAATTGGTTCTTTGACGTGTTTTGTAAACATAGTTACTAGCTACCAAGACAGGAAGAGAGAGCTAATATCAAAGCTTACTCCAGCTTAATGCTCAAAAACAGGAAAAACAGACTTGGAACATTTTGGTTTTAAAGTCGCTTTAGCTTACTGCCCTAACTGCAATACATAGATTTAATATCAAAGAAGGTAAGAATAATTTTTAATAGTTTTAATTGTGGTTACTTGTGTGAACTCTGTATGGTCTTGTTTTGGCTAGTTAATGAATTTCACAGTGGTGAAGATGCTTTGCACTGAGTTTGAGGTGACAGCTGTTTAACTTTCTGTAGAGATTAGTTGTTTTACATCGTGGTGATCATGACGCATCCTTTTCAAGAGTACTGAAAATATAGCTTTAGTTCAGAACTGAGGTTTTTTGCTTAAAAAGTGAATGTCCTCTGAGCATGATTGTTGATTACTGAGTGCCTCATCTTTCATTAGAACATAAGAACTAGGAGCAGGAGTAGGCCGTCCGGCCCTTCGAGACTGCTCCGCCATTCAATAAGATCATGGCTGATCTTTTCGTGGACTCAGATCCATTTACCCACGTTCTCACCGTATCCCTTAATTCCTTTATTGTTCAAAAAAATATCTACCTTTAAAAACGTTTACTGAAGTAGCGTCAACTACTCCACTGGGCAAGGAATTCCATAGATTAACAACCCTCTGGGTGAAGAAGTTCCTTCTCAATTCAGTCCTAAATCTGCTCCCTCTAATCTTGAGGCTATGTCCTCTTGTCCTAGCTTCACCTGCCAGTGGAAACATCCTCTCTACTTCTATCTTATCCCTTCCCTTCATAATTTTATATGCTTCTATAAGATCCCCCCTCAATCTTCTGAATTCCAATGAATATAATCCCATCCCATAAGTACATCCTCATCAGTGGTGTGACCCTTTGATCTTTTACTTATAAATTCTGTGTCTGATACTACCTCGCTCACTAACACCTGAAGAAGGAGTACGACTCCAAAAGCTTGTGTTTTCAAATAAACCTGTTGGACTATAACCTAGTGTCGTGTGATTTGTGATCTTGTCAACTCCAGTCCAACACCGGCGCCTCCAAATCAATGTTGTCCACTGTTTTAAAGTAATTATTGGAGGTTTATTTCCAGGATTTCCTCCTTACCCCAGTTAAAAATGTTCTTAGAGTGGTGCAGTTTTGCAGATGGTCTGCCATCTTATGGTCCTTTGACTAAATTACCACTTTCCCCTCTGAGTCTGGACAGTGAATATCGGTAAACTGCACACTATTGCAGTTGGGTCTTTTATTGTGCTTCCTGTTTTTGAGTCTTAAGCTGGAATAATATTACCTTTGCCTGATGTGCACTCTTTCCTGCAGGGGTCAGTGTACAACTTTTAGAAATAATAATACCAGCTTTTTTTTTCCCAAGCCCAAAGCAGCAAATATTAGTTGTACGCCTTGGCTAACTCAGTACAGGCTGGATGTCAAACCTAAGGCCTTCCTGTGTGAATGGTTCAATATCCGATTAAGCAGCATGGTTCTTAATTCACTTTGAGTCCATGCAGTAAAATTTGTAACACCTTAAAGCTTCCAAGAGAGACCTCGCTGTGCTAAATTTGATTGGTGACAAGGTTAGTTGCAGAGAAGAATACTGAAATTTCCTTGGGTGAACCAGAACTATACTTGTGGAATCTTAAGCAGAAAATATTTTGCATGGAAATGGAGGTAGAAATATGAACCCATCAGATTTTTCTGCCATTCAAAAAAAACCCAATGATTTTCTGCCTAATTCCACTTTCCTGACCACACTCCTTTTTCTTCGAGTCCCTTTGATCAAAATTCTTTCTATTCAAGCTTTGAAAGTGTTGTAGCCCACTCAACCTATGTTGTAATCCTGTATGTGACCTTAATTCATAACTTCAAGTGCCTGCATTCTTCCCATGTTAATTTACACTCTTTACTCGCTACAACTGACCTACTTTCCATCATCTTTGCTTTCGTCACAAACTCCAGCAGTAGAATCCTCCATCTAATTGCTTTGGTTTTAATATAATTCTCCTCTCCCTAAATCTAGCCTGGACGTTCTTTGTTTCAAATCTCTTGAAAAAGTGTTTCCATACATTCTGTCTCATTGCTTCATAATGTTAAACATTTCTACTAAAATTGCCTAATCTGTGCCTTAACAAAAATAATCTATTGAATCTTTCTTCGGATTTGTAGTCCTGAGACTCAGCCAAATGAATTTGCACTGTGCATCTTCATTGCTTCAGCATCCATCCTACTCATGGAGATTAAACTGCACACAGTGCTTCAACTGTGATCTTAGTAAGTCTGTATTCATATAAAATGTTACACATTGATTTTAATATTCTGTATCTTTTAAAACCTAATATTCCTGTAGCCTTTTATAGATTTATCTATTCAACATGTGAATACATGCCATTCAAGTTCTAGTATTCTTTCACACCCAGATTTTCTTCATCCCAAGTATAATTTTGTTCTTAAAGAAACTAATAAATATCATTCATTTCATTGACATCTGGCATTGTTTCACACTATTCCATCATTTTATTAATTTCTCTTAGTGTCATTTGCTCAGTTTTAATATGCCTCTTATTTTAGTAACCCCATATACAACCAAAGATCTATATAGCAAATAGAACCCTGTGAGATAAGACACAGTTTTTACATGAACATAATTTTCTTCTAAATCCACGTCCCTTACTTGTTCTTCATTCCAATGAAATACCTTGTCAACTGCTTTTTGAATGTCCTAGGACTGCATTTCCTCCGTATTTGTCACTACCACAAAGAACTTTCCTCAAACTTTTCAAGTCTGGTCTTATCTTTCTGAATTATCTTGATGAATTACTATTATCATCTGAAAGCTCTTTGCGGCAGTGTTTTATCTAAAAAAGTAGCTATGACTAACATATGCAATTTATTGTAATCCAGACATTTTACTTTGCTATGGGGGTGGAGTTGCAACCATTGATCTTCTTATTTTCCTAAGTGCAGTTGGCCTTCAGTTTATTTCAGCTAGGTTGTGATTTTTTAAATTCACTCATATGACATGGACATCTTTGGCTGGGCCAGTATTTATTGACCATTCCTTGTTGCCTTTGAGGAGGTGGTGATGAGCTGCCTCCTTCAACCGCTGCAACCCTTGTGCTGTAGGTAGACCCACAATGCCATTAGCAAGGTAATTCTAGGATTTTGACTCAGTTGCTATGAAGAAACAATGATATAATTCCAAGTCATGATGGTGAGTAGCTCGGAGGGGAAGTTGCAGATTGTGGGTATTCCATGTATTTGCTGTCCTTGTCCTTCTACATGGAAGTGGTCATGGGTTTGGAAGTTGCTGTCTAAGGAGCTTATTCTGTCTGGCATGCATGTACTCCTGTTTTGTAGCTTCACCAGGTTGACATCTCATTATTAGTTACACCCAGTGCTGCCCCTGGCATGCCCTCCTGCAGTCTTCATTGAACTACAAGTGGTCTCTAGGCTCGATTAGTAGTGGTAGATTGGGCTTATGCCAAGCTATGAGGTGTGTTTGTGTTTAATTCTGTTGCTGCTGCTGATGGACCACAGAGACTCATGGATGCCCAGTCTTGAGTTGCTAGATTTGTTTTTCTTTATTATTCACTCAAGGGATGTGAACATTGCTAGCTGGCCTGCATACGTTGCCCGTCCTAGTTAGCCTTGAGAAGGTGGCGGTGGCCCACAATGCCATTAGGGAGGGAATTCTAGGATTTTGACCCAGTGACACTGAAAGAACGGTGATATACTTTAAAGTCTGGATAGTGAGTGGCTTGGAGGAGAATTTGCAGGTGGTCGTATTCCCATATATCTTCTGCCCATATCTTCTAGATGGAAGTAGTCGTGGGTTTGAAAAGTCATGTTGGAGGATCTTTGAATTTCTTCAGTGCATCTTTTGGAAAGTACACACTGCTGCTACTGAGCATTGGTGATGGAGGGAGTGCATGCTTGTAGATGTGGTGCCAATCAACTGGGCTTCTTTGGCTTGGATAGCGTCGAGCTTCTTGAGCATTACCGGAGGCTGCACCCATCCAGGCAAGTGGGGAGTATTCCATTGCACTCCTGACTCGTCTTGTAGATGATGGACTGGCTTTGGGGAGTGAGGAGGTGAGTTACTCACCACAGTATTCCTAGCCTCTGACCTGCTGTTGTAACCACTTTTCATGTAGTGAGTCCAGTTGAGTTTCTGGTCAGTGGTAATCTCCCAACGATGGTAATAGTGTTGAATGTCAAGGGCCATTGGTTAGATTGTCTTATTGGAGATGGTCATTGCCTGGCATTTGTGCGATGTGAATGTTACTTGCTATTTGTCAGCCAGATATTGTCCAAATCTTGTTGAATTTGAACATGGACTGCTTCAGTATCTGAGTAGTCACAAATGGTGCTGAACATTGTGCAATCATTGGCATACATCCCTACTTCTGACATCTTGATGGAGGGAAGGTCGTTAATGAAGCAGCTGAAGGTGGTTGAGCCAAGGACACCATCCTGAGAAACTCCTGTAGAAGTTTCCTGGAGCTGAGATGACTGATATCCAACAATCAAACCATCTCCCTATTTGCCAGGTATGGCTCCAACCAGTGGAGAGTTTTCCCCCGATTCCTATTGATTCCTATTTTGCTTGGGCTCCTTGATGCCACACTCTGTTGAATGTGGGTTTGATGTCAAGGCCTGTCGCTCTCACATCACCTCTGGAATTCAGCTGTCTTGTACATGTTTGAACGAAGGCTTTAATGAGGTCAGGAGCTGAGTGGCCCTGGCAGAACCCAAACTTGGTGTCACTGAACAGATTATTGCTGAGCAGATGCTGCTTAAAAGCACTGCTGATGGCACCTTTGTTCACTTTACTGATGATCGAGAGTAGATTGATGTGGTGGCAATTGTCTGGGTTGTATTTGTCATGCTTTTGTGTACAGAAAATACCTGGCACAAGTTGTCCCAGTTATCCCAGTGACAGTTTGACACATCATGATGTATGGTCTTATCAACGTGAAGGCGGGTCTTCATCTCCACATGGACCCTTCTTTAGAACTGAGAGGTCACTGGATTCGAAACATTCTGGTTTCTGTCCACAAATTCTGCCAGACCTTCTGAGTTTCTCCAGCAATTTATTTGTGTTTTCGTTTGTCTGAGATACTTGTCTTGGCCAGTTAATGGTTGATTTATAACTCAGTGCAAATGGACAATGTTCTAAGTAATGTTGTGTTTGAATTGCATGTGTTTTGAATTGTGTGTGTTTCCCTCTTTCGCACAGACACAAATAAAAACAGTAAATGAGCAAATACTGTCAATAGGATTAGGGAAGAGCTTTGGTATAATCATCAAATGGAGCTTTATAGCTGACAGCTGCATTTGTCAAGTTCTTGCAAGCCTAAATGAGAACAGAACTTCAAAGAGCTGTTGCTTTTTTTAAACAATACTTTCTCAAAGTGCTTTCGCAATGTGGACATGTGTAATGGGAATTGGATCAAGGCTGACTAGCAGATGGTGTGGGAAGAAAACTGCTTCAGTCTCTTTATTAGCTACTGAACTTCGATTCAGGTCTGGATCGAGAAATGAATGGCTAGATTTTTTGACTTAATTCTGTTATGTTATAGTAAATAATACAATTTTTGCTGAATGTATTTAAACGAAAAAGAAAATGACAGGACTGTTACAGAATTTGTAAACTAGTTTAAACTATGAATCAAGTTCAAAGGGTCACCTGAACTGAAAGTACCTCACTGTAAAGTCACCGATGTTTTACCTAAATTGGCAGCCCCACTCGGGCCCGGTTGGTATGTGAGATAGAAATCATCACGATGACGTAGAAGAGTGAGACACCTTGGAAGTTGTTTCCCAGGCACAGAACACGAGCAGTAGGACCTGTTTTGTTGCTAGCCTTGGAATGGTTGATGCTGATTGGGATCAAAAGTGCAAGGTAGTTTGTCTACTTTCTAGCACTCAGACCTATTACCTTATACGACATAAAATCTTAATGAGTTCAAAAAAGAATGTAAACTTTGACTGTTGTATTGCTGGAACTTTTAAAGTATCTTGCTCCTTAAAAACCAGCAGTGTTTCATTCTATAATTAAATCTGGCAGGACAAGAATGTGTAATTGTACACTTAATCATCAGTGACTGAATAGCTAAAGTATTGAAATTAATATACATATTTTGCAGTTACTTTAGTGTGAGATTAAAATGTTCATTATTTTGGTACTTTATACAATAATTGTGGCTGGGTAGAGTCATACTGAGTACAGTCATTTAGCTGTTGCATGCTCTCATTTATGAGCTATTGAAAGTACAGAAGGCAAAGTTGATGTCTTGCTCGCTGAGCTGGCTTGTTCTCGTTCAGATGTTTCATCACCATGCTAGCTAACATCATCAGTGGAGCCTCCCATGAAGCAGTGTTGTTCTACTCCGCTTGGAATTTATACTGTTTGGTCCGTTACGGTGAGTAGTGTCATTTCCGGTTTTGATCTGTATGGGTTTGTATATGGGTCCAAATCTGTGTGTGTTGATTGCATTATGGGTGAAGAACCATGCCTCTAGGAATTCTCGTGCATGTTTATGTTTGGCTTAAGCTACTATGGTTACATTGTCCCAGTTGAACTGATGACCTTCATTGCCTGGGTGTACCGATATTAAGGAGAGCTTGTCGTGCCGTTTTGCTGCGAGCTGATGTTCGTGTATTCTGATGGCTAGTTTCCTTCCTGTCTGTCTGGTGTAGTGTTTGTGGCAGTCGTTGCATGGTATTTTGTAAACCACATTGGTTCCGCATGTTGTGGGAATAGGGTCTTTAATTCTTGAGTGTTTGTTGTAGAGTGGCTGTGGGCTTATGGGCCATCATTATTCCTAGTGGTTTTCGGAGTCTTGTCAGATCTGATATGTTCTTGATGTATGGCAGTGTGTCCACTGTGTTAGGGCGTACTGTGTCCTCCTGTTGTTGCCTGTTTAGGCATCTGCGGATGAAGTTGCGGGGATATCCATTTATAACGATGTATAGGTGCTCTTCCTCTTTCCAGCGTAATTCCGGGGTGTTGCAGTGTGTCCTGGCCCATTTAAGTAGTGTCCCAATGCAGCTTTGTGGGCAAGCAATAACCGTAATGCAATCAATAACCACACAGAATTGGACCCTATATGCAAACCCATACAGGTCAAAACCAGAAATGACACTACTCACCATAACGGACCAGACAGTATAAATTCCAAGCAGAGTAGAACAACATCGCTTCATCGGAGGCTGCACTGATGATGTCACCTAGCTTGGTGATGAAGCGTCTGAACGAGAACAAGCCAGCTCAGTGAGCAAGTCAGCAACCTCACCCACAACAGATCTTTGCCAAAACTTTGAATTCAGAAGGCACTTCTGTAAATGCTTCAATGCATTCACTTATTAAGCTTAATGTATTCCACGGAGCCTTTTTGAACTTTCAAATTTACAGCAGAATAAAGATGTCTTTTCAGTAATGTGTGTAGATAGGTAATCTATTGTCTGTATGCTGTAGGACAAAGCTACTGTGCATGTTTTAGTTTTAGCTTTCACTGCCAAGATGTTTATAATTTTCATCATTAGTAATGCAGCAGAAAAATGTTCTGAAGTCGATTGTGGTGTCCTCTGAATCTTGTGAAAAGGATAAGTAACCAGTTCTGTTAAAATTATTTCTAATTTTTGAAAAGTCAAATGATTGTTTCTTTAAACAAGAACTGTCTTCTGAGACTGCTGGTCAATGAAGACAAGCATGCGAAGCACCTTCTTAACCACTCTATCTATACGTGATGCAAACTTTAAAGAATTATATACCTGATCCCCTAGGTCTCTCTGTTCTGCAACATTACCCAAGGCCCTACTTTTAATTGTATAAGCCTTGCCTTTGTTTGTTTTACCAAAATGCAATTCCTCGCATTTTATCTAAATTAAACACTTACTTTGTCTTTTTGTCATAGTGGGTGATTGAGTGATACTGATGAAACAATATCAAGCGGTGCTGGTTAGATTATGTATTAGTGAGGGTGGCCATTGCCTAGCATTTGTGTGGCACAAATGTTGATGCCAGTTTTTACCCACGCCTGGATATTGTCTAGGTTTTGCCTAGATTTGGACATGGACTGTTTCAGTATCTGAGGAGTCACGAATGGTGCTGAACATTGTACGGTCAAAGACAAACTTGCCCACTTCTGACTTTAGGATGGAAGGAAGGTCATTGATGAAGCAGCTGCTGATGGTTTGGGCACTACACTGAAAAACCCCTGTCCTGGCCCTGGGATGACTGATTTCAAATAATCGCGACCAGTTCCCCTCCTGATCTTCTTTGACATCAGTTTTGCCAGGATCCTTGTTGCCACACCCGGTCACATGTGGCCTTGATGTCAAAGGCTGTCACAATTACCTCACCCGTGAAATTCAGCTCTTTTGTCCATGTTTGTACCAAGGTTGTAATGAGGTCAGAAGCTGATGAAACCCAAACTTGGCATCAGTGAGCAGATTGTTCCTAAGTAGATGCTTCTTAATAACACTGTTGATGACAACTTCCATCACTTTACTGATGATCAAGAGGAGACTGATGGGACGCATCTACCTGGGCTTACCTGGAAATTTTCCACATTCAGGTACATGCCATTGTTGCAGCTGTACTTGAACAGCTTGACTAGTGATGCAGCAAGTTGTGGAGCACAAGTCTTCAATACTGTTGCTGGAATGTTTTCAGGGCCCTATTCTTTGCAGAATCCAGTGCCTCTGACTATTTCTTGATATCACCAATACAATTATGAGAACATCTATTATTTGTGTATTCTCAATCATTGAGACTGCATTGTCTTTCTTGGTTTTCAATATAGGTGCTGTTTTGACACATTTTTTGGGATTTATATTTACATTTGTGAAACTGAACAGACACTGAATGGACCGATAGACATGCTTTCCAAATCTGAGCTTTTGAGTATCTTGAGTTGCATGTCACCAGGGTGAATTACTGTTCCTGAGACAAACTCAAAATTACCTGGCTATATTACACGAAGCATTGAAATAAATTAGCTTGCAGGTCATTAGTACATTTCTCCTATAAAGCAATGGTGGCCAATAAGTCCATTGACGGCACGGAACTTTGTTTATTTTATTCATTCATGGGATAAGGGCATCGCTGGCTAGGCCAGCCTCTGTTGCCCTTCCCTAATTGCCCAAAGTGCTGTTCTAAGGAAGGGTCACCAGACCCGAAACGTTAACTCTGTTTTTTCCTTCACAGATGCTGCCAGACCTGCTGAGCTTTTCCAGCACTGTTGCTTTTGTTCCTGATTTACAGCATCTGCAGTTCTTTCAGTTTTTATAAGAGTCAAGCACATTGACTCAGCTGATGGCAGAGCATCAAAATGATTCATTCATACAAAATATATTGAAGCTTTTAACTTTGCTAGTGTTTTTTAATGCTTATGATTTAAGATTCAGGCAGGCTAGTCATTTGAATGAACAGCCAACTCAAAAAGACCAGATTCTTAATAAATCTCTTCTTTGATATTTAGGTTTTCAAAGTATGCTTTCATGTTCAATTTAGCTATCATTTATGGGTATACATTTACATACTATAAAAATATATCTTAAGTGTAAATTCTCCCAATCTGTTAGGCTACTGCATACATGTTTTTAAAATCATACCAATTGTAATGTTCTAAGGTAGTCACTTGATTTTATAAATTTAAACTCATCAGCACCTCCCTCCCAAAAGGACTAACATTTTCATACATTGTTAGGATATTCCCCTGTCCTACAAAATATGATAGCAGAAGAATCTTCTGTTACATGCAAGGGGAAGTGGACAATTATTTGGAAAGTAAAACAACTTAAAGCAAAAGGGAAAGGGTCTAAATGGCTAACTCTTTGAGAGAATTAGGGTGGCATGAGGGCCTAAATTATGCTACCTGTTTAATTAGATTCTGTGCTTCTGGTCAAAGTCCAAGTTTTTTTATTTTAGTAACCCTATATCAATCTCAATTTGTGAAGAATATATCCAGAGATACATACCTTTGCATATGTCATTTTAAGGTTCATTATACTTTTTTTTTCTTATAACAATATCATAGCTGTTTATAGATTTACAAAAAGGTTTTCCATTCAGACACAAACCTAGATTTTGCTGTGGTAATGACAGTGTAAGTTAGTTGTCAATTACTACACTGAAACAGACAGGAAAATCTGGAGTCCACACATGCAATTAAAGTTGAAAATTCAGAAGTTGCTGTTAGTAATCATATGCTTTGTCATACGGTGCATTAAGGATACCACTGCAGCCATTTTTTCCCCCTGCCTCCACAGCCATCCCTGTCTCCAGATTGCAATCAAGTAAAAATCACTTAACTGATGAGAAATTATCTTCTTGTGCCTTTAGACTTGCTTTATAAATTCTTGAAAAAGTTGCACCTTGTTAAATGAGGTGTAACTTTTTTTTTTAAAATGACACATTAAGTTAATAATTACGACTGAACAGCTTCACTTGCCGTAAAAGAAAACTAATTTCATATTGGGGGAATATCCAATTTCTCCAATGTAGCTAAATAAATTAATTTCTAAAAATGTTTGCTATTTCAGCTGCCTTAATCCCAATTCTTTTTCAACTTGTCAAATTTTAATTAAGAATGGAAATCTATGTTTTGCTTCCTGGTTTACATTTGAGAATACAAGGTCTGATGAGCTTGACAAGAATCATTGCCGAATGCCTGACTTGGCATCAGCTTCAAACTGTTGTTGGGAAATGAGAAACCCATGCCACAGATCGATGTGGGCAGTTTTCTTCAAGGGCAGTGGCAAATGCCTCATTTTGCTACTGACCATGAAATCTGGGATAGGAATTTTGAGGAATAGAGAAATCATAAAACTTTGAAGCGTCTTTTGGAAAAGAAAAGCAAAATTGACGACCTGCTAACCATTTCTGGTACAGCTGCATTACATTGTGAATATTGAACACAGATACAAAATTCAAGTTCTGAGGAAGGGTCACTGGACCGAAACGTTAACTCTGTTTTCTCCTTCACAGATGCTACCAGACTTGCTGAGCTTTTCCAGCAACTTTGTTTTTGTTCCTGATTTACAGCATCCGCAGTTCTTTCGGTTTTCACAAAATTAAAGTGACAGCCATCATTTGATTGTTATGTTGCAAAGTTTGGGATTTCATTGTGGACTATCTTTAAATCTCCAGTTTCTGCAAGAAGAATAGGCTGATAATTTCATGGTTCACTATTTCCTAAATAATTTTGTACTGATCCCAATTATAATGAATGTGGAACAAAGTGACTAGATGCTTTGTACATTTGTAACCACCAGAGAATGCTAAAAATACTGGAGGATTTTAATGTTTGACCCTGAAGCCCATAATGAGTATGTCAATAGAACTTTTGCCCTGCACCAGATCACTTGAGTATGTTATCAGAAAGATAAATATCGTAACTGAGAAGAGATGTAAATTTAACCTTGTAAGTGTATATCCTAGTCCTTCAGGTAATTAGGTTTATTAATCCATTGATTTAAGAAAGCCATTATATGTGCAGTTCTTTACTATGCTCATCCAATTCTGAGGTAAATCTAGCATTGCTGGTTTACAGCCGAAATAGTTTTGGTTCTTTTAGTTTGTTCCACACTAGACAAAATCTATTCTTGTTCCATGCTAGCACCATTTAAGGAAAATTTCAAAGTTTTAAGTTTGCAGTCAGATAATAAAGCAGAATTGATCTTCACTGTTAGGCAATATTGTTCCAAGTAACTTGATATAAGATAGTAGAATAGTGAATTAACCAGTTAATTTCTGTGGCAAGTTTATTTGCTTTGAAAAGAAGCATCTCAGCTTGTAAAATGTTGTTTTCATTCAGCCCTTGCATCTTCACCCTTGCACCTTCGCTAATACTATGAACTTGCTGTATTTGCAGTGTGGCTGGCCACTCAGAATCATAGCACATTAGTGACTGAGCGTAGCGCTGTTCCTTTTCTTCCAGTGAATCCAGAATATTCTGCAACCAGGAACCAGGTATGTTGGAATACAAGAGTGTCTATTAAATATGTTCTTGCATGTGTTTAATGTATCTAAAATAATAATGTGTAAAGTTATATACATTTATATATGATTGTTGTATATATCAGATTCATATTATGATGCATTATACATTTTAACAGGAATGAATGCTGATTAAGAGAGGAGAGAGAAATTAGCTCATTCACAGTTCTCAAATACTTGGCAACAGTTTCTTTTTGAAGTTCTTTCTGCTTTGCCCTTCCTTCAACATATTTTATATAAAACTGATCTTTGGGAAGATGAGTGAGAATGAGATCTTGTAATTTTAACAATGTTTGCTTGGACAGAACAGTTGAGATTAGGAATGATCCTGTTTACAGATACAGCGCTACTAAGCAGTAAGCTGGACTACTAGCTCATCCTAATGAGGTTACCTTCGACTGATTTTATGAGGGTTTCACCAAATTTGGTTGAACACTTTTGCCTATATTTTTCTAGAAGGAAGTGAGAAAGCAGTACTTTTTTTTTCAATGCAAGGACTGTACAGGAGCATAGTTGACAGTCAATGACTACATCTGTCGTTTGGTTGTTTTAGCTTGTTTACAACCAAACAAAATGTTCCTAATATTTTAATTGAATATTGACGCAGATTTGACAGGCTAGTTATGTATATCTCTCAATCTTGTTTTATGACTTGATTTATTTACTTGACTATGATTTTTTTTGTGCTGTAAAGTTGTCTTTTCCCCACTGGTCTTCAGATTTGACACCCAGCTTTTATATATGTAAACTTACTTTGTAAGTTATACCACCTTCATCTGGTATCTGACGGCGTTTCAGTATAAGTGCATATTGCAGCTGAATTCATAACAAGAAACACAACAAGAGAAATTAATACTGCCTGACCTTTGTGCTTCTGCTGATATAGTGCAGCAAAATACAGGCTCATTTCTTAGAATTGATTGCCAACCTTTCCCACAAAGATTCAAACCATTGCAGTCTTGTCACTTCGTTTCCCAAATAACTGCAGAAAATAAGCTGATATTTATTAGCTTTTTTTTAAGAAGGCCTTGGTTTAGGAATGCTTAAACAGTAAAATGAGTGGTCTAATCTTCAAGAGAAAGATAAATCCAACGATTCTGCATGTGAAAGGTACTTTCACATTCACATAAGTTCCAATAGAAGCAAGAAGTTGAATGGTTAAAATATTCAAAAGTAGCTGCACTCGTTTTGTGCCATCTTCTGCTGCAAAATGGAGTCAGAATGTTCCGTTTTGTTGCTACAAATATCTAATATGACTGCCCTGTGTAACACTTGCTCTCGTGGATGGAAAAAAGGAAAACATTTTGGGAGGGCCGATTACTGAGGAAATTTCAATTTAATAGTAAAGTTTATTTCCCAAGATTATTGTTTCAGAGGCTAGATAGTAGAAGTGTGAATTAACCAGTTAATTTCTTCTGTGGCAAGCTTATTTGTTTTAAAAATAAGCACCTCAGCTTGTAAAATATTATTCTCATTGAACCCTTGGACAAAGTTCAAAATCTCTTACCCACCATACTGTCAGCAGTTCAAAATTGAAAATTTCCTGTGAGGTGCCCGTTTCTTGATGACCATGATATAACTTTTTCATGTGGTGCATGTGATTACAAGGGGGACAGAAATAAAGGCATCCAGTTCCATAGCACAATCTCTTGAAGTTTCTCAAAAGAATTCACAAATTACAGATAACTAATGAATTTCAGCCAAATAGGTAAGCAACAACAGCAGCAATTTTCATTACCACAAGAATCTGCAGCATATTAACAGACTTGTATATCTGTAGAATTTAAGATCACTTCCTGAGTAAATGCACACTGATATTGAGATATTCAGATCAAGATGATCCCAGGTTTGAAACTCAGTCATGCAAGATCAGCAAACACTGATAGCATTAGTTTATAGATTCCCACATGGTAATGAAAGTGCTGACAGTATAAATTTCTAATTGAAGGAACATATAACACGAGCAATACCATGTTCCTGAGGATCTTTCATTTTTATATAAACTGGACAAACTACATTAACCAGAGTAATGTGGAGGATGTGTTTGTGGAATGTATACAAAACAATTTTTTGGAACAATATATGGTGGAATCAACTAGAGAAGAGGCTATTTTAGATTAGAACAAAAACGGAAATAGTTGGAGAAACTCAGCAGGTCTGGCAGCATTTGTAGAGAGAAAGCGAAGTCAATGTTTTGGATCCAGTGACCCTCCGTCAGATCTTCGGACAGGATTAATCAGAATCTTGTAATAAAGCTTCTTGTTACAGCATCTGTGTGGAAACCAGAAAGCACATTAATTAAATTTATTCAAAGATCCCAAAATGAAGAAAATATCAGCAAGATTTCACTTTTGTCAGTTAATGTAAAGAATCTGATCCATGCATGTTAGTCGTGAATTTACAAGCAAAAGATACCACAAACTTTTTATTAATCGGCATCTATGGGTCTAGGAGTGTGCTGGTTGATCAAATATTCCAGTTGATCAAGAGGTCCACAGAATCAATGTAAAAACACGCACTAAATAGTGGAAATGTAACGCAGGGGTTGTACACATGACTGTTACACTTTATTAAGAGCATAAATCACTTAAATAATAATGCCAACTTGCCTTAAATAAAGCTTACTGGCAGAAAGCCTTCTCACTTGCACCCTCAACTGACTAGTCTGACATCATGGACATCACAATAATACAGTAAACTTGCAGTATTTAAGGAGTATAATTCTTGCCAGTTTATCGAGAGTCCCAGTCCATAACGTGCTGGTTAAAACAAAAGTTTGTTCAATTTCAAATAAAAAGGTAAATTTCATACAATACAATAAAGATGTGTCTTATGCTGCCACAGCAATCTGAAATATACCCCGCACAAATGTGGCACCACATGTAATCTGACAGCCTTTCCAACTCGAACAATTCGACCTTCCACTTGCTGTTAACTAGCAGGCATGTTCCTTCTGAGATACCCAGATGTGGTCGTTATGAGAACAGCAGCTCCACCTTAGCTCGCAACAGTTTTGATGGTGTAATCATAGATGTCCTTATCAGATCCTTTAATAAACTCCATGAAGTGGCCTTGTATACTCTGGCAAAACTGAAGCAATGGCAGTAAAGCTATCCAAGTTACAGTGCTGCAAACTTGTCTCCAGCTTTCTGTCCTTTTCAACTGTATTACACACAGCTGCTTGTAAGTGTGCCTCCTCTTTGCTCCCTCTGATGTAACTCTTCTTTATTCTTTGTGGCAGTAAGTTCTTTGTCTGTCTTCTCTGCCTGGCAGTAGTGGGACCTGGTGTCTTCCATGTTTTTTGACAGCGCCAGAAGGCTGTCTGGCTGATACACTGTTTCACTAAACATTTCCATGTGCAGCGATGTCGGTCATACTAGACTTCTATTGAATTCCCTTTAGCAGAACTCTATAGGGACCTTAGCTTCCGGGGAACTGGGTGATGCCCTTCCTGCCATTTACTGCTGCTTACATGCTCAGTGACTCGCCATGTGTTGCCCCTATTGCCTTCTTCCTTTTCTTATGCTGTTATTACTGTTTCCTTTGTTTTTATGATCTTGGCTGGAGATGTTGTAAAGGAGCTACAACAGGCCTTAACAAAGTGAAAATTAGAGGATGCAAGCCAGTATTCTCTCTGTCTTTGCTTATGCCACAATCTGGTTCAGCACTTGCCTTCCTGTTCAAGTAGCCTATCAATACTCAGTCCATTTTTAACTGTTTACTGGAAACTCCTTTTGCTACCTGTTGAGCAATATACCAGCATGAGAAAACAAACGTCTTGGAATCATAGAGCCCCGACAATGCAGACAGAGGTCACTCGACCCATTGAGTCTGCACCAACCCTCTGAAGAGTACCCTGCCTAAATACATCCCCACATTTCTCGTGACTAACCCACCGAGCCTTCACATCCTTGGACACTGCCAGGCAATGCCCATGGCCAATCTAACTAACCTGCACATTTTTGGACTTTGGGAGGAAACCGGAGTCCCCGGCAGAAACCTATGCGGAGATGTGCAAACTCCACACAGACAGTCACCCGAGGCTGGAATTGAACCCAATCCCTGGTGCTGTGAGGCAGCAGTGCTAACTGCTGTGCCAACCAAGTGCAGGTACAAATTTAGGAAAGACTTCAAAAGGTATTTTTGTTCTCCTAACAAAACCGCTATCTTATTTAGCTATTGGGAGGATACTGTCTGCAGCAAGCAACTTCACAGCAGTTATTGGTACTTGTTGACTTGAGTGGGAGAGGTACTAGTAGACCTGGGAATGTTAGCGATGGCTTTATGGGAGGGAAATAATGGCCAGCTGAGAAAAATTGTAATCGTTAATTGTTGAGATGAGGCATTGGTATGAAAGTGGCACGAGGAGAATATGCTGTAGCTGAGTTACTGACCTTTGTTCTATTGTTACTGACAGCACACTGTATCATTTATTTCTGATCATCATTTTGATGGTTGTTGATGTTGTGTCCAAAATTTCCAACTATAACTCGTATGTTACAGTGAAGGTTAAGTATTTGTGGATGACTTCCAATACATGACTTCTAAAGCATTTGAAGCTGCTATGTATTATAGGAATAAAGTGATTTGCAACAAATGCTACAGCGTTTTTATTTCTGTTTATCAGTATTTCAAAATGAAAGTCATAAATCTCAGACCTTTGGAAAAGCTTTTCTTTTATTCTCCTCTGAGCTTCATGGTTTCTGCTTTTAATATATTTATATTTTATATTTTATTTAGTCAATGGACTGTTAATTGATCTTTATGCGTAAAATTATAGAAAAAGATATGATTACAAAGATGATTTTTCTTCCCAAAGTAGTAAATTTTAATCAAATGTTATCCTTGAAGCTGCTATGAAAATAGAACCAGCTGTAAGTGCTGTTTTTGTCATATTTTTTAGAAGAAGTTGCATGATAGTTTCATAATGTCTTATTGTTGCTGATCATGTTTAATTAGCAATGATATAAATTTTTTGAAGATGGATAGAAAATTTGATTGTTCGTCTTCTGTACATTCACAAGAAACAGAAGCAGGAGTGGGTGAATTGGCCCTTTAAGTCTGCTGCACAATTTAATATGATAATAGTTGATCAGTTAATGGCCATAACTCCATTTTTCTTCTCGACACCCTCGCCACAATTATCAGAAAATTTCTCCTCCGTTTCGTCCTGACTAGGAGACCTCTTTTTAAACTATATCCCTTAGCTCTAGATTCCCCCAGGAGGGAAACTGCCTCTGAAATGTCTACCCAATCAGGCACCCTCAGAACCTTATTCCATTATGATCATCTTTTATTATTCCAGGCCCAAGTTGTACAACTTTTTCCTCACAAGAGTACCGTTTCATCCAAGGAATCAGCCCAGTGAACCTTTTCTGAACTAACTCTAATGCAGGTATATCCCTCCTTAAATAATAAGACCAAAGTTGTAAACCATACTTTAGGAATAATCTCACTAATGCTCTGTCCAGTTGTAACAAGACTTCCGAACTTTTATACTCCATCCTTTTCCAATGTTTATTTGCCTGCCTAATTGCTTGTACCTACAAACTGCCCTTTTGTGATTTCATGTAGAAGGGGTGCACCATAACACTCTGCAGTCTCTCTCCATTTAATGCTGTTGTGGCCAAATTGGACTACTTCATCTCTTCTTGCGTGATGCTTCATTTGTCACATTTTTGCCTGCACCTTGAATATGTAAATTCCTGTGATTGTGTAGAGGCTTGGTTCTCCACCAAAAAGGCCATCAATAAACACGTAGAATTAGACCCTATATATGCACCACTGCGAAGACCAACTGGAAATGAGGTAACCAATTCCAACGGACCCCAGAGTTTAAATACCAGGCGGGAAAACACAACAGCGCTTCATCGGAGACTGCGCTGATGACGTTAGCCAGCAGGGTAATGAAACGTCAGCTCAGCGAGCCAACCAACCACAGCATCCACAACTCAAGCTACAAATCTACTCAAGAACCTTAGATATTAAGTTACTTCCTCCGTTTAGTTCCCTGCTTTTCCAATTTTAGCAATTGGTATCTTTGGCCCATCACTTTTATATAGCGAGATGAGTTGGACAATTCAAAATGAAAGAGAAATATAACAAGAACAGCTGTCACCATCCCGTCCTTAAAAAGACCCAACTCTAACCTCTATCTTTGGATGCTATCCTTTCCCTTTGTGACCTTCAACATATTGCCATTTCCATAATCTAAACCCTTGTTTCCAGCTCGTCAGTCAATTCCTTGCCCTGTCACAGCACTGACCACAGTCACAAATTATATTGCCTTGTTTCACACCTCATTCCCCTCAACTTCTTAGCTTTTTCTTGAGGTCAGTCACACTATCCTCCTCCTGCATTGTCTGCCTCAGGAGCATTGTCCTTGTTTGGCTCATAGACAGACATCTCCAGCAGTGGCTACTCTTCTGCACACTCGCTGTTACCAGTGTATGTTGATGGTACACAACTTTACAACGAAATCTGTCCATTGTTTCTGTGTTGTGAGATCACTTTTCAGGCATCCAGTCAATAATAATTCTCAAATTACTTTGTTTAAGTATGAAGTATGAAGTCAGCATCTTTAGTCTTCTCCGGCCAAGTCTTGGGGTTAACTCAGCTTGCAAACTTGTCATCTTGTATGAATTCATACTGCCCTTTTTAACCCCAAATCTTATTTATTAAAGACCGCCTAGATCTACCTCAATAGCACATGCAGCTGTCTGTATCGTAATGTTTCTTACTGCCAAAAGTCTAATCCATGCTTTTTGTTACCTCCAGTCGTGAGAATACCAATGTTCTCTAGGCTGCATCTCAACCTTCAACCTCCTAAATTTTGACTCATTCTCAAATCAACCTCTTTTATCTAATACCAAATCCCACTTAATCAATACCCGTCCTCATTCTCGTGTTTAGATCCCTTCATGACCTCAATCAGTCATACCCCTCCCAACTATCTGTATAAACTGGCAACAACCGGCTAGGCCCCCTCTCTTTCTTACACCCTTCCACTTTTCTATCTCTGCCTCCTCCTTTAGCATCATCCTTAGGAAGCTATCTTTCTCAATCAGCCTTTTGGCCACTCCTCCTCTATCTGCAATACAATTTAGCGTCCATTATTTTCTAATTAATCTGGGGGCTTCTATCAGAACTACCGTACAAGTGCGAATTGTTTTTAAGGAGTGGTTCAAAGTTCCCTTTGTCCTAAAACAGTCTGGAATTCAGGTGGCCATTAACTTCTGCATGTGCACTTTGTTTTTTGTAACTTTCATAATGGGAGAAGATGGATACTCCTGACCAAACTCTTGACAATAAACATTAATTGGCTTGAGTGCAGAGCTCCACACCTGTTCAAGCACATACACAGAGCTGTTCATTGTTGAAACCAGCAAACTGGCAGTAGAACCTGGATCTGTCAGCTGAAGATTGTACTTGCATATGTGTCCACTCTGTCGGTTAACTCCAGCGATCACATTTGTTCAACATGTATGTTTTTGTGTGTGCCAGGTTGAAGTTTTTTCCAAAGTTTTTCAGGTTCTCTGCACCTGTATGAACATCCTTGTTTAATTCCACATATCAGGCAGCTGAGAGTTTAATTTGTTTAAGGCACCAATATTTTTCAACTTTGTCACTTTTTTGTGTGCATTGTTTAAAAAGCTTGTTTGTACTAGGTGCCATGTACTGTAATTTTTTTTTCATGTGTCTGTACAAAATGAAGTGCTACTGCAGAATGTAGAAAATGGTTTTTATTCAGTGTCTTCAAAGAAGTTTTTTAAAAAGTAATTTTTTTCAGAAAAGATTTTGATACAAGGAGAAATAATAATTCCTATCCTGATTAAAATTGTACTGACATAACAAATAGCAGCAGGTCAACAAAACCTGTGGAGGATAACAGTGACTCCACGTTCTCTTTTCAGCCCACTTTCCTTGGTATGCGTGGATGCTGTAAACGAGGGAAAATCTGGTCTATTTTTAACAATGAACAGTTTATTCCTTGGCATACTCTGGTCCTGTGGTCTCTGTCGAATATTTGGTATTTTTTTCCCTCCTTTGAAATCTTTTCAGCGTTTTTTTGATTGGCTTAGTTGCTGGCACGCCTTGCATATTTCCCCAGCTGGGTTCAAGTGATCCCAGTGATCATTGGTTGCTTTGGCTGTGTGGTTTTAAAAACTATTTGAAAGTGGGTCAGCAGACTGTGGCCAGACGAGGGACAAGAGAAAAACATTAGCAGAGAAGAAAGCTTCTGTCTTCAGTTGAGACTTATAACAAAGAAACCCTCTTGTTAATAGTCTTTGAAAAAGCTTGTAATTAACCATTGATTAATTCACAGTCTTTGATATTATTCTTTTCAGGGTCGACAAAAACTTGCTAGGTTTAATGCCCGTGAGTTTGCAACCCTGATTATTGACATTCTGAGTGATGCAAAGAGGAGGCAACATGGAAAAACATTAGGCAGTCCAATAGGTAAGTAACTTGTAAAAACTTTTATATATTGATAATTAATTATCTGAGATTTTATGTTGTCAATAATTATACAATGTAACACAAAAAATACTAATGTTAAAACTTGTTAACGGTGACTCTCAACTTTTCAATTTTGTTCTTTTCAGTTTTGTGGAGCAGCTGGTATTAACCAGCTTTAAATATTTTCTCTGACCTAGGATATTTAATGAGTGAGGGAATAATGATGTAATTTGTTCATTATTTCGGCTGCAATTCCTGTAACATGAAATGTTTGTTAAAGTTGTTTGTTTTTACAGACTGTAGCATAATCAGTTTAAAATCCTTTCTGATACCGTAATATGCCGTAGTGCAGTGAGACACTGATTCACACTCTTACATAGCACTCTTGCAATCTCCAGAATATTATTAAGGGGTGTTATGGGGGAGGCATTGACACATTGGTGGATGTGCAACCTTTAAGTGGATGCACTCCTGGTGGTCTCTGCAGTGTTCTCCTCTCAGCCATTAGCCCATGTGAACATGTACATTTTAAATATAAGTATAATTTTCAGAAATATTTGACTTATTAGACACAAATGAGTCTAAATGAAATTAATTTTGCATATCAATGATAAACTGAGACTCTATTCTTAGGGGTGTTTACTTGCCCCACACCTCTCTCATTTTAGCTGCCTTACAAAAGGCTGGTACTATGAACAGATCATGTTCTGCATCACAATTAAAATTCTTTTTTAAACAGTTGCCCAGAGACATTTATAAGTAACTTGCCTTCCACACTGATTCATTTGATAATCAGAGCTTAGTGGTATAAAATGAATTGCAAATGTGAGAGCCTTTACAAATCTTTGGCATTGTATTTAATCAGTTCATGAAGTATATCACCATATTTCCATGCAAATAAAAAACTGCAATTTGAGACCTTAGAAAAAATTCATGATTTTTATTCCACAGGATTATACACCAGTGATCTAGAAGAGTGGCTCACTTTATGGTATTTTTTTTATTGCTGTCACTAGATTCTGACCTTTCTAGCTACCCTTACATGTGCATCTATCAGTGCCACTCCATGTAATGATCAAAAATGGGACCAATAACTTATTTCAAGATTTTGCTTGGCACACCCATCCCACACACCCCACACACCCCATACATCCCATACATCTCACCTGTTCCCTACCCCTCTGAGCCACTCTCCCAATGACCAATAATACTCAGGCCATTTTTAATACCCTGGCTGATGATGTACATGAAGAGTGTGTCTTTCTTGAAGAAAAGCTGAACTACAATATGTGTCCTTCAGTGATACCATGACTACTGTGTCACCTAATATTATCAGTATTACAATTAAATATAACCTTAATTAGAGTCAGATAGCATTCGATGATAGAGCCTAGGCTGTCTAAGAAGCTTACCTGTTAAACCCTTAAAAGGGTGTGACAGAACGCTTTCTATTTGCATAAGTAGGTGCAGTGACAGCATCAAATGTCAGCACCATTGAGGATGTTTAAAATTATTGAATCCCTACAGTGCAGAAAGAGGCCATTCAGCCCATCGAGGCTGCACCAAAGAGGATCCCATCCAGACCAACCCACCTCCCCCCACCCTACTCTTGTAACCCAGCATTTAATGGCTAATCCACCTAAACTGCATATCTTTGCACTGTGAGGAAGTCAGACCATCCAGAAGAAACCCACGCAGACACGAAGAGAATGTACAAACTCTAAACAGACAGTTACCCAAGGCTGGACTTTGAAGCCAGGTGCCTGGTGCTGTAAGGCAGTACTGCTAACCACTGAGTGACCATGTCCTCCCAATATGGCACAGTGTGTGACTAACTTGAATAAAGAAAATGAAGAAATTCAATTAAGGACTGAGCATAAGTACTTTATATTGAAAATAGCTGTTCCTTCATGCCACCTCAAAACTGGAGTGTGTGAGGATAAGTAATCAAAAGTAGTAAATCAGCACACTGCTGCTTTTGACCAAAGATTGTCAAGATTTGATTGGTTTGTATAAAACAAGCATAATTTCTCAAAAGTTTTGGTTGCTTCATCACATTGTTAATTCCCTGGATCCTTTCAGAAAGCTACTAACAATTGTCAATGCTCTGTATCCTGTGTACATTTCAGAATGTCTTAAAAATAATTTCCCAAATTTGAGAATTGCTGATGTGTTGCTGTACCTATGTGTATCAATTGCTTTGTGGTACATTGACTGAAGTGGTAGATCAATAGATTTTCCCAATCTGTCTGTGGGAAGCATTTGCTCAGCAATTCCTATCATACAATTTTCTTGATTGTTAGCTTAGACATTTAAATACAAGCAAAGTAAATAAAGCTGTAATTACAAACCTAATCGCCCTTGTTTTCAACCAGAAAATATTGACTATCTTCTGCGGAATCAAAATGATCGCCCTGACAGCGACTTTGGTGATGATCAGCATGATTATGATAGTGTAGCTTCTGATGAGGATACAGACGCTGAGTTACACCGAAACGCATCATCAGGCAGAAACAACCGAGCAAAGGTGAGAACTGAGATCTTCCATTTGGTAACTTGTATGATTTTAAATTGGATAAGTTAATGGAGGAACTTGAATTTAAAAATTACTTTTTTGTCCTTTTATTTAGTTTCTTAATTGTGAACAGCAGCAATATATGTCTATCCTCAAGTTGTCTCATTGCTTATTAGTTTTCAGAATGATGAACTGGAAACCTGCTTGCATTTCCTTCCTGTTTCAGCTGTTTATTGCCGTGACTAACCTAACAATGGTTACTCTTCTCTTGACAATATCAGTAGCTCATATTAAGATCACATGTTGGAGAATCAGTGTAAACCTACGTCCCTCCACCATAAATTAGCTTTCTGTGTTCTACATTGGTACGTTACCATGTAATACATGCATCAAATTGGATGGTCAGGGGAAAATCAAACAAGTTGATTGAATAGTAAAATGAGTCTTTTGTGTCAGTCAGTGATTGAGTAATTTGCAATCAATTAATTTTTGTAACTCTGTCTTTTCTGTGGAATAACTTTTAATTTATTTTTTGAGCAAGGAGCTTCATATGGAAACAACAAATATCTCATTTTGTTGCAGAGCTAAGTTTAATGTTTAGTTTATGATAGTGTACAACTTGATAGTGTTGGCAAAGACTCTAAAATATGTTTATATTGGAACTAACCATTGGCAAACTAATGCAACTTTGATTTTATGTTGATATAAGTTTCAGTTAACATTTTGGGCTGTGCTTTCTTCATTTTGAAACTAAGTTAAATTCTTCTGATACATGAGCTGAAAGATTATCTGTTAGATTTAGTACATATCTTTGCACAGTTTATTAATTTAATTTTCAAGTTGCAGAACCTTGGTCATTCTTGCCCCATGTGTAGTTGGTACACATCTTGCATTGATTTGATGAGTTGTATATCAAAAGATCTGCTAGAAGTTTTAATTTTTAATCCAAAAACAAGTTTGATGTGAATGGTGATTTGTACCAGCCTGTTGTCAGAGTATGTAAGAAAACTGCAATGAATTTCTTCGTCCTAGCACAGAATTACATTTTTTTCTTTTTTGCTGTTTTCTATCCTTTTCTATTTTAAGTTATATGCCAGCATTGGAGGTGCAGTGGCAGTCTCCCTGTAAAATTGCTGCTCTGTGTTGTAGGTGGAGGCAAATAAGTAAGTTAATGGCTATCTGAGCACTGATGGTGTAACATCTTGTCTCCAGTTGACCCAATTTGAAAAAAGCAGTAGTAGTTTGCAAATCTGGGTCACCTCTTAGGTGGTTTTCCAAATTCATTTTTGTGTTAAAAGCTTAGAAAAATTTTCCTGGATTGTGGTGCGTATATAGAGAGTTCCATTTATTCTACCTGTTTCTATTCTCAATGCTTTTGTGCTCCATTCTTCCCTTCCCCATCAAAATACTGATCTATTGAAATGTGATGTTCATAGAAGAGATCAGTTATTTAAATGTTGATGGAAATGCCAAGTTTTTAAACTGATCCCAGAATGAAGAGAACGTGTATATTGCAACATATTTCTACGTTGAGTCAAAAATCTTGCGAAACAGCAGGAAATACCATTAAGCTTGCCAGCACAAAGGTCTGTACTTTTAGTATTAACCACACACTTTTTTTGAGAAGTGTCATTTTTTTATAGTCTGGTGTGCAGCCAATGTCTAAATTGGAGATTAAGAAACTGATGCAAAACAGTGCTGCTTTTCATTATTCCTATATTGAGCATGATTGCAAGTGCTTTGTATTCGCTCCATTTCATTATTTAGTGTATTACATATTCTAGTTGCTAAATAGAATATGTCTCACAAGCTTCATGTCAGGCTATCTAAGTGCTGTCACTACATTTCAGTCATAACGTGTGTGCATATTTGTGCGTTCCCTGTTTATATTCTCTTTGAAGAAAATCTAACGGCAGCCTTTAAATTACTTCTACGTTTTGTAGGCTTTTGTGCACTTGAAGCTAGATTGCAATTGTCATCCAAATTCTCATTGCATTCTTTTTAGTGGAAAAGGGAGAGCTCCTATCCTAATTGTATGTTTAGCACATTTCCCAGAAACAGAGTTCTGATGTGTTATATTGCCTAATCGTTCATTCAAGTATTTTAGATGCAAGTTCATGTTATGGACCAGACCAAACCCCCTCCAAATATATCAAGGAGATAGCCTAGACCCTAATTTTCCTTATTTATAGGCAAGTGTAAGGTGCTGTGTTCTAGATGTAATTCAATTGGTTACACCACTCGGCTTTAAGCAAAGCAAACTTTATTAGAACATAGAACTGTACAGCACAGTACAGGCCCTTCGGCCCACGATGTTGTGCCGAACTTTTACCCTAAACTTAAGTCTATCTAACCTCCACCCTTACCTTATACTATCATCCATATGCCTATCTAACAGCCACTTAAATGCCGCTAATGAGGCCGACTCCACTATCAGCTCCGGCAATGCATTCCACGCCCCTACCACTCTGAGTAAAGAACCTACCTCTGATGTCTCCCCTATATCTACCTCCACTCACTTTAAAACTATGCCCCCTTGTAATAGCTACTTCCATCCTAGGAAAAAGTCTCTGGCTGTCCACTCTATCTATACCTCTGATCATTTTGTACACCTCTGCCAAGTCACCTCTCATCCTTCGTCGTTCTAAAGAGAAAAGCCCTAGCGCTCTCAGCCTTTCCTCGTAAGACCTTCCCTCCATTCCAGGCAACATCCTGGTAAATCTCCTCTGCACCTTTTCCAACGCTTACACATCTTTCGTGTAATGAGGTGATCAGAACTGGACACAATACTCCAGATGTGGCCAAACCAGGGTTTTGTATAGCTGGAGCATGACTTCACGGCTCTTGAACTCGATCCCTCTATTAATGAAAGCTAACACACCATACGCCTTCTTAACAACTCTATCCACCTGGGTGGCAGCTTTCAGGGAACTGTGAACATGAACCCCGAGATCCCTCTGCTCCTCCACACTGCCAAGAATCTTTCTGTTAACCCTGTATTCTGCTTTCAAATTGGTCCTTCCAAAATGAATCACCTCGCAGTTTTCAGGGTTAAACTCCATCTGCCACTTCTCAGCCCAGCTCTGCATTCTATCAATGTCCCTTTGTAACCTAGAACAGCCCTCCACACTGTCCACAACATGACCCACCTTCGTATCGTCCACGAACTTGCTAATCCACCCTTCCACTCCTACATCCAAATCATTTACAAAAATCACAAATAGAAGAAGACCCAGAACAGATTCTTGTGGTACATCACCTCGTAACTTCTGTCCATATTTTCCATGACTGTTATAAAAGTAACAGGATTATGATCGCTACCGCCAAAATGTCTCCTACCAACACGTCTGACACTTGGCCTGGTTCATTGCCAAGCACCTAATCCAAAGTGGCCTCTCCTCGTGTTGGTCTATCTACATACTGTGTCAGGAATCCTTCCTGAACGCACTGGACAAAATCCGCTCCATCTAAACTATTACAACTAAACAGTTTCCAATCAATATTTGGAAAGTTGAAGTTATTCTTACTGTACAGTTAAAATACAAATAAAAGAGGAATTGGTCTAACTTTATCTCTGTTGGAAAACTTAACAGAATAATAGTTTATTTAACAACTAAACAGCAACTGTTCCAATACAGTAACATCCCATAAATACACCCTGGGCAAAGGCAAATTCAGTAAAATAGATTGTTTTCCATGCAATGGTTCTCCAGTCCAGGATGAAAGAACATTAAGAGAAAATTCTGGCAGAGATAAAGAGAGAACTCCCAAGTGTTTTGCTGTAGAAGGGAGAGATGTATGGCAGCTTCAAAATGCCAACAACTGCCGAAAGCCAAACTAAAACCCTGGTTCTATGGGCGTTTGATTCCACCCATTCATGCTGCTCCTATTCCAAAAAAACCCGAAGCCTTACAAGCTGTTTACTTTATTGGCTTGGAACAGACCACTTGGTGCCTCAGTCTCCAACTCTCTATTTTAAAACAAAAAGGACGCAATACACCTCTTAAAGCCATTGTATTGTCACATTCAACAAGAAACATGTAAGAGGAGGCTTTCAGGTGATATGTTGTAATGTGTGGGATCAATTCCATATGCAGTCAACTATAGCTAATTCTATTTATGGAATGTCTACGAGGTGGCTTTTTGGAGCAGCTTGTGGGGGAGCCCATTAGAGAACAGGCAATACTGGATTTAGTGTTGTGCAATGAGGCAGACTTCATAAGGGAGCTTATAAGGTGAAGGAGCCCTGAGGAGGCAGTGATCATAATATGAGTGAATTTACTGTGCAATTTGAGAGGGAGAAGATAGAATCAGAGGTAATGGTATTATAGCTGAATAGAGGCAACTACAGAGGCTTGAGGGAAGAGCTGGGCAGAATTGACTGGGAGAGGAATCTAGCAGGAAAGACAGTGGAACAGCAATGGCAGGAGTTTCTAGGAGTAATTCGGGAGACACATCCCGAGGAAAAAGAAGCATGGTACAGGGACGATGAAGCAACCATGGCAGATTAGGGAAGTCAGGGATAGTATAAAAGCAAAAGAGAAAGCATATAATGTGGCGAAGAACAGTGGAAAACCAGAGGATTGGGAAGCTTACAATGACCAAAAGAGGGTAACAAAAAAAAAATAAGGAGGCAGAAGATTAAATATGAGGGTAAGCTAGCCAGTAATATAAAGAAAGACTGTTAGAGTTTCTTTAGGTATATAAAGGACAAAAGAGAGGCAAAAGTGGACATTGGACTGCTGGAAAATGACGCTGGAGAGATAGTAGTGGGGAACAAGGAAATGGCTGAGGAACTGAATGATTACTTTGAGTCAGTCATCACAGTGGCAAACACGAGTAATATCCCAAAAATTCAAGAGTCGGGGGCAAAGCTAAGTATGGTGGCCGTCACCAAGGAGAAGGTGCTAGAAAAGCTGAATGGCCTGAAGGTGGATACATTACCACGACCAGATGGACTACACCCCAGAGTTCTTAAGGAGATAGTGGAAGCATTAGTGGTGATCTTTCAAGAATCACTAGAGTCAGGGAGAGTCCCAGAGGACTGGAAAATTGCTAACGTGATACCCCTGTTTAAAAAGGAGTCGGGCAAAAGACTGAAAATTACAGGCCGATTATGCGTGGGTAAGATTTTCGAGTCCATTATGAAGGATGAGACTTCTGAATACTTGGAAGTGCATGGTAAAATGGGGTAAAGTTAGCATGGCTTCATCAAGGGGAGGTCGTGCCTGACAAATCTGTTAGAATTCTTTGAGGAAGTAACAAGCAGGTTAGACCAAGGAGAGCCAATGGATGTTATCTGCCTGGACTTCCAGAAGGTCTTTGACAAGGTGCCATACAGGAGGCTGCTGAATAAGATAAGGGTCCATGGTGTTAGAGGCAAGATGCTAGCATGAATAGAAGATTGGCTGTCTGGCAGAGAGTGGGATTAAAAGGGTCTTTCTCAGGATGGCAGCTGGTGACAAGTGGTGTTCCACAAGGGTCAATATTTGGACCACAACTTTTCACTTTATACATTAATGATCTAGATGAAGGGAGTGAAGGCATTCTGGCCAAGTTTGTAGATGATTCAAAAACAGGTAGAGGGACAGATAGTATTGAGGAGATGGCGAGGCTGCAGAAGGATTTGGACAGGTTAGGAGAGTGGGCAAAGAAGCGGTAGATGGAGTACAACGTGGGAATGTGAGAGGTCATGCACTTTGGTAAGAAGAATAGAATCATGGACTATCTTCTAAATGGGGAGAAAATTCAGCAGTCTGAAGTGCAAAGAGACTTGGGAGTTCTAGTCCAGGATTCTCTCAAGGTAAACTTGCAAGTTGAGTCCGTAGTTAGGAAGGCAAGTGCAACTTTGGCATGTATTTTCAGAGGACTTGAATATAAAAGCAAGGATGTACTTCTGAGGCTGTAAGGCACTGGTCAGGCCACATTTGGAGTATTGTGCGCAGTTTTGGGCCCCATATCTCAGGAAAGATGTACTGACCCTGGAGCGGGTTCGGAGGAGGTTCATGAGAATGGTCCTTGGAATGAAAAGCTTAACATAAGAGGAATATTTGAGGACTCTGGGTCTATGCTCGATGGAGTTTAGAAGGATGAGGGGGAATCTAATTGAAACCTACAAAATACTGAATGGCCTGGACAGAGTGGATGTTGGGAAGATGTTTCCATTAATAGGAGAGACTAGGGCCTGAGGGCACAACCTTAGAGTAAAGAGAAGACCTTTTAGATCGGTGATAGGGAGAAACTTCTTCAGCCGGAGAGTGGTGAAACTAAGGAATTAATTGCCTCAAAAGGCTGTGGAGGCCAGGTCATTGAGTTTATTTAAGACGGAGATAGGTTCTTGATTGTCAAGGGGATCAATGGGTTACGGGGAGAAAGCGGGAGATTGGGGTTGAGAAACTTATCAGCCATGATTGAATGGTGGAATAGACTCTAGGCTGAATGGCCTAATTTCTGCTCCTATGTCTTATTGTCTCATGGTTTTATGTTTCAATCGCAAGTAGGAATTTACCTTGTTTTTTGTACATACCTTTTTATTGCTCGAGAACAATGGTACTCAAACTTCTGTGCTTCCTTCAGGAACCACCAGTCCCCCATATGCCCATATCAGCGCAAGTTTATTTTTTTTCCTCCTTTAATGCCTAAGTGTTCTACAAAACGTACAAATTAAATTAGACATGTACAGCTTTAACAATGTATGGTATTAATGTATTACTTGTCTTTTATGTGGTGTATGAGCTTGTTTGTTCAAGCATAGGTGTGTGATGTTTGCAGTGACTGCATTCTAAACAAAGGCACTGATAATACTTTGTCTTCATTCCAGTGATTGGTGATAATCTACCTAAACATTAGTAAGTTGTAGCAAAGGCTAGCAAAACTTTGACAGCCTCTCAAACAATCACTAACTCTCCTCGGGTTCCACAAATAATCAGCTCCCTGACCCCTCAGATCAGACACAATGTCTAGAATTGTGCATGTGGTCCACATGAGGCAGTTACTTAATGGGTCTCTTGGAAGCACCATGTGAGTAGGTAACTTCAAAAATATCATTGCCAGTCTCTCCATGTTCTCCTTTATCTCTACAGCTTAACTACTCAAATGTGAGGCGCACCATCCACATCTGGATTGTAAACTGTTAAACTTGGACAGTTTGCAGACAATTGAAAAAGAAAATTGGGTCAGGAATTTACACCCACAGCACACAGCTGCCTTGAAATTCCCCTAAAACACACAGTACCCTAGAATGAAATCTAAACATTATTCTATGACTGATCAAGTTTAGAGAGATACCTCAACGTGTTTTCTTGAGCTAAGAGGGAACTAGAAAGGAAAGGCTCAGCAGAAGAGAATGAAAGCAGCCAGTTAAAAAGAAGGGTTGTGAATTAGGATAGCAGTTTTATTCCCACTCACCTGAATGTATATATGCCTGCTTTAGCAATGACCCAGTTATTTTTACAGCTGGTTTCAATGACGTTAAAAGCCCTGAGTTTCTAAGCATTATTGCTGTTCAGTGTTTTTAACAAAAAATTCTTTTTGATTTTAAGAGCATGGATTCGTCCGATTTATCAGATGGCCCCATAACACTGCAGGAGTATTTGGAGGTGAAGAAAGCTTTGGCTGCTTCGGAGGCCAAGGTTCAGCAGCTAATGAAAGTAAACAACAATCTAAGTGAGGAACTGCGCAGACTTCAAATGCAGGTGAGTAATGCAAATGATTCTGGTCGCTAAATGTGTGGTTCACTTTTGTTGATTTAAGAGTAAATATCGCAGAATTTTAAATAACATTTCTGTATGTTTTTTTTTGTTTTGTTTGCACAAATATAAAACATTAATGCTGCTGTTTTTGCTTCTGGATGTATTGAAGAGCCAATTAGTTTTGTGATAGTGCCATTAAATCATTTATGATGACGTTAAACAGAAAACTGAATAAAAACAGGATTCAAGCCTATGGCAGATTGATTACATCAAGAATTGATAAGTTAATATTTTGTCTAACTTCTACAGATTACACAAAATGTGGATCTTTCTGTCGATTTAATTTGACAAATCAGCTTTTGTAGAAATCACTGTTATGAGTGCAACTTTTTCTACAGTAATTCTACAGAAACAGCCTTTTATTGCGTGTATCAGTAGTTTTGCTTGTACTTGGAGTGGAAAAGGCTCATCTGCAATGCCTTGTGTCTTGATTATCAGAACTTAATATAGCACTCAAGTTGGACCCTGACCAATAGTTTGATCCTGATTTCATTTGACTAGTGATCAATTGCTTTTGTAGTTACATTTTGCTATCTACCGTGCTATTACTGCTTTCCATTGGGTAGAAATATTCAGCTCTCTTTCCACTTAATTTTTCTGTTCCAGTATCATGCAGAGAGTGTTTGTGTGTGCATTGGTTACTGTCCCATTCTGTGTGTTGTATACTTAATGCAATAAGTTTGATCTGCTCTCTTATTTTTTGCCTAACTTACTTGTCCATGCTGCTTACTCCAATTAGATTGTTCTTCCCAGTTTGATATTAAGTTCAGGTAAATAAGATCACTGGGTGTCTCCCTCCACTGTTGAGATTGCTACAACATGTGTTGTTTCTCTGGATAATGTAACTTAAATTCCTTGCACCCTCCACCCCAGATGCATTCTGCTTCTGAGTCCCAACATGGGCTGTATGTAGGCATCTGAGTGCTGCTGGCTCTAAAACCATTGAGCAGTTAAGTTCACTGTGTACTCTATGCAGCAAGTCAGTGGACTAACCGCAGTTCTCGCCATGTTTCAGAGTTGATAATCAAAAGATAAAACTGCTTCCGTCCCTTTGAACATGAACATAAGTTGCTCATCTACTGCTAGCACTTGAAAATCATTCCTGCACCTGCAAGCTCATCCCTCTGAATTTTCCCACTCTTGACTGTCTGTCTTTCTTTCTCTCTCTGCCCTGACCTTCCTACAATGTCCCATTAATACCAGATGTATTGGTTTTCTTGCCATCTGGCTATATCAGCTACTTGCATGCGAACCTGTTAAGTTTGAAGCCAATGCATGCTGCTAGCCCTTTGCATGTCTTCCTGTTGACATCATTTGCTCCATTTTGGTTCTGTAACTTTCACACTGTTTAATGTTGACTGGAAGTGCTTGATGTGAAATTGAAGCAGATATTACTTGGCCAGCAAAGTTGAGCCTTTTCCAGCTGCGATAGTTTGCCTAACATTAAGGAAGAAGTTCAAAGCATTATAAAGTTTAAGCAATTAGAGCCCAGTGCTGTCGGATTAGTATACAGACTCAAATTCAAAGCAATGTTCATCAACTTATTGTCTTTTGTAATCAAGCATGAAGAATGAGTAATTTGACTACTTGTTTTCCTGGGTATTAGTACGAAATCTTAGTTGCCTTTATTAAAGTAATTCTTTCTATGTACAAGGATCCAAATGGGTCTAAGCTGTTAAGATTAAAGTTTCACCACTGGCAAAGTTAACGTGGAAAAAAACTTTGGTTTCAAAATCTTGCCATCACTGGCAAAAAAGGTACAAATTTACTGTACATGAGAATATTGCATTTGTTCTGATGTCGTTGTTAGTTTTTGTACTTCCATCAACTTACCAACTTCTTTGCAGCATTCTTAAAAGCCCAGCTGCTACATACATAACTAATATCTAATGAGACTTGCAATTCACCAAGACTTCCTTAGACCTTCCAAATCACTAACACACAGAAGGAAAAGGGCCTGGGAATATGTCCACCTGCAGATTCCCATCCAAGCCACTCACCATCCTGACTTAGAAATATAGCATCATTCTTTCAGTGTCACAAGGTTAAAATCCTGGAACTCCCTCCCTAATGGCATTGTGAGTACTGCAACGGACTGCATTGGTTCAAAAAGGCAGCTTAGCACATCTTCTCAATGACAACTAGGTATGGGCAATAAATATTGGCCCAGCCAATGAGGCCCACATCCCACGAATGAATTTTTTTAAAAAGTTTAATTATAGGAGATAGAAGTATCATGGAAATGACCACACAGAGGATGTGCCTTCAATTAATTTATAGGGCAGCACTGGTTTTGTCAAATGTGAGGACCTTTAAACTTCTTTCCATTCTCATTAGTTGGAGAAAATCAATTATAAATTTTGTTCAAGATTTAATTTTGCAGTGCAGTGGCCATTGTGGAAAATTAGCCAGTTTTCATATAAAAGTCCAGTAAGCCATTATTTTTAGTGCATGCTCTCAACTTCAGAAAATCTGTTTTGTGTATACATTATGGTTTAGTTAACCGTGCTTTTAGCACTTTTGCTAAATTCAGTTGGTTGATGTGAATAAAATTTGTTAAAACAATCCCCTCCTTCCATTCCAGCAACACATACTACTTTCTCCTGTTTACTGTAATATTGAAATGGCACTGTACAAGTGACAGAGAGTATCCTTAAGTCATGACAGGCTGAAGTGCAAAGTGTTCTCTACAAGAAAAAAAATTCTACCATGAAAACAACCTGGTCTTATGCAGTAAATTTTATTCCTGGCAGAATGCTGCAAATAGATATAGGATAGTTGCCAGTAGTTTGGATTTTTGAGAGGTTAATTATTTCCAGCTAATGGTCTGGAAGCAGCACAGTGCTGCTGATCTCACAGCTGCATCCTGGAATAGATTTTTGAGATGATACGTAAAGGCCTGTTTAGCTCAGTTGACTAGATAGCTAGCATGTGATTCAGAATAATGCTACAACACAAGTTAAATTCCTGTTCCAGTTGAGGTAGTCTTGGGATCTGCCCCTCACCCTGATTCTAAGAATGGAAGACAATGGCAAAACCAAGTCACAAAAAAAAACTGGCAAGATGAACAGCTCAGGACAAGGTGTTGGCAGACAATGAGTCATACTTTTGAAAGAATAGACAGTAATGAGTATGATAAAATGTCATATTGCAGTTTTTATAAAAATGACTTTACACTTAAAGGAGTATTTTTGAGTTCACCACAGGAATATTTTTAAGTGAACTGAGTTGGTGTAACAAAATCTATTGTTTCACTGTAGCACTTTGGCCACCAGTTAACGTACCACATTTTCAATATACTTCACATTTTTCACATGACTAAGTTTACAAACATGATTTAGCAGAAGAATACAAAAGCAAGAAAGTTATGGTGAATCTTTATAAAACAGTGGGTCACCCTCAAGTATCGTGTCCAATTTTGGGCAGCATATTTTAGAAAGGACCTGGAAACATTGGTGTAGGTACAGAAAAGATTAATGAGAATGATTCTGGGAATAAAAGCTTTTAGTTACATGGTTAGATGGGCATAGTTGGGACTGTTATCCTTAGAGGTGAGGAAGTTGAAAGGAAATTTGACATATAAAATCATGAGAGGTCTGGACAAATTAGATGGGGAGAAAATTTTGAGAACCAATTTCAAGTGATTGACAAAAGAATTGAAGGTGATGTCAGGAAAAGCTATTTTTGTGCAGTGAGTGGTTAGTGTCTGGATTGCATTGCTTGAGAGTGGTGGAAGCAGATTTGATCGTGGCTTTCAAAGGAAGTAAGACGATCGTCTAAAGGGAAAACCATTTTTGGGAAAAGACTGGGGAGTGAAGTCAGCTGAGTAGTTATTGCAGAAATTTGGTACGAACACTATCTCAGTGGCCTCCTACGCTGTAACCGTTTTGCAATTCTTTATGTGCCATGAATATTGGTCATTTTTAGTTTTAGTCGCAGTATTTGTACAATATCTGTTTAATTGCACTTAACCTGTATTCAAAGCAATGTATAACTGTGATCCACAAATTTATAAATCATTCCTCAAAGGCAGTGTTCACTTTGGAGAATTTGGTTACCAAACTCCTAAGCTTTGGTGTAAATTAAAATTTGGGTCAGATGCAATAAAGTACTAGACTTATCCCATGAGCCAACCTAAAAAATATTTAGGCAAGAACATTAATGCTGCTCATGTTGGTAACTTGGAACTGAATTTGCCCTAGTTGCACACTAAATTGCTTATGAACAATTAATTTTTGTATAACATTGCAGTTTTGAGCATCGCTAGAGTGTATGCAAATAAGATACACCATGGATATCTAACTGAAATGTGAATATTCCAGCAGGTAGTCTTTATAAATAGACTTAATAAATTAACAAGTTATTAAGCAGATTTAATGTCTATTTATTTTAACTATTTTGGTTCTGTTTAACTGCACAACCTTTCTTCTAGCATTCTAGTTTTCTTTTAGTTATTTTGGGGCCTGGGACTAAGATCATTGCTTTTTAAGAACTTGAACCAAATGGCATCCTTCTATATTTTAAATAAAATGACTTCCTCCATACTTAATAGTGACTAATTTAGTTTTATCCCTTGCCTACCTTGATCACCTGTTCTTATGACATGATCAATTTGCTTGTATTTCATGTTGGAAATTGAGAATATAAATGTGTCCCTTTTAACAATTTTGCTTTACAGTATTTGATGCTTCACAAACTTTCTTCAGATGGTAACAGGCAATGCAGCTGATTTGGCCTGTCGCACTGGACAGAAAAAAATTGGTTATGATGGAATATTTGTGCACAACCATGGGAATATTTAGTAATCATTGATTGCTGAAGATGTAAATATGGATATGAAATATAAAATTATTTCATCACATCCAAAGTCCACAATCCTAGTTCTGTACATGTTCCTATACTGTATGTTGCTCCCACTAATTTTAATAAAACAAATGTTTAAATTGTGCATGAGGGTGGGTCCATACTCAACATTGCATTATTGTTTTAAGGTGTTATGGATCCATTTTTGATTGCATTCTAGATTAACAAGCTACAGACAGAAAATGCACAAATGAAACAACAAACACCTAGTTTGCATCCGTCACCAACTACCAGTGACCGGCAGGACCTTGGTCCCCATGCAAGCACAAGTAGACGTGATCGGCAAGCCGTGTCCATGTATGAAACCAGATCTGGACAGAAATCCTTTGGTCAAACTACTGATGACATTGCGACAAGACTTCAGTCTTTGGATTGCAATGTGAGTTAATGCTTTACAATACAGATTTCATTTCAAAGTGTCTTCATAATTTTTTTTCAGCATGTTGAACTGCTCTATCCGTATGAAAAGACTATAATATCTGTTTGGTATAGGCACCAAAAACGGTAGTGCAGTAACTCTGTCTCATTTTTATGACTCCAAATTCTGACAGAAAAGGTTTCTTTATTTTCATTAACAGATATTTTATCTTCTAACCCGAACTGCAGTACAGATTTCTGATTATAATTTGTACAGATGTATGCTTTATGTACAGATGAACTATTGGACAATTCGTGCTCAGCATTTAAGTCAGTATAACACTTTTATTTATGTGATAAAGTGGCCATAGCTAATATACATGTGGGAATTGTAAACCGTTCCATCAGGAAAAAGATTTGCAGAGGTTTGTAGCATTGAAGAACCAAATTTACAGTTGTTGCAAGCAGCACTACTCTTGGCCCTAGCTTTTGTGCTCAGTTTACGAACAGAATACTTTCTTATTTTGGCATTCCTGTGTTATAATCTGTAAAATCAAGATATGATCCATGCAACTATCAGGTTTATGCAGTGTGTTCAAGTGCAATTAAATTTTTGTTTCACTTCTGTTTTCTTGTTAGAAACCACTGTATCTAGATTCATTTAACTGAATTTAACTATCTAGCATTGGCTTGCTTAATTGAATTTAATTATGTAGTTAAGCTCTTTTTCAATTAAGGAAATCTCATTGCTTTTTCAAATTATAACTTCTTTTAATTCCTAACATTGGTTTGACCAGAAGTGTTTGAGACAGTTATCATGAAAGTTGCTGTCTAAAGTCCTTGAATTGGCTCTCTCCTGTTTTGGCTAGGGAAAAATAAATGTTCTAAATTTTGAAAATGAACAAAGTCCAAATCCCCATTAGGCTTCACTAATTATCTCAACATATTTAGAAATCTACATTGTGGCTATACTCGATCTAGTAACTAGAACAAAAGCTAGTGGAGTCCATCAGAAATATACTGATAATTAGCAGATCAGAGTCAGTCACTTCTAGGGTTGATGCAATCAGAAAACAAAGTTTGTACGAAAATAACTGCTTTGGAGACATAAATATCTGAAGATGTGCATTTTAAAATTTGAATCAAATTGTATTGTCTTTAAGATATTTGAAATCATGAATTTTAGATTTGCACATACTCATTATCGATGTGCCAAAAATTTCAAGTAGTTCAAACAATTTTTCTAAAAGCATTTTCATCTGATAATTGCTAATAGCTCAGAACATCTACAAAAGTGATCAAGCTTAATTAAACAGATCATGACAACATAATTAAGTGAATTAATTGTGTGTGTTCACTGTCGTTTTTGAGAAAAGATAAATGAGGGAAGTCACGTTGATTCATCGCAAAGTTTTGTGTGAATGTTGCCTCATTTGTGCTGTTTTGTTTCAGTAGTTCAGTATGCATGTTTCATTAACAGAATTCATAATCTACTAGTAGATCTGACTTAAGATGACTGCTTTTATTTGACTTCTTCTGCATGAGATTGTTTAACCATTATTTATCTACATAATGCAAGTTGGCTTTAACAAGTTACATGCATGGTTTATTTTTTAAAAGTTCATTAATGTCAGTGTGCATGCCATTGTTTACACTGTCCCTTCCATGTTACAGATTCGCAGGGGTGTCTCCGTGACCTCTGTACCCTTTCCCTTCTCTCCGCTGCATTCCTGTTCACAGGACTGCGGCAGATCCGTGGTTAAGTACCATCTCAGTTGGGCTCAAGTAAGAAGGGGCAGAAAGGATACCAGCAAGTGTTCTAGGAGTATCCATGCCTTTTGCATGGATTTTGCTCTGACTATAATCTCTGCTTTTCTTTTCACTTCAAAAATGGGGAGGTTATTTTTTGGAATGCTTAGTTGAATATATCAAAAAAAGGCCTTTCAAACAATATTTTTCTTGAATTTTGGAACGAACTGCATAATTGAAAGTGCAACTGCACATTGTAAATATGTTTCAATGCAATGTTGACAAATTCATGAATATAAATATGCTCTATTTTTGTTATACCATGGTTGTAACTTTAAATTTACCTCAGAAGCATTAGCACAGTAGGAGCAACTTGATCGGTCATGCAGTGCTAGCTTTCTCATGGAATAACCACCAATGGAAATCCACCATTTTCGGACTTCCAGTGGGTTATAATGGAACTTATACAGTCAGTAATTTGATACAGAAGCAAATCCTGTTGTCAAGTTGACCTGCATGTAATGTAAATTGGCAACTTTGCATGAAATCAAATTCATTCATGGTAGAGTTGAATACAAACTTGGTCATTTGAAAAGTGCTTCAGAAGCTTTATGCTTAGAGCACATCACTGAAACTGGCCGCAAAAATTCTGCTGTAAACTATTTGTTAATACAATATGTATTAAAAAAGAAAATTAGATGTTGGCGACTTACTTTCTGAGAGATGTTCACACCAGTTTTGCTAATTAATTTATTTGGCTAATAACATGGCTGGTTTCTGAAAGACAAAGCAATAAAGCCCTATTCCCCAAAATCTTCAAAAGTATTTGTGTTAAATAGCCTCAAATCAATTTTCAACTGAGAAGCTATTTAGTTTGGCAGTTGAGTGCAGGATAAGGAGGTTAACGGTATGCATAATCATAATAGTAAAACTTCGCTGTTAGGAATGAAATCAGGAAGCACATTTTGTTTCAATAAAGTGGAATACAAAGTTTAGATCTCTTTGCCTCCCCACGTCTTAAAAAAAGGATGCAAGTTCAACTGTTTTCAAGATAGAGTTTGTAAGATAAGAGCATGAAAAGATGAGTAGAGGTGTTTTACTGGAATTGAGATTCATATGCTCCCATTTTATACATTCTTGCATACTGAGGGGATAAAGAATTTATCATTAGACAATGATTTACAGGCTAGATTAACAATTTTTACAAAACTTGAAAAAAACTATACAGAATAATGCTGCAACTTTTTAAACAAAATCTCAAAAGTATATCCCATTTAGTTTGAGTTGTGACTGTGAAGTTTTTCTGTAGCTCTAACATGTCTGGTTTAGAAGTGGTCTAAACGCTAAATAAGGATTGCCTACAGTCACAAAGAAGCTACATAACGAAATTAAATGAGGAAAGAATAAGGTGAATACAGTGGGTATGCATTGTGCATTCCAAAAGATGAGCCCCTCTTGCTCAATTGTTACTATTAACACTGCTAATTTAAATAATGCTTTCCTTTTTAACAGTCTTAACATCTTTTCACACTTGAATAACATGCGAATAGCATAATGACCTTTGGTGATCATATTTTGTCAAGCAAGGCCATTTCCCATTCAAGCATTCTACTACTTTTTTGGTTTGTGCTGACTATTCCTGTTTCCCATGTGTTAACCCTTTGAGTACTGCTTTTCTCCCCTCTCAGCCATGTTGAGACACAGATTTTGTAAATTTAAATAAAAGCAGCTGATAAATTGTTATGTTTTAATAGCAGGTATGGAAACTATTAACTAAAGCATATTAAAATTTAGCATCTGTTTTTTTATAGTCTAATTTATAAAAAGTCTTTGGGGGTGCAGGAGATCAATGGTAACGTGGCTGAACAAAATCAGCAGTGGGTCAAATTACTGAAAGAAAATATTCAAGAACTTACTGTTGCCCACAGAAACTCGGGATGCCTTTCTATTCATCAAAAAATGTTTTTTCTTTCCTTGTGAGTGGCTTTCTTTTGTTTTGGTGCCTGATTCTCAACCTGACTCTCAACTTTTTAACTGATTTGGTAGCAGTTAATGCAGGTAGTTACCTTTCCCTCAGATACTTTTATCCATTTTCAATTTACAAAATCTGAGTCAAAATTTAAGTTGATCTACTTAAAAAATGCAGAATTGTTCTACTCCTCAGAGGCAATGGTGCTGAAATGGTTAGAACCTTTTCATGTTTCCATTAGTGGGGTTTATTGTAAGTTCCCACCAAATTTTGTAGAACTGAAGGCGCTAGAATATCTAATGCAGAGGAGACCTTGCATTTACATCTCAACACCATCTTCTCAGTGACAATAAATGCTGGCCTTGCCAATGACACTTATGTCCCATGTACAATAAAAGAATAAATTTGGAAACTTTAATTGCTCGTGTCCTCAAAGGGTTAAATTGGCATTTATTTGACATTTTTGAATGGGTATGTTACATCAGACTCGAATACTGTCCTTGTAAAGTAAAAAGGTGAATCTTTTAATCATAGAAAACTGCATGAAGAAGGCATCATGCATAATGGCAGATGGTTCTGAGATCTCATGGTTCAAGGATAGTAAACCTTTGTTTGCAAAGCTTTGCTGAATCAAGATTTAGTTGAGGCTTGGAGTTGAAGGTGCCTTGACTTTAATCCTTTGGACTAGAAATTTGGAGAAACAAAAGAAATCTGAACAGGAGATCAAGATATTGCAGATTCTGGAAATCTAAAAGAGAAGCAGAAAATGTTGGAAGCACTGAACAGGACTGGCAGAAACTGTGGAGAGAGAGAGAGAGAGAAAGAGTTGACATTTCAGGTAGTTGACCTTTCAGAATACTAGAGAGGTCACTGACCTGAAACATGAATGTTTTCTCTTTCCACAGATGCTACCAGACCTCTTGAATGTTTCCAGTATTTATTTTAATCCTGGAAGCATCCAGTTCAGATTTTTTAATCTATTTTCAAGTTTATATTTGAATCCCCAGCAGTCTTGGTAAACTGTATTCCTTACAAAGGAGTGGAAGTTCTAACTTGTGTTGCCAATTCATTGGTTTAATAAATCATTGCATTCACAAAACCCTAATAATTTTAATCAAGTCTTAAATTTTACATAAAATAATATAAAATGCACCAAGCATGATAGTTAACGGGGTAAGTTTGCTGTTACAGGAAGCTGCAACATTAAGTTTAAAAGAGAGCTACTTTTAGCTATCGGAAAAATCGTATTCTCAATTTGATGTTTTTGGAAGTCTTTTTCCAGATATAAACAAATTATTCTCATTTATAATCTCTCCTTTGTGTAAAACTGTATTAATTAGCCAAATTGTGTGCATGTGCATTTTTATTCTTGTGTGTTCCAATTCCCTAATTTTTGAAAAGGAAATGCAAGACAGAACACTATGAAGGAGACAGCATTTGGATGTTGTTTTCCAGTGTCATCAAAATTCAATTTTTTTGAAGATTTGGAGACATATTTGTTGGTTTTTGTCTAACAATTACTGATTTGATTGTCTGTTTTCAAATACATTACCTTGAATATTAACACAAAATTGATAAGCTTGATAGGCTTATTTGTTTTTCCCATTCCCCCCTCCCTTCAATGTATGTTCGGTCTTAAATATGCAAATTGTACAGTCTGTGACTGCAGAAATCTGTCTGCCTTTTCATTATGAAACCACAGACTTGAAGAGAGGACTTAATTTTAAACTTAGAATTCAATGCTTATTGCTCTATGGAAAACTTAGTAATGAGAAGAAGGGAAAATATTCAAATCTACAGCTAGCTTATTACACACTGATAGAAAACTGTGATTTATTGGAACCATTTGCCATAGTGTAGTTATTTCCAAATTTATTAAATCTTAATCTCTTCTGAAGAATGCATGCACTTTTATTACTTCTCTGTTAATCCCATAACTGCTGACTCTTTGGGTGCAAGGATATGTCAAGAAGTTGAACATATCTAAACTGTTCTTCACTGTGTATGCCAGTAAGAGTTTAATTGTAAAACTTGTAATTCACAACATTCAAAAGGTTGAAAAAGTCTAATATTTCAGAGTTATAATAGATATTGCTAGAGCATCCTTACTATGTCGGAATTGTTTGAAATTAAAACAGCCATTCAAGAACTGCCATTAAGAATTGGATGTTCTGAAGTCATATCTAGTTCACATTTCCACAGCAATTTCCAGTTACATTCGATAGTTGGTTAGATCCACGCTATTCATTGAAGTGCTTCTAATACAGCTGGCAAATTTGCACTTTGCAAATATCACTTGAATTCATATATTTTTTTAAATCATTGAAACTAATCTCTCCCTATTTGAAATGAAGGAAGTATATAATTGATGTGAGTGAGAATTTGCTGATTCTCTATCCTGAAGCCTCCCCACCCCATCCCCATCCAAGCCACTCTACCTAACAGCCTCATTGATACAAACTAGTGCTGCCTTTGAAATTTTGAGACTAGTATCCCTTAATTGACCATCGAAAGATAAAGCCAGCGGATGCATGGGAATATCACTACCTGCAAGTTCCCCTCCAAGCCAACCACAGGTCTGACCTGGGAATGTATCACTGATCCTTCAATGTTACTGGGTCAGAAATCTTACAGCTCCCTCCCTCAAAAGCATTACAAGTGTGCCTATACCAAATGGACTATAAATGTTCAAGAAAGTATCTCAGTGCCACTTTGTCAAAGGCATCTGGTGATGAGCAAAAAAATGTTGGCCCACCCAGTGAATCTCTCATCCCATGAATGAATACAAAATAAATTCCTTTGATTTTGTAAAGCAATCTCTTTAGTGCTGAGATTTTGATTTTATGTGGAAATCATACTCTGCATATTATTGATTTATATTCCTGATAATTTCCATAAAATTTTATAAATCTTGCAATCAGATGTGAATCTGATATCTAATTCAGTGTTCTTGCTTCTTTGTTTTTCATAGAATAGATCATAGAATCCCTACAGTGTGGAAACAGGCCCTTCGACCCAACAGGTCCACACCGAACCTCAGAGCATCCCACGCAGACCGATCCCCTTATAACCCACCTAATCTACACATCCCTGAACACTATGAGCAATTTAGCATGGCCAATCCACCTTTGCACCTCTTTGGACTGTGGGAGGAAACCGGAGCACCCGGAGGAAACCCACGCAGACACGAGGAAAATGTGCAAACTCCACACAGACAGTCACCTGAGGCTGGAAACGAACCCGGGTCCCTGGCACTGTGAGGCAGCAGTGCTAACCACTGTGTCACTGTGCTGCCCCTTGTGTCCCTTTTGTCCAGTTGCTGGTTATAATTTCATGAAATAATGAAATTAACTTTGCGAATGCGATTTTATTACAGGATTCTCCAGTCGGGCATTTGAAACCATAAAGCTATACTTTAGTCATTCATTATCCCAAATGAAATTATGGAGTTCATTTAAATGTAAAATGATCAAATAATTTTGTGTGTACTCAGTCTTTGAACTGCACTTGATAAAAGAGTCAGGTCTATTAAGTCAGCTGGCTTGGTGTAAAATTGGTTTGTAACATTTTTTGTTTGTTCCAGCTACTTGAATGTGGCTGTTTAAATTAGAAATGTATCTAAACACTGTATGAAGTTATTACAATTTTGACATTTTGCTTTTTAATCTAGTTCCAGATTAATATATAATAAAAGCGAGGTAGGAGATGGAGCAGTAATTAGTGAGGACAGACGAGTATGGGTGGGATTTTTGAGGAAATTATGACAGTATTGGAAGTTCAAATGCCATGTTTGAGGCTGTACTGTTTATAGTATTGGCTAAAATAGGAGCAAAAAAGGAAGTTGCATGATTAGGCATTTAGTGTTTAGCTTGTGAAAGATAAGATGGCTCCTTACTCTGATATTCCTTTTATACCTCATCACTTTCTACAGTTTTTATACTCAAAAATAAAGCCTGAAACAGCATTAGAATGTTTTTGTGCCTAATGGAGGTGCCAATTCCAAGTCAATATCAGTAGTATTACTGAACCTTCTGAATGCAGGTAGCAGTGGAGGGATCCTTTCTCAGTGCAAATTCTGCATATAAAGAACGAGCTGTGTTCATAGGGAAGAATTAGAGACCGCCTTTATTGAATCTAACTACCCTGTCATTCGTGAAAAGTTTTAAAAACCTTTAACTGCTGATTTTGAGCAGAATAAATTTGTTTCTTTCTTTTTCTTCTTTTTTCTTCCATGGGATGTGGATGTCATTGACAAGGCCTGCATTTGTTGTCCATCCTCAATTGCCCTTGAATAATGTGGCTCCCTAGGTCATTTCAGAGGGATGTCAAGAATCACTTTGCTGTAGGTCCAGAGTCACATGTTGGCCGGTCCAGGTAGTTCCTTCCCTGAAGAACAATAGTGAACCAGATGGATGTTTATGACAATCTTTGATTGTTTCACCCACCACTACTTTGACTAGCTTTTAATTCCAGATTTGTTTGAATTGAAACTCCACCCGAGTTGTTCTAGTCAGAATTGAACCCATGTCCCCAGAGCATTAACCTGTTCTTCTAAATTACAAGTACAGTGAATTTTTTATCACCCCACCATCTCCCCTTTACTCCTCAACTACTCCATAACGAAAATGCAGAATTATGAAGTCAAACTTCAATCACTGAATAGCAAATTTGGTCTGGCAGTTATTCTCGAAAGTTGTTTTCATGTTTGTCAATGGGAATTGGGATAATCTCTCAAATTCATGTTCTTTTAATGATTACGCAGGAGCATTTGTTCTAATAATAAGGCCTGTGGCATCAGCACATCATGTTGCATGCTCACATTTCATTTCCGATTTATAGGTATCCAAACTGGACAAACGTGGCAGTGGAACAGACAGTGACTATGACAACACCCAGACGAGTGAGCTGCCACTGGGGTGAGTAAATCTGACTGCAGCTAGTAATGCCTTGAAAATTGTGTTGAATTTAATAGTATTTAACATAGCATTTCCATCTTATGTGCATTTTGGAATTATTTCCTAAATCCAGTCTGAATAGGGTTTGTTTTTCCTGTTCTTCCTGCACAATTCTGTCTCTGTAGGATTGGAATCGTGCCATGACAATCTTCGAGTAGATAATAGAAGTGTACATTGCTTCTGCTTTCACAATTGTTTCTGTATGTCTCTGTTATGTTTTTAACAGTGTAGCTTTTAAAATATTGAAAGAAAAAGCATGGACAATAAGTGTTTATTTTAATTCTGGAAAACAGAGCATCAGTTAAGCTATAGAAGGGGGACAGTAGTTTTACAGTCCTGTCCTCTGTTATCATGCACATTGTAGAGGAAAAAACAATAGGAAATCTGGTTAATATTGTGTTATCAAAACCCCCACAAGCTTAAAAGTTTTAAAATATAACTTCTTTATTTTTAAAATATAGTGAAGCAACTTCTACAATAACTCAGTGTTTTACTGTTTCCCTGTCCAATATTCTTCTTTTTATTGAAGATTGTGACTCATTACATTACTGCCAGAGGAGTAAGCTCACTTCCTTAACAGCACATAGTACAATGATTTAAGGCAGCAGCTCGCCACTACCAATTTGAAGGCAAATAGAGGTGAACGATAAAAGCTAGTCATGCTAGTGATATCCACGTTCTATGAACAAATAAATAAGTACCTCTTCGCAAGAGCCTTCCTTCATATTTGAATACTGCCAGGTAGGCTGCAGAAAGCACTATAGCCTATGCATCCACAAGAACGCACATTAAACCAGGAGTCACATGAAAGCATTTGGGCACTAGCTAATTTTTAAAATTTAGAATATTCTTTCAGTTGCTTCATCAAAGCACAATGACGCCAAGGATAATCATGTTCTCACAGCTGTTAGCTGCTATGAGCAGCACGTGTTTGAACCAAATTTGAACTGTGAACATGTACACGGAGCAGGAGTAGGCTGTGCACTTCATGCATTTATTTACTTATTGGGTTGTCCTGACGTTTATAATGTCATCAAAATCTTCAGATTGTTCAAATGTTCCATTCTGCATAAATGAAGCAGGTGCATCCTTAGTTAAGGTATTTTATGAATTGTCCTCTTGCAACTCGGACTGTGCCCATTTGGACTTCAGCATGATCTGAGGACTTTCAGCAGTCTTTAGATTATTGAAATGTTTGTTGTATTAATTGTACAGACATAATTACCAGCTAAGTAGTCATACACTGTTTTTGCAAGGCTGAAGTGTCAAAATTTACTTTACACAGTGACTGTGCTGCTTTTGTGTTAAATTACAAGATGAAAAGTAATTGATTATTTTCTGGAAATTCTAGCTTCTACCAGTTCGTGACTGATGAAGGCAAGTATAAATTTGCCATTGCAAGATGAATTTCTTCACACCCTTTGCAGCCTTCTGAAATTTAAACTGAGGTATCCAGAAATCTCTGGTCATTGACACTTGTTCAAGTATGTACTCACTCACACAACAGCTTGCAGCCACCACCTATTAAATGCTATAGCCTAGGCTTTTTGGGTTCAGGTGACTCATTGCCATTTATGATATGATCTGAACCTTCAATCTAGTTACAGCCTTTGTAACACACACTCAGGCATCTGAATTCTATATGCACGTGATAGTGCGCTGAAAATTCACTCTAGGCACAATTCTGGTTACTGTTCTGCTATACTGTGTTCATGTTCAGTCTCCGTTTCCCTTATTAGAATTGCTGATGGGAAGATGGGAAGGGATGATGACTTCCACCTAGAATATGACGAACACGAGGGAGAATTAGATCCAAGCCTCCCCAGTACAGAGGATGTAATCCTTAAAACAGAGCAGGTCACGAAAAACATCCAGGAGCTTCTGCGAGCTGCCCAGGAGTGCAAACATGAAAGGTTAGTTTGGAAATCATTTAAATCTAGTTTCATTGGTGCAAGATGTACGTTATGCGTGACCAGTTATTAAAGACTACATTGAAAAAAGCTGGCATTTGACTATACTGGCTACCAGACAAGTGAAATAATCCTGCATAAAATAGAATCCCTACAGTGTGGAAACAGGCCATTCGGCCCAACAAGTCCACACCAACCTTCTGAAGAGCATCCCACGTAGGCCCATCACCCTACCCTATCCCTGTAACCCTGCATTTCCCATGGCTAATGCACCCAACCTGCACATCCCTGGACACTATGGGTAATTTAGCAGGCCGATCCACTGAACTTGCACATCTTTTGGACTATGGGAGGAAATCGGAGCACCCAGCGAAAACACGTGCAACGTGCAAACTCCACGCAGACAGTCATCCGAGGCGGGAATCGAATTCGGAGACCTGGCACTGTGAGGCATCAGTGCTAACCATTGTGCTACCGTGCCACCGTTTCAAGGGTACATGACTTTACTTAGTTAAGTATTTATATGCAATGGTTGAGAATCTTATATCAACTTTCCCTACTGGATAGCCAAACAGAAGAAAATTAACCATCAGTCTCCAGCTAATAATGTCCTAATACTCCTAAGTCAAGACCTTCCCATCTGGCTCCTGTATCACTTGTACCACTGACCATATTTTCAAATTTATAAGTATCTGTAGTTCTTTGTCTCTCTTAAACCCTTTAAAAGCTTCCTGCTGCCTTGATATTATTGCACTCTGAATACCTCTCTATGACTGTCTCCTTGACACTGGTCTTAGCTGGTTGTGCTCATAACATTCACAAGGCAAGTTCGTCGTTCCCTCTAATGGTTTTGCAACTTTCAGAGTAACCTCCTCATGGACCATCTTGTTGTCAATCTCATCCTTATTTGAAATCCTTATGTTAGGTCATCAGAAATCAGGGAACTAGCTTCATGTGTCCTCGAGATCACCGGCTCTACAACTCTCTCATCCACTCATTGAGAGACCACTGCTACATTCTTCAATCATCAATCAAAATCTGATGGGCCAAACTTTCCTCTAGTATTGCCAAAACTGAAGCAGTTGGTTTTGACTTCATGTATCTGACCTTGATCTTAGTAACCTCCTTGATTATACTTGAGATTGGATTAGCAAGTCTGAAACTTAAATGCACTACTCAATCTCAACTTCCTTGTCTTTGGGTCTCCCCATTGACCGTTTTCTTCTGCGTCTTTAATATTGCCAACCTGTACTCATAGTCCTTCTCTGATTTTTCTAATCCTCTGGTTGGCCTTCCTGCCTTGGTCTTCAATAAGCTTCAACTGTGTCAAAATGTCACAACCCATGTATTCACCTAAAAGAAAATTCCACATTCCCTTCACCTCCCCGTTATTGTGCAAGTCTAAGACCAACCCTTACTTCAATGGGTTATCATCCCTTGACAGCCTAAACCAGTCCAATTCTACCTTAGTTACTGTTCTTCCTTGCTTTCTTGCCACAGATTTTCTTATTGACACCCACTCTCTTCCTTTGGTCATTGGCTAATGCTTGTTTAACCATTATGCTTCAGACTGCTGGTACTACCTATCCAGTACCCTCTGCCTTGCTGCCTCTTTGCCTAGTTAAAAAAACCCATCAGTAAACCCTTGAGTTCAGTTTAGTTTTAGTTCTTTTCTGAGTTATTTCCTTTTTTCTTCTCTAGATCAGTGTATTATTTTGTTCATCTGACACTAAACACTTTGAGATTCTGTAACTGTGCACTTGTAGAAATAGAATTATAATATATTTACAATTAATGTAATAGTTATAAAATTATTTTATAACTTATAAGTTACTGTCTTAAATATTTTGATTATACAATGACACTTAATCTGCCTATTCATTGACAGTTTTGTACCATGTTCAGAAAAGATCCACTCTGCAGTCACTGAAATGGCTTCTCTCTTTCCAAAGGTAAGACTTAATTAGAATTCACCTGATTTAGAAACAGTTGAACAATCCATAACCCAAGCTTTAAGATTCTGCTCCTCCGTTGCTAAGTTAGTGCAGAATGGATCAATTTTTTGTGAAGAGATAGGCAGCAGAAGGGAAAGGTTTTTAGAAGTCCAAAAGAATGGATTTTCCAGACATTGTTCTAGAATCAACTGCAAGGCATCTTGTTTTCCTTACCTGATAAGTTTGCCACTTGGTAGAAGGAGCAGGCCAGTGGATGCAAGATGCATAAGAGATTGTAGAAGGGGTGTGAGGTCTTCAATCACAGGGTGGCTATTCAAAAGACTCCCTATGGTGGCCAGGGAGAAGGCACACATTTCTGGCCATGAGAATGCTGAACGCCATTCTGGGTATGAATAAACAACAAGCATTCTTTACTCCTGCCTGCAGCAGACATTGGTCTCTTAATGTATGCAGAAAATAGGGTTGGTGCCTGTTCGAAGTCTTCTGTTCAAGACTGGTTTGCCCTGTTAGAGCCAGCTCCATCGATGGTGGCACTGGAGAACTCTAAGCCAGCAGGTTGCCTGCTAATTAAAATAACTAAATGGGGAACTCAGAGGGGCAAGAGTGCTCGATCTAAATGCAGCTAAATAATGTTAAATGCAAAGTCTCTTTCATCAGTCTGATCAGTTTGTAATTTTATAATTTAAGTAACTCACTGAAATAAATAAAACCACTGACAGTGTTAGGTACATTCGGTTAAATTCAGCTAATGTCAAGTATAAAAGACAAGTAATTTGTTCTGACACAATGAGCAATGTTTTGGATTGTAAACTTATAGCAGTGAATCTTACTGTTGGTGCTACGCTTTAGAGTTTTCTAACTTGTGTGTGTTTTTTTCTCATAAATGACAGAAGCCTGCCCTGGACACAGTCCGATGCTCTTTGAGACTGCTAAATGCGAGTGCCTTCCGATTGCAATGTGAGTGCAGGAAAACAATTCCACCAGAGCCGGGTGCACCGGTTGACATCCAGTTGCTCACGCAGCAAGTCATCCAGTGTGCCTATGATATCGCTAAAGCAGCCA
>NC_063357.1:15566169-15609883 GCF_021869965.1 Rhincodon typus | reverse complement strand
AGCAACTGGTTACCATAACAACCCGTGAGAAAAAACAATGATAAAACACTTTGTTCACATTCCGTTTTTGGAGTACATTTGGGAGATTAAAAACAAGCAATTTTCTTCGAAAGCAAACTGAAATCCCTGTACATATTCTGATTCAAGTAACATGGATTTTTTTTTCTGCAATAGATTATTTCAGCTTTCAGGATAGATGAAAGTTAAAACTTCCAATTTTGTGGTAGAGCTCGCCAGTACTAGTTAACCAGAATTGCTACCACTATAAATTGACGCGGCCAAACGAAAAGTCGCATTGTGGTGTAGCCAATATTCTTCGATTTCTGACGTTTCAGCAAGATGTGAATATTTACTTGACCATCGGGTTATGTTACACTGGAATTTTTGACTCTTCTACAAATAAGTTGTTTTGCAAATGTACCAAGTCCTACATTATTGGTGAACACTATGATGTAAAATTTCAGTGCCACAAAGGCTTCATGCATCCAGTAATTGTTATATGAAAAAGAACTGCAAGTAAAGACTCTTGAAAATTGCTGATAATTCTTGTATGTGACCACCTGAGTTTAATATGGATTGTCAGTGGGTTATTCACTGATTCATTTTGCCATCACCAGAGGCTGAAGAACAATAGATGTTCTGAAAACCATTAGAAAAAATACAAGTAGTGGGGTGCCTTTTTTGTATAGAATACTGTGAACCTGTGACTGTAACTGGCAACCATCAGTACCATTGCATCTTTGTGCATTGTGTGCCTTATAACAGTTGAATCTTGTTAAACAATTGTATCCCATAATAATGTAGTCTTCACGCTTTGCTTTATTAGTGCCCATTTTTCACATTGACCAGTCCAAGGATAATGAATTTGTGTAGTGTGTAATTTTATTGATAGTTTACTGAAGTGCAGTAATTACTGTACAATGACTGAGAATGCTATCTGACCATAACAAATGGTTGCGTTGGACGTTCTCCATTGTTTAAAAGTTTGAACACTGTCCTTTAATTTCCAGCAAATGTCAAAATTTTCTTGGGCTGTATTGTAATGACTGATGGGTGCAGCAACAGTCCTTCAGCACATGGCATCATATTATCTTTAGGCACAGAATGTTTGGAGCGTTTTCAGTTTGCAGTATTCTTATTGTTTCAGCCTTCTGAAGGGCATCAACCCTATGGGCCATTACAGTACAAGACTTGAGCCTGATTTTTATGACACTCGTTCTGACTCTTGGAATAAGATTGATGATCCATTGTTTCATTTTATTTCTGGAAGTTAAATGGCCATCTACATTTCCAGGAAAAAATACTTTACAAGGAAAGAGCAGCACCTCCAGCATTTGTCTTGCACTAGCTTGGCATTTGAAACTGTACAGTGAAAGGGGCACTAGATAGTAACGGCAAAAGTTTTAATTGCTGAATAATTTGGAGAATGCAGGCTTATGAATTGTTATTAATGAATAATTTCAGCATCCTTATGTTAACTAGATTGCCATTTATTTTGTAAGCCATGGGGCTTGGTGGTAGTGGGAAAATTACCAATAAGAATATTATAAAACTAAAGTAGTTAAAGTTGCAATGTTTATTTTGTGAGCTGAACGAAAATCATATTTTGAAGACAAAATGCCAATGAAAATTGACCTATTCCAGTATAGGGAAATGGAAGTCAGATTGTGATGCTACATTGCAACTTCTTTCAAATGCTGGAAAATTGATTGAAAGGGAACGATACTTGGGGAAGGACCCTGTAGATTGAAAGAAATTTGAATAAATAAGATTCTCCTGTAGTATGAGGTATGCACAAATTGCACAGCTTTTTAAAATTTTTTTCAAGCCTTAACTGAAGTTCTGAGCATACAGTATTGGGGTGCTGTTTGTATATAAAATATAAGTAAATGTGCATAGTTTAATAATGTTAACAAAAGACTGTTTGTTTATCATCCTAATCTTAGAAGTTAATGATGCAACTGGAGTAATCAAAACCACTACGTTGATGGCACTGGGCAGATTCAGTCATTGAATTCAGCTTATCCTAAGTGTAAGAGACAAAGTCTTTTGTCAAAAGAACACGGACAGATTGTGAATCCTTTTATTTGTTTTTCATTTGATAAAATGCTCATCAAAGTATTGACAGATATACTGACATTGCAAAATGTGTTGTTTGATTTTGGAACACTACGCTGACTACAAAAATGTTGATTTAATGGAAAAAATATCAAATTTTGAAATAGGTTTGCAAGACATAATACAGGCAGGGACTGTATACAGTACAGTCAGAGGGAATTAAACCTTTTTTCTCTGTACCATCTCAAATGTCTTGTTAACTTGACATAATGCATTAGTATTTAGACAGTGGCCTAAGGCATTTATAAAGGATGGCTTAGAATGACTGTGGATGGCGTTAAATTACATAATAAATGGCAAGGTTCAAGTTAGTGTGACAGCTTTTTGTTACTTTATGTGAAAGCCACTGCCAGGAAATTTGCAGATAGCAAGGGAAAAGATCAAATGCTATAGCCTAGCGAATACTTTTCATTGCCCATTTGAGACTCTCTTAATTTGTAATGCTGCTATTCTGTGGACAGCTGACATTTTGAACAGCATTATCGTCACTCTAATCAGTTTCTTTGTAATTCTGTAAGGATGAAATGTTGTTTACAACGAAAGTCATGAAATGCTGAACTTTGAAATGAAAATTTCATATAAATTTTAGGTTTTCTTCCAGAATGTTACGATTTAGAATGCCTTAACCCATTTTGTTGATTTTTCTTAAATAGACTTGGGTATAAAATTACTATCAAATTGTAAAATAGGCAGTTAACACTAGTGGAAGAAATGAATTTCATTTATAATTTGTAAGCAGCACACACTTTTTAGTGCATCCCTTATTGAATAAGTACACCTTCTCCAGTCTCAGATCTTGGCATCAAAAACCTCCACTGTCACAATCTTGGGATTGGATTAATTAACATGGATTTACTTGTTCCTTGTCCCATGTTGAATTGGGGCACTTAGCAAGCAGTAAGTTGCCAGTGTTGCATGCACCACTACAGACTATAGGGGCAAAATTTTATCATCTAGACTAAGATAGTAATGAAGTACAGATGAGTCAGACTTGGGCTGAACCTGCAGATGTAATAGCAATCTTTTTTTTTTAAATAAAATGTCCTCTGTAAGCTAGCAAAGTCAAAGTAGCTTGAAAGGTAGGTTAAATATATTTCTTCTCATTGGTGTCATTCATTAATTTCCTTTGGCCTGTCTAGTATTGATGCACTGTGCCTGCAGGGATATGTGAAATTGGTCTCTTGTTCAGATGAATAACTGTGTGACCTTTAGATAAGATTAGAATCATGCAACAAAACTCCTTATCTCACTAAGGAAAGCAGAGATTTAATATACTCACTGATATCACTTTACAAGGATTTGCAGTAGCTCTGAATCCAGGCAAACACTAGGAAAGTACAAATTTCCACTAAGAGAAGTTATATTTCATAAAAGAAGCAAGCTAACAACAATAATGTGATTTGTAGGTTCAAGTAGTAACAAATAACATACATACCGTACAGAGTTTCCATTTCACATTTGCTGAGCTGTTTCACTGTATTACTGCCTTGGAATTCTCTCCTATAATGCTGCAATTGACATTTTTTATTGGTGGGGTGGGGTTGCAGGGCATGTGAGGTGGGATGTTGACTGGAAAGATTGCAGAGAGAAAGACAGATTCAATTTTGTATCTGTATTCTTGGAATGAAGAATGTATTAAGTAAGTTATACCCTAAAATACAACCTGAGTTTTTAAAAAAAAATCTGTTATCCTGCAAAAAGTAACACCTTTTCTCAATGCAGTAATAGCCAAATTGCCATAAAAGGTATTCAAACGAGGCCAGTGATTACAGCAGAATGCATCTGAAGGGAATGTGTGCTGTTAATGTTGATCATTTATTTATGTTTTACGAGTAAGACTGTTTTATAAACAGTATTACATCTTAACAATGGTATGAAAAAGTATATACCAATGGATCAGGTTTCCATACAATCTCTTTAAAGTTACTTTCAAGTAACATACAGGAACATCATGCAGGTGGTTAATTCCTACTTGTAATGTTGCAGCACATGTTTCTGAAGCACTGGAACTCTACCAACAGCAATTTAAAAGTATAATTTTACATTTACCAAAACAAGGTTGTATGTATTTTGAAAGAAATCAATACCTTTAAAGTGAGTTCAGTTACAGTCTAATCTCTGGGTTCAGATATTTATACACTGTATTCCACACAGTTTTAGAATGCCTTCTGAAGTGACCCCTCTGGGGTCCAGCTTTGTAACCCATTCTCATTTTATATATTCCATGACTAATCCCCAGTGTGTGGTACAAAATTTTTTTTTTTCTTAAATCCAAATGTCTGATATCTCAAACAATTGGTATTAAGCATGCACTTTTGGACAGTTGAGTGCTAAAAGTTATATTTAACAAGGACAGTCACTGACCTGCTTATTGTTTATGTTGTGCAATGAATGCTAATTGTAACTAATTCCATTTAGAAATGCACTCTATTGTAGCTGGTAGTAGAAATGTGGTGGTGGGCTTGTAAACTCATCTATTGTACATTTGTATTGAAATAAATATATTCAGTTGTGCACAATGCTTGTTGAGTGCTGATTTCTTAACTTGATAAGTTAAACAATGTTTAAACAAAAGTGCATTTAATTAAAATATGGAGCATTACTAAATGTATGTTAATTACTATATGCATCTTAGATTAGGCTAAGTAATTATGTTGAGAAACAATATTGAAGGTTTGAGTAAAGAACCTAAAATTTTAGATCAGTGCTCTATTGGAATGAAGAAATGTCTGAATAAAAACTTCTGGATTGTGAAGAGGTACTTGAGAATTTGATTGTACACTTGAACTATGATTCTAATAGTTTAAATGGGCACATAGATACTTAAATGTTTACTAAAGTGGAGTTATTTAATTATATCATGGCTAGTTGATTTTGTAATTTTGTTAGATGTTGAGTTGAAATTTGAATGTTAACCAACATATGTGAATTTGATCCTGTGATCACTATATGTTGTTAATACCTTTTCTTGTGACAGTCAGCCAGATTTTGCTGTAACAGAGCATCTGACTGCAAATGCTGTTTTGTAGATTTGGCCTTGCACACTTGAGTTGGAGACACTTTTTATTGGCCACAAAGTTGCTGGCAATGGAAGCTGAAAATCAAAGAAGATTTTCTTACAAGAAATAATTTGATGTTTTAAAATTTCCAACACCTGAAGGAATAAGACCCCACACATCTAATGGCTTTCACTGGCAGAGAAGTCAATTGTGTCATTAAATGGTTACTTGACACTTGAAATGATGCAACGTAACTTTCTAATGTAGAACAACATTACAAAATTTAGTGTTTTTCAGTGGTAACATTGACAGCAAAAATGTAATTTTTGAAAAGCTTGCGGAGAAGTGGCACAACTTGCACATCAGCATTTAGATATTTGCATTTTACTATACATTTGCTCTTCGCTTCAAGAAGTTATATTATTTTAAAAAAGCAATGATGAATGTTATTGGTTTAAGTGTTATTTTGTCAGCATTATCTGGCTAATTCACCTAGTCAAACTGCTTACAATATCATAGAAGATAGGAAAACCTTGCATAATATCATTTTACGACATCCCTCTGTAGTACATTTTTTTAAAAAGAAGGGTAAACACACCCACCTATGTGTGTACAGGATCTCACAAGCAGCAATAAGAGAATAAACAGCCTGTCTGATATTTGAGAGAAATGTTAGCCAAGACATCCGGAGAATTTTATTGTCATCTCATGTCTGTCTCTACAGTTTAATAGGTCCTTGGTTTAGCACCTCATTTGAAAAACAATGACTCCAACAGTGTAACATTCTCTTGCGATTATAATTGTCAGTCTAGGTTAGGCACTTAAGAACTGGAGTTGCCCTTGAACCTGCAAGCATCTGACTTGGGTAAAATAGCTACCACCAAGCAAAAACTGACACTAGTTTAATGGCAGAAGCCTGTGTTTTTTTTTCTTAATACAGAACAATATTTTGAAAAGTTTAATGCATTTTAGCTTTTGCATGACTTGGTCTCAATGCAGTTTCTTCTACTATTTGCTCTTGAAATGTGAGAATCACTAAAAAGGCCAGCATTTATTTCCCAACTCTAATCACCTTGAGAAGGAGTGATGCTGAACCAATGTGCCTGCGGCCTTGGTCCTTCGACATGGTAGAAATTTCAGCTTTGAAAGGCATGATAAAAGGAACTTTGTCATGTTCCTGCAGTGTAGCTTCTAGACGGTGCACACTACTGCCACTGTGTGCTTGTGGTGGACAGGGTTCAAAGGAAACTGACTGCTTTTTTAAAAATAATGTTGAACATATTCCGTCACGTTCTTGGCTTGTGCTTCGTAGATGGTGGACAGGCTTTAGGGATTCAGGTCATGAGTTACTGCAGAATTCCCAGTTGTTCACCTGCTTGTATAGCCATAGTATTAATATGGCTGGTCCAGTTCAGTTACTGGTCAATTCTAGGGTGATGTTGATTGGGGATTCAGCAGTGATCATGCAATTGAAAGTCATGGGGTGATGGTAAAATCCTTTCTTGTTTGAAAATGGTCTTTGGCCCAATCTTGTTGCATATGCAACAGGACCTTCTGAGGAGTCCTGAATGATACTGAACACATTGTAATCAACAAACATGTCCATAATAGTGAGTAAGTCATCAATGAAGTGGCTGAAGTTTGTAGGACACTACTCTGCAGAAATCCTGCAATGAGGTCCTGGAGCTGACTGGCTTCCAACATCCAAAACTACCTTTTGTGCTAGATGACTTCAATCAGTGAGAGTTCTCCCCTATTCCCATTGACCTTAATTTTATTAAGGCTCTTTGAGACAATTTTCAATCAAATGCTACCTTGATGTCAATGGCAGTCAAGTTCACTCACCTCTGATACACTAATATAGCCCCTTAGTGTTGTGATGCCTTATACCAATCTCTCTCGGATCCTGTAGCCTATGCTCCAATAATGCAGAATGTGATTTCTTTTCCCCCCAAGACAAAGCCAATACCCGTAGTCAAAGACGAGCAGGATCCTATACTTGCATGTCTATTGGTAGTGAGGTGGTTTATAGGAATAGATTCACCTTACCACTTCCATTCATTGCCCAGTTTATACATGTATAAGCTACTTTCTGGAATCATGCAGATATTCCCAGTACATTTTAATCATTTATCTGTCACTACTATACTTTTCTGGGCTCTCCAATTCCCAATGGTCTCCCAATATAGTTAAAAGTTTTGTTTTGATAGATCATTGGGAGTGGGGAAAAATAGAATGCCTTCCAGCTGGCGTAAGCTAATTGGCATAGGGTCTGGATATCCTGAACCTTCCAATTCTGTAACTTCATAATAGGCAGTCACTTTTGTTAGATGTCTTTAAAATAATGTAACAATGTTCAACCCAATTCTGAGCTGAGATTTTAACTTTGCAGCACAGCTACCACTGTAATGTATGACTGTGCAGCATTGCTGAAGACGGCCATTTAATTTAAGCTTCTGCTTTGTGGGCTATCGACATCAAAAATTGATGGTTCTGGCTCAGAGATCAATGTGCTTTGAGTTCACAGCTCTCTGTCTAAAAGTCTCTTCTTTGAAACTGTAGATATCTGCCTTCTGAACTTTTGTGTTGAAGACTGCATCCATACTCGAGATGTTAACTGTTTCTTTCTCCAAAGATGCTGCCAGACCTGCTGAGTTTCTCCACCTTGTTTTGTTTTGTTGTCTCTCTGTTCCATTAGGTGAGATCTCTTAGATACGTTTCTGTATGTATCTAACTTTTCAGTTTCTTCTGTTCTCTCAAAACCAAACTTCTTCAAGCCATTACTCGGGTAGCATTTAGAAAATAGAGATCCTAAAACCTGAATGCTCACTTAACCTGAATACCATGAACAAATAGGAGAAGTGGGGAAGCTAATCAGTGGATATATTTCAAAGATTTGTGCACTGGAAGTCTAGAAATTTAGGATCAGATGTCAGGAAAGAGAACAATTTGATCAAGTAAACTCTAAAATTTTAATTTCTGGAAAATCATATATCGTACAGAAAAATTACTAATGTTTTACTTCTAGATCAATCACTAAGAAAACTGGTTTGATGTGTCATATCGTCCAACAAGAAATCCCATGAACTTTACACTCATTGCTCCCAAAGTACCATAGTTTACGTAAGACTTCCCAATAATTGAAAATTTCTATGCAGATCTGAATGATGAGCCACTTTCCTATACATTTATATTTACAGCAGTAATTGACTTCTACTTCTGACAAATGTGTGTATAACTGCAGAATTTGTTTCAAACATTTCATTGTCCGTAGATTTGTACCATTTATACCTGTTGGACAAGAGGAACCAGGGTATGGCTGAAAATGAATCATGTCTGATACTACTGTGTTAAACTGGCAAATCATTTAAACGTGCTTGGTGAATCCCATGTCCAATTAGGTTTGTCTACCACACGATGCTACACTCATTTTGTTGGAAATATGAATAAGATTACACACCTATTGTTATTCTGCCCTGTAGTTAAAACCCCATAAGATTACTCTCTCTCCACTGGAGCTTTTAATTTAGCCCTTCACATACAATCATACAAAAATAATTTTTCACTCTACAAACAGAAATCTATTTTGCAACCAGAGATTCTTTAAGGGAGTGATGATATTTTCTTGTGTGCCCACACCAAGTTGCAGAACTTGATATGAAAAACCTGTTTTCTGGAGATTTTCATATCAGAAAAATTAGATCTTGTGTTTGTTTTTTAAAGCACAAGGAGATATGCTTTAGCAGGTGGTGAAAATAAGTACAACAAAAATCTGACCAGCAGAATTTCTGATTACCACTTTAATTTTCATTAGATGACTGTATTTGACCCAGTTGCTCCATCACACTCAATGATGCAACCGTCAGTTCTGAAGTGAGATCACAATCCTTTCTAAATGATTGGTTCATAACCTAATGATATTCCCTGGAAGTGACTGAGGTCATAGTTTATGGCAAAAATGATTCCATTTCTTTTTAAAAAAAAATCAGGAATTTAAGCATTGTGTTTAGTTTTGTAGCTTTTGAATACTTTTCCTTTAAGAATTTGGACAAAACCAGGTTGGTACAGCTGGCTCAGTCATTAATCTTTGAGTGCCAAGACTGGCACACATGCACACAGAAAGAAAAAAAAAATCTTGTTGTGACAACAATGTTTCTGTGTCCTAGCAAGTTATTTACAATAAATGTGTTCTTAAGGTTGTCAGGTATTGAAACAAGCAGGAATTGATTCTATATTAATCTATTTAGTGGGACTCACCAGCTCTTAAAATTTGATATTATCTAACCACAAAATCCAGATCATGCTGGTGTTTGAGGTTCTCTCTATACTGTTGCCCCATTTTCTCCTGTTCCTTTTTATCTTGCGTAAGTTTAGTTACATTTTAGCAGTTTTAAAACGCTGAACATGATGACGCAATTTGGTAGTTCATTTTATAATGCATTAGGAAGTAAAATTTTGAAAGTTTAATCTTGTTCCAAGTGAAAGACCCAAAGCCATCAATGAATTACAGAAGCAAATCAAGGGGAAACTTGCATATTGCAGGTTCAGAAAGGATATGATTTGAGGTTTGCTGTCAACTGCATTATCATTTGTCTATCAGGTATAGTTCAAATATACAGGCAGTGCCTGTGTAAATTTGTGCTTTATATTACAGTGAGATTACAAAAGTTATGAAACAGCACTGAGGATCATCTGTACAGTCTTCCGTAATTACATTTGACAATACATGATTTACAGATTAAACAAAGTAACTGCTACAAAGGTTCAATAAAATACAAAATTTCTTTGTCATCTTCAGCACTTTTTCCAGCATTTCTGCTTTGCATATTTGTAGATCTACCTCTTAATTGCAGTAAACATCTATACTGCCGAAATCAGACCAACTAATGGAATTGTAGTGCTAAATAATATCTTTGGTAGCATCAGTCACTGTTGTCACTTGAAAGAACATCATAAGGTGAAATAGATTTCTTTTTGTACAGTGGCCTTTTTTTCCTCCTCTTGCTAAACCTAGTGAGTCTCCTCTTTATCACATCTGTAAGAGACCAAATAATTGTTTAATATCATTGCATCTCATACAGTACAACTTTAAACATGCCAATGTGTCCTGGGTTGGGGTACTGACTGACTAGATTTGCAAAGGCCAAGTTACAATTGACTAATTGCTTTTTATGAAGTTTCAGTACACCAGCAAATTTTACGTTTGCTGAAAAACAGAACAGGACATCTTGCAAAGTTAATGGATTGAAAGAATGTTGACTGATCTGTAGAAAGCAGATACTGGTAAGTAAATGGATATATTTCAGTTGGCAATTGTAATTTGTGATGGACATCACGTATGGGTGTTTGGAATTATACAAACACTTCATGAAAAATTAGGAAGAAAACTGTCTGCATAGATGTCGTTCATTGTAGATATTTCTGTACTTTCCTTCTCTCTCTAGTTCTGGTTATATGAGTATCCCCTATTTTGATAGTTCTGCAATTTAATGGTGTGTTTCAGCAGCCAAGGCCTAAGCTCTGGAATTACTTCCCTACACATCTCTTGACCTCTCTTCTTTAAGACACTCCCTAAAACTTACGTCTGACCAAGTTAATGTCGCTTTCTTTCAACTCCTGTCAAATTTTGGAAGCACCAGGAGACAACTGATGTTAAAGGTATCACAAGACCACAGACCATAAGATACAGGAGCAGAATTAGGGCATTCACTCCTTTTGAGTCTACTCCGCCATTTGATTATAGCTGGTGTTTCCAATCCCATTCTCCTGCCTTCTCCCTGTAACCCTTGATTCCTTTACTAATTAAGAACCTCTCCACCTGACTTAAATACATTCAATGACTTAGCCTCCAAAGTTTTCTACGAAATGATTAACCACCTTCTGGCTGAAGAAATTCCATCTCATCTCAGTTCTTTACATCCTTTCTGAGGCTGTGCTATTTGGTCTTGGTCTCTCCTATCTGGAAATATCTTCTCCACATCCACCCCATCCAGGACTCTCAGTACTCTGCATTCCTATATGAATACAAGCTGTTATTGTAATGCTCAACAGATTCAATTTCAGAATCTTTACTGCTCATTCTTCTGTAGGATTGAGTTTATTTTTCAATAATTTGTTGTCGTTTAATTATGTGAAATGTACAGGCAGATGAGGTATTTTGTATATTCTGGTTAGCTGTAGGAAATTCAAAGTACTGGTGGCATAGCACACAGTCCTTTATGGCAGTATGTTGTCACTGATGAGTTTGACCACATGTTATTATAAGGCTGGAAGAAACTCCCTTTTTACGACCTCCTATAAACTGTCAAGACCTTTCAAGATAGTTATGTTTTGGGAAGCTTTTGCTTTGGAACTTAATTGGTTCAAAGAAGACGCAGTGAAAGTATGTAACAATGTGTATACATAACACTGGAAATAAATTCTGTCCTGAGTGTTATATAACGATTTCTTAAGACAATCTAGGCTGCATAGATTCAATGTAGTAATAAGGTAATGTTCTCCAGGTTTTATAAAATGAGTTTTTAGTTCCAAGCAACAACAGCAGCCATTGCGATGTCATGTGAACAAATAGTTCTTCTAAACAGAATATATTGACAGGTTTTAGAATTCTCCAAAATATTTACATTAGTCTGATATTTAGGATAATATTTTTTAAAGGATGTGACACAATAGATCCTGAGGTACTTAAGTGGTGTCTGCTTATCTTAATAGCGAACCATTATAAATTTAGTAAGTAGACTGAAAAATGCTGTAGGGGAAACGATTGTTCCTATAAATGAGTGACACCTCAGGGAACCAGTCTGGAGATAGCTGTGTGACTGATATCAGTTCCACACAACCATTCTTAAGAAAGTAATCATAAATTGTATGCACGCTGCCTAGGTTATCAGAGTGTGACCTTGCGTTGTTACTGCATTGGTAAGAAAATCAAGAGTTCAGGTTGCCCCTGATCATTGCAGAGGAATAGTAAGGGTTAATAAGGCACAACATTTAGTGATTAGGTGCACAGGGAATGTGAAGACAGAAGAAAATTAACTTCAACTATTTCCCAAAGTGGACCAACTGAACCACTGAAACAAAAACAGAAACAATGGGGAGCAAACAGACTTAACGTTCTGAGTCCAGTGATTCTTCATGAAGAGGTGCTGCCAGACCTGCTGAGTTTCGCCAGCAATTTTCTGTGTTTTTTTTCAACGGAACAACTTCCTTATTAATTATCATTCTTTTGTACTTGTAGATGGAGTAGTCTTGTAGCTTATCAGGATTAAAGGACCTTATGGATCACGAGGTGTGTTAGTGCAAAAGAAGGCCAATTTAGAAGAGGGAACTAAATCGAATATCTCTAAATTTAAATTTATAGATGTCATGGAGCTGGCTGGGATGGTAAACTGTGAGGAGGATGCAGAGATGCTTTGGTGTGATTTAGACTAGTTGAATGCGTGGCAGATGAAGTATAATGTGGATATACATGAAGATATCCACTTTGGTAGGAAAAACAGATTGGCAAATTACCTGAAGGGTAGGGGGAAAAGGGGGAAGTGCAACTGGACCTGGGTGCTCTTGTATGCCAGTCACTGAAAGTAAGCATGCAGGTGGTAAAGGCAGCAAATGGTATATTTACCTGCATAGGGAGAGGGATTTGAGTAATGAACATGGATATGTTGCAGTGGTTATACGGGGCCTTGGTGAAACCACCCCTCTAGTATTGTTTGCTTATCTGTGGAGAGTGGCGAGCCTGTGAAATTCTCTACTACAGAAAGCAGATGAAGCCAATCATTGTATGTTTTCAAGAAGGAGTTAGATATAGTTCTTAAGGCTAAAGGGATCAAAGGGTATGGGGAGAAAACAGGAACTGAATACTGAGTTGGATGATCAGTCATGATCTTACTGAATGGCCTGCTCCTGTTTGTTTCTGAATCTGCACCAGCTCTTCATTAACTACTGCCAATTTCCTGCCTTTTCACCATATCCTTGTACATTGCCATCCAAATAATCATCCAGTACCCTCTTGAATGCCTCAATTTCCATCACATTTGCACTTTTTGCAAATCACCTTAAATCTGTGCCTTCTGGTTCTTGATCCTTTTATGACTGGGCATAGTTTCTCCCTAACAATGCTATCATATTTTTCTCTCTAAGGAGAACAGTCCCAACTACTTCAATCTATTCTCATTACTGAAATAAGTGACTTGAATCAATTGCAATTAGGAACACTTCTAGACCTTGCATGTCTAAATGCATTTTAAGTTACAGCTGACTCTGTTTTGTTGGACAATAGTGCCTGCCTTTTCTATCACTGGTTCCTATTCACTTCCAAATTAGCATTTATAACCATGTACCTACTTTCCAACCCTTGACCAATATTTTTCTGGGATTTAATTTCTTCCCTGTGTATATAATTTGAATGGTTTTCAGTAGGTGCTTTGCAAGTCTCACTTGATCACTTTTGACCTTTTTTATCCTGAAATAGTCTCATTCTTACATCAGTGTGCCACTCTCTAATTTATATCCTTAATTTACTCTGTAAAATTCCCCCTTTTAATTTAAAAGTTATGAAGGACTCTCTTATAGATGAGTAATACAGCATCTTTTTAATGTTATTTCTGTCAGTTATCCCTACTGGACCACTATATCGGTTTGTTCTTTAATCTTTTCCCAATATGTACTGCTCTGATTTGTAGTAAACAGTTCCTACAGGTATTGTCTTGATGGTGAACATGCCTGTACCACTTGCGAAAATAGTCTTTCTCTCATGAATTTCCTTGTTAACATTTCCCTTATGACCTAGTTTCTTCCTGTGTTAGGGATACCGTGTCTTCTCACAACTGTAATTTGATGAACTACTTCTAATCTTTTACTGTCACAGACGTGAGATAACCCAACACTCTGCTATCCAGATCTTGCCTCATTTCACAGGAAACCCCACTCCCTATAGTCCTTATTGACTCCCAGTCGTTGCAACATCATGAGTATTCCTCTACAGCTTTATCCCCTCCAACCCACATCCCTTAAGATATCTGCAGTCTTTTAATTCTGGCCTTCTGTGCATTCTTAATTATAACTGATGGCTTGCCTTTCCTTCAGTTGCCTAAGCCATAAACTCTAGATTGAATAGGATCCCAAGGTTGCAAACTATCTGATTTACATTACTACAGCGCTTTATAGTGTGCACTGAGTTCTGGTCACCATACTTAAGAACAATCCTCTATTCCTAAAGAGACAGATTAATCAGAATGGTTCCAAGAATGAGGGTATTTGACTATAAGAGTAGGTGGAAGAAACTGGCATGTTCTCCTTGTAGCTCTCAAACTCCTGTGCCCCAAGGTTACAACAGGTTCCAATAAACAGGCAGGGAGAATTTGTTCCATTAGCTAATCATTCAAAAACTGAGTTATTATTGCTTTAAGGATTTGTACCAGACATAGAGGGGAAAATGTGAGCAAGAATCTTTTCTATGCAGTGAGTACTGATGCCCAAGAACCTGCTGCCCACAAAGGTGATGGAAGTGGGGACTATCATGGTATTGAAAGGAAATTAGATAAGTTGTTGATGGAACCAGAGTGGGAAAACAAGAATGACCACATTGTTCAACAAAGCGCTGCTATGGACTTGGTGGACAAATGGTCTCCTGTACAGGACGTAAATTATACTATTAGTCCAGGTAATACACTGGTAGTTTCTTTGAGCAAAAAAATGTTGCAAGGACTATTTTTAAAACTACAAAACATTTCAAGTAAGGATAAAATTTCTTTAATGGTATCAAACACTTACGAAGGAGGCAGGTGTAGGCAAATGGCTTCTTGATTTCCCCCATAACTATCAATTATTTTCCAATCTAAACATGTGGTCAGGTAACATTTTAAATAGCAATGTTTTACCTGCTACTTGATGGTGAGACTGAAGTCCAGCAAGTTATTTCAGACTAAATTCAGTCATACTTCATTTTCCCAATATTGCCTTCTAAATTTATTTTTCCACTTGTACTAAATGTTTCACATTCTAAATCCTAACTCTAATTTATTGGTCAGTCAGTCCAACCTCAGTGGTGAAGAAGTTCTTCAAAAGAATTCTGAGAGACAGAGTTAAGGAAGGATAGTCAGCAAAGATTTGTTAAGGGAAGGCTGAGTTTGACAAATCTGATAGATCTTTTGAGGAGGGAACCAGAAATATTCATGAGTGTAAATACAAGGCTTTTGCAGATGGGTGTCTGAACTCTCATAACATTTAAGCAGTATCTTACATTGCCAAGGGCTACTGGACAAGAGCTGGAAGAAATTGACTTTGTTGACTGGTCAGGATACAATGGACTGGATTGCTGCCTCTAAACCAGAAAATGTCTGAGTAAAATTTTTTGCACTGATAGCATTTTTAAAAAAAATTAGATTCACCTGCTACAGTTTCGTGTCCATCAATGGCTGGAACTGGTGTCCAGTATAAACTGTCACTCTTTATAAATTTTCTGTACAGCCTGGTGTATAACACTGCCAGTGTGAGGAACACAAAGAGGAATGCAAGGGCTGCTGCAGCCCAGGCTGCCTCCTCTGTTCGTGGTGTGGGGATGTACAATGTCCTATCTTCTTCACGGTGTTGAATTTTCTCAAGAATCCCTGCCTTTAAAGTATTTGAATCTGCACGACCAGGCGCAGGCTGTATGTTCTGAGAAGCTGTATCTTCACATTTGCAGTTCGCCTTCACAGAATCTACTGCTGCAGTTTCATTGTGATCATCCTGAGCATTTGGGATCACTGTCTTATTACTCTTTGGGATATTTGGTTCCTTCACCTCCACTTTTTGGACTGTTCTGTCACTGCCCACTTCTCCACTGTCTATTTCAATTTTGGAAGAGATTTCTGAAGGCTGTAGGGGTTTTGCATTTTCACCACTCACTTTGCTTCCATTCTGAGGTATTTGACCTGTGTCCTCATTGACAGCTCTACTGTCAGAAACATGATTACTATTAGCAATAATTTTAACTATCCGCTGCTCCTTCATGAGAGGGTTTTCTCGGATTTCGTGATTAGCCCTGTTAGTAATACTAGAACCACTTTTGATGTGTTCTTGTGCAGAACTCTCGGTCCTCTGAGCTTTCACTTGTGAATCCAGTGAAGAATCTGATGTGTTGTACACTTGGTTCTGCTGATGAGAATTTAGCTGTTCAGCAATGAACTCAGTTGAATTCTCCAGCTTGGCCACACTGCTGCGTAGAAAGGTCTGTTGGTGAGCTTTACTTCCAGGTGTCGTAGATGTCAAGTTATTTCTCGTGTTCTGTTCCCCTCCAACTTCATTGTTTCCCTTTCTTGTCTCCTGGTTCCCAGTAATTCCTGCTGGTCCACTGGGCTCTCCCATTAGATTTGCTGATTGATTCACAATGGACACATTCCTCATTGATCCCTCGTGCTTCTTCCAAGAAATTTCTGCTGTGGAAGAAGTTCTATCATCGAGTCGGCTGGGTTGAGTGGGTTCTCGGAGCTGAGAGGAATTTCTTCTCCGCCTGAAGATCACATGCAGTCCTTTGCTGAGCATGTTTACTCCAACTTTATTATTCCCTTTTCTTACTGCTGACTGAAGTTTACTTTTCTTAAAGTAGTGTTGCAGTTCCTGCCAAAGAAAAAGTAACAGTTTTATACATTTTAAATTCCCAGTAGACCCTTTGTTTCCACTTGCTCCTGCCCCACAGAACTCATCTCTTTCTACCTCGACTCAGTCCAGTCCCTTCCCATTTACGTCCAACACTGGTACTCCACATCATGACTCACGTTTGTGATGCTTTACATCAGTTTCAGAATTTCCAGTTTGTGGGCTCCAGCTGCTGCCGCCTCCTTACCCCATCAGAATGGTCTCAGGGCTCTCTACTTCTCCATCCCCACCCTCAATAACTTCTCTTTTAATTCCTCTGACTTTCTTCAGGTCAGAGGGGTGGCCATGGGTGCTGCATGGGCCCCAATTATGCCTCTTTGTGGGGTATGTGGAACATTCCTTTCTGTTCCAGTATATTGGTGACATCATCGGTGCTGCTTCCCTTTCTAGTCTGGAATTGGAAAATTTTATCAATTTCATTCCAATTTCCACTCTCACCTTCACTTCGTCCGTCACTGACTCCTCCCTTCCCTTCCTCAACATCTATTTCCATTTCTAGGGATAGGCTGGTCACCAACATCCACTACAAACAAGTGATTCCCACAGTTACCTTGCTTCCTGTAAAGACTCTATTCCATCTCCGTCGCCTCTGAAATGTCCACCTGCACCGTAGTTGACAGGGCCCTCAGGTGGATCCACCCTTGGTTCCCTCTTGTCCTCACCTACCTTCCCTCCCCGTCAGCTTTCTGCAAGGACCGTTCCCTCCGGGACACCTTGGTTCAGTCCCATGGCACCTTCTCTTGCAACCGCGGGTTGTATCCACAGGCCCAACACGGCTTCCAGGTGAAGCAGCGATTTACCTGTACTTCACATAATCTAGTCTACTGCATTCGCTGCTTACAATGTGATCTCCTTTATATTGGAGCAACGAAGCGTAGACTGGGTGAACAGAACACCTCTGTTCTGTCTGCAAGAAAGACAGACCCTTCCAGTTCCTTGGTTGAAGTCTCAGGCTTGCTGGAGTGCTCCAGCAAAGATCAGCTCATTTTCTGCTTGGGAATTCTACAGCCTTCTGGATTCAATATTGAGTTCAACAATTTTAGGGTTTGAGGCACCTTCATTTATGTTCTTACTCCAACCCCAACACACCACCCTTGTTATCCACTAATTGTCCCCATTAGTAGCAATTCATTCTCCTAGCCTGAGTGCTTATCCCCTCCTTTGTCTGTCCAACTGTTCTTCTCTCTCTCTACGTTTCCCTAGCTACCATCAGTTCTGCGGAAGAAACGTTAACTCTGATTTCTTTTCACAGATGCTGCCAGACCTGCCAAGCCTTTCCAGCAATTTCTGTTTGCATTTTATACCATCCCCTTGACAGTGACTACTTTTTAGATGTTTATAGAGGGGAGTGTAACAATAACAAGCACTGCCATCATCTGACCTGGATTTATTCAAATAACATCACAATATTATATATCCCCCTCTTTGTAAATGTGAAAGGATGCTGAAGGCTAATTCTTAGCAATTCGTCAGTGACCTTGGCTAACGCAGCACATAGCTGGGACTTAAGTTTGATGTGAAGCTGTACAGAACCATGTTAAAATGCCTACAGTGGGGCTCCTCAGGACTTAAAAATTGTTCACAATTTATTTACTATAATTCCTGATTACTATAAAATTCTCCTTGTTCATTAACATAAATCACACAAGAGCAATTAAACTGAAATAAGGCATGTGTATTGACCAACATGCTATTTTGGGCCTTGCTTTTACTAGTCTATTTTGAATCCCAACTTGGAATGAGTCCAAAATCTGTCCTTTGTGCAGGCCAGCTGTGTCCTAACAACTGCAAATAATTAATTCTTGCTTTCTTAGCTGAATAAGCAACTCCTTGGTGTGTTAGCTTTTATATTAAACAAAAAGGGTTCATTGCTTACGTAGCATGGCTGAAGTAAGCAAATTGACTCCATCTATGGCCTTCAGCTGGGATCTAAATTTTGCTCCTTCAGAGGGTCATCTTACCTTCATTTGGTTTTCACGACAGGTCACACGATCATTACTGGCTGACATCAGCTTTGCTCGCCTGATCAGCAGATAATTGTAAGCACCATCATCCTCCATTTCCGAGCTATGAGCCAGGTTTACATTCTCCCTCAGCCAAGAAACAGCTTCTGCCAAGTTAATCGTTGACATTTCCAAACTTTTACCCCATGTAACCAAGGCCAGAGGCTGTTAAAGTAGAACAGTATAACTAAATTAACACAAGGAGCGCTTCTTCATGGAAAACATTAATGCAATTGTTTCCTCTATGGTTTTGCTAAACACCAAATACTTTGGAAGGGATTTTGACTGGATTTACACCAAGTTTAAAAGCAGGGGACACTTAGATGCCTCAGATTCCATTTTCCCCTACAGGGTCTGGGGCAAAAACTAAAGGTGGGAAAAAACAGAGCCTATTCTTACTGTTCCAAGGGGCTTAATCCTGAGTGTGGGAATTATAGAGTAGATGAAAACCCCTGTGAGATGATGCCTTGTGAGCCCAAACTTCTGGCTAGAGACACCATAGTTTGGGGAGTCTGGACTGAACAACCAGGAAAGAAAGAATTAACAGTTCAAAATCTATACTGCTTTGCTATAAATTGTTTTCAGGGCATTTTTATTCCCAAAGTTTCCTAATGGATGCAAACTACAGCCAGGGCTATCCCTTACACTCTGTGATCGGCTGACAATATAGAACGTGCAGATTCTGTGCAAATGCATCCCCAGCCAATTGTCCAATACATGAATCCATAATTTGAGTTTCAATGGAGATTAACTATTAAGGGATCGTTGCTCGAAATGGGAGAATATCCATATATAGTCCCTACCTCATAGTATTAGCAGGGTGAGGTGCTTACCCATTGCTGACTTAGATTGAGATGTGGAGTGATGATGTGCTGGTACTTGCACGCTCTCGCCAGTAGGGAGAGCTCCTCCTTCAATCTGGGGTGCACACACGGATGATAAAGGAACGCTACCCCACCTCGCTAGACAAGAAAACGGAACAATTAAAAGTACAGTGAAAGCGATTCAGTACCATTTTATCAAAAACGCAAGGTTATGGATGAGAAGGTCTGAGATTTTGTTCAGCATTGAGATGATCATGTGGAATGGATTTACTGCTGGAAAGGTGGAAACTAGAGTTAGGCCTGAGAGAAACAGAGGCAGATTTCTGGCACCTACTGTCCAGGCATGGGAAGCTAATCTATTACCATTTGTCCAGAGTAATGCCAATTAAACATGGAAATAATTAGGCATCCATGTGTTAAATGATAGTCAATGAGATTACTTCAAGTGTTAGCCACGTTATACAGGTGGTTTTGTGAGAGAAACAGAAAGGAAGTCGATTATTTAAATAGTGCCATATTGAAATTGTGGATGTATAAAGGGATTGGGATGTTCTTGTACATCAGGCAGGTACAGCAAGCAATTAGGAAGGCAAATGGTATACTGGCCTTCATTGGAAGAGAACTTGAGGTTGAAAGAAGGAACGAGACCTTGGTGCAGCCACACCTCATCTTACTGCCAGAAACATGGCGCAGCAGAGGTCCACTGGACTGATAGTAGGGATAACAGGACTGTCCTATGAGGAGAGTTTGGTTCGATTAGGCCTGTATTCACTAGAGTTTAGAAGGATGAGGAGGGATCTAACTGAAATGTATAAAGTTTAACAGGGCTGGATAGACTAATGCAAAGAGGATGCTTTCCCTGTTTGAGGAGTCTATAACCAGGGAACACCATTTAGGGTAGACAAACAGGAGGCTGGAAAAACAGCAAGCCAGGCAGCATCTGTCGGGAAGAAGGATAATACCTGAAATGTTGACTGCTTTTTTCCTCCTGTTTGTCTACCTTGGATTCCAGCATCTGCAGTTTCTTTGTTTCAACAGCATTTAGGACTGAGCTGAAAAATTCCTTAATTTAAATGTTAATGAACCTGTGGGATTGTCTACTGCAGAAGACTGTGGTGGCCAAGCATGACAAAATCACACACCGTATGTGACCGGTGCTGGCACTGTGCAGTGTCATACATCCTGATACAACCATCGCAATGAGGATCAGGAGAATACATTTTCTGTTGACTGCATGAGGCTCTCCTTTGACTACGCATATCATGCCACAATATGAGCTGATGCTCACGTTATTTACTCATTGGTTTGAAGTTTAATATGTCTTTAACTACTCAGTATTTGTTCAAGTAGATGTCCTTATCACAAGGATGGATTAATAGGGGCTCATGAGCTAAGTTGTCTAGCTTCTTTGACTTTCTGTTAAGGAACGCTTCAATCCAATTAGTGAATGTTGAACTGGAATCAGTCTAATGCACTTGTTATATTTATTTATAGATTTACACATTCCAAGTATATACCACCCAACCTGGGTAGCTGTAGTTTTAGTTTGTCTGTTTATGGGATCAATCCCCCAGTTAATGCCCACCACTTGGCTACAATTAAACAATGACTATACATTTACATAGAAGATGTGTTATAGCAAAAAAAAGCTGACTGAGAAAAGAAACAAAAAGAAGCTTTCACCTGTTGGCTACTATACAACGTAATACCTATAAGGATAGATGGGAGGGATGATTTGTTGATATATGCTGTTTTCTGAGTTTGCACGCTTAGAACGTGAAAGTGTCGGAGGGACTGTCATCAGGTAATTTATTAATTCTGGGTTTGAATTGCAAAACTGCTTTGCACTCACACTGCAACTGTAGCATGAATGCATCCTTCATCTTGCTGAGATGCTTGACCGATGTGGTCACTCGACTCTCATTCCAATTCCTTAGTAGGAGTTTTTGAGACTGCATTTTTTTAACCCTTTCATTGCGAGCTATTTATTAAACTGAACAGGGTTCAGAAAATATTGACCAGGATGTTGCCGGGAATTGAATTATAAGGAGAGGCTGGGTAGGCCGGGACATTTTTCACTGGAATGTAGGAGGTTGAGGGGTGACTTTATACAGGTTTATAAAATCATTAGGAGTACAGATAAGATGAATAACAAAGGTCTCTTCCCAAAGGTGGGGGAGTTCAAAACTAGGGGGCATATTTTTAAGATGACAGGATAAACATTTAAAAAGGACATGAAGGGCAACTTTTTACGCAGAATGGGTAGTGTGCGGAGTGAACTGCCCAAGGAAGTGGTGGATGTAGGTACGTTTACAACATTTAAAAAATATTTGAATAAGTTCACGAATAGGAAAGATTTGGAGGGATATGGGCCAAATGCAGGCAGGTGGGATGAGTTTAGTTTTGGAACATGTTCAGCATGGACTAGTTGGACTACAGGGCCTGTTTCCAAACTGTATGACTCTAAGTCACTGAATATATTCAATATTTTACACTTTAAAGGCTTTGAGAGTTATGGGACAATGCAGAAAATATGGCACTGACAGAGGATCAACCAGGATAATAGCAAGTAGTGCAGCAGGATCGAAGGGCTGAAAGGCATACTCCTGCTCCTAGTTTCTTTGCAAATTAGTGCATGATCAAATGATCACTTTCTAATGAATGAAGTAATGATTAAATGCTTTAATAACTCTGGAAATCAGTGTAACATTTTAACATTAATATTCTCTACTCTTAAGAACTGATTTCAAGTTTTTTGCTTTCCTAGAATGCAGTTTACACATGCCCATAAATAAAAAATGACCAGCCAACATTGTGGCACAATTACTGAGTCTTGCTGAGACTTCATTATCAATGCAGAACTAGTGAGTTATCTCTCGCTTCACTCATACAGATACTCGTTATTAGTCTGCTGCCTGACACTCTAGTCTGGTATCCACAATTTCCATTACTCACCCTCTAGACCATGTTATAACTGCTCATGCTAGAATAGTACCTTTCATCCCCTCCCCTTTGGAGACAAAGGCATGGCTAAAGTTTCATTTGAAACAAAGCAAGCTTAAAAATATCAAATGAATAATTCAATACCTGCAGATTGTGAACCCAGCGCTGGGGAGGGACATACAAGTATTCTCCATATGCTGCCCAGATAGGTCGATACATGCCACTATCCAATTCAAAAAGAAAAATAAATAAAAGTCAAGTATTGGTAACATGATTTGTGATGGGCTGCCTCCCTGACACACCATCAGCTAGTCTATTAATTCATTGCAATTGATTGATATCATTCATCCAGAGAATCAGAACTCCAAAGTATGAGAAACTGCATTTAAAAAAATATTCCTACTTCAGCTACTCCACCTTGTCTGCAGAAGGTGTAAATCTGGAAGAATTCACGAACACACAACATATCAAAGTTAATTTACTAACTGTTAACAAAAGGTCTTTCATGAAATGTGAATAACATTAACTGATGTGCCAACCACAAATTAAAAACAGCAGAAGCTGTACAGTTCTGACTCAAGATCACTGATCTGATTTTGTTTTTGTTTCTTGCTCCACTAGTGCCAAACCTACTTAAAATTTGCAGTGTTTTTATTTCAGATTTCCAACTTGCATAAAATTTTGTTTTTACAGCAATCAGAATTTTAATGCATTTTAAATTAATACTTGAAAAGGTTTGTGTTGCTCTGCTATGACACTTTGACGAGCTGCCTTGTCAGTCCTAAATTTAAATAAAAATCATAATTATGTAAAACAATATGCTGATCTGATGCCTTTTTAGAACATTATTTGGGGCTTTTGTTTTTTGGGAATCAAGAGTTATGTGGAGCTGGCAGAAAAGTGACTAGTGCAGAGATCAGCTAAGATGTTAATCAATGGCACAGTTGTTTTGAGGGACTATGGAATTATTCCTGGTCCCATTGCTTATGATTGATTCAAATCCCTGCTAATATGCAGATAATTGGCAGTTGCAATGATCCGTGTGCCACAATCTTTAGTTTACCAAAGGCAAAGTAAGTTATTCAAAAACTACTGAATAATTATTTTAATTTTATTTTCTAGTTTTGCAGTCTGAGCATCAGTGTGATTGGAGGCTTATCTCGCCTGGTGCTAGCAGCTGCTGGATGCCTGTAACTTGGCAATGGATTCAAATTAACAATGGGAAAGGAGAAGCTTTGTCAAAGAGATTGCTAGGCAGTTTTCATCTAAGTCAGCAGGAAACACCATTGCTTTGTTGCTAATCACAAAATCCATTCCAATAAGTCACTCAGTCTCAACTAAAAATGAATGTTGGGCCTAAGCAAAGTGAGGTTTAGCTGTGTGCTACTATAAATGCTCAAGGGTTTTGCTAAATTATTTATGCAGGAGCCAAAAAATTATTGTCTTCATACTTCAAACCCACCTTAGTCCCAATCCATTTTCTTCATTCAAGGCTGATTATGACATAAACAAGACTGGTTCTTAGAGAATTCAGTAATAAGAGGGAAGTTCAGTAAGGAAATTACAAACAAAATGAAGATCTTGATACAGATAAATTTTTAAGGTCAAATCGGGGTAGAACAGGTCACTGCACGGCCTCAGATTGGGAATCTCTGTGCCTTTACATCACTTTCCCCATAGCAGCCCAGAAAGCAGGGGGAAATGGGAAGGGAAAACATCCATCGAAAGCCATGGTCCTGGAGCATGGCTTGTGATGGTTTATGGTGGTCGAAAAGAACAGTGAAGATTGGGGAAGAAGCAGGAGGTGGCAGTGAGAATCATTCAGCATCACTTTCATGCCAAGAATTACAGCAGACACTGAGCCTAAGTGTGATGTAATCAAAATTTTAAGCCTGGATTTTGAAGTCAGCATCAGTCTGCTGACTTTTCAGAGCTTCAGCACAGCAACTGAAAATCCAAAACACCATGGCAGTCTGTCCAGGAGATCGGTAATGCGTACAAACAGGCCAGGCTCAGAGTGGCTCTCAATCAGTCTTCAAAGTGGCCAAATTAGGAACCATAAATTATAATATTTAGTTCTTGAGGTGTCAACCTGGTGAAGCTAATGCTGTTTGGCACACAAGTGATAGATAGAACCCAGTGATCTCATAACCAATGGATCAGATCTAAGCTCTGCAGTCCTGCCACATCCAGTCGTGAATGGTGGTGGACAATTAAACAACTCACTGGAGGAGGAGGCTCCACAAATATCCCCATCCTCAATGATGGAAGAGCCCAGCACATCAGTGCAAAAGATAAGGCTGAAGCATTCGCAGCAATCTTCAGCCAGAAGTGCCAAGTGGATGATCCATCCCAGCCTCCTCCAATGGTCCACAACATCACAGATACCAGTTATCAGCCAATTCGATTCACTTCATGTGATATCAAGAAACGGTTGGAGGGACAGGATACTGCAAAGGCTATGGGCCCTGACAACATTCTGGCAATAGTACTGAAGACTTGTGTTCAGAATTTGCCGCTCTCCTAGCCAAGCTGTTCCAGTACAGTTACAATACTGGCATCTACCTGACAATGTGGAAAATTGCCCAGGTATATCCTGTAGTCAAAACACAGGATAAAACATGGATAAAAGAGCTGAATTCCTGAGGTGAGGTGAAAGTCACAGCCCTTGACATTTGACTGAGTATGGCATCAAGGAGCCCTAGCAAAACTGAAATCAATTGGTATCGGGGAGAAACTGTCTGCTGGTTAGAGTCAAACCTGGCCGTTGGAGGTCAGTCATCTCAGCAAGAGTTTCTCAGGATAGTGTCCTTGGCCCAACCACAATGAATGTCCCTTGACATTCAAATGGTGTTACCATCACTGAATCCTCCACTATCAACATCCTGGGGGTTACCATTGACGAGAAACTCAACTGGACTTGCCACAGAAACGCAGCAGCTACAATAGCAGGTCAGAGGCTAGGAATACTAACTCACCTCCTGACTCCCCAAAGCCTATCCACCATCTTAAAGGCACAAGTCAGGAATGCGATGAAATATACCCCACTTGCCTGGATGAGTGCAGCCCCAACAACACTCAAGAAGCTTGACACCATCCAGAACAAAGCAGCCCGCTTGTTTGGCATCACACTAACAAGACAAGCATCCACTCCCTCCACACCGACGCTCACTAGCACCAGTGTGCTATCTACAAGATGCACTGCAGAAATTCACCAGAGATCCTTAGACAACACCTTCCAAACCCATGACCACTTCCACCTAGAAGGACAAGGGAACACTACCATCTGTAAGCTCTCCTTCAAGCCACTCACCATCCTCACTTGAAAATACATCGCCATTCCTTCACTGTCACTGGGTCAAAATCTTGGAATTCCCTCTGTAATGGCATTGTGGGTCAACCTTCAGCATCTGGACTGCAGTGGTTCAAGAAGGCACCTCACCACCACCTTCTCAAGGGCAACTATGAATAGGCAATAAAAGCCAGCCCAGCCAGCAACGCCTACACATCATGAGTGAATAATAAAATAATTCGATATAAAATCCTGTACAGAAAGTGACATCTAAAGATGGCAAGGAAAATGGATTGAGAGATAAAAAAACCAAGAAAAGGTTGAAATAAAAGCTTTAAGAAAATCTCTACGAACTAAACACTGAAGAAATGAGATTCCAAAACTTTCAAACCTAGAGAGGATGCTGTTCATATTTAAGACTTTGCACATTAACAATTCATTTACACCTCAAGGGAGAATACTTCTGATAAGGTATAGTATGGTGAACCTTGTGGAAGAGTTGGATTACAGCATCAACTACGTGCGAGGTGTCCGCATGTTTTAATGTGATTTACACCTCAATAACCTCACCATAACTTCTCTCAGCATCCAGTCTAGCGTAGTAAACCACAGAATGGTGCAGGTCACTTCCTTCAGAAATGTGCTGGACTTGCACTAATGGTGCAACTCGAATAATAGCACACCAAATCATTCGTTAAATAAATAATACTTATTCTGCATCTAAAAATAGTCATAACACTGAGCCAGTCTGTTCGGGCCAAATTTAGTGAAACATGTGTGCTACCTTGAGGCTTTAAAAACCAGCAGTGGATAACTATAAAAGCAATTAGGAGGGAGAAGCTGAAATACAAGGATAAGCTAGCTAGTAGTATAAGAAGATTGCAAGATTATTCTTTGTTCTATAAAAGTAAAAGAGTGAGGCACAGAGAGTAGTAGTAATGGACATTGGACTGCTGGAAAATGAGGGCGGAGAAGTAGTAATGGGGAAAAAATAAATGGCAGAGGAACTGAACAGGTATCATTGCATCAGTTTTCATGCTGGAAGACACCAGCAACATACCAGAACTTCAAGACAGTCAGGGGACAAAGATGAGTGTAGTGGCCATCACTAAGGAGAAGATACTGGTGAAGCCGAAAGGCCTGAAGGTGGAGAAATCACCTGGACTGGATGGACTGCATCCCAAGGTTCTGAAGGAGATAGCTGATTGTGGAGGATTTATGGTGATCTTTCAGGAATCACTGGAGTCAGGGAGGGTCCCAGAGGACTGGAAAATGGCCGATGTAACACCCATGTTTAAGAAGGGAGGAAGGCAGAAGGTGGGAAATTAGAAGTCAGTTAGTCTGACCTTGGTTGTTGGTAAGATTTTAAAGGAAGCGGGGAGGCTGCAGTAGGACTTGGACAAGCTAGGAGAGTGGGCAAAGAAGTGGTAGGTGGAATACGATGTGGGAAAGTATTAGGTTATGCACTTTATTAGGAAGAATAGAGACACAGACTATCTTCTAATGGGGAAAGGCTTTGGAAATCTGAAGCGCAGAGGGACTTCAGAGCCCTAGTTCAGGATTATCTTGAGGCTAACATGCAGGTTCAGTTGACCGTTAGGAAGGCAAATGCAATGTTAGCATTCATTTCAGGAGGGCTATAATATAAGAACCGGGATATACTGCTGAGGCTGTATAAAGCTCTGGTCAGACCGAGTCTGGAATATTGTGAGCAGTTTTGGGCCCCATACCTAAGGAAGGATGTGCTGGCATTGTAGAAGATCCAGAGGAGGTTTGCAAGATTTATCCTGGGCTTGAAGGGCTTGTCATATGAGGAGCAGTTGAGGACTCTGGCTCTGTATTGTTGCAGTTGAAGGTGAGGGGGGAATCTCATTGAACCTACAGAATATGAGAGGCCTGGATAGAGTAGATGTGGAGAACGTTTCCACTAGTAGGAAAGACTATGTCCTGAAGGCACAAGCCTTTAGAACTGAGATGAGGAGGAATTTCTTCAGCCAGAGGGTGGTGAATCTGAGGAACTCATTGTCACAGACAACTGTGGCGGCCAAGTCATTGACAGTATTTAAGACAGAGATATAGTGTTCGTCAGAGGATCAAGGATATATGGGGAGAAGGCAGAAGAGTGGGGTTTACGAAACATATCAGCCATGATCAAATGGAACAGACTCAATGGGCCGAATGGCCTAATTCTGCTCCTCTAAATTATGGTCTATTAACATATCTTGAACAGCAAAAAAATTGTTCCAGCTGCTCTTTGAAGTCACTGTCATTTTTGATATTATATTTCTGTGACCATAAGGCACCAATGAACCTTGATTAGCACAAAGAAACAATACATTAATTTTGGGTACTGAGCATATATAATAATCACAACATTCAAGACTAACGAACAGCATAACAAATGGTTAGACGGTTACCAGGAAGTAGTCAACCATTACTGTATAAACAAAATCCTGCCCAGTCCGTCATCTTCCACCAAACCTGGTCTGCATCCATTGATTCCCACACAGAACATTTCAGACACGTGATTAGTTACCGCTAATTAGCTAGAATACACCAAGTGTCCTAGGCCCATCCTCAACATCAGCTGCTTCATCAATGAGCTTCCCTCCATCATGAGGTCAGCAGTGGGAATGTTTGGGTACAATGTCCAGCACCATTCATGACTCCTCAGATACCGAAAGCAGTCTGTGTCCATGCACAACAAAACCTGGACAACAATCAGGCTTGTGCCGGTAAGTGGCAAGTAACATTCATGACACAGACAATTATAACCACCTCCTAATGGGAAAAGATCATCGCCCCTCATTGCCATTTAAATACTGTGGATACAGGAGCCAGTCGGATTCTCAGAATTCTGTGATAACTAACTCCCCTCCTAATTCTCTAGTTTCCCTTTGGCCTCGACAAGGCACAACTCAGGGGGAGTGATAGCATGCTCTCCAGAGTCTGGATGGCCGCTGCTCTAACAACACTCAAGAAGCTTGACATGATCCGGGATAAAGCAGGCTGCTTGTTTGGCACCCCATCCTCCAATCTAAACATTCCTTCCGTCCACTACTGATGCACAGAATGTACCGTCACTGCAAGAATTCACCCAGGCTCCTTCAACAACACATTCAAAATCCATCCCTTTACTACTTGGGGGCAGGGAACAATGGGAACAGATGGAAGGGAACACCACCATCTGCAAATGCCCCTCCAAGCCGTACACTATCCTGATTCAATTATCGTTCCTTCATCATCACTGGATCAAAATCCAAAAAAACCGCTTCCTAACGGCCCTGTGGATGCTGTTATGCAGCAAGGGATTTGGCAGCTCACAGCCACCTTTTCCAGGGCTGGGAAATAAATATCGGCTTCAGCAGCAATGCTACATCCCATGGAGAAAGAAAGAAACGTTCATGGAAACTGTTTCTTTAGGTTACATTATTTTTAAGACCATATGATGTAGGAGCAGAAGTAGGCCATTTGGCCCATCAAGTCTGCTCCACCAGGGAGATCATGACTGCTCTGATAATCCTCAACTCCGTTTTCCTGCCTTATCCCTATAACCCTTGATTCCCTCACTGGTTTAAAGTCTCTCTCTGTCTTAGATGTATTCAATGACCCAGTCTTGACAGCCCTCTGCAGTAAAGAATTTTACAGCTTCACTACCCACTGAAAGAAAATGGTCCTCCTCAGCTCTACTGGATACGGGTGATCCCCTACTCTGAGATTATGCCCTGTGATCCTAGGCTCTACCACATGTACATAAATCTTCTCTGCATCTACCTTGTCAAGGCCCTAAAAAATTCTTGTATGCTTCAAGAATTCTGTCATTCTTCTAAACTTGAGTGCATACCCAACCTACTATTGCAGGGTAGACTGGTTAACAAGATTAGATCACATGGAATCCAGGGAGAGTTAGCAATTTGGATACAAAATTGGCTTGAAGGTAGGAGACAGAGGGTGCTGGTGGAAGGCTGCTTTTCAGACTGGAGGCCTGTGACCAGCGGTGTGCCACAAGGATCAGTGCTGGGTCCACTGCTTTTCTGTTATTTATACAAATGATTTGGATGTGAATATAGGAGGTATGGTTAATAAGTTTGCAGAAGACATCAAAATTGGTGGTGTAGTGGGCAGCAAAGGTTATCGTTGAAGGTGGAGTTGCAGGTAGACAGGAAAGTGAGGAAGGTATTTGGTACGCTTGCCTTCATTGGTCAGTGCATTTGAGTATAGGATTTGGGAGGTCATGTTGCAGCTGTACATGACACTGTTTAGGCTACTCCTGGAATACTGTGTCTAATTTTGGTCTCCCTGCTATAGGAAAAATGTTGTGAACTTGAAAGGGTTCCAAAAATATTTACAAGAATGTTGCCGGGGTTGGAGGGATTTGAGCTATAGGGAGAGGCTGAATAGGCTCAGGCTACTTTCTCTGGAGTATTGGAGGCTAAAGAGTGACCTTATGGAGGTTTTTAAAACCACAATAGGCATGGATGGAGTGAATAGCCAAGATCTTCTGCCCTGAAGTAGGGGAGCCCAAAACTAGACAGCATAGTTTAAGGCGAGAGGGGAAAAGATTTAAAAGGGACGTAAGGAGCAACTTTTTCACGCAGAAGGTGATGCGTCTATGGAATAAGTTGCCAGCGGAGGTGGAGGAGGCTGGTACAATTACAACATTTAAAAGGTATCTGGATGGGTACATGACTAGGAAGGGTTTAGAGGGATATGAGCTAAATGCTGGAATGGGACTAGGTTAATTTAGGATCTGGTCAGCATGGACGAGTCGGACCAAAGGGTCTGTTTCCATGCTATACAACTCTATGACACTATCTCTTCTGATAGGAATATCCCTCCATACCCAGAATCAACCTAAGTGAACTTCTTCCTGATAATACAAAGTTGCAATACAATATTTACTTTCTGTTGTACTTTGTTCTCAAGGCCTAGTGACCATAGTTGGCAGGATTGCATAAAATTGCAATACAGGAGGAAAGCTGCATTGGCACAGGTACTGTTCCTCAGATCGGATCAAACTTCTTAGTGCTTCACATCCTAAGACACTGTTCACTATGGCAGACTGTTTGCATGATCTTGCTGGCCTGTGTAAAAAGTTTGATGAACTGGACATTAGAGGAGGTGATGGCATAATGGTAATGTCACAGGTCTAGTAATCCAGAATCCCAGGCTATGTTCTGGATAAATGGGTTCGAATCCCACCATGCTAGATGGTGAAATTTGAACTCCATAAAAGTCTGGGAAATCAAATCACAATCACTGCTGAATGTCAGTAAAAACGTTGGTTCACTAATGCCCTTTACAGAAAGGAAATCTGGCCTCCAGGCAATTAGGGATGAGCAATAATTTTTTTTTTCCCAGCTACTGACACCCACATACTGTAAATGAATTTTTAAAACACACACACTGCCTTGTGCTCATGTAACAATAATGACTGTAACCTCATGGTAGATGAGGCACTTTGAGATTTTACTGATCAACGTTATATTGGGTACTGTCGAGGTGCTTTCTTTTTATATAAAAAGGGCTTATGTTCCAGAGACTGTAAATCATTCTGTGCTCAGCACTACCTTCACAAGGACACTGAGGGATGGGCAATAAATGCTGGCCTTCTCAGCAATGCTCATAGGTAGCAATAGGTTAAAAAAAAAAATTCTTCATTACCTGATAGTAATGCAGTTGTTACACTAAATTTAATGCATAAGTTAGAATATTCTGCAACATACCCTCAACTACCTGATGTTCTAAGGTTTAAACAGAAGAGATAAAGAAAAGAAAATTAAAAGGTTTGAGATTTTGAGCATGCATCATCATTTCCTGGTACCTGGTTGGGATTTGCTCATCGTATTCAATTCGCTCTCCCATACACACACAAGCAGCCTCCTGTACAGAAGGAAAATAAATCTCGTGTCAGACAGTGGTCTTTCTGCTTCATTAACACTCTTGTTTAAAAAAAACAATATCAGCCTTGCAGGCAAAGCTTATTATTGAACTGCCAAACCAGCCAGTTTCTGAGTTAACCCACACTTGGCTGAGCTCTCTGTCAAAACCTCTGAACAGCCAGATAACTAGCTGTTTGGGTAGTACAGCACACTATCCTTTCTTGCCTGCAAGCTGGATTCAATACTAGCTGAGATGAATTAGGTAATGATCTCCCTTCTTGTTGGTTGTTAGGGTCGAGAATGTGCTCAGGGGCATTTCCTCCTGTATCTGTTGGTCACGTTAAAAATACTGACCAAAACTGAAAAGTTGTCAACCTGGCTGAGAGTCTCCCTGTAGAATGTTTCCAGTGTGCAATCTCGTATTACCCACCTTGATGAAATGTGTTACTTTGCTCTGCTGTTTGTCTCTCTTAACTTTCACTGTTTGATGCTTCCCTTCCTACGTTTGATCAGGTATCCAAAACTCACTTTCTCAGCCATGCCTCTCTGTTCAGCTACTGCCTCTGGGCCTGGACTTATTCCACATGGATTCCTAATTAAATTTTACTCTTCATATTTCAGACCCACCCATCATCACAAATATCTCCCATTACTTCGACTTCTTTCAACTCAGTATTCTGAATTCACTGCTCATGTTGCACTCTTCTCACTATTTTTGTTCCTTTCCTTCTTGCTTTTTTTTTTGTCTCACACCATCATCCTTTTGGCGTTTAGTCTCTCCTGCTTCCCTTCCAATCACTGATATTCCCTTCTGTTCTATTCCCCCCGACATCTCTTTCTCTCATTTAATAGCACTGATTAAAGTTTATCAACTGGTGTTAACACTGGTACTCTGTTCTGGGAATTGAGCAGACTTCCTTCCTGTTTTCCAACATCTGCAGTATTATGGATTTGTGCATTGTGAGACCAGACATTCAATATCAATGAAAATGATTAACTGTTATTACTGGGAGTTAATCAATGGACCACCTTCCTCACATCACTTGCAAGGACGTGAATTTGCATTTTATAAAGCACATTTCATGAACTCAACAGGAGAATGAACTAGGGGGAGGTCATGGCCTAGTGGTATTATTCCTGGACTGTTAATCCAGAGACCCAGGTAAATGTTTTGGGGATGTGTTCAAATCCCACCATGGCAGATGGTGGAATTTAAATTCAATAAAAGTCTGGAATAATGACCATGAATCCATCACTGATTGTTGGGAAAAAAAACCCACCTGGCCCACTAATGTCCTTTAGGGAAAGAAACTGCTGTCCTTACCTGGTCTGGCCTACATGTGACTGCAGACCCAGAGCAACATGGTTGATTCTTAACTGCCCTCTGGGCAATTAGGGATGGGCAATAAATGCTGGTCTAGCCAGCAACGCCCACATCACGTGAACAATAAAATAAAACCCCAAAGCCCTTCCCAGCTAACTAAAGAGACAACAAGGTGCAGGGCTGGATGAACACAGCAGGCCAAGCAGCATCATAGGAGCAGAGAGGCTGACGTTTCGGGCCTAGACCCTTCATCAGAAACAAAAGCATCATAACAAAAGCACATGGCAGTGAGCAGGTCATCAGGTTTTCTTAAATAGCACTAATTTTTTAAACATTTAATTTCTTATCCGAACCATCTTTGATCTTGCTGTAATCCTTCACTGCTGCATTGGCCCAGACAATGCACTAAAGACCCTGAAGTGGCACTTGAACCAATGATCAGCTTGATATGAGTAATACCACAGCGTCGAGGCTGATGCTGCTGCAATAAGATATGGTTTCTTAAGACTGGATTTGGCAATTGATGTTAAGTATCAGATGGGACTTTATCCTGTACCCAACCATATTGTAAATAACAGAGGAATGCTATCACTGGGTGCCTATGGTGAACTTCAGAACACAAACATTTCCACCTTTGTTGTAAACTGTTTTGACGCACATCAAAGATAGGACTGAAAATCTCCAGCAGGTGAGTGACATTCTATTATTTTTATACATTGCAAGAACCAGAAGAAATCAATGAGGGCCATAAATTATGCCAACTTTCTGCCACAGGCCAACTCAACTGATCCAACCAAGCAATAAAACACGCCCTGAAAATATATTTCAGACCACAAACTCCATCATCCCTTCGATAATTCTTTCCACTGGTGTCTGTACCTCATTTTCATAGTTTTTTTTTCATTCAGAGCTGACTTTAATTTTACTATTAATACCAATGGATATATGCTTTGTCTTTTCTTTACAACCATTACCATTCCATTTGCCCTTTGTTCTATGACACAATTAATGTTTAATTTCCCTTGCCCTCTACCCTTTCCCTGACCTTCCATTCTGTTCCACTTGTTTATGTCCCACCTTCATCAATAGTATACATCACATTACATTTACACCCATCTACAGTTCTGAAAAAAAGTCACACAACTTGAAATATTAACTCTGTTTCTCTTTCTACAGATGCTGCCAGACCTGCTGAATTTCTCCAGCATTTTCTGTTCCTCCTTCTGAAAACATATCTGAATTGGAAAATGACCTTGGAATGGGTACCAAATTTGAGAACTGGTTCTGCTTGTTGACTGCACATTCCAGAGGAGTCATGTTCAACAGAGACACAAATCAGGGTTTACAGGAATGCAGCGCCATGGCTCTAGGGACCAGAATAATTTGAAACAAACCACGTCAGATTAGATTACTCCAGGAGAAATCGATATTTTAAACACATTATGTTGTCAAGGATTTTAAAAGCACCATATTAAAAATTCCCAAATGGTCATACATCACATCTCATCAAAGTGTATATTAAACTACTGTATATGAGTAGCATGCCCAAGCAATTTGTGTGTGGGCTACTAATGAAGAAAACATTCTTTGACAAATTAAACCAGCACTTAAAACAAGTTTCCTATGTTTTGAAATTTAGAATTACTGGTTAAGCAAGATTATTTCATCTACATTACGACACTGAAAATAGTTCAATCAAAGCATTATACTTTAAACTTTGGTCATGGGAAATAAAGGATTATCTCTGCTCAAGGGCAGGACTTCCTGACCCACAACCAGTGCTGCAAAGGGACTTAACTTAGGCATTCTGCCGTTTTCACCTCCTGATGGCTGCAGGTTACCCATGGCCTCATTATGATATTTAAATGACCAACCCACTTCCTACAAGTTTCACTTCTCTTTAACTCTGCTTCTATGAAAATGCCAGATGTGCGGAACTGAGCCACACTAGGTTTCCGTTTCAGATATGTTTGTGTTTTAAGCCCTGATGAGCTCCTAATCTACTCATTTATGAGAGTTAAGACTCAGCCCAATATGTGGTGGAATTGAATCATACCTGCTCCAGATATACTTTGGCCAAACTTGGAATTACCTGGGAGATGCAGAAAACAAAGATCAAAAGGTGAAACAGCAGCATTATTCATACAATAGTTTGTTAAACAAAATAAAAAGAAACAGACAGCAAGAATAAGAACATTGTGCCTGTTTTAACTGAAAACAAAATAGGTGGCATCATTCTCTGGTCTATTCCTCAAATGTTTCAATGTGATTACTTCTTATGCTTCCAAACTCCAGAGTATCTGGGCTTATTCTACTCGATCTCTCCTTGCAGCACAGCCCTTTCATCCCAGGAATCAATCTACAGAAACTTCAAGGTAAGCATATCCTTCCTTAGGCAAGAAAATCGAAACTGCACACATTACTTCACATGTGATCCCTCCAAGTTCCTGTATAATTGCAGCAAGACCTTCTCACTCTTATATTCCTCTTATTCTTCAATCCCCAGCACTAAAGGCAAACATACCATCTGCCTTCTTAATTGCTTTCATGTAACTGCAAGCAGAGGGAGGTGGTTAGCTCAGTTGGCTAGACAGCTAATACGTTCATCTGATTAACACCAACAACATGGGCTTCAAACCCCATTTAAACTGAAGTAGCCTTGGGTCCTGCCTCTTGACCTTCCTGTAATAAACATCATGGCACTCTGCAAGACTTGGCCAAATAATTGACAAGGTCTTCCCTTCAAGGAGAGAACAGCAGGAAGAAGCTACAAGCTAACTTTCCTTCATTTGCATGCAAAAACACCCTGTGCATCATAACATGTTACTCTCATCCTTTTAAAAATATTCTCCTTTTCTATTTTTCCTAGCAGAGCTGTTTATTTCACATGTCCCGCATTATCATGCATCCATCTGACACCTTCTTATCTTGCTCAACCACAAGACATTACAGCCAATGAGGTGCTTCTTGAAGTGGAGCCCCTGTTGTAATGCTGGAAACACAGCAGTTAATTTGCAGTCAGCAAGATCCCACATAACAGCAACATGATAGTTACCTGAGAGATAGTAGGAACTGCCGATGCTGGAGAATCTGAGATAACAGTGTGGAGCTGGATGAACACAGCAGGCCAGGCAGCATCAGAGGAGCAGGAAAGCTGATGTTTCGGGTCTGGACCCTTCTTCAGAAATTATCTTTAGTTACCTGAGGGTCTGTTTTTATGATTTGACAGAGGGATAGATACCTGCCAGGCCACTCAGAAACGATTCCCCTGCTTTTCTTTGAAATAAAGTCAGAAGTCACACAATGTCAGGCTATAGTCCAACTGGTTTATTTGAAATCATGAGCTTTCGGAGCATAACGCCTTCATCAGATGAAGAGAGAGAGAGAAGCATACCAACACAGAGTTTATAGGCAGACAGATCAAGGGCAGAGAGATCAAGAGATCATACAAATGGTGTCAGTGGAGTATTGAATAATAAGTCTCTGCAGGTGATCAAAAGTGTCAGATGGTGAGAGTAAAGTGTCAACAGCTGAATAACAAGCAAAGGGATGACCTATAATCTGATTAAATGAAGCAAAGACATAATTCCAATAATTGAGAAATAAGGTGGTGCTGGAGACAAACCAAACGACTGGAATAACATGGTAGGTATAATAGTCATGTGCCAAGGCCAAACAAAGTAATAAGTAATCCAAAACTGTACAAGCTAATTAAAAGAGAGAGATCATAACTTGTGTCAAAACAGGACAGTAAGGAAGATTTTTCAGAATGGTGAGGTCACATCTGACAATGACACAAACCCAAGATCACAGTTGAGGGTATCTTCATGGGTACGGGACTTGGCTATCAGTCTCTGCTCAGCGATTCTGCATTGTTATGTATCTCAAAGGCCGCCTTGGAGGACGCTTCCCCAAAGATCGGAGGCTGAATGCCCTTGACTGCTGAAGTGTTTCCCCGCTGGGAGGCAGCATTCCTGTCTGGCAATTGTTGCGCGGTGTCCATTCATCCGTTGTAGCGTCTGCATGGTTTCATCAATATACCATGCCTCAGGGCAAGGACGGGATACAATAATCAACTCATCGATCACCAGTTCCAACGTGCCACAGCGAAAAACCACAACGACCTCCCCAGAAGACAGACACAGGATATGACCGATAGAGTACCTTTCATCGCCCAGTACTCCCTGGGAGCAGAGAAACCACAACATGCGCTTCACAGCCTTCAACACATCATTGGTGACGACGAGCATCTCACCAAGATCATTCCTACGTCTCCATTTCTCGTCTCCAAACCTTCAACAGACCAGCATTCACAGCAAACTACCCATGAAGACGGCCTCAACCCGTGATCTTGGGTTCATGTTGTGCTACATGTGACCCTACCACACTGTTCCGTATTTGTAAAATCTTCCTTACTGTCCTGTTTTGACACCATCACCTTGATAAATTGTAATGATTTCTCTAGTTTACAGAGTTTTGGATTACTTATGACTTTGGTTAGACCTTCGCAACGTGACTCATACCTATCATGTTATTCCAGTCGTTTGGTTTGACTCCAGCACCACCTCAATTTTAATTTTTTGTAATTACCTCGCTGTCTCATTTAGTCAGATTATAGGTCATCCCTTCACTTATTATTCAGCTGTTGACACTTTACTCACACCATCTGACACTTTTGATCATCTGCAAAGACTTATTATTCGACACTCTACTCACACCATTTGTATGATCTTTTGATCTCTCTGCCTATAAATTCTGTGTGTGTGCTTTCCTCTCACTTGACCTGACGAAGGGGCTGCGCTCCGAAAGCTTGTGATTTCAAATAAACCTGTTGGACTATAATCTGTTGCCATGCAACTTGTGATTTTGTCTACACCAGTCCAACACTGGCACCTCCACATCATTTCTTTCAGATGATGCCTGGTTTTGAGATAAGTTAGGTCCATGCGAGCCCATGAGGCCCTGGTTTAAACCAATGTCTCATTGGAAATACTCCCCCAGTACAGCACTGGATTCTCTGCCTTGATTTTTGCACTTGGTTTTTATCCAGTTTACATCCCTTTGCTTCCTCTTCAGAGCTTCTTTTCCCACTGACCTTGCATACATTACACTCGATCTCCTTATCTAAATAATTGAGAGATTTTAAATAGCTGATGCCCAAGCACTGATCCTACAGCATTCTGCTAATTACACCCTGCCAGCCCCTGAATTCACCTGTTTATTCCTGCTGGTTTCTACCCATTAAGCAATCTTTAATCCAGGCCAATATATCGCTCCAAGGTATGAGCTCTAATCTTGTGTAACAATCTCGAGTATGGCATCATATTGAATGTCTTCTGAAAATACCTTCTATATACTCCCAACAATTGGATTTTAATCATCTACCTCGCCAGCTACATTCTTTTAAATAAAACTCTAACAGAATTTCAACCATGTAAGGTAGTCACTAAGAAATACCAGATGGATAAAAGAAGCGGAGAATGTGGAATTTGCCACCACAGGGAGTAATTGAAGCAAGTATTGTGTAGATGGGTTTAAGGGGAAGCTAGACAAGCACCTATCAGAGGAAAGAATAGGTGGTTGCTGTGATAAATTTAGATGAGGAAAGAGGTTCGAGTGGGGCATAACTGTAATCACGAACTGGTTGGGCAGAACGGCCTGCTTCTATGCCTCACAGAACAGTACAGCACAGTACAGGCCCTTCGGCCCACGATGTTGTGCCGAACTTTTACCCTAAACCTAAGGCCTATCTAACCTCCACCCCTACCTTATACTATCATCCATATGCCTATCTAATAGCTGCTTAAACGCCCCTAATGAGGCCGACTCCACTACCCTCTCCAGCAATGCATTCCACGCCCCAACCACTCTGAGTAAAGAACCTACGCCTGACATCTCCCCTATATCTACCTCCACTCACTTTAAAACTATGCCCCCTTGTAATAGCTACCTCCACCCTAGGAAAAAGTCTCTGGCTGTCCACTCTATCTATATCTCTGATCATTTTGTACACCTCTATCAAATCACCTCTCATCCTTCGTCGTTCTAGAGAGAAAAGCCCTAGCTCTCCCAACCTTTCCTCAGAAGACCTACCCTCCATTCCAGGCAACATCCTGGTAAATCTCCTCTGCACCTTTTCCAACGCTTACACTCTTTCATGTAATGAGGCGACCAGAACTGGACACAATACTCCAGATGTGGCCAAACCAGGGTTTTGTATAGCTGGAGCATAACTTCACGGCTCTTGAACTCAATCCCTCTATTAATGAAAGCTAACACAGCGTACGCCATCTTAACAACTCTATCCAACTGGGTGGCAGCTTTCAGGGAACTGCGGACATGAACCCCGAGATCCCTCTGCTCCTCCACACTGCCAAGAATCTTTCCGTGTCATATCCAATGTTGTGTGGAATATTCATAAAATACAAATTTCCTTTCATAAACCATTTTGCTTTTAACTAATCGTATTGGATTTGTTAAATGCCTGTTACAATGCCGCTTTTGAACACATTCTAGCATTTTCCTTACTATCGATGTCTGGCTAAATGGCCTACAATATTTTGTTTCCTTTCTTCCCCCCTCTTTTCTTGAAAAGCAGGTTATATTTGCCACCTTCCAATCTTTGAAGACCATTTGGAATCAAGGGAATTTTGGAAGATCGAAGCCAATGTATTCACTATCTTTGCAACCACCATTTGTAAAACCCTAGGATTTAGCTTAACAGTTCCAATGTTGGCATTTAGTCACGTTAACTTTTCCAATGCTTTTTACTTAAAAAATGTTAAGTACATTTTTTTAATCAATGTCATTAGATCCTTGGTTTCCCAGAAATTCTGGCATGATCCCTATGCCTTTCACTGTGATGATAGAGGATATTTATTCAATATCTCTGTCATTGCCTTCTTCCCCATTACAATCACTCCTGTTAAAATCATAAGACTGTAAGAAATCAGAACAGGAGTATACTATTTGGCCCCTTGAGCCTACTCCACCATTCAATAGGATCATGGCTGTTCAAACACTCCTGAAAGCCACTTTCCTGCCCTTTCCCTGTAACCCTTGATGCCCTGACTGATCCAAAATCTATCTCAGTCTTAAATATACACAAGGACTCTGCCCCCCATTGCTCTCTGTGACAAAGAGTTCCAAACACTGATAACCTTCTGAGAGAAGAAACTCCTCCTCATCTCAGTCTTAAATTGACACCCCTTTATTCTGAGACAATGCCCTCTGGTCCTAGACTCTCCCATGAGGGAAACATCCTCTCAGCATTTACCCTGTCAAGTCCTTTAAGAATCCAAGATAGTAGGAACTGCAGATGCTGGAGAATCCGAGACAACAAGGTGCAGGGCTGGATGAACACAGCAGGCCAAGCAGCATCATAGGAGCAGAGAGGCTGATGCTGCTTGGCCTGCTGTGTTCATCCAGCCCTGCACCTTTAAGAATCCATGTGTTTCTTCCTCTGAGGAATCCATGTTTACTTTCTCTAATCTCTTCCTTTCTACATAATTCAAAACATTCTTTTAATTTGTTTCTAAAGTACTCGGTAGCCTACTCTAACATTCTAGTTTCTCTCTTTGTCAATTCCTTGGTCATCCTTTGTCTGATTTTCTCCCCACCAATCCTCAGACTTGTGACTCAATTTGGCAACATTGTTTAACAAGTTTTTTGAAGTAACAAAGAGGATTGCGAGGGCAGAGCAGTGGATGTGATCTGTTCGGATTTCAGTAAGACATTCCTCATGGTAGACTGGTTAGCAATGTTAGATCACATGAAATACAGGGAGAACTAACTATTTGGATACAAAACTGGCTCAAAGGTAGGAGACAGAGGGTGGTGGTGGAGGGTTGCTTTTTGGACTGGAGGCCTGTGACCAGCAGTGTGCCACAAGGAGCAGTGCTGGGTCCATTGCTTTTTGTCATTTATGTAAATGATTTGGATGTGAACATAGGAGGTATGGTTAGTAACTCTGGAGATGACACTAAAATTGGAGGTGTCAGCAAAGGGGGTTACCTCAGAGTACAACAGGATCTTGATCAGGTGGGCCAATGGGCCAATGAATGGCAGATGGAGTTCAATTTAGATAAATATGAGGTGCTGCATTTTGGAAAGGCAAATCAGGCCAGGACTGATACACTTAATGGTAAGTTCCTGGGGAGCGTTGCTGAACAAAGAGACCTTGGAGTGCAGGTTCATAGTTCCTTGAAAGTGGAGTCGCAAGTGGCTAGGATAGCGAAGAAGGTGATTGCTCAGTACATTGAGTATTGGAGTTGGGAGGTCATGATGGGGCTGTATAGGGCATTGGTTTGGCCACTTTTGGAGAATTGCGTGCAATTCTGGTCTCCCTCCTATAGGAAGGCTGTTGTGAAACTAGAAAGGGTTCAGAAAAGATTTATGAGGATTCTCCCAGGGTTGGAGGGTTTGAGCTATAGGGAGAGGCTGAATAGGCTGGGGCTATTTTCCCTGAAACATTGGAGGCTGTAGAGTGACCTTATAGAGGTTTATGAAGTCTTGAGAGGCATAGATAGGGTGAATAGCCAAGGTCTTTTCCCCAGGGTAGAGGAGTCCTAAACTAGATGGCATTGGTTTAAGGTAAGAGGGGATAGACTTAAAAGGGATCTAAGGAGCAACATTTTCACGTAGAGGGTGGTGCGTGTATGGAATGAGCTGCCACAGAAAGTGGTAGAGGCTGTTATAACATTTAAAAGGCATCTGGAGGGATATACGAACAGGAAGGGTTTAGAGGGATATGGGCCAAATGCTGGCAAATGAGACTAGATTTATTTAGGATACCTGGTCAGCATGGACAAGTTGCACTAAAGGATCTGCTTCTGTGCTGTACATCTCTATGGATCTAAGGGCTTCAGCATAATGAAACATTCCACAAAATTTAACACTCGTCCACATTCAGAGAGACTAGGTCAGTGAACCAACACTTGGCAAACAGGTAAGTTTTATAAAGTGTCTGAAAGCAAGGCAGTGAGTGGGAGGGGGGGAAAAAGAGGTGTGTGGATGGAATTCTAGAGCACAACACTCAGGCAACTGAAGGCATGGCCACCAATAGCACAGTAAGATTGTGGAATTTGCCACCACAGGGAGTGGTGGAAAATATTGTAGATGGATTAAAGGAAAAGCCAAAAGAGTTCATAATTAGAGGAACAGAGATTTTGCAAAGGGGTGTAGAGTTGAAGTAGGATGCAGAAATAGTGACTATCAAGACAGGCCACAAAGACATTTGAAAACAAGGAAGAGAATTTTAAAATCGAGACTTTGGTTGATGAGGACTTAGTGTAGGTCAGTAAGCATAGCGTACTAGGAGAACTGGCTGCAAGTTGAGACATGCACAGTTTGAATGACTTTACGTTTACTCAATTTTATGGTAGGTAGATAGTGGGAGGCTGCCTGGTAATAGTTGAGTCTAGAGGTAACAAAGGCACGAGTGAGAATTTCAGCAGCAGATAAGCTGGCACGGACAAAATTGGGACACGGGGCAGAAGTGGGAATAGTACTGCATTGATGAATTTGAAACCCTCAGCTTGCAGTTAAATTTATCAACTTTGTGGTTTCACCTCAGACTGCTACAAGGGAGAGGAATGGAGGGAGGATGGAGCAGGTCATAAGTTAGGGAACAAAGACTGGAAACACTGAAAACAAATGACAGTCTTCCAATATTTAACTGGAGGAAATGTCTCCTCATCCAGTCCTGAATATTGGATAGGTAGTCTGATCATTTATAGACAGTGTGGAAGTCAGGAGAAGTGGGAATGAGATATATCTGAGTATCCTCAATGTACATGAAAACAAATGCCGTGCCTTTAGATTGTAAGGGACAACACGTTGATGAGAAACAGAGAGGGGATCATCAGTAGATCCTTGAGAGAATACAGAAGGTAATGGTGCGGGAGCACAAGGTGAAGCTATTACAGGTGATATTTGGACTACAGGTAAATGGATAATAAAGGAGTCAGAGGATAGAAGTACCACCCCAGTCATGAAGTACTACAGCAGAATGGTGTGGTCAACCATGTTGAAGGTTGAAGACATTGTCAAGTGCTTGAGATGTGAAGTCTCTGTTGCAATCACACAAGACATTTTTCTTTCTAAATCTAAGACTGTCCCACATGAAATACAGTTCCAGTGGAGTTTTCAAATCCTTATGGATATTTGTTAGGAATGAAGGAGAGAAACAATGCATTACCCTTTCCGGAAGTGACCAAGTAGGTCCAGGGCAGACATACTCTTCCACCGGTGGCAAATCCGCTTGAAGCTTAAACTAAAAATATGGGGAGAAACAGGGCCATCATGAATGTGGAGACAGTACAATGCAGCAAAGCAACAGAACTGTTGTCAGCAATTCAAACCCGAGCTGTTAAACCAAAGGTATGGAAGAATAAAAGCTTCACCTCATCAACATCTAACAAACAGGCCACTGTGGGGGCACTGTGCATCTACTCTTACAAAAACATTGCACAGTTCAGTTGACCCCCTCAGTGATGCGGACCTGAACGGAATGGAATGTTATGCCCAAATCCTGCACAGATTGCAACAGCCAGTCAGTGAGGAGTAAAGCAGGACCTCAGGCTGTTATAAGGAAGTAGAAATGTAGTGATCCAGAGGGTGACTGCAATTGGGGAGCTGGTGATCCATCAGGGAGCTGGTGATCTACAGGGGGACGGCAGTGGGGGGGGGGGG
>NC_063357.1:15498708-15561169 GCF_021869965.1 Rhincodon typus | reverse complement strand
ATTGTAATGTGCTCCTTTTTAAAAACAAACTGCTGTTGGATCAGACACCCCCTGGTGGGACACTGAAATGAACAACCAAATCAAATGGTCATCAGAAACGTGCAGAACTGGACAGGAAAAATCTTGCCCAGCTCAAACAATCCACTCTGAGCTGGTTCCCTGGTCCCACTCTGAGGGACAGTTTGGACCCTTATCATCTTTTGATTTCTTCCTGACCTTCGGAGATTGCCTCCATGTTGAGATGCCCTCCCTACTCCTGACCTCCCTCAGCAGTGACCATCTCTCCCTGCGGCACTGGCAAGGCTCCAGAGTTGACTGACTACATTGAATGCTGCTCACCCTAAGACAGTGACAAACACAGAGGCAGACAATGAAGAGGCTGCTTCCAGGAAGATTACACCATTCCTACCATTTTAATGCAGGCACATAGCTCTGACTTGATCCCGATATCAATGTTCTGAAGCTCGTGTGAAAATCCAACCCATTGATCAACAATCTCCCTCAATGAACAATGAAGTCAGTGTGTGTACACTGGATCTTGCAGTTTCTGAACTGTCAAACCAGGATGTTTGATACAAATTGTTTGCTTGTAGATCGATAACTAAAGGAAGTAAATTATGCCTTATTATGCTTTTAACCCATATAAACAAGTCCTGTACTGATTTTGCCATACCTATTCACTGCTTTGAATATGTGGATGACCTAACCCTCGTGGAATGTCTTCGTCAATCAAGGTACTGTATCTCAGATACAAGGTGAATCTCTTCATTGACTGAACAGTAATTCACATGAAATTGAATCTCCAAAAGTGCAAAGCTATGGAATTGTGTTCCATGTGCAATGCCCCTGATGACCCTCTTATCAATTTAGATTATGCTGAGATTGCATGCATTAAACTATGAGGATTCTACATTCTATGTAATCTCAGATAGGATTACCAATCATAAGAAATGCTTCAGAAAGCAAAAAGGAAGATTATGCATTGCATCTTCTCAAGCATCACAAGATATCTCAAAACTGTGTCCAATAAATAAGACCCATAGTTAAATATTCAATGCCCTTTTGAAATGCTGGATTTGCCAAAGTGCATTTGTTTGGTTCTGGATTCTCTTCCTATAGGAACACAGGACAAGTCCATTGGGTCCTTCCAGCCTGCCCCATCATGTAATAAGATCACAGCTGATATAATTGTGATCTCAGCTCTACTTTCCAGAGATGAGAAGACTAAAACTGCATACAGTACTCCAGCTTCAGTCCAACTAAGCCTCTATACAACTGAAGCAAGACTTCACAATTGTTCTACTCAAATCCTCTTGTAATAAAGGCTAACATTCCACTAGCCTTCTTAATAACTTGCTGCAACTGCATGTTAGCCTTCAGTGACTTATTTACAAGGACAGTTAGATCGCTTTGCACATCTACACTTCTCAGTTTCTTATCATTTTGAAATAATCCACACATCTGTTTCTCCTGCCAAAGTGGATAGCCTCTGATTTTTCCACGTTATGTTCCATTTGGCATGTTCATGCCTAATCACTAAGCTGGTTTGCACCTTCCTTGCAACACATGTTCACACTTAGCTTTGCATCATATAAAATTTGGAAATAATCCCCCCTCCATGTCATTGATAAGTATTGTGGAAAATGTAGGTTCTCCCTTGGGTACCCCACTAGTCACAGCCTGCCAATGTGAGAATGACCTATTTATTCCTCCCCTCTGATAGCCAATCATGAATCTATGTCAGTACATTACCTTCTATACAGCGGCATGGTTCTCTTCCATGATCTCCCTGGCTCCTGTGCTCCTGTTCCTATGGTCTAACTTTCATAATTGGTTTTTCTTTTATGCTGCTTCTGAGGTATAAGGATGTAATATTGGCACAGGTGTTTGGGTCTTTCCAAAGGGTGGGGTTACCAATGAGGAATTTCCTGTCTTCCAGACCTGAAATATTATTGTCCATTATTGGAGTCATGTTGATAACTGGGAATAAACACCCAGGCTTTGCTTAAAGTCTTGAAGATACCAGAAAAGACAGCAGAAAGCAGGAGTAGGCCCGGAGAGACTCAGGTACATTTTAACTTCTTTGTAAGTTTTCATGTGGACCAGGAGAAGCAGGAATTGTCCCTCCTTGTGCAAAAATGAAACTTGCAGAATCTTTTAAGAAAATAAGAAATGGGAACAGGAATAGGCTATTTGCCCTCTTGAGCCTGCTCTGCCATTCAATACGATCATGGCTGATCTGATATTCCTCGTGTCCATTTTCCTGCCTTTTCCCCATTACCTTTGATTTTCCCACTGATCAGAAATATAAATATACACAAGGACTTCATTTTTGCCTGGGGTGGTATGTAGATTGCTGTCAGGATGGCGGAGGTGAACTCGCGCGACAGGTAGTAGGGACGGCATTTCACTGTGAGATATTCTAGGCCCAGAGAGCAGCAGCTCGCCAGGGTCGCCATGTCTGATCACCAGGTGTTCATCAGGAGGCAGACCGCCCCCAGCCCTTTGCCTTACCAGAGGACGTCATGAGGTCCATATTATGTATGGAGACCCCCTCAGCTTGCAAGGCACAGTCAAGTATAGCAGGAGTCAGCCATCTCTCCACAAAACAGAGCACACAGCAGTCTCCCAGTTCCCTTTGGAAGGTGAGTCTACATCTGAGTTCATCCATTTTGTTTTCAATAGCTTGGGCGTTTGCCAGGAGTACACTGGGAAGGGAAGAGGGACCAGTTTGTCCACAATTTCTAGCATTGGCAAAGGCTTTCAAGACCTTGGAGAAGGTGCAGATGAGTATTATTTGAATGAAATCAGGGCTGAGGGATTTAGTTATGTGAAGACTAGACAACTGTTTTATCCTCCTAAGAGCACAGAAAGCAATTGTGAAGGATTTTTGTAGCCTAAGTATGGAAAAATTAGCGTGTTTGCCTTTATTGCTCAGTCCTTTGAGTATAGGAGTTGGGAGGTCATGTTGAGGTTGTACAGGACATTGGTGAGGCCTCTTCTAGAATACTGTATCCAGGTCTGGTCGCCCAGTTATAGGAAGAATATTATTAATCTGGAAATGGTTCAGAAAAGATTTACCAGGATGTTGCCATGTATGGAAGGTTTGAGTTATAAAGAAGGGCTTGATAGGCTGGGACTTTTTTCACTGGAGCATAGAAGGTTGAGAGGCGACATGATAGAAGTTTATAAAATAATGAGAGGTATAGATAGAGTTAATGGTAGTTGTCTTTTCCCTAGGATAGGGAATTTCAAGGTTAGGGGGCACACTTTAAAGAGAGAGATTAAAAAAAGACATGAGGGGCAAATTTTTACACAGTGGGTAATTTGTGTGTGGAATTAACTTCCCGAGGAAGTGGTGAACATGGGTACAATTACAATGTTTAAAAGACATTTAAGTTAGTACATGAATAGTAAAAGTCTGGAGGGATATGGGCCAGGAGCAGGCAGGTGGGACTAGTTTAATTTAGGATTATGGACAGGTTGGACCGAAGGTTCCGTTTCTGTGCTAGATGACTCTGCCCCCACAGCTTTTTGTGGCAAGAATTTCCAAAGACTCACAACACTGTGAGAAAAGAAATTCCTCCTCATCTCAGTCTTAAATTGGAACCCCTTTATTCTAGACTATGACCTTTGCTCCTAAATGCTCCCATGAGGGGAAACATCCTCTCAGCATTTATCTTGTTAAGCTCCTTAAGAATCTTATATGTTTCAATGAATTCACCTCTCATTCCTCTAATGAGCAGAGTCTGAACCCGTTTAACCTTTACTCATAAGATAATTGCTTCATACCTGGGATCATCCTAGTGAATCTTCTCTAAGCTGCCTCCAATGAATAATATCTTTTCTTAAATAAGGAGACTAAATCTGCCCACAGTACTCCAGATGTGGTCTCACCAGCACCTTGTACAGTTGCAATAAAACCTTCCTAGTTTTAGACTCTAACCCGCTCGAAATGATGGCCAACCCTTCCCTACTGCTCCCAGACACAATGATCCTAGACCAATGCTCCTACTAATCTTACAATATCCATTTTGTAACTCCCTTAGCAACCCAGAGCTGCACAAGTTTCCACTGCTGTCCACTGGCTCCTGGTTCAGCCCTGTCCCTTTCAGGTGGTGAAAGGAGATCAAAATGAAACATGGGAATTATAATTGTTTTGTTGTGTGTTTGTTGTCGGACTCTGTTTAGTCTCCAAAAGAATTTAGGCTGGGTTCCACTGAACTTCCAGCAAGAACTCCTAACTTATCGACTGATCTCTGCACATGTTCCTGTGACACTGGGTTAGAGCCTCTGCTTCCAACCAGGTCACTGAGCTTAATCATGTGACCCTGACACCATCAGTACTTCATTGTCATGTACAATTCGGATGTTAATCCCAACACCTTACAAAAATTGCCCAGGGATACCATCCTGGGGTGAACTGGAAACATTACCTGTTTATTCCCGCTCTAGAGTAAACCCAGTGCTTGTCTCTCAATCTCGGGATCTTGTTAAGTCATAGAGTCATTGAGTCATAGAGCTGTACGGCACAAAAACAGACCCTTCAGTCCAATTCGTCCATGCAGGCTAGATAGACTAAATTAATCTAGTCCCATTTGGCAGCATTTGGCCCATATCCCTCTAAATCCTTCCTATTCACTTACCCATCCAGATGCCTTTTAAATGTTGTAATTGTACCAGCCTCCACCACTTCCTCTGGCAGTTCATTTCATACACTTATCACCCTCTAAGTGAAAAAGTTGCCCCTTAGGTCCCTTTTAAACCTTTCGCCTCTCATCTTAAACCTATGCCTTCTAGTTATGGACTCCCCCACCCCAGGGAAAAGACCTTGTCTATTCACCCTATCCATGCCCCTCATGATTTCATAAACCTCTCTAAGGTCACCCCTCAGCCTCCAATGCTCCAGGGAAAATAGCCCCAGCCTATTCAGCCTCTCCCTATAGCTCAAACCCTCCAGCCCTGGCAACATCCTTGTAAATCTTTTCTGAACCCTTTCAAGTTTAACAACACCTTCCTACTGCAGGGAGACCAGAATTGAATGCAGTATTCCAACAGTGGCCTAACCAATGTCCTGTACAGCCACAACATGACCTCCCAACTCCTATACTCAAAGCACTGACCAATAAAGGCAAACACATCAAACACCTTCTTCACTATCCTGTCCATTTGCGACTCCACTTTCAAGTAACTATGAGCACTCCAAGGTCTCTTTGTTCAGCAACACTCCCCAGAAACTTACCATTAAGTGTATAAGTCCTGACCTGATTTACCTTTCCAAAATGCAGCACCTCACATTTATCTAAATTAAACTCCATCTGCCATTCCTCGGCCCATTGGCCCATCTGATCTAGGTCCTCTAAGGTAACCTTCTTGGCTGTCTACTACACCTCCAATTTTGCTGTCATCTGCAAACTTACCTCTCGTGTTCACATACAAATCATTTATATGAATGATGAAAAGCAGTGGACCAAGAACAGATCCTTGTGGCACACCGCTGGTCACAGGCCTCCGGTCTGAAAAGCAACCCTCCAGTGCCACCCTCTACCTTCTACCTTTGAGCCCTTTCCCTCTTACATTGCAAATTGCCCCAAGAGATATCATTTCCAGGGAGCTGGACCACAGAGTGAGGAAGGAAAGTATTGTTTACTCAATGGGTCTTTGGTTTGAACAATGATGGAATGACAGTCTCCCTCTGTACAGCCGCAATATGTCAATTGAGTTTGGGCCATCTCAGTTTGATTCCCAGTAGTCTTCCTTTCAATGTCATTTTGTATTTAAATTTCAAATCTGATCCACATTTCTGTGCTTTCAGTCATTTCCAAATTATTTGCCTATATACCGAGTGAGAATGTCACTCCCTCAGCTCTTGTTTCTTTAGTCTCTCTTTGATCTGACTCAGATGACCTTTCACATCATCCAACAAAGACCCAACTAGTGTGTTCCTCTCTGTATGTATTTGTCCTCCTGTACATTTCCTCTCACTTTATTCAAAATACTTGCTCATCAAAAACAGGTTTTGCTGATATGTTAGTCTGTTCTCTCTCCTTTAATACTGACTTCCTGATATCTGATACAGACACTCACAGGTTTTGTTTCAAAGTCTTAACTATTTGCATGGCGTGTTATTAGTTGCTGAGCAGCATAAAACTGCCTACAATATGGTTCATGTCATTCCTTGACACACATAATCTAAAAGACAGCTAGCACAGGAAGTGGAAAATGGTTTGGAATAAGCTCACACAGGAGCAGGCTAGGTACATATTTAAAGGAGACCAATTGTAGATTTGCTACGTAAATGTATGAGATATTGACAATGGGCCTCTAGACTGGAGAGCTTTTATTGTCTGGAGCAGTGACATTTCTCAGGCCATAAGACTTGATGACAAATAATATTTTAAAACATATTATATCTAATAGTTGCACCAATAATCAGAACTATGGTGCATAGTGTATTACTTGGAACACAAAGATTCTCATTAAATTAATAGCAAATGGTTAAAGTTCTCCTATTAGTCACAGCAGATGTGCTAAAGAAACAGGCAATGTTTGCAAAAGCAACCAATCAAAACATTTTAACATTTCTAATTCAAGAAAACCGAGATTAAGATGATTACAAACTTGCTCTGTGCTCATATGTTGCTCAATAATTGCAGTTGTTTTCACAGTGTTTAGTCCAAGGGAGTAAAACTGATTCAATACGGCTAGATCCATTAAAATCATAAATCAGACTGAGAATTTTCTTTTAATTGTTAATGTGTTGCCTGTTTTCAACAGCTTGATGTGTCTTGTGTGTGAGTGAATGGTCAACATGCTTTGTGCTCTGTGTGTGCCATTTGTCTCTCCTTTTGGGCCTACACCACAGGCTAGCAGCAATGCAAAAACCGGGAGCTTCACAAGGCCACTCTGAAGCTTATGAAGAACCTGGAGAAGGCTTGGCCCCTAGATATTAAGTGTGCAGGCTCCCCAGCATGTGAGCACACCTTGACATCCATGAACAAAGCTCTTGGCTATGGGTGAATATCCCAGATGCCTTGTGGATACCTTGGGACACCTGGAAGCTAATTGAGTAAAACCTCTGACTAAAAAATCTAGAGTGGAGCTCAGAGGGAGATTAATGTCTAAATGTACCAATTTTTTGATAACCACGGAATCATGTCAGTGCCAAACGTATTGCCTTGCATTCCTTTAGAGTTGATCAAGGAATTGAGAAAGGGACCCTGATCTTTAGTCCAGGGACTCCATAAATATTGGTCAGGTTTGTGTCCCGATGGCGAGACTTCAGTTTTGATGCGGTATATCAATATTCTACAGGAGACAGCAGTTATGTCTGATAAGCCCAACTTGATTGGTGTAAAGAATAGTTGATATGTACTCTTTCCAGTGGTGGTAGAGACCATATGCCACTGGTCAGTCATCACCCACCTCCAGTCAGGTAACACTCCAACTAACAAGGAGCTGACCCACCACAGCCTGTCTGCTTCCAGGAATGATTGAGGCTTAGTCTGAGCTGCCCAAGTGGACCAAAGCAGGGCACCATGTAAACAGAGAAAAAGAAAGAAGATGCCAACTCACTGATTAGCAAGTAGGAACACCAGGTCCAGGTGTGCTAGTTTGCCATGGTACATAGACTGAATATCAACAGAGCTTTGCTACCAGAGACCAGTTAAGAAGAAACCATATTAGACTCAAAACATTAACTCTGCTTCACTCTGCACTGATGCAGCCAGGCATCCAGCACTTTCTCAGTGTTTACTTCAAGAGATCAGGCTCACCAAGAGTGGATCATTGAAAGAAGAAAAGCATTACACCATCTGGTGTAGAAATAGTTCAGAGGAAATGTGTGAGCAAGGTATAGGCATTGCAGTAAGGAAGACACTATTCTTCCTAATAGAATCCCAATGAATTGTTCAGAACATGCTCTCTCTATTTACTTCTCAACTCAAAAAGAGCCAGTTTATCTTCACGGTATCTATGCTCCAATAATGTGTTCGCCTATAGCGATGGAAGACCTAGTTCAAGAAGGAGTTTGACAGTGCTATCAGCTGAATCTCACTGACAAATGAGCCCAGACATTACGATGATCAGAGAGTTGGAGGAGCAGTGTAGACTGGAGTTGTGCATTGGGACCCACATGGAATCCCAAACACAGCAGACTCCGTGCCCAGGAGATTGAAGATTCTCTTGGGCAATTCCCCGTTGTCTGGAAACAGAATCAACTGAAGTCAAGAGAATTCAGAGGGTTTCATTGCAGTTAAGCCAGTACTTACCCAGGAAAAGTTAGAGGATTAAAACTGTTCCAACTGTTCAACTGAACGCCCAATTCACAAATCACCTCCTGCCACCCTACCCCACTCCCCAAACTACACCCTCCTTGACTCCTTTCACTTCTGGGACCTCTGACAATTTCCCCCTGACAGCACCTGCCAAACCAACTTAATTCCACCCCCTCCCCCAGGACCCGACAAAAGCAGCCACACATCTGAACCAACATCCCCGCCAAACCCGACACCCATCTCTCTCCATCTTCTCTTAAAATGAACAGGCTTCTATTCACGCTGGGTGTAATCGTGGGAGCGGAGGGGCTGATGTTTCGGGCCTAGACCCTTCATCATTTTTCTGATGAAGGGTCTAGGCCCGAAACGTCAGCCTTTCTGCTCCTATGATGCTGCTTGGCCTGCTGTGTTCATCCAGCCCTGCACCTTGTTGTCTCTATTCACTAATGCTTTATTTATACACAAGGATAGGTCAATAATGATAAGGCAATGGATAAATACTGACTCTTTCATTCCCTCAGCCAATTTACAGCATTTTTAAAATGCTGACAGTTATTAAAAAGAATATTAGTGGAAAAAATACGTGAAATCCAGCCTTTATTAACTACTGATGATTAATTGTGTATTCTTAATTACAATATCATTGAGGTACAGTACATGTCTGATAAAATCATTTGGTGCTTGCAGGGGGCTGCTCCATATTATTTAAGGGTTCGTGTTTCCAAAATTGTGTGAAAGTGTTGCATAGTACAATAGAATGTGATGGCTATTTTCAGAGATAAGAATTAAATACAAAATAGCATCTTGGTCTTCTTGGATGAGCAGTGGGTATGTACTGTAAAAAGCCTGTAAAAATGGCCAGGTTAAGCAAATTAAATCGACTAAGCTAAATATCTTAAAACCCAAATTTGCTCTTTACAATATTTTGAAAGACAAATATCATAGTCCAGGATGTTATCATCAATCAGCACTGACAATGTGATGCCGGAGGTTATTAAGATGTTTTCACGAATCCGTGCTCCACCATCACTGGCAATCAGTTACCTCACGCTGAAATCAACACGTGCATCCCAAAAGCTGCAGCTGTTGTGTACAGAGGAAGAGAGTGTGCAACACAGCAGCCTGACTGACAGCATCAAAGTGTGAGTCTACCGAACCTACAAGTGCACTCTTGTACAATAGTGAGACCAGCTTATATACACTCAATAGGAGAAAGGGCTGAGAAGTTTCCACTTACGCTGTTTCAGATGTTGTCTTGGTGGGACAAGGCCACCAACTCAGAGGTTCTGGAGTGTGCAATTTCATGAGCAGACACTCATTGCTAAGTCAAACATGTTGCACTGACCTGGCTGTTCTCATTGGATGGATGTCAGCTGTTTACCCAAAGACCTGTATGATGAGAGACAACAAGGTACAGAGCTGGATAAACACAGCAGGCCAAGCAGCATCATAGGAGCAGAAAGGCTGACGTTTCGGGCCTAGACCCTTCATCAGATGAAGAGCCTAAGTCTGAAACGTCAGCCTTTCTGCTCCTATGATGCTGCTTGGCCTGCTGTGTTCATCCAGCCCTGCACCTTGTTGTCTCGGATTCTCCAGCATCTGCAGTTCCTACTATCTCTAGACCTGTATGATGAATTGGTCACTGGGTTACAAATTCCAGGATATCCAGCCCACTGCTATAAAGACATCAGCAAAGGAGATATGAGGCTGGTGGACATGAAATGACAGCCATTGAGGTCGTGGACCTCTGGAGATTTTTTTGTTTGGAAGAGTGTTGGAAGGGGAGAACAGTAACAAAAAACTCAGCTGGTTGAGAACAGGGCCCAGAGAAAACAGAGGCCGGTGAATAGTGACCTTCTCAGTCCACTCTTCCTCTACAATTAATACAGCAGAGACTGCAATGCCAGATTGGAGTTCCTGAACTACAACAGTCAATGCTTAATGCAGAAGGGACTACCTTGGTGCGAACCATCATCAGAAGCCAGAAGACTGCCAGTGTTGTAAACATTGGGAGGAATTCAGTTCTGATGAAGGATTCTATCAAACCATCAGCTCTTGCCCCATCCCATTGACCAGCTGAAGGCATCCAGGTTCAACTTTAGATTCAGTCTCCTATTTAGTTTTCACTTTAGTTTCCTATCATAATCACATGCTGCCGCACGTAAATTAAATTCAAAATCTTGAGGGACATGAAATAGGAAGTACATTGTTTTCTTTTCTTATTAGCATTTAATGTATTTGGCAGCTCAGAATGGTATGCACCTCCATAATCTCTGCGCAGTCCCTGATTGACCAGCCCTGTATTTTCAGCTTTATTTCCCCTTTCAGAAAAGCGTGAGGATACTGGCTAAAAGGTGCCATCTGGTGTCCAAACTCATTCACCCGAGAAGCTGTAAAATCTCACTGTAATGTGCTGCTTCAACCACAAGAAGAACAAGTAGAAAAATTACAATGTAATTCCAGGTGCTGCCAGATTGGTTTGTCATTGCTTTTATTCTACCACTACCTTTCAGTCAGAAAAGTCAATTTTGTCATTCTATTCATCACACTTTACAATAAGTGTGCCACTGGGCATGAATGCACAGGGTTTTTTTTTAATCCATTCATGGGATATGGTTGTCGCTGGCTAGAACAGCATTTATTTTCCATCCTCATCAGCCCACTTAATGCATGTAGGTACACCCATCCCACAGCTTTGAGGAGGTAGTTCCAGGATTTTGACCCAGTGATACTGAAGAAATGGCAGTATATTTAAGTCAGGATGGTGAGTGGCTTTGAGTGGAACTTGCAGGCTGAAGATTGTGGCAAGTGCTTCAGCCTCATCTTTTGCACTGGTGAGTTCAGCTCCCCCATCATTGAGCATCAGTGGAACCTAGTCCTTCAGTGATTTGGTTAATTATCCACCACCATTCATGACAGGACAGCAGAGCTTAGATCTGAGCTATTGTTTGTGGAATTACCCAGCTCTCTTTATCACTTGCTGCTCCTGCTGTTTGTCATAAATGTTTTGAACCTTCACCAGGCTGACAACTCATTTTGAAACATACCCTCCTGCACTCGTTATTAAACCTGGACTGATCCCCTGGCTTGATGGTAATGGTTGAGTGGGGGATATGCTGGGCCATGAGGTTACAGATTGTGCTGGAGTCCAATTCTGCTGCTGTTGATGGCCCACAGAGCCTCATGGATGCCCAGTCTTTTTTTGGATGACCAGCTATTTAACAAAGTCGCCCCATTGAACACGATGGTAGTACTGCACAACATGATTGAAGAATCCTCAGTGTGAAAACAAGACCCTATCACATAAAGACTGTGCAGTGATCACTCTCACCGATACCAACTTGGACAGGTGCATTCCCTGCCAGATTGGTAAGGATGATGTCAGGTATGTTTTTTTTCACTCTTGTAGGTTCCTTCACCACCTGCTGGTGACCCAGTCTAGCAGCTATGTCCCTTAGGAGCCATCCTGCAGTAGTGTTGCCAAGCCCCTCTTAGTAATGGATATTAAGTCCAGTAAGGTAGTATATTCAAGAGGACATATTGCACCCTTGTCCCCCTCAGTGTTTCCATCAGGTGCTGTTTAACACGAATGAATACTGATTGTATGGTAATCAGCAGGAGGCTTCCTTGCCCATGTTTGACCTGAAGCCACCAGACTTCATAGGGCCCAGAATCACTATTGAGGACTTTCATGGTAATTCCCTCCCAAGTGTACCACTGTGCTGCCACCTCTGCTAGGCCTGTCATGCAGTGGGGCAGGACATAATCAGGGATAGTGATGGTGAAGTCTGGGATGTTGACTGTAAAGTATGATTCTGTGAAAATGACTATGTCAGACTGTTGATTGACAGTCTCATGTACACACTTGGATTGAAAAGATCCCATTGATCCGATTTCAATCAAAAAGGAGAAAGGGAGACTTCTTTGGTGGGTTGGCCAATATGGATCTCTCAAACAACAGATGAACTGATCATTCATCTCAATGATGTTTGTGAGAGATTGCTGCACACAAACTGGCTCTACATTTTCGACATTACGACAGTGACTACACTTCAAACAAAGGACTTCTTGGCTCTAAAACACTTAGGGATGGCCTAGGGTCATGGAAGATGTTCATACAAGTTATTTCCTTACTATCCAGGAAGGTTTGAAAACCCCTTAGGGCTTGCTTTGCATACAAAAAATATAGTTTTGATCTTAACACAAGACAAAAGCCAAGCTGTGATGACTAGATGTAATGTTTGGTGAGTTACAATGAACTCAAGCACAAGAGAAGAAAATGATGATTGTGAAGAAGACAAAATTCCACCCCAAAAGTAATTATTCCAAATTCAGTTCTTTCATTCCCTTCCCCTGTTCCCAGCTATCGATATCTCCCCAATGTCTAGTGCATCTGGTGAAATTCTACTAATAATGATTCTCTCAATCAGTTGTCAGTTTCTTTTCTGTTCAGGATAAGAGAATGTCTTTAAGATATCATGGTCTTTCCTTTTCCATTGGTTCTCACTGTGGCTCAGTCTTGTTCCTAAGGCCTTTGTTGATGCTTCCCCAATGACCAGCAACTTGGTTGGTGTTTTGAATCCTCCCTCTCTGGAAAGTCCCTCAACACAGCCTTTTCTATTACCCTTTCTATCACCAAGCTGAACTGTCCATATTGATTGCAGTCTAGAACATGGTTAAAGTTGCTCTCTGTCAATTCCAATGTTGGGAATTTTTCTTCAATTAAATTTGGAAGGTAGTGAAATAATTCACTTTGTAGAGCTCAAGGAATATGGCAAGTTACGAACATCCTCAGTCTGGATCAGCTGATGAGTGGTCAGACAACAGGAGACAGTTTTAAGGAATTAGTGTTGAATCATTTCCTCTTGTATTATGGCACTCGGTGTTTGAACAGGAGTGGCCACAGGACCCTGCCTCATACCATCATAATTGCCATTCAAATAAACAGTCAAATGGGGAAGAAAAAAAGCAATTGCAGCAGCCTCAAACCAGAATAAATCGGAAAGACTCCTCCCTTTGTGAAGGAAAGAATAGAATTTGGAATAACTTTTTTGGGAGTTAGTGGTATTTTGCCAATTGCTTTTCTTCACAATTGTGTTATCACTCCTCTATGACTGGCAGGTTAGTTCACCCTCTCATTCCCCACTGTAGGATTATGGCACAGATTCTAGATCATATAGGTCTGTACCTTTAAAACAGTTACATGACATCATTATATGTGTTCTGGTCTAAAAGTTCCTACCTCACCCTGAGTCAAGCACTTTGTGTCACGGGCTCAGTTAAGTCTCTTCTGTCACTTCTTATGTAATGTACAGTAACATCAGTAAGCACTGAACGCATATCATGTCTGCAACACTGGTGATTTTGTAGCTTTCTACGTAAGTTAGTGTTGTAAATTTACTTCAAGATATCTGTCTCACAAGAACTCATGTTATATTTGTCTTACAAGAACTTCATGTTATATGTTGCATGGGCTAACATATCATACAGCACAAACAGGACCATGGTGACATCACATTGGTGCTAGAAGTGACAGTAAGTGGAGGGGACTAAAAGCTGGAGGGGAACAAATGGCTACTAAAGTTACTCATGACTGCTTGCTGATGGCAGTGAATGGACTTTAAAGGCTGAAAAGATGATAGCATTGTGACAGGTGTGATTTTTGTTTCCTAACAGTCATCTATAAATTAGCCCGAGTTCAGCGCTGAAGTTACAACTACCAAAAACAAAAGTTGTGCTCCTAAAAGAACAGCTCCAAAGTACTCCTGGAAGAAAATACAACTTAAGAACATTGAAAAACTATTTTTTATACCAGAAGACTTAATTGTGTTCAGGCACTGGTTCATTCTGCAATTTTCTTTACCCAAATTGATATAGACATAAAATGAAGCCCGCTTGATGTTGTATATCTATTTTTTAAATTAAAACTACAACCAAAACTAAAACGCCACAAACAAAAATTAAGGCTACAAAGTTAGATTGAAGCACAATGAGTACTATACCTGTCTCTACCTTCCTCTCTTAAAGAAAAACAGTTAAGTGTTCCTGAAAGAATGGCTCTAAAGTTCTCCTGAAAGAAATGCAACTTAAAAATACTTCTAAAAAATTACATTAAAAGAGTTACCTGTGTTCAGACATCATTTTATTCTGCCACCTTCTTTTTACAAATTGGTGTGAAAATAAAAGAAGGCCACTTGATGTCATCCATTGTTATTTGAAATGAATACCACTATGAGGCAAAAATCTGTTGCTATTGACATGTTTTAAAAGGTTAGCAGTAAAAACAATAAAAGAAAACAGCAGAAAAGCCAAAAACAAAAACCAGAAATGCACTAAGAAACCTCAAGTACAATGCAATGCTCTAAAGCAGAATGTGAAGAAAGGCCAACAAAGGAACAATGTCAGAGAAGTTTCCAAAGTTGTCCATAGCATACGAATAGGTCAACAAAATCCAGGAGGTAACTGCAATGTCACAGCTTGCAGAACCCAGTCAGACAGTGTATACAGTGAACTTGAAGCACACAGGATGCTGACAGAAAATCTGAAACCTTTACCTCCATCCAAGTGACAAATGCCAAAAGGAATGGGAAACGTACATTATGCACTGACATTGATACTGGTGTACATGCAAATGCTAACCTTTTATGCACCTCACAGAAAATGTACTCAGGAAAGTGGCACAATGTGATGTAGTACACACAAGAGAAGCAAACTGTTTACAAGTGGTTTAACATCCCACATGTTGGCATTTTTCATTGTAGTTGTTCGGATGGAATAGATACCTAAAACCTTTCTCACAGTTGAAGCAGCTGTTATCGGTTAATTGTCAACTGCATGTGATTACAGGTTTTATTATATTCATCTGGTGAGAAATCTGTCAGCTGCAGCATCAAAGATTCCAGACCACCGCACTGATCTCATACATTTTTGTCACAGCCAAGCACAGCAGATTCATTAAGCTATATTAGATGATAATTGGCTGAAACAGCTTACACAAACACAATCAATAGGTTCTAGAGCTAGTACGTTCATTGTGGCCATTCGGTAATAAACAAGGATACTCCGAGAATGGGAAACAAATCATAATTCCACAAGCTCTGTATCAAGACATTCAAGATGATATACACATAGGTCACATGGACACAGAAAGGAACAGGAGACTGATGCATGAATTCATGTATTAGCTCAGCATTAATAAGAACATAAGAACTAGGAGCAGGAGTAGGCCATCCGGTCCCTCGAGCCTGCCCCGCCATTTAATAAAATCATGGTTGATCTTTTTGAGACTCAGCTCCACTTACCCGCCCACTCACCATAACCCTTAATTCCTTTACTGTTCAAAAATTTATCTAGCCTTGCCTTAAACACATTCAGCGAGGTAGCTTCAACCGCTTCATTGGGCAGGGAATTCCACAGATTCACAACCCTTTGGGTGAAGAAGTTCCTCCTGACCTCAGTCCTACATCTGCTTCCCTTTTTTTTGAGGCGATGCCCTCTAGTCCTAGTTTCACCTGCTAGCGGAAACAACCTCCCTGCCTCCACCTTATCTATTCCCTTCATAATCTTATATGTTTCTATAAGGTCTCCCCTCATTCTTCTGAATTCCAATGAGTATAATCCCAGTCTACTTAGTCTCTCCTCATAATCCAACCCTCTCAACTCTGGAATCAACCGAGTGAATCTCCTCTGCACCCCCTCCAGTGCTGGTATATCTCTTCTCAAGTAAGGAGACCAAAACTGCACACAGTACTCCAGGTGTGGCCTCACCAGGACCCTATACAGCTGCAGCATAGCCTCCCTGTTTTTAAACTCCATCCCTCTAGCAATGACAGACAAAATTCCATTTGCCTTTTTAATTACCTGCTGCACCTGCAATCCTACTTTTAGCGATTCATGCACAAGGACAACCCAGTCCCTCTGCACAGCAGCGTGCTGCAATTTTTTACCATTTAAAACATATTCCATTTTGCTGTTATTCCTACCAAAATGGATGACCTCACACTTATCAACATTGTACTCCATCTGCCAGACCTTTGCCCACTCACTTAGACTATCTATATCCCTCTGCAGACTTTCAGTGTCTTCTGCACACTTTGCTCTACCACTCACCTTAGTGCCATCTGCAAATTTTGACATACCACACTTAGTCCCCAACTCCAAATCATCTATGTAAATTGTAAACAATTGCGGTCCCAACACTGATCCCTGAGGCACACCACTAGCCACTGACCGCCAACCAGAAAAACACCAATTTACCCCTACTCTTTGCTTTCTACTGGTCAACCAATTCTCTATCCATACCAATACATTACCTGTAATACCGTGCAACTTTATCTTATGTAGCAGCCTTTGGTGTGGCACCTTGTCAAACGCCTTCTGGAAATCCAGATACACCACATCGACAGGTTTCCCATTGTCCACCATGCAAGTAATGTCCTCAAAGAATTCCAGCAAATTAGTAAAACATGACCTACCCTTTATGAACCCATGCTGGGTATTCCCAATGGGACAATATATATCCAGATGTCTTGCTATTTCTTCCTTAATGATAGATTCAAGCATTTTCCCCACTACCGAAGTTAAGCTAACTGGCCTATAGTTACCTGCTTTTTGTCTACTTCCTTTTTTAAACAGTGGCGTCACATTGGCTGTTTTCCAATCTGCAGGAACCACCCCAGAGTCCAGTGAATTTTGGTAAATAATTACTAGTGCATTTGCTATTTCCCCCATCACCTCTTTTAGTACCCTGGGATGCATTTCATCAGGGCCAGGAGACTTGTCTACCTTTAGCCCCATTAGCTTGCCCAGCACTGCCTCCTTAGTGATAATGATAGTTTCTAGGTCCTCACCTGCTATAACCTTCTTGCCATTAGTTTTCGGCATGTTATTTGTGTCTTCCACAGTGAAGACCGACACGAACTAACTGGTTAATGTTTTGGCTATTTCCTCATTCCCAGTTATTAAATTGGCCTTCTCATCCTCTAAAGGACCAATGTTTACCTCGCCACTCTTTTACGATTTACATATTGATAGAAACATTTGCTGCCTGTTTTTATATTCTGAGCTAGTTTACTCTCATAATCTATCTCACTTTTCTTTATAACTTTTTTTGTGGCTTTCTGTTGGCCTTTAAAGATTTCCCAGTCTACTAGTTTCCCACTACTCTTTGCTTTTTTGTATGTGTTTTTTTTTCTAATCTGATACTTTCCTTTATTTCCTTAGACATCCATGGCTGGCTCTCTCTTTGGTCATCTGATCAAGTCCAAAAGGCCATAAGATATACGAGCAGAAATAGACCATTGGGCCCATCAAATCCTCTCTGCCATTCAATCATGGCTGATATGTTTGTCAACCACACACTCCTGTCTTTTCCCATAACCTTTCTTATATATTATTCTGGCATTATATGCCTCCTTTTCTTTCTTATTTTGTCATCAATATCCTTAATTATCCAGGATACTCTAGCTTTGGATATTCTATATTTATTTCTCATGGGTATGTATCTAGCTTGCACCTTATTTATCTCACTTTTGAAAGATTCCCATTTGTTATCAACTGTTTTTCCATCAAAATGCATTTCCAATCAACCTGCTCCAGTTTAACAATTAGACTCCTAAAATCTGCCCTACTCCAGTCTGGTATCTAAATCCCTGACCTTTATCCTTTTCTAACTTAATACTGAGCCATACTGTATTATCATCGCTATTTCCTATATGCTCTCCCACTCTGACATTGTCCACATGACCTGCCTCATTTCCTAGGACCAGATCCAGCACAGCTTCCTCCCTGGTAAGACTGGAAATGTAATGTTCTAGAAATGCACACATTGCAGGAATTTCTCCCCTTCTGTGCTCCACACTCTACCTTTTCCCCAGTCTACCCTAGGATAATAGAAATCACCAACTATCACAATCCTACTTGTCCTGCAGGTTTCCATAATCAACCTAGAAATGCCGTCTTCTACTTCCTCCCCACTATTTGGAGGTCTATAATAAATACCCAATTGGGTCACTGCTCCCTTCCAGTTTCTCACCTCCAACCATATAGATTCTAATTCAGGTACTGCATCTTGTTCAAGGGCCATGATACTATTGTTGACAAAAACTGCTACACCTCTTTTCTTTTTACCCACCCTGTTTCTATTAAACACTTTATAACCCAAGATGTTAACATCCAGGCCTGTTCTGGCTTGAGCCATGTTTCTGTCATTGGCACTTTGTTATATTCTGTGCAATTTCTGTTTCCAGTTCCCCAGTTTTGTTCTCTATACTCTGTGCACTTACATACGTACAATTTAACACTGTCCTTATCTATTTCTTGTCCATTGGAAGATGGTCATTTCTGTGTTCATTGTCAAAACTCAGCAGGCCTGATACCATCCATAGGAAAAGCAGAGTTAACATTTTGGGTCCGCAATTCTGATCTCCCTCCTATTGGAAGGATGTTGTGGAACTAGAAAGTGCTGAGAAAAGATTTACGAGAATGTTGCCAGATTTGGAGTGTTTAAGCTATAGGGAGAGGTAGAATAGGCTGGGGATATTTTCCCTGGAGCATCAGAGGCTGAGGGGTGACCTTATAGAGGTTTACGAAATCATGAGGAGCATGGATAGGGTAAATAGACAAGATCTTTTCCCCAGGGTGAAGGAGTCCAAAACAACACAGCACAGTTTTAAGGTGAGAGGGGAAGGATATAAAAAGGATCTAAGAGACAACATTTTCATGCAGAGGGTGGTGCGTGTATGAAATGAGCTGTTAGAGGAAATGATGGAGACTGGTACAATTATAACTTTTAAAAGGCATCTGAATGGGGGTTTAGAGGGATATGGGCCAAATACTGGCAAATGGGACTAGATTTATTTAGGATATCTGGTCGGCATGGATGAGTTGGACTGAAGGGTCTGTTTCCGTGCTGTACATCTCTATGGCTCTACGACTCTTGTTCTGAACGTCTCCAGTTCTGATGAAGTGTCACTGTACCCAAAATGTTAACTCTGCTTTCTCTCCATAGATGGTGACAGACCTGCCGAGTTTTCCCAGCAATTTCTGATTTTGTTTCTGATTTCCAGCATCTACATTTCTTTGTGTCTTTTTATTTTCCCCTTTGGAGAGATTTTTGTAGTGAATGGGCACTTTACTCTTCATTAATCCAGAAAACACACAAGGCAACCAATCCGCAGTCACTGTCTCTATTATCTAACGCAGAAGTTTGTACCTGAAGGTGCTCACCCTGCAAGTAGATCTCTTCAGGAATGGTGCTGGAGACAGGAAAGCAGACTGGGGGAGCTGTGCTGCCAACCTGGAACAGGCTGCTAAAAGATCTAAAACGTAGTGATGGATTAGAAATGTGAGGTTTCTAAGGGTGCATTTGGATTAAGCAATTTTAACTTTGCCCCAAATCTTAATCCACAGTATAGAATCCAGTTTGCTACTACCTGGAATGTAAATCCAATGCAGTGTGAAAGCCTTCAGGGGATTCTACCTGACATCAATTGAAATGTTTAGAAGGTGGGGAATTTTTGTTCATGGCTCTCTGGGCATTTCAAGCTCTAACTACTGGATGAACACTTGAGTTTCCACCACCTTAATATTGGTCCCACACAATTTCAAGGCCAGTCTGTTTCATAATTTATGTGGAAGATATTAATGATTTCTTGGAGCAAAAGCAACTCCAGCCCACCGATCCAGCAAACAATATTGCCATTGCTTGACCTCTGTCTAGCTCAGCAGATGGGTTAAACACAGACAAGACAAATAGATGCTTAAGTCAATGGAGGCAAGTGCTAAATCATGTCAAATAATGGAATCGGGATTGATTGTAGAGACTGAAAATGGAGACAAGATTAACTTTAGCAATCTGATTAACATGTAGAGTGATGGCACTTTGATGGCAAAAGTTGATTTATTTTGCCAGGAACATAAGGAAAAGTCAAAAGTAAAAGTTTAAGTATCATTCATGAACTGAACACGATCCATTTGAAGCAAGGAGAATGAAGATATTTTTCTGAAAAGGCAGCTGTAATCCCTAAAAGAAATTAGATATTATACTCCTGTATTGTTCGGCTGAAAGTACCTAACAGGTTCTTTAAAGTCTGATCAAAATGATTATAAGAATACACATGCATTTTAATATGAAGCAAATTTATTAGCTTAATCTACTTAATATATATTAGAGACATATACAAACTAATCAGTGAATCGATATACATTTATATACAAACAAGTTAGGCTCACAGCCTTCTATCTGTCAAGGACTTTGGTGACGGTGGTATATGGAGCTCTGTCTTAGATTCCATAGCACCAAGCACATGACCCCAGCCTGAAAGTGAAACGTCTGATGACTGGGGCAAAGTCCCTGATATCAATACTATTTGGAATCTAATATTACTCGCTGAATCACCATTTCGTAATACATTCAGTACTTTTCCAGGCATTCCATTACGCAGAAAACAAGTTAAAAAGATTTCCAGGCGGCTCGGTGCTAATTACCTAAAAGAATGGTTTCCATGGACAATTGAGATTATGCAGTTACCTCCCAGCCAAAACTGGCTATTGTTCACACTAGGCCTATTTTCAGGTATTTTTTCCATTTTGCTTCAATTGCTGATTGTCATGTCCAATTAACCCTTAATGATTAACCCTTAATGGTCTGATTTGGAGATATTATTTTAAGCCCAACACCAAAACTCCCTAAATAAAAACCAAAAGAATTGCGGATGCTGTAAATCAGGAACAAAAACAAAGTTGCTGGAAAATCTCAGCAGGTCTAGCAGCATCTGTGAAGGAGAAAACAGAGTTAACGTTTCGGGTCTGGTGACCCTTCCTCAGAACTCCCTACATGCGCCTGACCAAATTTTGGATCAAATTCCTTTCAGGCCAGTGGTTTTCCCTTGGAGCACTCGGATTACATTCTAATATGAATAATTTAGTATTTTAAACTTTCGAGAATACATTATAGAGTTGTGCCTGTTGTCTATTTCTGACTGCATAAAATTGTGGGATCAATTAGAAAACTATTCAGGACATTTTTCATTTCTATTACTCTGTGGATAATTTTACTCCAATGTAATTTTGTGAGATTTTCTCTCTCACAACTGCAATTACTACATTTATTGACAGGCCCTGTCAGTGGTAATACCATGCTGTTAACTCCTGTCCACAGTCAGAAACATAATGAATCAAAAAGGGGAGTTCAGTCCTTCCCATCACATTCCTCTGCTGTTTAAGATAACACCCATTCCAGAGATTTGAGCATGTAACTCACGGTGTAACACCATTTCCCTTGGATTTTTAAAACTGTCAGCACATTGCCTAAAGTTTTTGTGCATTTTTCAAAATTATTTTGCGGGCAAGAAACATGGTGACAGGTGACATCGAACAATTGTTTGAAGTATTGCTTCAGTCGTCCATGGAGGTAGAGTCAAGAATTCTGAAACATGTGGTTACTGAAGTGCATCACTAATGATTTATGTGTATTTCTGTGCAGTGGCCCAATAATAATTGCGAACCATCCCATTAACTTATCACCACTGTATCAGGTATGTCCACTATTATGATGTCAGGGATCATTATGACATGATTATTGCAAAAATTCGAAAGGCACAACACACACGCAGAATGCAGGACTCATCCACAACAATATGTCTTGGGCAGTGCAGAGTTTACAGAAGATTGATGCAAAGTTTGGTCAACACGGGGAAGTGATTTGAATACCGATTTGAAAAATGGTGGAACTCTTTGACGAGACATGCAGGAAGAAGTTAATAGGGATTCTAACAGGTGCTGGCGCTGTGTATTTACTGTACCGAGCTATTCGGTCAGGGCTAGTCTCTCCACAAGGGGATGATGAAGACCTGCTCATTGATAAGAGTGGCAACAGTACTTTGGACAGTATGGGTGCTGTGGGAGACAACTCGGTTTCATCAAATTTTGCTTCATCAAACTCTGTCAAGATGAATCTTCAGGATCTGAAGACAGTTCTGACCATTCTTCATGAAAGTAAAGATCCTGTTATTAGAGGGACGATCCTGACTAGCATTTACCGCATTCCTGGTTTTTCAAGCAGCCAGGAGCTATTTCGTGCTGAAGGTGGAATTTCCATCATTGCAGAATCACTGGATGATCCTCTCAACTATATCAAGTCCAGCGCTGTGACAGTTTTCAATTTCCTCAGTAATGATCCAGTAAACCGTGATCTGCTGGTAAAATATATCCCTCAGGTTCTGAAATTAACCACTTCGACATTTCAAGAGTTTGAGCAGTTGCCGTGTCTGAGGTTCCTCACCAAGATGTCCTACAACCACCAGCACCATCACATGCTGAAACATGCCATCCCAGACTTCTTCCACTTGCTGCAAACAGGGTCATCCAGCATCAAGTTTCAAGTGCTACAAATCCTCATCAACTTTTCCACCAACTTGGAGCTGACATTCGACATGTTCAATGTGCAGGTTGAAGCATCCTTCCTTTTCCTATTCAACTATTTCCAACGTCAGGATGTTCTCAATGATCTCCTCTTATTAATAAGCAATCTGAACGAGATCAGGAGAAGTCTCCCCTACAGATCAAACAGTCACGCCTACTGCGAGGATTCAATGTTTGCCTTGCTGTTTGGTCCCAACTCACAGTTTTCAAGCAGGCTTATCTATTTAATGGCTTTCCCAGATGACAGGATTAAGCTACAGGCTGCCCGGATAGTCACAAACTTAGGATGAAACAATTGATGCTTTTCTATATATTTACATAAAAAAGAGAAAATAAAGAAGCATAAACTGAAAGTATGATGTTTTTTAAAAATGTCTATAAATACAGGAACTCATTTTGACAGCCATGTATAAAGTAGTTGGCCAGAGGAAGGGGAGACAGGAGTTCACCTGGTTTTTCCAACCGGCCTAGTAGGATAATGTGAATGAGACAGCTTTCCAGGCTGTTCTGTTCTCTGTGCCTACCGTAGAAATATAACTGGATGGTGGCTGATGTCATTTGTGGTAAACTATATATGTTAACCCATGTAGCATATACCACAAAGAGTTAGGTTCTTGTGAGATAGATATCTTGAAGTTTCTTTACAACACTAATTACGTGACTACAGTATCACAGGCTTACACACAGCCTGGGTTCTTTGCTTAAAGACATTACTGTACATGACATAAATGTAGGTAATGACAACATTAACTCTATTGCACAGAGACGGTGAGGGTGAAGGTGGGTACTTTGATACCAGAACATCATACATTGTGTTATCATGTAACTGTCTTAAAGATACAGATCTGTCTGGTCTGGAATCCGTGCCAAAATACAATATCCTTCCTTTTCCTTTAAAGACCAGGAACCCCTTTTCCCATAACATGAATCAGGATGCATACAGACAGACTGTATCTACTCATTTCAGCTAATGCCTTTTTGGATTTACACCATAAATAAAAACCGAAAGAACTGCTGATGCTGTAAATCAAGAACAAAGTATTTGCTAAAACTCACTTCCACTGCCATATCACATAAAACACTGTCACTTCTGGTGTTTGACCAAGTATTTCTTAAAACTCATTTCCACAGCCATATCACATTAAAAAAAACCTCCTGGCCAGATCGTTATGAACTCCTTTGTCTATCCAACTGGTCTTCTCTCTCTTTGGGTTCTATCCCCACCTATTGTTTACTCGCTACCCCCTCCCCCTCCTATCTTCTGCATATAAACCGACATTTTCCTAGCTACCAGCAGTTCTGAGGAAGGGTCACTGGACCCGAAACATTAACTCTGATTTTTTGTTCACAGATGCTGCCAGACCTGCTGAACTTTTCCAGCAACTTCTGGATTTACCCCATGACTGGATCTCGTCCTTATAAAGTCATCATGGCTTGGTGGTGTAGCTTGACTCTGCAATGTCCGATCTGTGATTACAGATGGATGTGCATCATTTGTTATTGATATGTGACTGTTGTCAAGCATAATATCTTCAGTATCTAAGTCATCATCCTCTGTGACGGCAAGTTGATGACATGCAATTCGAATTCATTGTCTATTTCTTCACAGGACTTGACCATTGCTCAATACAATGTTAAATGATCTAGGCTTGGTAAAACAGCATATTATGTTTACACAAACCCATATGATTGCATGTAAATCCCATATGCTTTGGAACAAAAACAAAGTTGCTGGAAAAGCTCAGCAGGTCTGGCAGCATTTGTGAAGGAAAAAACAGAGCTAACATTTCGGGTCTGGTGACCCTTCCTCAGAACTGAACTGGAACCCACATGCTTTAGCCTGATTCAAGTTGGGACCATTGTTTGCAGGCCCATTGATCTTATCATTGTACCATTTCCTCCCTGCTTTACAATAATACATCATGAACATGTAGTTAGAGGTGATGAGAGTGAGAAAGGAAAGAACAGTGTGGATCTGTCTCCTAAACATTGCTGCCAGTGGGGGTAAGTCATTACCTGGATGAGCACCTATCTGAAAATCTTGACAAGTCACCTTACAATTAATGTTAATGGATTTTACTATTTAAACAGTGTGCTGTGTGAAACCATTCAACTGAGCGTAATGAGGAGAGGAGGTATTATGTGGAACATCCCGTTTTCTGCACATGCATTGGAAATGTGAACTGTTGTCAGATACAAGTTTTTAAGATACACCAAACATTGAATATGACAGTTTATGCGTCAACAATCATATGGAATACAAAATGCTGAGTAAATTGAGGTTTATAGGAGTCCCAATTTCCAACACTAAGTTCCAGTCAGTTCCACATGAGTTATTCAACCACTTTTTGGATTTCAGAAATTTGGCAGAGACAATGGTTTGATTCTCTAAGTGTAACAAGGTTCCATTCACAAGCAAACCTTCTTCCTTTTTGATGTACACTGTCATATACTCACAGAAACTTTACAGAAATTCTAGAACTTCATGTCTCCTGACTAAATTAAATTGAATTTTAATTAAATTTCTGTCAGCTCTGCTGCTTTTCCTTCATTAGATTTTTATGTATCATTACAAGCTCCCAGTATCAGTCTCTGGTCTCTGTAGAAGTATTGTGGTTCTGTCACATGGAATGACCCTGACTTTAATTAGGTTTTCTTTTCCAGACCGTGAGGTAATCTAGTAGCTGAAGTCCAGAGACACGTTATTTATAATTCTATCGTCTTCTCAGGATTGAATTGATGGCACTCATTAGCACAAACACAAAATTATTTTAACTTGCTAAATACAAATTTATCAACCTCTGCTTCATCCATTTCTAACCAAAGATCACTGCTGTTGTCTGATTTCACAGGTAATTTAGGCAGAAGTTCCAATATCATTTGGTTGTTTAATGAGCTGCAAATATTACTGCCCACATCCCTTTAAAGTGTACTCAATTATTTGGCAGAGTATCAGTAATCTCGAGTTTAGTTGTGAATATATTTTAAATAATAGATTCACAAGAACAGTACAGCAGCTCTTTTTTCCTGTACTTAACGTCTTAATTGGGGATTTTAAATTACTTTTCTGTAAGTCGAAGCAAAAACCGTATCTAATCAGGTTAGAGCACTTTGTTGGAAACTGTTGAATCAGCAGGAAAATGACAGTAGTGATTTCAGATATTCTGTTTTTTCTGTATCCTTTTCAATTATTACAGCGGATTCATCAGGTGGAATTTTCTCTTTGTTAGTTGAAAAGTTTTGTTGTGTGAGGTTCATGGCACCCCAAGGCGCCATGGCTTCCAGTGAATTTTCTCACATAGTCTTCACCTCAGTCATTTCACAACGGGCTCCAGCACCCCCCCCTCACAGAATGTCACAGCAGGAGAAGCAGGAGTACTCACCACTGCCAGGACTTGCTGGCATTCCTGATGCTCAAGTTAAAGCCCATGTCAGAGACTGGCGCTCACATGGTGATCCTGCACCTTATTCCTAAGGAAATGGCCTACAAGGTCATGATAGGTCTCAGCTTCACAGACAGGATCCAGGAGGTCCTAACGGATAATTGTGGAGAGGAGGACCATCCTTTTTCCTACAAATCACCAAAGGAAGCCAACCAGCAGACACAGAGAGAAAGCAGCCCAGGGCAGTTCTGCATCTTTTGTTAAATAGAGCACACAGTACTGTAGGAAGAAGGTTAATGATCTTCTCTGCTCCACCGATGTAAGTGCTACCATCTTCTCTCTGCTACCTCACATTCCATTTCTGGTACTGCACCCATCTCTCTGAAGGTCATGGTCTACCACTCTCAATACTGTACGTAGCATTTTCCCTCCATGGGCTGTCAGCCACCCCATCCCCCAAACTACTATCTCTTCCTGCCTCTCTGCTTCCTACTCACTCTCACTCACTCTCTCACTCAGTACACCTCACCATCTTTCCCTCATCTGCACCAACACCAACAGCTGTGTCAGCCACTTTCATCTCACTCAATCTTTTCCCATCTGCAGGAGCAAACAGCTACAATAGGACTTTATCTTAAAAAAACTGCAGATGCTGTAAATTAGAAACAAAAACAGAAATGCTGGAACAGCTCAGCAGGTCTGGCAGCATCTGTGGACAGAAATCAGAGTTAATGTTTTGGGTCCAGTGACCCTTCCCTGGAACTCTTTATCTAACTCTGCCACTGCACATGCCTAGCACAAGCCTCATGAAATACAACTCTTATTGTTGCATACATTAGGTCCACTCAACAGCTCTCAAACACCTTCTCCTCCTCCTCAACTATAAACCTTCCTGCCCCTCAGAAACTCCTATTCACTCGGTTGAAACACTCCGTCTCTCCTGCTCCTGCATCACCACACACTGCTCCTCCATCCACTTCCATCAGACTTTGAAAAGTGAAGGACCTGCCAATGAAGTTAAAACTATTGGGTGGCATCACTAAATCAGTGAACACATGATTCCTCCAACTGACCCTACTGAGGCCTCACTTCTAACTGCTTTACTCCACTCTGAAGTGAAAAACAGCAGCTTACTCTGCCCACTTTGCATGTGGTGTCAGCATTTTGTACTGTTATTGCACAGTTAACCTTCAGTCCGACCTAGCCATATTCTGACTTCATGTCAGTGTAAGAGCTGAGAATCCTGCTGGAGATTAGTGCCTCAAGTGAAAGACGTGTTGGGGCAGCGGATGTAAGTATGACTGAGAAGTTAAATGCTCATGATTGAATGTTAATGATTGAAAGGTGTATCACAAAAGAATTTGGGGGAGATGTGGAATAAAGGGTCAATTATACTTCTACACTAAACATAGCCAATGAGCATGTCTGAAAAGAGATACATCATGAAGAAGTTTACATGGAACCGGAACTTGAGTTTGTCGGGTTTTGCAAGATATCTCTGTTACATGCTTTATAAATAGTTATGTTGAATAACACTTGATAATGTTCATTCACGGAGCAAAGACGTCTTACTAAGGGATACCCCTACATTTTATTCTTCAACCACTTCCTGTGCTGCTTGAGATCCCCATCCATATTGTGTTCAATCATTTAGCTATATCTTAAGAAAAGCAAATAATTTAAATTCGAAGCCAAATATTGATTAATTGGAGAAAGAATGAAGGATACAATGTGGCGGGGATAGAGGAGAGCTAAAGTTAAAAACTTGAGATGGGAGAATGAATATTGGAAAATAAGATGCAATTTGTATTCCGTCAGGAATATGAGAGATGTCAGAAAAGTCTTTCCAGATGTAGAAGCAGTAATTGGTTCTAGAATAAACAGGGGTAATAATGTAAAGGAGCTAACAAGGTGTAGAGATGGATGAACACACCAGGCCAGGCATCCTGCTCCTGTGATGCTGCCTGGCCTGCTGTGTTCATCCAGCTCTACAACTTGTTATCTCAGACTGCAGCATCGGCAGTTCCTACTATCTCAATGTAAAGGAGCTAATTGTTATAGAGAAGAAAGTGAGCGTGAGGTACAACAAAGGAAACCAAGCTAATGGAGCAGAATTTCTTTTATGGTCAGAATAGATAGTCATTTAACTTTATCTTGTGCTATCTTTTTCCTCATTTTTATGGAGTTGTAATGAGTGAATTGTACATTGCCACATCTACATTGCCAACAGTCTCTGAAAGAAGTAAAATTCAAGCCTGCATAAGCATCACTCTCAGACAGAATCAAACAATAGCTTGTAATGTTGATCACTGCATTTTTGAAATGTTAAAATTACAGCACATACTCTTTTAGTTTTGAAATTTTGACTGATCAGAGGAGGGAAGAATAAAATCAATGAAAGATCATTCAGGAAAGGAAAGACATAAATTGATGCGAACTAGAGAGGCTAAGGTTCCATATCAACATTTTTAAAATCTCATTTAATATTATTCACTGTAAAAGAGATTTTTCTATCAACACACACAATTACTAAGGAATAATGTGCACACCTTTTTATGGTTTTCACCCACTAAACCCACCTGAAAATGTTATAGCTCGTTCATTGAAGTGTAAGTGACATTTTTACAGTATGATAAATTTTAATTGCTACAAAACAATCTTCTTGACGTTGAAAACAAACTTCTTAGAATGTGGAGTCACATTTCTTCAGACATTAATTACTGTTGGAGGTTTTTTAAGAAAATGGGGAAAAGTAATAAAATTGTGACCTCTGGAAGCTGACTGTTTGGAAGGACAATGAAGGAGGTGAGTAGAAATGGATAGCCCAGCTGGGTGAGGAAACAGAATCCTGTATCTTCTTAAACCCACTGGTTTACTCTGCCACAGCTCTGGCGGAGATTGGTATGCCAGAGTGTATCTCCTAAGCCATACCAAGTAATATTCAACACGGCATACACAACTGTGCCCACTGTAAGTTAACTATTTTCAAAATTAATGCAATTGCTTAATGTCTTATGTTGGTGTTGAGGTTGGTTGGCTCGCTGGGCTGGTTTGTTGTTCCACAGACGTTTCATGTTGGGGATGGCTTTCTGCACTAAGAACTTAATAAGACAGAAGGGAGAGACTGCAGTGCATTTTAAATTTCACCCAGTAATACCATTAAAAACTCACTAGTGCAAAGGCTATGGGTCCTGACAACATTGTGACAATACTTCTGAAGACTTGTGGTTCAGAACTTGCAGCTCCCCCTAGCCAAGCTGTTCCAGTACAGTTACAACACTGGCATTTACCCAACAAAATGGATAATTACTCATGTATGTCCTATACACATAAAGCAGTGCAAATCCAACCTGGCCAATTACCGACCCATCAGTCTGCTCTTGATCATCAGTAAAATGTTGGAAGGTGTCACTAACAGCGCTATCAAGCAGCACCAGCTCAACAATAACCTGCTCAGTGACGCCCAGTTTGGGTTCCGCCAGGGCCACTCAGCTCCTGACCTCATTACAGCCTTGGCTCAAACATGGACAAAAGAGATGAATACCAGAGGTGAGGTGAGAGTGACAGCCCTTGACATCAAAGCAACATTTGACTGAGTGTGGCATCAAGGAGCCCTGGCAAAACCCGAGTCAAAGGAGGCAAATTCTCTGCTGGTTGATGTCATAATTGGGACATAGGAGGATGGTCACGGTCATTGGCTGTCAGTCACCTTAGCTCCAGGACATCTCTGCAGGAGTTCCTCAGGGTAGTGTCCTAGGCCCAACCATCTTCACCTGCTTCATCAAAGACATTCCCTCCATCATAAGGTCACTTGTAGGGATGTTCACCGATGACTGCACAATGTTCAGCACCATTCACAACTCCTTAGATACTGAATCAGTCTATGTTCAAATGCAACAAGATCTGGACAATATCCAGGCTTGGGTTGACAAGTGGCAAATAACATTCACGCCACACAAATCCAGGCAATGACCATCTCCAGTAAGGCACAAGCTAACCGCCGCCGCCCCTTGACATTCAATTGTGTTACCATCACTGAATCCTCTACGAGACTCACCATATAAACACAATGGCTACAAGAGCAGGTCAGAGACTAGGAATACTGTGGCAAACAATTCACCTCCTGACTCTCTAAAGCCTATCCACATCTTAAAGGCACAAGTCAGGAGTGTGATAGAACACTCCCCGCTTGCCTGGATGGATGCATTTCCAACAACACTCAAGAAGCTAGACACCATCCAGGACAATGCAGCCCACTTGACTGACACCATAAATGCAGGCCCAGCCAGAGACGCCCACATCCTAGGAGTGAATTTTAAAAAGATCACTGCAATGGAACACTGTAATTACACTTCATCTGGAACATTTCTTTCTTAATAAAGCTTGTTGTTCAGCTCACCTTGTTTAAAATCTGCATTGTCAGTGATGCTAATTCTGATTGAAAGGCCCTTTACCTGCATTCCATCAATACTGAGTTTTAATAATCTGACAAAGTAGGAAGAATCAAATCAATTCCACTCTTATAGAGGTTTATAAAATCATGAGGGGTGTGGATAGGGTAAATAGACAAGGTCTTTTCCCCAGGGTAGGGGAGTCCAAAATTAGAGGGCATAGTTTTAATGTGAGGAGGGAAAGATTTAAAAGGGATCTAAGGGGCAAGTTTTTCAGAGAGTGGTGCATGTATAGAATGAACTGTCAGAGTAAGTGGTGGAGGCTGCTATACTCCAATATTTAAAAGGCATATGGATGGGTATATGAGTAAGAAGGGTTTACAGGGATATTGGCCAAATGCTGACAAATGGGACTAGATTTATTTAGCATATCTGGTCGGCATGGACAAGTTGGACCGAAGGGTCTGTTTCTGTGCTGTATAACTCTCTGACTCTCTCTGAGTCTCATATCACCCAGTTCACACTGATATGAATTTTATATCTCCACTTGCTATGTCTGGCTAGAGAACAGCAAAGGATATTTTAAACATTGTCCAAATAATGCAAAAATGGACTTTTGACATAAATATTGAATTTACCATTGCTTTTATTACTGACTCTTTTGGGCCCTCATTTTAATCTTGGTTTATTTCTCAGTAAGCTGAATGTAGATACGTTTGGGTTAATATATTTCAAACAGGACCATCCTTTCATTGAAGAAGGGTCCCGGCCCGAAATGTCAACTTTCCTGCTCCTCTGATGCTGCCTGGCCTGCTGTGTTCCTCCAGCTCCACACTGTGTTATCTCTGACACTAGCATCGGCAGTTCTTACCATCTCAAAGCACAAGTCATACTTAGTTGTCTTCTAAGACTGAAACTAGATCGTTTCCCATCATTTATCCTGTAACCATGCCTTTGTCTCTATCTACTGTTGTTGCTGACTAACTGAATCACACTATTTTCTCTCAATGCAGTATTCGTTTTCTTGACTTGCCCATGTTTGTGTGTACTGCATTGTCTGTTGCAGTTCACAGCCAGAAATTGAAAACCAGTTAAACATTCTCCCTCTGAGGACCCGAAACGTTAGTCTGATTTCTCTTCATAGAAGCTGCCAGACCTGCTGAGCTTTTCCAGCAACTTCTGTGTTTGTTTCGGATTTACAAACTCCGCGGTTCTTTCGGTTTTTAAACCTTCTCCTTGCTAGCCAGAACTCAAACACCTCAAATGCCAGGAATGAGGTTGAGTTGCTAATTACTTCAAATCTACAATGGAATCTATATTGATGAAAACTGCTGAGATCGTCTCAGACCCATTTCATTTAAAATGATCTGTATAGATCATCCTTTGAAACATGACATTTAAATATTTCTCCAAATCCTTTCCGCAGACAGCATAAGAAAAATATCCCAAACCCTGACAGGCGTCTTCAGGTTTGTGCATTGAGGATGCTGGTGAAGGTTTACTCCATTTGACAGATTTTGTTTGCTCTCAGAGACGCCATTACGTTTCTGAAGCTGGTCATCGTTTCTACAACAATTCCTTCCCACACACATTGTTTTACATTGCCCTTACTGCCAAGGTCACATCATTTTCTGCCATTTATATTCTTGGCAATAATGATTTTGAGTTACTGTTCTCACATGTACCTAAGTACAGTGAAAGGTTTTGTTTTGCATGCAGTACAGGCAGATCATGACATATGAGGTCGTACAGACCACAGAGTGTTTAGACAGAGCGAGGCATACAAGGTTACAGCTACACAGGAGGTGTACAAAAGCAAGATCAACATTGGATTTGAAGTTAGAGAGGTCCATTCAACAGTCTAATAACAACAGGGAAGAAGCTGTTCTTGAAACTGTTGGTGCATTTGTTTAAGCTCCCGTACCTTCTGCCTGATGGAAGAGGTTGGAAGAGATTATAACCAAGGTGGTAGGAATCTTTGATGATGTTGGCTCCCTTTCTACAGCAATGAGAAGTGTATATGGAGTCCATGAATGGGAGATTGGCTTACGTGATAGTCTGGGCTGTGTTCACAACTGGCTGTAGTTTCTTACAGTCCTGGACAGAGCAACTGCCACACCAAGATGTGATACACCCAGATAGAATGTTTTCTATGGTGCATCTACAGAAGTTGGTGAGGATCCTTATGGACATGCCAAATTTTCTTAGACTCCTCAGGAACAAGAGGCATTGTTGTGCCCTCTTGACTGTCGCATCTACATGGGAGGACCAGGACAGATTGTTGGTTATTTTCACTCCCAGGATCTTGATGCACTCGACCCTATCCACCTCAGCTCCTAACTTTGTGCCACAGTCTCTAAGCAGAGCAGGAAACAAAACAGGAAGGAATAAAACTAATTTAGAGATTGAGAAGTAGAGGAGATGACAACAGAATGATGACGATGACAGGGGAGGTGATGGCCTAGTGGTATTATCACTGGACTGTTAATCCAGAGACTCAGATAATGTTCTGGGGACCTGGGTTCGAATCCCACCATGGCAGATGGTGGAATTTGAATTCAATAAAATATCTGGAATTAAGAATCTAATTGTCGATTGTCAGGAAAAAAAACCCATCTGGTTCACTAATGGGGAAGGAAACTGTCATCCTTACCTGGTCTTGTCTAAATGTGGCTGACTCTTAACTGCCCTCTGGGCAATTAAGGATGGGCAATAAATGCTTCCTAGCCAGCGATGCCCTCATCCCGTGAATGAATAAAAAAGAGTGAGAATGCAAAAAGGAGAGAGAAGGTTTCATAGAAAGAGTGTTCAAAAATGATAGAAAAGTAATTGAGGAGTAGGGAAAGACAAATGGCAATAATGTCTGATTTTACTACTGTGGTGTAGGAGCTCTTCTCATGCAGTGGTAGCATCCCTATGTCTGGGACAGAAGGTCCATCTTCAAACCTCATGCCCGGAGGTCTGTGAATAAAGCAGGTTGACAATCAGACCTTATACTTCAACCTTCTTGAGATGAAACAGTGAGGTGTTATGGCACTGATATTCTTTCGCATATTGTTCTCTGTGTTGCTGTCATATGCCTTCAGGTCATCTACAGGGTATGCTTTCTTACACACCAGAACTAACAGATTTTTGGTCAGCCTTATTTGTCGGAGATTCAGAACAAAACTGCTGCATGTCCTCAGAGAGTTGCTGTCTGCAAATGATACTGCACCAGCACTTCAGGCTGAGTAACACACTTAGAGGCCAATGGACAGACTGCAAAGAGATTGGCTTTAAAGTTTTGCATCAGGAAAACAAGTATCATGGTCTAGGATATTGGCAAAACTGATTGATAGCAAGATGACAATGTGATCCTGGACACTGTTGATAGCTTTGTGTATCTAGACTTCATTATCACCAACTATCTGTCACTTGATGCTGACAAAAACACGGTCATTACAAAAACTGCAGCTGTTATGTCCAGGCTGAGTAAGAGAGAATGGAACAACAACAATCTGACTGAAATGCCTGCCTACCAATCCTGTGTCCTCAGTGTATTCTTCTACAATTGCGAAACCTGGATGACGTGCTAAATAGTTAAAAAAAGGGGCAGAGAAGTTTGCACCTTCACCGTCTCAAATGTTTTCTTGCCATCTCTTCGTTGGATAAGGTCATCTACATAGAGGTCCCAGAATGTGCTTATTCTGTCAGTACGTACTCATTATTGAACTAACAACATCCACAATGGCTCAGCCAGTTCATCAGCCATTTACACAAAGACCTCTTTGCACTGTGAACCAGTCACTGAGTCACGACCTATGGAATGTTCATACCTCTGCTACAAAGACATCTGCAAATGGGTTATGAAGATGGTGCACGTTTCCTCCCAATTGTGTCTGTCAGTCGCTGATGGCCATGATCACTGGAGATTGATCATCAGAAGGACATTGGAAAACTAAGCTGGATAAGAAAGGGGCCCAGGAGAAACAAAATGTAGCGAATCCTATACCTTCTCAGCTGACTATCTTCGTCTACAGCAAGTACAGCTGTGGGATTGAGTAATTTGTCAATAATTAATCATTTTGACTTGCTTAATCAAGTGAGGAATTAAGCTGTATTTTATTTAAACTTGCCTAGTTGCAAACACTTTCTGTAAGAATGAGTAGCAACATGGTCCAGGTCAAAAGCTGGTCAATGTCTAATTGTCGCTTTCATGGTTCCAGCTGAAGCAAGCTTTAGCTAATAAATTTAAAACGCTCTGAAGCTTTTACTCAGGGCACAGCTCTGCGAGTTTAGAATGATTTCAGTTTCTAAATTAGTTTGTTTGAACAAAAAATGCAGTTTATATATGTAAAAGACATATGAGCATATAACATATTGGCATAGTGATAACGTTACTCAACTAACAAGCTTGAACCTTAGACTAATGTTCTGGGGATAAGGGTTTGAATCCCACAATGGTGGATGCTGAAATTTGAATTTAATAGAAATCTGGAATAAAAATCTGGCCTAATGGCAACCATGTTATCACTGCAGATTGTTGCAAAAACTCACTAATGACTTTTAGGGAAGGAAATCTGCTGTGCTTACCTGGTCTGGCTTATGTGAGAGTCCAGACAACAGCAATGTACGGCTGTCTCTTAACTGTTCTCTGAGTGATTAGGGATATTTAACTAATTGTAAAATATCTGTATACAGCTTCAGAATTAGGTTCTGCAGTGAGTTTGTAGCTATTATGGCCTTTTTATATGTGTTGATTGTATGCATTAGGTTGTATCATCTATGTGTATTCTGTTACTCAGTTTAATGCACTGATTGTTTTCATGTACTGGTTTTTTTAATATGGATCATACTAGTTTCTGATGCTGGTGCAGCTTGTATTCTTGTCAGGATATCTCTGATCATGCAGTAGTGACTAAACAGTGAAGAAACAGGGAGTCTTAATGGGTTGGCACACAGTGAAGACCAAAGACAGAAGACAACTTCAGTTAACAGAAGAGATGGGAGAAATGTACCCAGTCAATTTGAAGTGCAAGCTAGTGTTCCAAATTGGATTGACCGAAAACCTTGGCTTATAACGAGTATCATTGTTTTGGATTTGTTATACATGTAATAAGTTCTGTGAATCTTGTGAAAACATAGTTGGACCTGGATAGATCTTGTAGAAGGAATAGGTCTGCAGTAGGTGGCGATGAGCTGCCTTCTTGAACCAATGCAGTCTTTAGGAGATAGAAACACAACCGTGTTGTGAGAGGGCGAGTTCCATGAGATTGAGCCTACCACAGTGAAAGAATGGCAATAGCGATCCAGGTCAGCATAGTGATTTGAAGGTGGTGATGGTGCATGGGCATTTCCTGCAAGATTAGAATCAGGATTAGTAAAAGAAGTGACTGGCTCTCCCACCTCAGTCTCGAATTGTAATTGACTTAGGTCTGACAATCATTGCTAAAATAAACTTCAAAATCTTACCCAGCAGAGTCTTTGGAACTCAAGAAGTGTCATATCAGACTTGAAACCACAGATGTGCCGAGTTCCTCCTGCAATCTGCTTTCTAGCATTTGTTTGGATCTGGATTCTAAACTACTTCCTCCACCTACATGGCACCTCCAGCAATCCCATCATCCCTTCCCTCATGTTCCTCTATTGCCTCCCAAAGCCGTCTTATTTGTCATGTCCAGTTGTCTGCTTCCCACCCATTTAACCTAATAGCTGCCTACTGACCACCCCACCCCCACACCCCCGACAGGAGCTCCAGAACATCCGTCCATATGATAACACAGTTTATTTGTTCCTCCTCCAACCAAATTTGTTACATTTGCTGCTCGTGGGGCAATCTTCCCTCCATTGAAGGAACCAAACACAGATGAGGTGACCACTTTACCTCCAACAAAGTGCAACTCTAAACCACCTACGATCCTCTACTTTTGCTGCCTCTCCTTCCCATTCCCACCCTGATCCCCGTCACTAGCTTCACACCATGCTCCTATGAAGTTTAATACAAGCTGTACAACAATATCTCAGCATCCTCCTGCCATGTAATTCTTTGATCGGAATATTGACTTTAGTAACTTCACCTACAATTTACAATTTAGTTTTTCCATCTTTCCCACTTCCAGAATCTTACCCATTCATGCATCTTTCCTTGATTTGAAAGGCTTGATTTATGTCAATGACTGATGTTGCTTCATTCATGTTTGCGATTATACCACATTTGAATTTTCCTGGACTCAGCCCTCATCCATCAGCAACTGTGTGATGTTTTTGACTGAGGCTGTTGGAGGTGTAGCAAAGTTGATGATCATCTAGGAATGGAAATTGAACAAGAATTCCTATCCTGTTATTTTTTTTACCCATTGTTTGAAATCACTTGCCTCATGCAGTTACGTTAGCAATGTACTATTTTGCTCAGAGACAAATCCGAGCTAATTTGGGTCTGCATTTAATTATCGCATTTCATTTCTTTCACAAGCAACGCAACACATTTCAAGGTGTAGAGGTGTTTTTACATTCAGAGTGTGAATGCTTGCTTCTCATCACCCCAAACGTCATCACTTCTCAGATGCTGAAACTAACATTCCCTCTGATTACAAACAAAGTTTTAAAAATCCTGTAAAAATGTGATCAGAGCCGAAAATTAATAAATCCGGTTTGATTAATGTTCTCAAGTTCTAATCTCGCCTCTGGTTGCCATGTGTAACTACTGATGCGATGGTGCTTTTGCAGTGCAGTGTAGGTGTGGTGGTGAGTGTTGCTGTAGTTTATTAACTAACAGGAAAAACTTTGCCATGTGGTTAAACCAAACAGAGACTTGCTCAGAGTTCTGATCATCATAATAAGGATATAGAGGGAGTGGAGATGGTGCAGAGATTTACAAGGATAGTTTGAGAAATGCATGGGTAAATGTATCAGGAAAGGATTGACTGAGAAGGCTGTTTTATTTTAAACATGACAAAAAGACGAAGGGGTGAGCTAATAGAGGGTTTTAAAATGTTGAAAGGTTTTGAAGAGTAAATACAAAGAGAATGTTTCCTCTTATGGGAAAGAGCATAATTAGAGACCATCAACATAAAACTGTCACCAAGAAATTCAATAGGAAATTCTGAAGGAACCTCTTTATTCAGAGTGGTGAGAACGTGGAACTCCATACCATGGCGAGTGGGTTGAAGCCAATCATACACATTCACTTAACAGGAGGCTGAATGAACACATGAAGGGGAAGTAAATACAAGGTTGCACTAATAGATTTGGATGAGAAATGGTGATTGGGCCCTCACGTGGAGCATAAACTCCAGCATGGACTTGTTGAACTGAATGGTTTGTGTCATTAACTTTGAACTTTACAACATGTTTTTTCAGATGCCCCTTTAGCATAAAGTCAAGCAGAATGTTCTGGAAAAGGGGGGATGGTGAAGTCCTGATGAGCCCCTCAGTTTGGGGAATTTCCCATGTGATTTCAGGTTGCCATGGGGAGAGAAACTCAAATACAAATCCACTGAGGTGTCAGGTGCCAGTTTTAGAAACTTTAATACCTCACCAAAAAAAAAGACAGCTGCTGTGAGAGCAGGTCAGAAGAAGAATTGGAACTCTGCTCGCAACAGGTCTTCACTGTTCTAAGACATGATGGAGAGCAGACGTAAAGCTCTCTATGGAGAAAACAACTTTACCGAGGGCTGATTAGCTCATAAAAGTTTCACATCCAGGAATTGCCGGAATTCTGGATTGGCAGGTTGGTTGCGATGAGGGAGAGGGGAATTTGCTTGCTGTGATAATCATATCCGGTAAAAGTCAGGGAGAGTGGAAATTTTGAATCTTGAGTGGGAGGGAGAAATGATAATCTGCTAGAGAGGTGGGGTTAACTTTCTGACTGTTCTTTTAATGCTTTAGTATTTACTAGAAGGTTAACATAGTGAAAACTTTTCATAAATAATATTTTAATCATGTTGGATAATTATGTTAAATATGTAACATTTAGTTTCAGTCACTGATTGGTTAATGTTTGATCTATGTTAATTTTAGCTTGTTACAGTCAAAGTCTTTAAAAAGCAAAATCTTGTCCATCAAGTTGTAATGGATATAGTAAGAACTGCAGATGCTGGAGTCAGAGATAACGCGGTATGGAGCTGGAGGAACACAGCAGGCCAGGCAGCATCAGAGGAGCAGGAAAGTTGACGTTTTGGGTCGGGACCCTTCTTCAGAATTTGGTCTTTTGGGAAAAATCATTAGTCTCTAAGAGTGTTAACACTTGCTTCTGACGAAGGAATTGTACACGATTACTCAACTTGAAAGAAACAAAATTGCCAACAGAAATGAAGAGAATCTGAAACACTTTCTTGAAACGCTGAAAGCAGTAAAGAATGCAATTATCTGCCCTACTGTTCAATACATCCATTGTGTTGGAAGGTGCATGGTTCCAGGTACTTGCCAGGGGTTTTCCAACTTCTGTATTCTCCTTGGATTTTAAACCAAAGAAAATTTTTCAAAAGACAATGAAAAAAAGCTCACAAACAGTCACCCAGGTAGATGTTTAATTCAGTGGATTCAAGGATCAGTTTTGGCTAGAATGCAGTAGGGGAGGGGGCTAGAAATTAATTTGCATAATTCCAGCAAGGTGACACACTGATATGAAGAAAAGTCACATTTTTGTTATTTTGTACTGTTACATAGCAATAATGCTGTACTGAGTGAATCTAAGTGGGGAATGTGGTGGCATATGATAATTGGGCTTAGCACATAAACACAGTGGTTACAACAGCAGGTCAGAGACCAGGAATACTGTAGCTACTAACCCACCTCCTTACTCCCCAAAGGCTGTCCACCATCTACAAGGAATGTGATGGAATACTCCCCATTTGCCTGGATGGGTGCATCCTTAACAACACTCAAGAAGCTTGACACCATCCAGAACAAAGCAGTCTGATGATTGGTACCACATCCACAAGCATCCACTCCCTCCACCACTGATGCTCAGTAGCAGCAGTGTGTACTATCTCCAAGATGCACTGCAGAAATTCACCAAAGATCCTCAGACAGCCTGTTCCAAACTCACGACCACTTCCATCTACCACCATGTGCAAGCCACTCTTCCAAGCCACTCACCATCCTCACTTAAAAATATATTGCCATTCCTTCACTGTCTCTGGTCTATATCCTAGAATTCCCTCCCTAAAGGCATGGTGAGTCAACTTAGAGTATATTGACCCTAGCAGGTCAAGGAGGCAGCTGATCACCACCTGCTCATGGCTAACTAGGGACAGGCAATAAATGCTGGCCAGCCAGTGACACTCATCTCACAAATGAATAAAACAAAGTTGCATTAGGTTTAATAGCCTAGAACTTGAGGTTAATGTCCTGGGGATTTGGGTTCAAATCCCACAATAGCAAAAAGTCAAATCTGAATTCAACATAGAGCAAGCTTAATGATGACCCTGTAGCCGTTGCCAATTCTTTGCTTAAAAACTCATTTGGTTCCCTAATGTCCTTCAGGAAAGAAAATCTACTGTCCTTATCTAGTCTGGTCCCAGAACCACAACAATGTGGCTGACTCTTAACTACCCATTTAGGGATTAGCAATAGATGCTGGCCAGGCCTGCATCTCATGTTTAAATCTTTTAAAAAATTATAACATTTGTTTTATTGACAAAATACACCTTTTAAGTATTTAAACCTGGCCCCTTCTCACCAAGTTTCTTTTTAGCTTGCATTTGGAAAGATTGGAGAGGCACATGTTGGTGTCGAAGATGTGAATATCCAGTCAAGGACAGAAGGGGGCGTTATTGTTACACCTCCAGGTAACTGTGATCACATTATCGGGCCATACTGATACATGTAGAACACTCAAATCCACTTACAATACATATCACAAAATCTAAAAGAATATTGAAGGCTAGAGCCAAATTTTGATGACATTCCATCAGCCTGAAATGTGAAAGCTTTCTCTCTCCAGACCCATTGAGCATTTTAGCATTTTTTTTGTTATGCTTACAAATTTGCAGCATCCTCACCACTCTGCTTTTACAGTAGTGTTTAAATCACTGTCACTTCTGTTCTGGGAACAAAGAGTCCTGAAGACATTCTGTTTTTTCTCTTGACAGAATGTGTTTGTCTGTTCTATTTTGTTCACATTCATTACATTCTATTCCCTCCTCATGAGATCCCCTACCTAAACTCATTTTTCACAGGCACCTTACCTTCCTCATTGACTGAATACATTTGCCACTGATTCCACATGGATCCCTATTAAAATGTCACCCCTTATGTTTCAGATCCACCCATGGTTACTAATATCTCCAAGATATTCAGCATTCCTTGTCCAGTTACTTTCTCCACACAGCTATGACTGAGCTTAGAGATTCCTTTAGTTGCCCTACTCCCTACTAGTTACAACAAATACTGAATTTAAAAATGGTGGTGACATTGTCAATCTCTCCATCACACACACACACACATATAAACACACACACACCTCCTCCTCCCTCGTTATGCCCTCTAGACCGTTTCACTGCAAGCTGCAGGCATCCCTATCACCTATATCAATTTCCTTGTTCCCCTCACTCAGTCTAACCCATCTCCCTCTGAACTTGCGGCATTCGTTCTCTTCATTCTGACTTGAACCTAAGATCATGGACAATGCATGTTTGGAGTCCTCTACCCCAGAGAAGCTTTACCATTGAGTAGGTTCAAGGCAGGATTGCTGATGACTAACAACATCAAGGCGTACGGAGATAATGTGGGAAAGTGGTGGTTGATCAGCCATGATTTAATTGATTAACATGTAGGCTGAACAGGCCTAGTGGCCCACACCTGTTCTTATATTCTGACCCCAACATTGTCATCAGAGCTACTAACAGGGCTTGTTGTGTTTTCTGGTGTATCAACCTCAACATAGCAGACACCAAATGCTATCTCTCTGACACATCTCCCTCCCTCCCATGAACCTGAGTATCAAGCTGTTGTTTCAAAGTGCAATTCCAATAAGAAGTCGTTGACCTTAGACATTAATTACCAGACGTGCTGAATAATTCCAGTATTTTGTATTTTTAATCCAAATGTGTAAGTCCCCTTATCCTGCAAATGTGATTTAACTTGAAATAATGGCACAGATTTATCTTTTCTATTTCATTTAGTATCTTGTACATCTCTATAAATTTCTGCCATCATTCAGCCTTTCGAGCTTCCTTTCAAGGCTGAACTGTCTCTGTTTCTCTAATCTTGTATCATAACTCAATCTGTTGACATTGAGAGTCTGTTTCAGAGTCTTTCTCAATATTCCTTCTGGAGCTTGGATTTAAAATATTTAAGCAGTAGTTTGACCAATGCATCATTCTGAAACTTATCCTGCACTGATCACAGAATGCAGAGGATGACAGAATACTGACAGTGTGGATGGTCATTCAGACCATCATTTCTGCACCAATACTCTGAATGAACAATTAGTGCCATTTTCCTTCCTTTTTGAATGTTTCAATCGAACCTTCCTCCACCACATTCTAAGGCAGTGTCTTCTGCAATCACTTAGAACATAGAACAGTACAGTAGATTACAGGCCCTTCGGCCCACGATGTTGTGCCGACCTATTATCCTACTAAGATCAATCTACCCTGCATACCCTACATTTTACTCTCCTCCATGTGCCTATCCAAGAGTTGCTTAAAAGTCTCTAAAGTATCTGACTCCACTACCACTGCTGGCAGCGCATTCCACATGCCCACCACTCTCTGTGTGAAGAACCCACCTCTGACATCTCCCCTTTACCTTCCTCCAATCACCCTAAAATTGCTGTGTGAAAAAAATATTTTCATGGGGCATTTTGTTTCTTTTATTGAAACATAAAATCCCTACAGTGTGGAAGAAGGCCATTCAGCCCATCAAGTTCACACCAACCCTCTGAAGAGCATCCCACCCAGACCCACCCCCTTATCCTACCCCTGTTACCCTGCATTTCCCATGGGTAATCCACCTAGCTTGCACATCCCTGGACACTATGGGCAATTTTGCACAGCCAATCCACCTAACCTGTACATCTTTTAGAATTACTTTAAAACTGTGCCCCCTCATTTACGGTCCCTTCACAAGTGGGAACTCTTTCTCCCTAACTGCTCTGTCTAGACACCTCAATTTCTAACACCTCTATCAAATCTCCACTCAACCTTTGTTTCTCCCAAGAAAACTATCCTAACCTCTCCAATTTATCAACATAACTGAAACACTCATTCCTGGAACTGTTCTCCAAAGTCTTTTCTTCATTCTCTCCAATGCCTTCACGTTCTTCCTAAAGTGTAGACCCAGAAATGGATACAATACTCCAGCTGAGGCTGAACCAGCATTTTATGCAAGTTAAACATAACCTCCTTACTCTGAATACTTTTTTTTGGGAGCGGCACGGTGGCTAGCACTGCTACCTCACAGCACCAGGGACCTGGGTTTGATTCCAGCCTCAGATGACTGTGTGGAGTTTGCACATTCTCCTGGTGTCTGCGTGGGTTTCCTCCAGGTGCTCTGGTTTCCTCCCACAGTCCAAAATAAAAGTGTGCAGGCTAGGTGTATTGGCTATGCTAAATTGCCCATAGTGTTCAGGGATGTGTAGATTAGGTGGGTTATAGGGGTATGGGTCTGGGTGGGATGCTCCAAGGGTCGGTGTGGACTTATTGGGCCAAAGGCCCTGTTCCCACACTGTAGGGATTCTATGATCTTAAACTCTACATCCCTAACAATGAAGTCTAGGAAACTGTATGCTTTGTCAACTGCTCCCTCAAGCTGTCCTACCACTATTGATGACTTAAGCACATAAAAACCAAAGTCTGTGTTGCTGCAGCCCCTTTAGCGTTGTGTTCTTTATTTAATATTGCATGCATAATTGACAATATAGAACAGCATTGACTAGTGTTGTTTAATTTGCAAGTACTGTATTGGACACTTGTCAGTGTATTGTCCTTTATCAAGTCCACATCCTTTTGAGATGTGAGATGTCACATCCACATCCAGGTGATGGTGAGCTACCTTCTTGAACTGCTGCAGTCCACCTACTATGGGTTGACCCACAATGCCATGAGGGAGGGAATTCCAGGGCTTTGACCCAGTGACGGCAAAGAACAGGTTGGCACGGTGGCTCAGTGATTAGCACTGCTCCCTGACAGCACCAGGGACCTGGGTTTGATTCCAGCCTTGGGTGACTGCCTGTGTAAAGTTTCCACTCTCTGTCCGTGTCTGCGTGGGTTTCCTCCCACAGTTTAAAGGTGTACAGGTTAGGTGGACTGGCCATGCTAAATTGCCATAGTGTCTAGGGTAGGGGGTGGGTCTGGGCAGGATGCTCTTCAGAGGGTCAGTGCGGACTCGATGGGCCGAATGGCCTGCTTCCACACTGTAGGGAATCTATGATCGGTGATATATTTCCAAGTCAGGATGGTGAGTGTCTTGGAGGGGTACTTGAAGAATTGAATTAGCTTTATTGTCTCATGTACTCACGTGAGTACAGTGAAAAGTTTACAAGTTGCCACTTATGATGCCATCTTAGGTACAAAGGTACCTAGGTGCAGAATCTGAGTTACAAAGTAAAAAATAAGGAAAACAAAATTAAAAAGTTAAACATTACAGTCTTCCTTAATAAAGTGGAGAAAAACAAAGAAACTAGTTAACTGTTCACAGTCCATAAGCGCCTGGCCATGCTGGGCTCACAGCCCTCACAAGGGCTCAACCTTCCCTGCTCTGATTCAACGTCGTCCCCACCCTCTTGCCCAAGGTGCCTGTTCTTATTCTTACTGCTAGCCACCCTGGGCTGCCTGTTCTTGCTCTCGCTGCTTTCTTTCATATCACCACCAAAAAGAAGAAAAAGATGATGGTGATGATGAAGGTAAAAGAGAAAAGAACAAAGTAAAGGAGAAAGAAGGATGCAACCGGTCTGATGCTGGGGAGCGCAGGACAGACTCAGGAGTCAGAACACTGCCTACCCTGCCGCCATCTTAAAAAAAAATGGTGGTGGTCTTCCCATGTTCCTGTTGCCCTTATCTTCTCAATGAAAGTGGTCATGGGTTTGGAAGGTGCTGTTTGAGGATCTTTGGTGATCATCCAACTCAGACGCTGTTCCTACTTTCACCCATACCCTTTGATCCCTTTAACCCCAAGAACTATGCCTGATTCTTGAAAACATTCAGTACTTTGGTCTTAACTGTTTTGTGACAGAGAATTCCCCAAGCTCACCACTCCCTGGGTGAAGATAAATTCTCCTTAATGGAGTCCTAAATGGCCTACCCTGTGACCCCTGGTTCTGGATTCCACGGTCAGCGGGAACATCATTCCTGCATTTATCCTAACTAGACCTGTTAGAATTTTACAAGTTTCTAAGAGATTCTCTCTGGTTTTTCATGACTGCACCATGAATGGTTCAGGAAAAATGGTTATGGAGAGACAGCAGGCAAATTGCACAAGGTTAGCTGTTTATTCAAAGAGCTGGTGCAGAACAGATAGGCCAAATGGACTTGTTTTGCACCACAGAAATTCTGTGATCCTTCACCAGCCTCTGTGCACTCTTGTGTAGCTATACGGGACTGGTCTCACCTAGTTCCATTATAATTTATTTAATCATTTCCAGGAAATGCAATGTCTTCTCTTCCTGCTCCCACACTATTACATCTGACATCTTCTCAAGGATCTATCCTTAGTTCCTTTCTCTCTCTCACCTACACGCTGACATCTTCCGAAAGTGCGGCAGTAGTTTTCACAAGTATCTTGCCTCCTCCATTGTTTCCATATTGTCTAAACTCCAGTATTGGATGACCAGAAGTTTCCTACTACTAAATATGAGGAAAACATTTGGCTTTGGTCCCTGCTCCAACTTCCATGCCCAAATAAAACTCCATCTGACCAGTACCAACTGATTCAAGAACAGCTTCTTCCCCACTGTTATCAGACTTATGAATGGACCTGTCATATATTAGAGTTGATCTTTTCCTTTGCCTTCTCTGTAGTTGTAACTTTATATTCTGTGTTCTGTTCTATTACCCTTATGTACTTATGTAAGGAGCAATTTGTCTGGATAGCACACAAAACAATACTTTTCACTGTGTCTCAGTACATGTGACAATAATAAATCAAATCAAATCAAATCCCTTGCCCTGAAGACAATGTGAGGCTAAAGCAGACCATCTTCAACCTTGGTGTCACATGTCACCCTTGAAAGACCTATCCACACTAAGACTGTCAACGCCATCTCCATAGCATCACCTAACCTGGTCGTTGCCTCAGCTTATCTGCTACTGAAACTCTTATTCATACCTGACATCTTTACACTCAGCTATTCCAGAACACTCCGGGCCATTTCTCACATTCCGCCCTCCATAGACCTGAGGTTATCCAAAATTCTGCAGCTGTTTCCCTACTCACAACAGATTCCATTCACTCGCTATCTTTGTGCTCACTGACCTACATCAGCATCCAGTCAGGTAACAGCTCGACTTTCGAATTCAGATCCTTGTTTACAACTAGCTCAGAACCTGTCCCCTTCCTGTCTGTGCATTCTGCTCCAGCCTCACAACACTTTGAGATAGTAGCACTTCTCTAATTATGGTCTTGCGACACCCCCAATGGTAATTATTCCAGCATTGGTGGCTGTGCCTTCAGCTGCTTAGGCAGTTAATCTCTGGGAATTCCCATTCCACACTACTTAGATTCTTTACCTCTCTTGGATGAAGCTTCTTAAAACCTTCCACATTGATCACCTTTGGGCTATATGCCCTAAAATTACCTTCTGTGTGACTTGAAGTCTAATTTTGATTTACAATGCTTCTGTGAAGTGCCTTAGAACAGTGTCAGGGCTTAAGTGGGGTCAGCAGCTAAAATGTAGGGACACAAGTTCTAGTACAGCAATGACCACCATACAGCTCCAACCAAGTTATAAAAGCTCTGCTCTTGTTCTAACAGGCCCCATACTCACCCTATTCTCACCAAGGGATCGTGATAACGCTTAAATCGAGATTGCAACAAGAAGCAGTTTGGGAAACACTGCATTAGAATATCATATTAAGTTGAAGGCACTATTTAAATGCAGTCTCTACAAATCTTACATCCATTAAATCCTCTGGGGGTCCTTTTTTTTTTAAATTCCATAGAATCCCTATGGAATGGAAACAGGCCATTCAGCGCAACAAGTCCACACCGACCTCTGAAGAACAACCCAGACCCATCCCCTAAAGCTGCATTTCCCACGGCTAACGCACCTAACCTACACATCCCTGCACCCTAAGGGTAATTTAGCACGGCCAATCCACCTAACCTGCATATATCTTTGGACTATGGGAGGAAACCAGAGCACCCAGCGTAAACCCACGCAGACACAGGGAGAACTCCACACAGACAGTCGTCCGAGGGTGGAATTGAACCCGGGTTCCTGGAGCTGTGAGGCATGCATTGCTACACTGTTCAACTAGACGGAACTTTGAACCCAGTTCTGATAAAAGATCTACATCTGAAACTTTAAACTGTCCTTTCTGTTTGCAGATGCTAAAAAGGATGTACAGCAGTTCTGTTTTCACCCTTTTCCATTGAGTGTTCACCAAATCTTATTTGGTTATTTTCAACTCAGGACAAAGACGTCAGTTGCAGGAAAAGTTACCACATTGATTCCATGTAATAGCAGGACAGTGGAAATAATGTCTGGGTTGTAGTGTCACAAGCAACATGTGATTTATGAGACTTTTCTGATGAAGGCTACACGCCTTTAAGATAGGCAACTTAGTTAGAAGCTTCAAATGTTTAGTAACACTATATTTGTGAAAATGCAGTAGGTCCATATTGCTACAAGAACAGCAGGAATCCTGCCCCTCCCTCAACTGACCTTGTGTTTCTCTAACCATGAACTTGTGTCTTCACAAAGAGAAACTGATGACGACAAAAGGCCTTTCAGGCGCCGGGTCACAAATTCTCGATTTCAAATGGTTCTCTCTCTTATCTCCTCATGTGAATGTAGTCAATGTTGTGAAAGCCAACGTCGTTTTGCGTATTTGAAGGAAGTATCAAGGTCAGGTTGATTAATGCAGCACCTCACAAAAAAATATTTAACCTCATGTTTACACAAAACTCCACAAGCTGTGATATCAATATCATGCAATCTGAAGTCACTTCCACTGAAGCCACCTGTGATTTATTGCAGGCAACTGGCACTTCAAACGAGGTAAGCATCTGCCATTTCTGTGGAGGTTAAGAACAAAACATGGGATAATTCAATGAATTTATACTTCATCACCTCCAGCTTGCTAAAATGTTCATTACCTAGTCATCCCCAATGCAATATTTGGAGATATTTGGCCTTGTCTCACTCTCTTTTCAAAATAGCTTTAGATACAAGGAAACTTCTTTCTCCCCCCCAAGTTAAATTCACTCTGCAGTAGACACTGTCATGTAAACAGCCATAATATAAATGAAATCACTGGGAATTTGATACCACGAAATAGCAGCTCAGCATTACAGGAGCTACTCACCTCAGGATGCAGAATTAATCAGACGCTGCTAAGTACTACATAATGGTGATCGATATATCAAGAGGTCCCTCTGAAAGAACAGGTTAAAGATGTGATTTACAATTTGGTAAAATGAATTATTTCAAACTTAATTACACATTTCTCACCAAGTGAAAACCTACATGACAAAAGACTTGCTGGTAGCTAGGTATAGGTTAGTTACAAACTCTGCAATGAGATTTAAATTGCAGTGATTAAAGCAATCATTCTTGAAATTATACAGCCATCCTGACATAATGCCCAAAATGTGCCAATTTTGTTTTCTACTTTTCATAGAATATTTGTGAATATAAGTGTTACAAGTAACAAGAATGAATTTTGATTAAAATATTTTTCTTCCTAAAACCTGATTCACAATGGGGGAGTGACTGCAATAAAAAGGAAGAATGCTTGAACTCGCGTTCAATATTTTTCTCACGAACAAAGACATTTTCTGTATTATTTACAGAAGTCATTCTTTATGAATTCCACTGGTTACAAATCAAAAGAAACAAAAAGATTATAAAATGAGAATGAGAAATTGGACACCTTAAAATGCCACTGCTGGATTTGTAATGTCGTAGGTAATTCTTTTAATTAACTTACTCAGTGACATCTGTTAGCACCACTCTGTTGATAGAGTATGACAAAGGAGAGCAGTGCAGGTGGCCTTCTATTCTGACTGTGCCTCTTTGTAGATCACTTTTAAGCAGCTTCCGGACATTGATGACTTGATTGGTTATCCCTCAGTTACTGACATTTACGCTGGTTCTGGAACATTTTATGGACATTTCAAATACCCAGGCAAGAAATAACACTCGAAGAGACTGCCAGAACCCGCAGACACAGATTGTGAATAAAGAATTTAAGACAGAAGATGAGGACATTTTTCACTTAAAAGATAGCAACTCTTTGGAATCTTCTTGGAATCAAATCTTCTCCATCTCGGACGACTGTGGAAATTCAGTTACTGAGAATGTACAAGGCAGAAATTGATAGGTGTCCAGATACCAATAGCATCAAGAGGTATGGCAGTCACAGAAAACTGCTGTTAGGATAGATATCAGCCATGATCCAGGACGGTGGGACAAGGTACAAGAGGAGAGTGGCCTACTCCTGACCCGAAATCCTTATGCTTCTAAGATGTATCAACATTTGTAGGCTTTCTTGGTGAATGTATGATTGCATGAAATGACTTTTTCCACAAATTGCGGACCTTGATTTTACAATTTTATTTCTCAGCTTAACAATAAAGGACAAATTAAAAGTCTTGCCCTAAGGACAGGACACAGATTTTGCAATTCCCTTTTGTAATGTATTGATAGACCAGCAGATTCCAACCCTCAACTGATAGCCTCAAATTTTACTCGATTCACCACTCTCTAAGGTGGAGGTAAGTTGTAAAAACAATTGTTTTCTATTGTGGCCGTGAACTGATAGTGGAATAGTTTAGGTTAGATGGGCTTCAGATTGGTTTCACAGGTCGGCGCAACATCGAGGGCCGATGGGCCTGTACTGTGCTGTAATGTTCTATGTTCTATGACTACAATCATTAAGAGTTGTTGTTCTATTGTAAGCAATCAGGCAGATTGGACTCGACCTTGGAAGCTGAATATTTCACAAAATCAGCTCTTTTGACTTACTAGAGGTGTTACTATGTAAGGAATTGAAGAACATGCCACCTTCGCTTGAAATGTGATTGCCCCATTACCAAAAGAGTAATGTAACACAAAACTTTGTTTGACCTTTGAAAGGATTATTATAGAACTTTAACTAGCATTTATACAGATTTATTGCAGTCAAATTCTGATTAACACATTGCCAAGAGGTAGTAAGCTTAGGCTATAACATGCTGGCAATAGAGTTAAAGGTGATTCAGAGTAACTCAAGGCTTAGAATCTGGAATGTGTTGGCCAAAATTCGACCTTGTATTTGTAGAATGTTTAGAGGTGTATAAAGTAACCCTCTCATAACTTCATAAAGAAACTACCTTTTTAACCCAATTCATTCCTGTGTGAGACCCTAGGACCCAGTCATTACCTGCGAGAGAAGAGTAGTTGAATTTTATCCAGCCCTTTTTAATGTTGATCTGTTATCAACTCAAACAAGTGACGGGTTTGACCTTCTTCTCGGAGCTTTCTTTTTGGATCAACATATGTTTGTACTTCAACCAGACAATTATCCGGGAGCTTGCATGGATGAATAACCTATTGTGTTTGAAACCTTGACTGTGAATCTCACGTCCATATTCTCAACTTGGGTCTACAGCCATATATGGACTTATTAAGGTTGAACATTTAAATGCTAATTGCAACAAATGTATATAAAGCAGATACAACACAGTGTGGAGCTGGAGGAACACAGCAGGCCAGGCGGCATCAAAGGAGCAGGAAAGTTGACGTTTCAGGTCGGGACTCTTCTTCAGAAACGGGGAGGGGGAAGGGAGCCCTGAAGTAAAGAGAGAGAGAGGAGGGGTGGGGCTGGGGAAGGTAGTGGGGGATGGTGATAGGTGAGTGCAGGGATAGGGATAGGGATTGGTCAGTGAGGTGGGAGGAATGGATAAGTGGGAGAGAAGATGGACAGGTTGTGTGAGGTCAAGGAGGCAGGGATGAGAGGGAGGGTTGGACATGGGATGAGGCCGGGGGTGAGGTGATTTTGAAACTGGTAAAATCCATGTTTAGGCCGTCGGGCTGTAGGCTCCTGAGGCGGAATATGAGGTGCTACTCCTCCAGTTTGCGAGTGGTGTCACTGTGACACTGGAGGACGCCCAGGATGGACATGTCACCCAGGGAGTGGGAGGGGGTGTTAAAATGGTTCGCAACCAGAAGGTGTTGTCATTTGTCGTGAACAGAGCACAGATGCTCCGAGCCTCCACTTGGTCTCACCGATGTAAAGGAGGCCACATCGGGAGCAGCAGATGAAATAGACCACATTGACAGATGTGCAGATGAACCCCCGTTTAATGTGAAAGGTTTGTTTTGTGCCTTGAATGGAGGTGAGGGGAGAGTTGTAGGGGAAGGTGTAGCACTTCCTGCAGTTGCAGGGAAAGATGCTGGGTGTGGTGGGGCTAGTGGGGAGTGTGGAGTGGACGAGGGAATCACTGAGAGCACGGTCCCTATGAAAGGCAGATAGGGGTGGGCATGGAAATATATCTTTGGTTGTGGGGTCGGATTGTAGGCGGTGGAAGTGGCGAAGAATGATACGTTGGATGCGGAGGTTGGTGGGGTGATATGTGAGGACTCGGGGGATTCTGTCTTTATTTTTGTTGGGGGAAGGGGATGTGAGGGCAGAGGGGCGGGAAACGCAAGAGATGCGGCTGAGGGCATTTTCGATCACTGGAGGGGGGAAAGTTGCAGTCCTTGAAGTAGGAGGACATCTGCGATGTGCGGGAGTGGAACGTTCCATCTTGGGAGCAGACGCAGCGGAGGCGGAGGAATTGGGAGTAGGGGATCGCATTCTTGCAGGAAGATGGGTAAGAGGAGGTGTAGTGTAGATAGCTGTGGAAGTCGGTGGGATTGAAATAGATGTCTGTTTCGAGGCAGTCACCAGAGATGGAGACAGAGAGGTCCAGGAAGGAGAGGAAGGTATCAGAGATGGTCCAGGTGAATTAAAGGTTGGGGTAAAAGGTGTTAGTAAAGTTGATGAACTATTCAAGCTCCTCGTGTGAGCACGAGGTGGCGCCGATACAGTCATCGATGTAGCAGAGAAAGAGGTGGAGGATAATGCCGTTGTAGCAGCAGAAGAGGGGCTTTTCCGTGTATCCTACGAAGAGGCAGGCATAGCTGGTGCCCATGGCCACCCCCTTAGTCTGTAGGAAGTGAGAGGAGTTAAAGGAGAAGTTGTTAAGGGTGAGGATGAGTTCTGTGAAGCGGATGAGGGTGTCGGTGGAGGGGGAGTGGTTGGACCTGTGGAAAAGGAAGAACCAGATGGCTTTTAGGCCATCTACTTGGGGGATGCAAGTGTACAGGAATTGGATATCCATAGTGAAGATGAGGTGTTGGGGGCCAGGGAATTAGAAGTCTTAGAGGAGGTGGAGGGCATGGGTGGAATCCTACAGCTCAATGGCCTAAATGTGGATTTTACCAGTTTCAAAATCTCCCCATCCCCGACCTCATCCCATGACTAACCCTCCCTCTCATCCCCACCTCCTTGACCTCACACAACCTGTTCTCCCACCTACCCGCCCCTCCCATCCCACTGACCAATCCCTACCACTCAACTATCACCATCCCACTTACCTTCTCCAGCCCCACCCCTCCTCTCTCTACTTATTTCTGAGCTCCCGTCCCCCTCCCCATTTTTGAAGAAGGGTCCCAAACCAAAACATCAACTTTACTGCTCCTCTGATGCTGCCTGGCCTGCTGTGTTCCTCCAGCTCCACACTGTGTTATTTCTGACTCCAGTATTGGCAGTTCTTAACTATCTCTGTATGTAAAGCAGATTATTCCTCAAACAAAGCAGGAAGCTAAAGGCTGCAAACGTGAAACTAAATTCTGTACAGAAGACATAGTGTAACTGTGTGCCAACATGTGAATCCCTCTGATTCATTTGTATGCCTCAGTAAACCATTTCAGAGTTACATGCAGAATGAGTGAAGCTATATTTGCAAGTCCAAATGACTTTACCCAGCCAGCAAAGACAGCCAGTGGTTGAAAATAGCTGGCATGAGAAATAACACTTGAAATATTAAAAAAAGTAAGAGATAGTAATGTATTGCAAGTACAACATTAAATCATAAAGACAGAACATCCAAAAGGGTAAAATTCAAAAGGGCAATACAATGTTTGAATTAAACTACTTTTTGCAATTTATCATAATATAAAGTTACACTTGCACTTCTATTTCACAGAACAGATCTCCAGATCAGCTTAAAGCTGAGAAACTAGATCTGTAACGTAGTGACACGGGAGTCTTTCACATTACAGTCCCCCAAAGCACAAGAGAACTTATCTTGTGGAAATAAAGATTTAATGATACAAATTGTTGACCCTTGTAAACATCTCCTTTTAATGATTCAACCATCAGAGCAACAAGATTTAAATATACTTCCAGTTTGCGAATGCATTACCATTTTAAAGCAAGCATTCAGCAATTCTGGATTTAATCCATTTCTTTACACACATTTTTGTTTGCACAAACTAAGATGATCATAACACCTGCCATTACCACATTTTGACAATGCACTGGTTAAAGTGTTGACACAGATGAGGAACCTCCCTTTAAGATATCAATTACTGTCCCCATTATTTATCTTAACAAAGGGTAATTACTCCCTCAGTGTTATGGCATGGTCAATATTCAGTCTTAAAGAAGGATACAAAAATATGAATTAAACACAAATATCTCTGATTGAAAATTTCAACTGATTTATTTGCAAACTAAGGCTGCAAAAAACCTTTTAAAGAAGTTTAATTTATTACTTCCGACTATAACTGAGCCCTCCCATCTCAATGTCATTGCATTAATATCAAGGATTAGTGAACTATTTGTGGACTTCTGTTTAGTTTGAAATCACAGAATGGAAGCAGGCCTTTCATTCCATTGAGCCCACATCAACCTTCCAAAGAGCATTCCATTCAGATCCATCCCATCCTAACCTTATTCCCTATAATCCTGCATTCCCATGACTAATCCGCCTAAACTACACATCCCTGACTACTATCAGCAATTTAGCACAGCTAATCCATCTAGTCTGCACATCTTTGGACCATGGGAGGAAACTGCAGCATCCAGAGGAAACCCACGCAGACACAGGGAGAACACACAAACTCCACACAGACAGTCACCCGAGGGTGGAATTCAACCTGGGTCCCTGGTGCTGTGAGGCAGCAGTGCTAACCACTGAGCCACCTTGGAAAAGTTATTTTGTTTTCTAATCCTTATTCCTGCAATGATTTTTCAAAAGTTTATTGTGCATGGTTTACCAATTTGACAATACATAATCTCTGAAATAGCTTTTTTTAATAATAGGTTTTATATTAATACTGTATCCATATGATAAAAAAAATTATATAATGCATAGTTATATTATGTTCATTGAAACTTTTAAAATACTGAAATGGCACAAATTAATCAATTCTCAGGTGAAATATTTCATAAAGAATTCATTGATTTGCTTGGTGTTTTTGTGAACCATTATAAAAGTATGATGATTAATCTTGTCTGGAAGTGCTAAATTATTGTTAAATTATTTGGTTAAACAGTTCTGATTGTTCAATAGTGTGGTTAAGCAAACCATGATAAAGTCAAAAGTCATTAAGCATTTAAAAAAATTAAACATGATCTGTCTGAGATCTTTTTCTGAAATAGCCATTACATAGTATTGTAGCTTATGTGTTATGTATACGTTTAAGAAACATGTCATTGTGTTGAGAAGTGAACTAATGGTCTAATTATATGCATCAATGCCCTGGAAAAACAACTATGGTTACAAGCCCTGTAAAATTATGTATAATTTTTTGTACTAGGAATGCTTTTGAAATATTATACAGAATCATGACCAAAAGAATATTTTGAAAGAGCCAATAATATTCACAAGAAAATACATAATAGAAAATATCAGTTATCAGTGAGACAAGGAATTATTATGTATGAACATAAGAAATAGGTGCAGGAGTAAAATACCACGTGTATTGAAGCTGCTCTGCAACTTAACAAGACTGATCTTTGGCTTCAACTTCATCTTTCTGTTTGCTTAGCTGCATAGCTCAGCCTTAAATATATTCAACAATGGGACAACCACAAAGGTGCAGCATCTGAAGGCTCACAATCCTTTGTGTGAAAAAAAATTCCCATCGCAGTCCTGACTAATCATTCCCTTATCCTGAGACGGTGTTCTAGATTCCCAACCAGGAAAAAACGCCCTCTCAGTGACTACCTATCGAGCCCTATCAGAATCTTCTATCTTTCAATGAGATCACGTCTTACTCTTTTAAACCCTAGAGAATAGAGTTACAATTTACTCAACCTCTCATCATTGACCCCTCGGATGAGAAGATTGTCCTATCAAGGAAACAAGCACTAGATTGCAGGTATATTCTTCTTGAAGCACAGAAATCCAAACTGCATACAGTATTCCAGGTATGGTTTGGCCAAAACCAAGACTCTTTTTGCTCTTGTACTCCAAACCCCTTGCAATCAAGCCCAAAATTTCTACATGTCTTCCTAAATATGTCTCCCTGCATGTTGCTGTAAGGCATCTCATGATGCACAGTAATAGATAACAAGGTGTGGAGCTGGAGGAAAACAGCAGGCCAGGCAGCATCAGAGGAGCAGAAAAGCTGACCTTTCGGGTCTGGAGCAGGAAAGCTGACCTTTCGGGTCTGGACCCTTCTTCAGACCCTCCAGCTCCACACCTTGTTATCTCAGACTCCAGCATCGGCAGTTCCTACTATCTCCTCATGATACACAGTGTTGTTTTTTCCTGCACCCTTCAGTTTGAAGTGTGTGTGTGTGTGTGTGCGCGCGCGTGTGTGTGTGCGCTTTCTTAGGCATTTGCTGTGTTTAGACACATGCTGTATAGCCAAAAGCTGCTAGATTTTCCTACATAACTGTAGGATTATTCAGCTATTTAATGTCCATGAAACATTGAGGTATGTCTGACAAACTTGATAAACTGCTTTTTAAAAGCAAGTCTTCCTTTCTTTCATGTATTATATTAATTAGGAAGCACTGTATAAAAAGAATGTTATTTAAAGATATTCTGACTCATCATGTGAGAACTGTCACTTACGTCGATCAACAAATCTCCTAAAACTCATTTGCATTCATAACTAATTGGAGTTGGGCAATGGATGACCTTTTTTCCTCTGATCTATTCTGCACTAGCCTCACCAGTTTATATGGTCATTAACAATACAATCTAATGCTCTTTATTCCAGTGTAATTAATTTAACAACTACCTCTTTGACACTTAAGACTTAGGATTCACAAATTTGATATGATGTCATCAATGTTATTCCATTGCACTTGTATGTAATTTAACAAAAAGACCAACATTTATTTATAATGAAACAGTTTATCTGTGCAGAGAAACCGAAAGCTTTAGTGTTTCTTATATCGTCATTCTGACACTCTTCTGTTTTAAAACACCCTTACATTGTGTTATGTAGAGAAAATATATGAGAAATGTAACTTCAGTGTGGTGTCAAATTTGGTTTGGTTCAATGATACCCTTTACAAATTCTACATAAGGTTGTTTAAAAATCCAAGATAATAGTAGCTCTTCCCAAACTCAAAAGTATTTTAAATTAACCATGAATATTTTCACACAACTATTAGCATACAGGGTAACCTCAACTCTAAAAAAGTGTTGTTCATTGACAACTCCAGAACTAATCAGTAAATTAATAACACAGAAAGACGAAGAAATCAGATGGATTTACACAACCAGCTCTCTCCCATCCATGGCTTCATTTTCCTCCCCTACCCCTATATGTGTAGGGACTGTAGTTTGAAAACATACAGTATAAAGAATGGTAATAGAATTACAAAATATGAAGAGGCCATTTAGTCCATCATGCCTGTGTTCAGAAAAAGATCAATCTAATTATAATAGTCCAGTGTGGAGCTGGAGGAAGACAGCAGGCCAGGGAGCATCAGAGGAGCAAGAAAGCTGATGTTTCGGATCCCGACCCGAAACGTCAGCTTTTCTGCTCCTCTGATGCTGCCTGACCTGCTGTGTTCCTCCAGCTCCACACTGTGTTATCTCAGACCCCAGCATCAGCGGTTCTTACTATCTTTAATTATAACAGTCCCACTCACCTACTCTCTCCCTGTAAATTTGCTAATTCCTGTTTCAAGTTGTAGCCAATTCTCTATTTAAATTGAATCTGACTTGATTGACTCGAACAAGAGGTTAACAGAGAAGACACTGGTCTCCCTTCAGAGAACAGATGGTTGACGTCCAGTCGAGATGATTGCCCTCAAATGGATAAAGTAGGTCAAACAAATCCAGAGTCCTCTGAATGACAAAGGGAGGTAGAAATTAACATCAGAAAGAAAAAGTACATTATCGCAGGCATAAGGTAGAAAGTACAATTAAGAACCGAGAGGAATACCAAACGTTTAGATGGGAGAGAGAAGGCAAATAGGAGAAGCAAAGAGGAATTATGTGGAAAGACTAGCAGCTAACATAAAGGAGAATCCCAAAGTCTTCTAAACCCGTATGAGCAGCAAAATAGTAGTTAAAAGAGTAGGTCTGATTAAAGAACAATGGGATTTACACATGGAGGCAGGGGCATGGCTCAAGTGTTAAATGAATACTTTGCATCTATCGTTACGAAAGGAGGATGCTGCTTAGATCTTGGTGACAGAAAAGGAAACACTGTTACTACAAGGGTTCAAAATTAATAAGGAAGAAGTCTTGAAGAGACTGTAGGTACTTAAAATATACCACCTGGACCGAATGGGATGCATCCAAAGATTTTGAAGGAAGTGAAGTCAGAAATTGTGGCTCACTGGCCATAATCTTTCAGTCTTCCCTGATACTGGGGAGCTGCTGGAAGACTCCAGAATTGCAAACATTCCAGCTTTGTTCAAGGAAGGTTGTAAGGATTAGCCCAGCAATTACAGACCAATCAGTTTATCTTCAGTAGTACGGAAGCTTCTGGAAGCAATTATTTAGAATAGAATTAGTACTCATATGGAAAAAGGTGGGTTAATTAGGAAGAAGTCAGTGGGGATTTCCAAAGGAGAAATTTGCTGGAGGTTTTTGAAGGTAAAAGATAAGCTTGAGGAGTGTATTGCAGGTGATACAACATGCATGGATTTCCAGAAAGTGTCCGATACAGTGCCACAAAATAGACTTATCGTGAAAGTGAAGGTCATGGCAAAAAAGGGGAAGTAGCAACATGGATACAAAATTGCCAAAATGATAGGAAAGCGAGACAGTAATGGTCACCGGATGTTGTTTGGGCTGAAGGCGGTTTGCCGTGGAGGTCCCCAGGGTTGATATTGAGATCCTTGTTTTACCTGATATATATTAATGATCTGGATCTTGGTATGCAGTGACTAATTTCAAAGTTTGTAGATGACACATAACTTGGAAGAACTGTAAACTGTGAGGAGGACAGAGTGGAACTCCAAAAGGACATTGACAAGTTGGTGGAGAGGGCAAATAAGGTGGCATTTTGGTAGCAAGAACTTTGAAAGACAATATAAAATAAGGGTTACAATTCTAAAAGGGGTACAGGAGCAAAGGGACTTGGGTGTGTAAGTACACAGATCATTGATGGTGGCAGTACAGGTGGAGAGAGCAGTTAATAAAGGATACAGTGTTTTTGGCTTTATTAATAGGAGCATAGGTACAAGAGCAGGGAGGTGATGGTGAACTTGTACAAGACCCTTGTTGGACCTCAGCTGGAGTATTGTATACAGTTGTGGGTGCCAGATTTAAGCAATGAATGCATTGCAGAGAGTCCAGAAGCAATTTGCAAGAACGGTGGCAGGAATGAGAAACTCAGTTATGAGAATAGATTGGAGAAGTTGGGACTGTTCTCCTTGGAGAGAAGAAGGCTGAGAGATTTGACAGAGGTTTTCAAAATCAAGAGCGGGCTGGACAGGTAGTGGCTGTTTCGGCTCAAAAAATGAACAAGAGCTAGGGGGCACAGATTTAAAGCGATGTCCGAAAGAAGCAAGGATGATGTGAGAAAAATATTTTCACACAATGAGTAGTTAGGGTATGGTCTGTACTGCCTGGAAGGGGAGTGGAGGCAGATTTAATTGAACCAATCGAGAGGCAGGTGGAGAGAATTATTTCAAAAAGCATATGGAATTCTGGATATGCTTGTGCCCGGGTGTCCTCAGAGAGGGAGAACACAGCATCCATTAATGCTTTCCATGCCCTTGGAGACAAGTGAACACCGCGAGGCATACACTGCTTTATTTAACTCCCCCAATCCATTTTAATTTTGTCTCTTCCCGCTTTCCCCAACCCCCACCCTGCCTTTGATGGTTTGCATTGCCCATAATGGGCGTTTCTTGTAAAAACTGAATTGGCTACACTGGGTATTTTTTTTTTTTTACTGATGATGGTTATTAGTTTTTAAAAAAATGAGATCCTGAGTTCAAAGGCAAGGAAGTTATGATGAATCTTTATCCAACACTGGTTCAATTAAACAGTGTCCAATCTGGGCACCTCAATTTAGGCAAGATAGGAAGGCTTTAAAGATGGTGGAGGAAGAATTTTCACAGATCTTTCCAAGGATGAGGGATTGCAGTTATGTGAATTGACTTTAGACATAGAGGTATTTAGAATCAGGAGAACTTTCGGCAGAGAGGGTAGAGAGAAAATGTTCCCACTGGTGGAAGGGTCCAGAACCACAGAACCTCAAATTAAGATGATCGGCAAAAGAACCAAGGTGACACAAAGAAAAGTGATTTTGTGTAGGGAGTGGCTACAATCTGGAATATGCTGTCTGAGAGTGTAATGGAAGCAGAATCAAAATAAAAAACAAAAAGTGCTGGAGAAGCTTAGCTGGTCTGGAAGCACCTGTGACACTGAAGCAGGAGAGAAAGTAAGTTACAATGAGAAAATAATAAATTTACAAATGGATAGGTTAGGGGAATGGGCCAAAATTCAGCTGATGGAGTTTAACGTGGATAAGCGTGAAGTTATCCAGTTTGGCTAGAAGGAAAAAAGGCAACTTATGACAGGGATACTTCAAAGTGCGTTGGTGCAGAGGGATCTGGGTGTTCTCATGCATGAGTTGCAGAAACCTAATGTGCAGGTAATAAAGATGGCAGATGAAATTTTGCCATTTATTGCTAAAGGAATGGAGCATAAAAGTAGAGAGGTGTGGCTGCAACTCTTCAAGGCATTGGTGAGACTACAATTGGAGTACTGTATGCAGCTTTGGTCCCCTTACTTGTGGAAGGATGTAGGTGCATTGTGGATAGTCACTAAATGAATTCCAGAGATGAAAGGTTGTCTTATGAGGTGAGATTGAGCAGTTTAGGCCTATACACTCTAGAGTTTGGAAGGAAGACAGGAGATCTAATTGAGGTCTATAAAATACTAATGGGGATTGATAAAATTGATGTAGAGCAGATGTTTCCCCTGTGAGCAATCTGGAATGAGAACTCATAGTATTAGGATAAAGGGTGGCAGATTTGAGAAAGATGAGGAGGAATTACTTCTCTCAAAGGGTTGTAAATCTGTATAATTTATTACCCCAAAGTGCAGTGGACACTGCGACACTGATCAAATTTAAGGAGGATATAGAGAGATATTTAATTAGTAATGCATTGACGGATAATGGGGAATGGGCAGGAAAGTGGAGTTGAGGCAGAGATGAGATCAGCCATGGTTGTATGAAATGGTGGAGCAGGCTCAAGCAACTCAATGGTCTACACCTCCTCCTGGTCCTTTAACAAAAATAACATCGAGGTGAAACCTTGCTTTCATAAGAGCACTGACCAATTATAAGATGAGGGAGAAATAAATGCAGGGCCACCATAAAGGGTGAGGGCAGAGGTCACATGACACCAGGTTATAGTCCAACAGGTTTATTTGAAATCATGAGCTTTTGGAGTGCTGCTCCTTTGTCAGGTGCAATGCTCTGAAAGCTTGTGATTTCAAATAAACCTGTTGGACTATAACCTGGTGTCGTGTGACCTCTGACTTTGTCCACTCTAATCCAACACCGGCACCTCCACATTATAAAGAATGAGGAAATGATACTGGCCAGATTGTTCTTGCACAGAGCTGGCATGGACTGGATAGGCCAAATGATCTGGTTCTATGGTGTAGCCATTCTGTGATTCTATTCTAAAACCAATATCACCAGCAATCAAATTAAATATACATTCATCTTGTCACTTACGTTTGGGATCTTACTGTGTACAATTGAGCACCTCCTTTCGCTCCGGAATATTTGACTGAACTTCCGACGTGGTTGCCTCTTTGAGGTCTCTTGGCAAATTCCAAGAGGGCGCTACACAAACGGCAGTTCTTTCGATTCTTCAAGTGAAGATTTTTTTTAAAAAAAGAGATTCCTACAGACAGATGATGCTTCTGAAAGTGAAAGTTTTTTTTTGGGGGGGCGGGGTGGTGGCCAAGGGAGACGGGAGAGGGGATAAACTTTCGGAAGTGAAATTCCCACCGATTGAGATGATCGCGGGAAGAGGTCAAAAAGCCGAGAGGTGAGCCTACGTCCTCTCGGTGATTTACAACCACTCTCCCCCTCCCATCAAGGCAGGTCTCCAAAGCAAAACAGCGACACGCACTTTATACTCTAAATCCTAAAGACGTATCGCTGCTCTCCGCCCCACAACTATTTTGGATGAACTTGTGCAGAGAAAGGAATAAAGAGGAGGTGGGATTTCAGACATGGAATTAACGGTTGCAGTGTTCGCGAGTAGCTCTGCAAATGTGAACGCTGCAGCTCATTGCCGGGGCTGAAGGGACAAGTCACTATCAAGTTATCCTCAAGAGGGGGAAAGAGGTGAAAGTTTGGACTGTGCACTCTTGGCGAATTCACTATTCGGAATTTACCCTCCAGGAGAGAAGTGAAAGTTTGGACTGTGTGCCGCAATCTTGGTGAATTCACTATTCCGAATTTACCCTCTAGGAAAGAGGTGTAAGTTTGGACTGTTGGCTGTTTCAGCTCGGACTGTTAGTGGTTTCAGCTCCTACCCCAGTTAGTTAAGGCAGTGGGAAATGTTGATCTGGGACATTGCTGTCTGGTTAGTGCTGTTCGCCCTGCTGCTTGGACTATACTTCACTGTTACTTCAGCAACTTGGGAGGCAGACGGGGAAGACAGCGTCCCGAAGCTGATCTGCAAACCTTCAGCTCTGTCCAGCTACCTGACGCGGAACTGTAAGAGCTTCTGGCTGTGCCCCCGGGCGGGCTGGCCTCACTTACAGACCCTGTACAGCAGCTTGTGGCCGGGACCCGGGAGCCTGCACTTGGTTCGGGAGCACCTTCAGATGTCGGACGGGGGTGTGATTGGTCTGGACTGGGCTGTCAGCGGGGAGGAGGAGGTGGTGGGAGAAGGGGAGCGGAGGTACCGAGACTCCCCGCCGCCCATCCTGCTGCTCATCCCCAACAGCCTGGGCGCGGTGAGCGGCCACTGCCGCCGCCTGCTGCAGCTCGCCCTCCGCCGCGGATACCGGCCTCTCCTCTTCAACCGGCGGCTCCACAACAGCGTCCCGCTCACCAGCCGCCGCCTGCTGCCCTTTGGAGACCCCTCGGACCTGCGGGAGGCCGTCAGCTACATCCGCTACAAGCACCCGCTCGCCCCGCTGTTCGCCGCCAGCGAGAGCAGCGGCTCGGCCTTACTGCTGTCCTACCTGGGCGAGTGTGGTTCTTCCAGCTACATGACAGCGGCCGCCTGTATCTCTCCTATCCTCCGGTGTCAGCATTGGCTGGAGGATGGGCTGCATGGCCTCTACCACTGGTTCATGCTGTGCTACCAGAAAACCAGCCTGAGCAGGTAAAAAAAAAATCCCGCGCTGAGGGAGGGGTGGGGTAAGACACCCTAAATCCCGGCACTGGACTCTTGGGAGGTGGTTTGGAATC
>NC_063357.1:15491787-15498608 GCF_021869965.1 Rhincodon typus | reverse complement strand
GGGGGTACTTCATAAACTCCAGGATTTCCAAAAGTCCAGATTTGGGATGGGAGGTGGTATTCCCAAACTTCGGATCGCAATTACAGGCAGTATCCCCTAAACTCCGGGATTCGAAGTGGAGGCGGTATTCCCTAAACTCTGGAATTGGAGATGGGAAGGCAGTATTCCCTAAAATGTGGGATTGGAACGGGAGGCAGTATTCCCACACTCCAGAATTGAGATGAATGACAGGACTCCCAAGACTCTAGAATTGGGATGGCAGGTGAGATTCCCAAAAATTCAGGATTCCCAAAACTTCAGGATTGGGTTGTCAGGTGGATCAATAATGTTTGGGATTGGGATGACAGGTGGGATTGCAAAAAAATTAGGACTGCGACAGTTGGTGAGGTTCCCCACAAATTCAGAATTGAGATCATAGAATCCCTATAGTGTGGAAACCGGCCCTTCGGCCCAACAAGTCCACACTGACCCACAGAGCATCCCACCCAGACCCATCCCTCTAACCTACACATCCCTGAACACTACAGGCAATTTAGCATGGCCAATCCACCTAGCCTGCACATCTTTGGACTGTGGGAGGAAACTGGAGCGCCTGGAGGAAATCCACGCAGACACAGGGAGAATGTACAAACTCCACACAGATAGTCACCCAAGGGCAGAATTGAACCTAGGTCCCTGGTGCTGTGAGGCAGCAGTGCTAACCACTGAGCCACTGTGCCACCCTCCTTGAGTGGGAAGTGGGAGTCTCTTAAGATTTCTAGCAGAAATTCTTTTTCTATTTACTCATTCAAGGCATGTGGGCTTTATTGGTGAAGCCAGCACTTATTACAGTTAAGAGTCAACCACACCACCATGTCCCAAAGTAGGTCCAACAAAGATTCAAGTCAGGGCACAGTTGAGTGATGCTTAAAGGACTTCCCAGAAATACTGAACAACCCACATCCCAAGGAGCTCCTGATCCAAATTTCAAAAAAGTCCTTCATCCTCTCCTTGCTATTTTAAAGTGAACAAATCAAACAGCATTAATATAAATGTCATCTTGGGTGACACATAAAATATTAGAGGAATCTTATTAAACAAATGGAAATATCATTTTGTGTTTTTACGATGCATCCCAGACTCCGCTCTCCTCTGCCTCAAAACCTCAAGAGAATTGTTTATAACACTGCAGCAACAATCAACTAGCTAGTCAAAGCACCAGGTAACAACTGCGTGCTAGCAGGAACACAGCCCTCAATGACAGTTGAGTCTGGTTTCTCAGCAACATTGACAGAGAAAAAAAATGAGCCCAGCGTTAGACATTTTAATAAAGTATCACTGTCCACTCGAACTGTGACAAGGCATTTCTAGAGGTTGGTAAAGCTCTGCAGTTCGATAGACATTTCAGTATCAATTGCCATTTAACACCAGCTTACGGAGGTTTGTGGTGCAAGGTAGTACTCTTGCCTCTGAAGTACCCTCTTGCCTTGAATAAGTGGCCCAGAGGATCAGGGCTCAAGTCCCACCTGCCTTTGAGGTGTGTTATACATATATATAAACAAGTTGATTGTTAAAAATGCTTTTTGCAGTGACACACATAGAAACGGTGCTGAAATCAACTTTGTTTTTGTCGAGTTCATTCATGGGATGTGAATGCTGCTGCTAAGCCTAACATTTATTGTACACTCAGCGTTCTGAGGAAGGGTCACTGGACCCAAAATGTTAAATCTGTTTTTTCCTTTATAGATGCTGCCAGACCTGCTGAGCTTTTCCAGCAACTTTGTTTTTGTTCCATTTATTGGACACTCCTAACTCTGCTGGAGAAGGTGGTGGTAGGCTGGCTTCTTGAAGCATTGCAGTCCATAGTGCAGTTTAGGTGAGAATTATAGGCTTGTGGCCAACTGAAGATGAAGGCAGGATGATGTGTGGCTCGGAGGAGAACTTGCACAGGTTGTGGATTTTCCTTGCTTCTCTGTCACCCGCCCTTCTAAATGGGAGGGTATAAGGGTTTGGAAAGGGCTCTTAAAAGACAATTGGTGATTTGTTACTAAGCATCTTGTTAATAGTACATGGAAGGCTGCTGCTGTGCTCTGTAAATGGGCAGAGACCTTTCCCCTTAGTGTAGGGGTCAGTATACAAGGGGTAACAAGTTGTGGAGGTGGATGAACACAGCAGGCCAGGCAGCATCAGAAGAGCAGGAAAGCTGACGTTTCTGGTCTGGACCCTTCATCCAGACCCAAAACGTCAGCTTTCCTGCTCCTCTGATGCTGCTTGGCCTGCTGTGTTCATCCAGCTCCACACCTTGTTATCTCAGACTCCAGCATCAGCAGTTCCTACTATCGGAGTATACAAGGGGCACAGTTTTAAGGTCAGCAACTGGTGGTTTAGAGGGGACTTCAGATTTTTTTTTGGTCCTGGAAGGTGGTGGTTATCTGGAAATCGCTTCCTAAAAGGGTAGGAGAAGCAAGAACTTTCAAGACATTTAAGAGGTATTTAGAAAAGCTCTTAAAATGCCACAGTGCACACAGCTATAGGCCAAGTGCTGGGAAATGGAATTAGAATTAGAATATATAGATGCTTTCAGACCAATATGGATACGATGGGCCTTTTACCACCCTGTGAAAATGCTATGACTCTAAACTGGTGGAGGGAGAGAATGCCAGTCTAGTGGGGTGCTTTCTGGTGGATCGTGTTAACCTTCTTGAATGTGGGAATATTCCATCATACTCCTGACCTGTGCCTTGTAGACGGAAGAGTTACTTGCCACAGAATTCCTAGCCTCAGACCTGCTCAGTATTTGAATGGCTGGTCCAGTTAAGAGGTGATGAATCAAAAGACATGAAAATTCATTGAAATAGCTGCACTAAGCATATCCTGTGAGAATAATGGGAAGAAATCTTTCGGTGAATACTATTTATTTCTCATTCTTCACTTGTAATGTTATCTGTCTTTACTTGTGGCCTTGTCTTCAAGTGGTCCCGTGTTATAAATTTGACTGCTCTTGTGCATTCCCTTGCATCTCTGCTTGAAAAGACTCGTGCCTTTAGAACACAAAGTAAAATCCCACTTGTTTTTAAAAAGCCAAGTTATCTAAAGGCAGCAGAATCCATGGATAACCTATACAATCATTGAAATAACTCAATTCCAATTCCATAATGAAATAAACTCATACTTTACATGGAGGGTAAATTATTTGTCCCTCCCTTTGGAACAATGAGACAATGCTTCCTCAATGACTGATCACCTAATTCAGCACATATTGAAAATTAGACAGGGGATTTCAACTATGTTCGTGGATTAGTTCTGCACTAGGTGGTGTTTTTGGCAACTGGGTCAGAAATGGTCGGAGCATTTGACAACAATTGTATGAGTAGATCAGAAAGTACAGCAAGCAATTAGGAAGGAAAGTGATTTGCAAGGGCCTTGGAGTAGAATAATAAGGAAGTCTTGCTGGAATTATATAGGGCTTTGGTGTATTATGTGTACTTTTGATCTCCTTACTGCAGAAAGAACATATGTGCCTTGGAAGGGGTGAAGCTAAGTTTCAGTAGATTGGATAACTTTGTCATTTCAAGAATCAATGAAAAGAGATTAATTCCAGACAGCATTGTGCAGAATGGATCAAGAAGAATGAGTGGTGGTTTTATTGAAACCTATATATTTCTTAAAAAGGCTCGATGGCACATGCTGGGGAGTCAAAATTAGGGGACAATTTTATCCTAAAATACTTCAGCCATTTAGAATTCTGACAACGAAAAACATCTTACCTCAGAGTTTAAATATTTAAAAGTTTTTTTTTACTGCAGAAGGTTGAGGATGACCAGTGTTTCTGTATATTAGAGACTGAGATCAATAAACTTTTAGGTAATAAAGAAAGAGGGAACAGCTGGGAAAACAAAATTAATGTAAAAGTTCAACTATGACCTTATTGAATAGCAGTGGCAGCTTGATAACAGTAGGCCTCAGTTTCTTATTATCATATCCATTGAAATTAATATTGGGCATGTTCTGTAACAATCTACTTGGCCCATTGACTACTCAAGTTGGGAGAGTGAAATTTAGCCTTTGAGCCTTCTGCACAAGATTCTAAGTCATTGTAAGCCGTAAATTACTCTAATGTAATTCTGGGAAATTAACTATAATTTAGTGACCTTCTCTATAGGTCACTGAAAAAAAATATACTGAATGTAAGGCTGTCTTAGGAATGAACACTCCTGGAAAACAGACGTACAAAAATTACCTCAAATCCTTTTCACATCAGTCACCAATTCCAACCTTTGCAATAGTTACATATTAACCCAAATAAATATTCAGTTGCAGAATTTTTTTTAAGACTGGTGAACTCTGTAATCTGATGCAGTTTGAGATAAACTCTGCTGAGAAACGTCGTCCCAGCTGAGAGATATGTAGTTACTAAAACTGTTGGAAGTTCCAGAATGCACACCCACATCTAAACATAGTTTAGATCAAAAAGAAATCTGCAGTTGAGCTCCACATTAGGGTTCGACACGAGCGAGCCTGTTATTGTAATACAAGGACAGAGAAAGTTCACCAGATGAAGTATTAAAAGGGAAGTCCCATCTCTCTTATGATTTGTTGGGTGGCATGGTGGTTAGCACAGCTGCCTCACGACACCAGGGCCCCAGAATCAACTCCAGCCTTGGGCAACTGTTTGCGTGGAATTTGTACATTCTCCCCGTGTCTGAGTGGGTTTAGTTCAGGTGCTCCAGTTTCCATTCTGAGTCCAAAGATATGCAGGTTAGGTGGCCCGTCTGGTTGGGAAGCTCTTTGGAGGATTGGTGTGGACCTATTGGGCCAAATGGCCTGGATCCACACTGCAGGGATTCTATAAACAGATGCTGAATCATCAGATTACAAGCACTGTCCAAAGCACTAGAAATACCTCATGTCATAGCCAGTGCTGCCCCCTCAAAAAAACAGCAATTGGATATTGAGTGGGCCAGGCAGCATCAGAGGAGCAGGAAAGTTGACTTTTTGGGTCGGGACCCTTCTTCAGAAATGGGGGTGGGGTGGCAGCTGAGAAATAAATAGAGAGGAGGGTGGGACTGGGGAAGGTAGGTGGGATGGTGATAGGTGAGTACAGGTAGGGATGGTAGGAATTGGTCAGTGGGATGTGTAGGGGGGATAGGTGGGAGAGAAGATGGATAGATTGTGTCAGGTCAAGGAGGTGGGGATGAGAGGGAGGATTGGATATGGCATGAGGCTGGGGGTGGGGAGATTTTAAAACTGGTGAATTCCATGTTTCGACCATTGGACTGTAGGCTTCTGAGGTGTTGCTCCTGCAGTTTATGTGTGGTGTCATTGTGACACTGCAGGCGGCCCAGGATGGACATGTCACCCAGGGAGTGGGAGGGGGAGTTAAAATGGTTGGCAACCAGAAGTTGTTGTCATTTGTCACATACAGAGCGCAGATTCTCTATGCAACAGTCTCCGAGTCTACGCTTGGTCTCTCTGATGTACTGGAGGCCACATCCGGAGCAGCGGACAGAGTAGATCAAGCTGACGGATGTGCAGATGAACCCATGTCTGATATGGAAGGTTTGTTTTTTTGCCTTAAATGGAGGGTGGAGAGGTGTAAGGGCAAGTGTATCTCTCCCACCTATCTGCGACTCCCACTTCCCCGACCAATCCCCACCACACTCTAATTGCATTCACCTATCACCATCCCACCTACTTTCTGCGGCCCCATCCCTTCTTTCTATTTATTTCTGAGCTCCCTTCCCCACTCCGCTACCCCCCTCATTTCTAAAGAAGGGTCCTGACCCAAAATGTTAACTTTCCTGCTCCTCTGATGCTGCCTGGCCTGCTGTGTTCCTCCAGCTCCACACTTATCTCTGACTGCAGCATCGGCAGTTCTAATTATTTCTGAGCAATTGGATATTGTTGATATAAAATGGTTGCTGTGTTTATATATCAAACAGTTGCTGCATTTCAAAAGCAATTACTTGAATAGGAAATATCTTTGATCACAATGATTGAATGCTAGAAAAGATATCAAGTGAGAATATATTTTCTACTAATACCCAACAGGTTTATCACTGACTGAAGGCAGACAGTAGTAATATCTACTTAAAGACCCTCAGACTAAAAGGAGCAGAGTGTACTCCAGACATTCAGTTTTGTACCTTTTTCAAATGTTAAAATCATCCCCACCGCCTTGCCAAATATTGATAATTAAAACTGGTGAATTCCTCCAGGTAAATAATCTTGAGATCACATGGTGCAGGTGTGGAGTCCCTGCCTCTGAATTCAAATCCCATTTGTCTAGGTGTCTAAACAAGTTGATTAAAAATACTTTACCCTATGCCTCGTTGATCTCATATCCATACCTATACTATATGCGTTATCTGTGGTAGCACTCTCTCCTCTGACTAAGAGGTTATGGTCAAGTTCTGCTCTAGTACTTAAAACTCAAATGTCAAAGTTACACTCCAATACAGTATTGTTGTTCAGATGAGATGTTAAATTGAACCTACTAACTCAAAAGGTAACTAAAGATTCCCTGGCAATATTTTGAAGTGCAGAGATGGTATCCTGGCGTCCTCTGAATACTGTTTGTGGGAATAACATGCTGTACACAGATTGTTAAATAGAAAAATACAGTAGTCAATGAGTCAGTCAATTTTGAAAGTATTTCATTGGCTGGAAGATGCTTTGAGATGGCTTATACTTGTTAAAGGTACAGTATAAATACAAGTTAAAAATAAGAACAAGTATGAAGTTTCTATTTAAGGTGCAGGGCTGGATGAACACAGCAGGCCAAGCAGCATCATAGGAGCAGAGAGGCTGACGTTTCGGGCCTAGACCCTTCATCAGAAAAA
>NC_063357.1:15431339-15491387 GCF_021869965.1 Rhincodon typus | reverse complement strand
GAAGGGTCTAGGCCCGAAACGTCAGCCTCTCTGCTCCTATGATGCTGCTTGGCCTGCTGTGTTCATCCAGCCCTGCACCTTGTTGTCTCGGATTCTCCGGCATCTGCAGTTCCTACTATCTCTGAAGTTTCTATTTGTTTTATTTAGACAATTAAATATTTGTTGAATACAACTTTGCTTTTGTAGCAGAAGTGCCTCTGTTTTTCTGGTCTTTCCCTGTAACTATACACTGACACCTGAAATCAGCTTCTTACCACCGCGTCCATGGTTTAACGGTTGCCCTATGCCATGGTGGCCAAAACTGACCATGGTAATGGAGTAGCAACTATTAAAGCAGCTTATGAAAAATTGGTGTGGTAAAATAATTTAGCGTGCTGTTGATTGTGTTTACTGCATATTCTCAACTATTTCATCTGGCACCCCAGGACCCTTTCTATGTTGCCTCTAGCTAAAATCACAAGCAGTATCACAAAACGTATCAATCTTCTCATTAATTTCACTGCTATATTGCTCTATATTTCTAGATATGCCACTGTTCTTGGAGAAATAATAGATACAGAGAAGTTATTCAGGAGCTGCACTTTGAGGGAGTTGGAGGAAACATTGTTTTGTCAGTCAAAGATCAATAATTTGAGCTGGGCTTCCTATTGGGAGAAGAATGATCCACTAAGGGACGTGGATGAGGTTGCAGTTCCTCTTCTCTGCATCTGCAGCAAAGATGACCCATGCAGAGGCAATCCGGAGGTTACATTGCCTTTTGAATTATTTGAAACCAACCCCTATTTCTTCCTTCTGTTAACCAATCATGGAGGACATTGTGGCTTTTTAACTAGCAGCTGTTCCTCATGGAGCCATGAAGCTGTACTGGAATACTTCAAATCAGTCAGTGATTTTTTTAGGGCTGAAGAAAGGACAAAAAGTGTTTACAGAAGAAAAATGTCAATGACATCCCACAAAAGGAGGGGAGCTGCTACTCACAATAAAGAATCTGTTTGCTTTCATAATATTCATGAAATTTTTAACTGGCAACGATCATATACAAGATGAAAAACAAACATTTTGTCTTTGGTATCAATCCTTAAATATAAAGCAGATGACCAAGAATAGAATTATTAGATCCAATTTCTATATGTGTAAAATAGTTCGACTGATATATTGCTTAGGTATTAGTATGTGTATTCATTTAATATATTTCAAATGTATTCTGTAAACATTTCACAACTTAATGTTACATTTTATCATACGTAGTTTAGAAGTAAATGTGGAGTACTTTTGAAAAGTATAAGTAAATAATTATAAAGTTTGCAATTGTTTTGTGAGATTGAGGCAAAGTTATTTGTATTAATTTATTGTACAAAAACACACTTATTTGTATTTGCTATACTAAAAAGGAGCTATTTTTCTATTCTATACCACTGCAGTTTACTCCGACCACAATGCAAATATCAACTTGTGCCATTTGACCTTGAGGTAGGAACAGAAGCTGGCCATTCAGCCAACCTGTTCCATCATTCAGTGAGATTGTGGCTAATCTTCTTTTCCAATTTCCTGCCCTTTCCCAAAACCTTTTATTCCCTCTACTGTTTAAAAATCTCTCAGCCCTCAATGTACTTAACAACCCAGCTTCTACAGTCCTCTGCCATAAGAATTCCACAAATTCACTACCCTCAGAAGAAATTCTTCATCTGTCTTAAATGGGCAGCACTTTGTTCTGATTATACCCTCTGTTCCTAAACTCTGGTAGAAGGAGAAATTTGAAATTAAAACTTTTGGAGATGTGCATAAACATCTTATCAAAGACAGGTTAAGGGCCGGATTTTGATTTTAGTTGATGGTGCAATAGGGGAAATATAGAATTAGCTTCCCATTAATCACAATTACTGCGGTTTTCAAGATAATGGAAGAAAAGATTGGGTGAATAGTGGATTCTCAATTACATGTACCCCATTTTACCATCACTCAGTGACAAATGACCCCAAAAGTTCAAAACATCAGAACTAGGAAAGGGACACGAGAATGGTTAACTCATCTTTCTGCTTCTACATGCTGATAAATCTGCCTTGATTGCCCGGATTATTTTTCCATATTTCAATATTTATAATTTTCCCTTGTGCGCTTATTTGTTAACAGATTTTACAGACATCCAAAGCATTGTTGCAGACCTGTCTCTTTCAGGGTTTCCCAATTAAAACAGAAAATCATTCTGAAACTGTATCAAATTGGAAAGATGGTTTTTCTCTTTTCAAGGAATGATCTTGGATATCAGCTAAATACAACAATGATGCACTTAGGAGGTTAATTTACCTTTAAAACAAGCAAACATGTTTCCATTATGAATTAGGTTTTAGGATTATCCAATGCTATCCTAATATCTGGACTGGTAAAGCCTTGCCTCATGTTCTGAAGACCGGTTAATATGCTGTGGTAGAAAGATACAAGACAGATGTGTATTGTCCTTGTTCAATAACAAGACAATCCCAATACACTCTTGAACGATAGCCATTTGTCATAGGAATCTTATTCTCAGGTTTCTGTATTCATTGCTCTTAAATAATTGATTTTAAAAAAAAAATCATTCACGGGCCCTGTGCACCATTAGCTTGGCCAACATTTATTGTGCATCTCTCACTTACCCTGGAGAAGGTAGTAGAGAACTGCTTCAGTCCTTGGGGTGTAGGGACACCCAGAATGCTTTCAGGAGGGAATTCCAGGATTTTAACCCTATGATAACAAAGGAATGGTGGTACAGTTCCAATTCAGAATGATGTGTGGCTTGGAGGGGAACTTGGTAGTGTTCCCATTCATCTACTGCTCTTCTAGGTTGTACAGGTCACAAATTAAAGGTGCTATGGAAGCAGCCTTGGTGAATGACTGCAGTGTGTCTTGAAGATAGTACACACTACTACAACTGTATATCACTAGTAAAGTATAGCACAGAAACGTATACCAACATAGAATATAGCAGAAGTGGACCATTTGGCCCTTTGACCCTGTTCTGCCATTCAACATGGTCATGGCTAATTCTAAAACTTGGTACATTGTTTCTGTTTTCTCCTTATACCCTTTGATCCATTTAGTCCTAAGAACCATACCTACAAATTTCTAGAACGTCTTCAATATTTTGGCCCTGTTTGCTGTGGCAGAGAATTCCACAGGCTGAAGGTGACAAAATTTCTCCTCAGTTGTCTTTAAAGGCCCACCCTTTATCCTTAAAATAGTGACCCTTGGTTTTAGAATCAATGTAATTGAGAACATCCTGCAGTTGTTATTCTTCTTTGGGATGACGTGTGAGATTTATATATATTTTAAGAGTTTGGATTTTGAGCTATGGCATGTGGGTTTTAGTCTGTATATGAAGGAGTTCAATGATTATCTTGGCAGCATTTCTTCTGGAGCTGTGCTTTTGGTAAACAATCCGGTGAGAGAGGGACTTCCTGGAAAGTAATAGGGTTTTATTTGCATCAGGTGGAAGTTACTTCTAGAGACTAAACAGCAAAGTGCTGGAAAAGATGAGTTATTTATTATTACAGATGGAAAAAAAGCAGGTGATTGAAGAAAAACGTTGGTATGCAAGGGCACTACTGGATAGATTAAAAAAAAAAAATGAGGTGCTCCCCTTCCAATACCATTTTGATTTAGACCCTCCCGCTTGATGGTCTGCATTACCCTTAACAAGCTTTGCATGTAAATCAATCAATTGGAAAATACAGGTGATTTACTGTTGGTGGTTAATAGATGGGGAAAAATACCACAAGCGATTTGGTGATGGGGAAATGAAAATTCAGTTGTGTTAAGAACACTTCTGGATATAAAAAGGGGAAAAAAAAATGAAGTGCAAGAGCCCTTGTGGCACAATTGTAGTATCTCTACCTGAGCCAGGAGGCTGGGTTCAAGGCCCATCTACTCCAGAGGTGTGTAATAGTGTCATTGAACAGGTTGATTAGAAAAATATCTCCTGCAGCACAACTACAGATTATAGATTCAAATCGTTAAAAAAAAAGATTGATAGTGAAGTGCATTATACTGCTCCCAGTTAGAAGAATCTACAGTCTATTTTAGGGGGAACACCCATAGGTTAGACAGCAGGTAGATGTGTAAAACAATGCCTCCTGGAGAAAGAGGATAGCTTAGAACTGTTAAGAAATAGGGTTTCTTCAGTTTGAGTTTAGTTTCAAAGCTCCAGACCAGAATTGTTTCATTAAAACCTTGAAGGGAATAATTGAAGCTGAAATAGTCTAAATTGTATGAATACTTGAGGAGACTATTTAATTCTCAAGATGGGGAATTAACAAAAGTTAAGCTAAATCTGGATGTGATAGAGAAGAGATTCTCTCTGGTGTTTGAGTACTAAAGAGGGAAGTTGTAGGGATAAATAGGATTGTATTTTAACAAAAATTGTTTCAAAATCTTTAAAATTACATAATGTAAATAGCCTGGTTTATTCTATTTCATCTTCACTGCTTTTGCATAATAAACTCATTGATAAAACTTGCACGTGTTTCAGTGAAATACCACCTTATTAAATTCGAAAGAAAATGTGATCTATCATGCCAGATTTCAGTCTGGGATCTGACTTTTCTGGTAATAACATCAACTGGGATTATAACAATGGATAGGGATCAACATCATCTCATTGAATGAATAGTAGAATGACAGAATGAACAGCCTAAACCTGATCCTATGAAAGCACTTCATTTTCTAGCACTAACATCATTCGTCCCCCGAATATAAAATTCTCATATTTTTAAAAATGTATCCAGAATTGGCTATTTTCAGGAAGGTCAAGCCTGCAATTTGTTTTCCTATATCTGCAAGTATACATATGTACAACTGCTGTGTATAGTTACTATCAAGCTTGGATTTTATTATAACTGAAAGAAATGAGACAAAGATTCAAGCCCAAAAGTTTACAATAGATAGTCTCCAAACTCTAAATCAACACTTATAAATACAATGTGAAAATCCAGCACCCAAGAAGGCACATCTCATTTCTGTAAATTAAAAATAAATATTTAGATGTAAATAACAGTCCTCAAAAGCAAGGGTGTATATTTTTAAAACAAACTAAAAGTCAAATATACAAATTCTTTTGTATATCTTCTGGTTTAATTTTTATTAAAATTTTCTCGTATTCAAAAGTGACTGTTGCAATTAATGCTAAATAGTTTTCTTCGTTAACTAGATAATGGAAAACTGGCCAACTTTTCTTAATGTTCTGAAATGTACTTAATGGATTCAATTAGTGATTTCAGCATGGCTACATTTATAACAAACCAAACATTGTATCAAATGATGTAAGTTTCTGTATCATAAAAAAATAAGTTCATGACATAGCAGCTATCTGAAATAACAGATAAATGAGCAAAAGTACACAAGCTGTACTAAAATTATTTTATTACAGTTGATTTTAACATCTCCTTTGTAACAATACAAAGGATAATTACAAACAAAATATTACATATGACCCTATTCTCTTTCTCTGACACTTGGTAACAGCTTAACTTCACAATCTATACAATTAATACAGGTTATATGAGCTAATGTATGTTGAACCAGAAGTTACCAGAATACTGACATTTTACTGTACAATTTTTAAAAGAAATACCAGTAAATGAAGGAACTTATTGGTAACCGGCTATGAACGACTGGAATAACATATTTCTAAAAAAATGATTAAAGTAGATTTGGCTGTTAAAATTTATAATTCAGATTCTTCTACCATATATGTGCAAATAAAATCAGAATTATGCTGAGAACATAAGAACTCCAAAATAGAAATGTAAAGAGATAAAGTTGAATAAGCTCAAACATGCTGTCTGATTTATTAAAACCAGCCAGTTGCTCTAGGTTAGATTAGGTTATACATTCATGATGTGTTGTTTTCACCCCATGGGATTAGTGTTAAAACATTTTTAATGTTTATGTTAGAAATCTCAAGTTTTTGTCACAATTCCTGCAAGCTATTTAAAATGTACAATATTAACATTTCTCACAGTCCCTCATTCATTACTAATGCACATTAAACTATTTTTTTTGTTGCATACTAAAACAAAAGGGATTCTGATAGCATAGTTAGTAATGAACATCTGTATTTTAGTACAAATACCCTCTTCAAGTACTGTGCGGGTTTAGTGGTTTTCTTTAACCCTTTACACCATATAAATATCCTACTGCAAAGAAATCGTTAATAAAATTAGGCATTTACAAGATGTCAAGTCATTAGGCCATCTTTCATTATATGCACTATTATACTTTTAAAAATGGAACTGCGTTGATTTATTCAGAATCCCCAGTAAGAGTTGTGATTTTTGTTTGTTCAGAGCCAGCGACAACTACAGCAAGAGAAAAGGGATTTTTTTTATAACTAAGAACATTAGATTATCTTACCAAACAGAATGTAGTCATTCCCTACCTCAATGATGGGTAAGCTCAGTACTACACGTTAACAGATTACTACTATACCATAATAACCTACTGTTGAATATTCCACAGATTTTAGCACTAGGTTGATCTTGGTGAGCTCCCTTTCTGCCAGTCCTGACTGTTGGGCAGCAATGGCTAATCACTGTTCTTCTAACAGTGAACAGAGATAAAGAGCATTCCAGAATTTAAGCAAAAGTTTATTTGGAGCACTTTGGAAAACTGTACAACATCCCTGGATTAAATAACAAATTCTATATGACATTTGCTGCTGGGCAATGCTTACATGTAGATGCTCATTTTTATTCGTTCACTTCCCAAACCTGCTTGATTTTATTTTTGACTATTCAACTTCACAATGCCCTCATCTTAAGTGTAAATAAGTAATCCTTAGCCATATTGTCAAATACTAAGCCACGTACGGCTACTTGGAATCCCTTTGTTACTGTATGGTTTTTGATTATAAACTAAAAGTAATAGACATACTGAGCATATCATTCCAACATTCATTTGCATTATGTGGGATATTTAACTTTTCATAATCTGCACTGTATAGGTACATGGCAGGCATTTTTCACTAAAATCCAGCCATTTGGCTGAATTGGTTTCACTGCCGCTAGTGATTTCAATTAGTCAACACTGATCTATAGAATCATTCACAACCTTGATGCAATTTTGTTTTTATGTTCAACAGCTAAATAGGGGCCGTTTTAATGCTTTCATCCAAGAATTTCAGTGAGAATTAACACAAGTAATCTTCAACGATGCAGCAAGAAGAAACTGCAAATAATCTAGAGGAATACAGCAGGTCTGGCAGCATCATTAGATATAAAAGAGTTAATGTGAGTCCAGTGACCCTTTAACAGAACTGAGGAAAGCTGAGGAAGGGTGGAATCTACACTGAAAACAAAAAAATGCCGGAGATCACAGTGGGTCAATGATTGAAGAATCACCTAGATTCGAAACGCTGGCTTGGTTTGTCTTCATGGATGCTTCTGAACATTTTTTGTTTTCAGTACGGATTCCAGCATCTGCAGTAATTTTCACCGAACAAGGGTGGAATGTCACGATATACAGAGATGGTGCCGAGAGAGAGAAAAAAAAGAGAAGAAACACAGGCATACCACGAGACTGAGACATCAGGGCAACACTTGGTCCCCCTCTCTCTGCACAACCAGGATCGAAAGAAGTCACATACCCCATGCAAACAATATGGACCCGAGGACGCTAACCAGAGAAGAATCGCAGCTTGCAGGACCCTCAACCCAATGTCATGCAGGGTTGCCCCACATCTCCTGACCAGACCTTACATAACTGAAGGGATTTTATAGACTGTTTTGTAATTAGTCACAAGAAAATTCAGCATCAGTTGTGCCGTTTGGAGATTTGATGTATTAAATATGCTATCGTTCATAAAGTTGAAACCTTGATTGCAGTATTCGTCATCCTTCAACATGGTTCATAAAAAAAAAGCCCAGATCTTCAATTGTAAATAAGTGAGTTTGATTGCAACCAGTAAAGCTGAATGTCCTTCACACGGTTGGAAAAACCTTACAGATGCGCTCTCTCTCTAGGCACCATCACCATACATTCTATTTTTGCCCAACCACAGCCGCACTGCCACCCAATTCCTCCTTCCCCACCACCTCGAAAGGTCATTGGACTTGAAATATCAACTGTTTTTCTCTCTACAGATGCTGCCAGACTTGGTGTTTCTCCAGTGCACACTGTTTTAGTTTCAGGTTTCCAACATCTGCAGTTCTGTATTTATATTACTGCAAATAATCCAAATTATGAAGTCACTTTGTAAACTATACTGTTACTATGCTACCTCCCATGTAGCATTTATTGGCAACTATATAATCCCATCAAAAAATGTCAAATTATAAAATGCAATACTGTAGACACATTTTTGATTTTTTTTCTTGAAACAAATGATGTACATAGTAATTTGTGAACAATGATAAACTTCTCTTTGCACTCAATGACTTCATAGGATTCTACACTAGTTATCATCCTACCTGCTCCTAAAATGTGCATTACTACTTTGCAGGATTCCTACATTAGGGTGGAATGATCTAATGACGTGCATTTTTATTTTTACTAAATGCATCTATATAGTTAATGAAGGAGTGTTAACCAGAAAGAATTCAGTCTTTTTACCTGTTCCCCATGTAGCAGCCACTTGGACAGTAGGTTTGGATTGGAAAATTGAAGAAATGTAATTTTAACTAATTAAAATCTGCATTTTAGCAGTCAGACCATGCCTTATGCAAACCAATTAAAATGAAAAGAAAACAATGCGCCAAATAGAATTCTAACTGGATTACAGATTATACTCTCACTAACTTGTGCATACTGGAGAAAGCTTACTTTCTTTGCAGATCTATTCAACTCCATGTTACATGTTGATGCAAATTACTAAACACCAAACCAAACTGTTCTAACAAGTTTAAGTTCCAAATTAAAATTAGGGAGCACCTTGTATCACTACTCATCTCACTATACACAGTGGCTGATGGTACATTTTTTCCAAACAGGAAGAAATGGTTATTTTTATATGGACTTAAATAATTTCTTGGCATCTCCTCCATTTTCAACTGCTTTAAATGACACCTCAAGTGTGGAAAGGCGGCTTTTACAGCCTTAATTTCAAACATGGTGAGTACCGTAGCTACAATACATACATTAAATCAATTTCCTGTGGTCAAATTGCATATTCAGGCGAATGGAACAAACGGTCAGCTGCCTACTTCAAAACTCATTGGCCAGAAGAGACAAAAAATTTGAACACACAAGACTGATAGAAGGAGCACTAGGGATTGAAGATGATTTTCTTTCTTTTGTAATTCATGCTGAAGTGGTACTTAGAATAACTTTTAATATAAACATTACAAAAGATGGAGGCAACCTAAATGCCCAGAACTCCCAGATAAAAATCTGAAGGTAAATGAGACTAATTTAAACTATAATTAGATACCCTCCCTCCCCCTCGCTCACATGGCATCTCATTTATAAAATGAGTGCTGATAATGCCAGCAATTAAGACTGTATAAATTGTTCAGCAATTGTTAAATTTTAGTATCAGTATTCAATTACTGGGACAGGGCAGCAAACAGAATCTCACATAAAGGGTGAGGCGTGCATCTTTGCTGACATCCACTATTTTCTAAAAGCATTCATGGAACCTAAAACATTCTTATTGTGCATAATGAATTTCACCAAGTAGTGTTTATTTTCTATCAATTTTTGCTCACTGTTTAAGTTTCTAAATTCCATCCCATATGCAAAGGTAGCATGACAGAGAAATGAAATTTTTACTCATGTTGCTCTCTGTTTGCTAAAGAATTATTGTACGATTTCGCAGGGTGCTGAATTTCAACATGCTGCATGGTACAATGGCAGGTTACCAGTTAATCTCTCAGAGGTCAACTTCCAATGTGCACTGTATAACCAGGGAGTGTCTTAAGTGGGCACCACGTATCCCTGGCTTGGGAAGGGAAAAGACAGCTAAATAGAAGTTAAGTCCTTGGACACGTACTCGTGAATATCCTAGAAGCTAGTCACACAGCAACACTGATCAAGGCATTTTGCAGAACTCTGTACAACAGGTAAGATTCTCAGGGTTTGAATCATCAAAAGTAAAAACTAACACTTAAACAGCCTTATATAGTTCATTATTTAAAAATATGAGATTAAACTTATTAAAAATAGAAGCTAATAAATTAAAGGAATTGTATAGCAAATTCTAAACCAAAATGACATTTAAAATGTAAACTTGAAATTATGACTATTCTGTCACCAACTCCAACTCGCAAATTAAACATTTCAGTTTTTAAAAATCAGTAGCCAAAAGCCAATAAGTCTGTGATAAAGTAGCAAGTTCTGCTTTTGAGCACTGTTGCCTAAATGATTTTGGCATATTGTCTTTAACAATGGAGAACAGAAGAAACTCCGGAATAACAACTCACTAATGTTGTCCAATGGAATATGCATGCATAATCACTTGATCTTAGCTAACCAACAAAAATACTTAAACCAGTCAGGTTCATGCCAGACTGTTTGATCTCAAATATCAAGCTAGACAACATTTATGACCTGTTACAATCTAAGCAATGTTGACTACATGTCCATAATTTAGATAAGAGTTTCCATGAGCAAAAATTATCCAAGCACTGCTTAAATAATCACTGTACCACTGCTTGACTGCAAGTTGAAAAATGCTCTGTTCTCAGCACTTGATTCTTCTCACATTCTTTTAATAAAATAATTTAGAATTACTTAGAACAGTTTAGGCAACACTACTGGGCATGAATTTTGGTGTTAAAATTATAACCAATGAGAGAAACAAACCAATCACATGGGGTCAGGTGGGAGAGAAAATTCATCTATGCCAAAGTAACAGTGAAGTTAAACGTGTGAAAACACTTAACTAGTCTTCACTCTTACCAATATTGATAATTTTGGCAAAGAAATGACAACTAAATGTAAGTGATAAGTTGCACAAAGTCGCATGAAATAACAAGTTAGATTATTGGCAAGATTGAATATCATTTCACCATTAAGTTTCCTACCAAAAGTAGTTCTTATGTGAAATGCAGTATATACAATAAATTTTTTACTGCCCAGTCAGTCAGCACTGTAAGGAAGGGAAACAAGCATAGCTTTCAGATGTATTTTCTTGTGGGTATAACACATTTAAGACTTGTTACATTATACTACAGTGTAGTAATAGTGATACATAGAAAGCTAAAAAGTCATAGGCATGCTCACTGGTGCTAATAATGGCACTAAGTTCTTGTTTTTAGTTGACAGAACCTAAATTCAGTATAAAAAGACACAGGAACTAGGCCAGCAGCTCAGCAATTCCAATTTACTACATATTTACAGATACATACATTCTTCAATTAAAAAAAAACTTTTCCAATGTAACCTGAATTTTAGGGAAGCGGTTTACTTACTGCAGTGTTCTTTCTGAAGGGACAATAATGTTCACAGTATTGTGGCAATAGATTATTGTACAACTCATAGACCACGCACAACGTAAAGTCCTTATTGAAATGTGCCAAAAGTCAGAACACATTGTACAACAGCCTATTACAAAAACACTCTAACTTTTACTTATTAAAAAATAAAATTATACTATCTGTATAATTTAAAAATAGTGTTCTGTATCGAAACTGTTTTAAGAACAATATATGTGGTTTTCTGTTGGTAATGGTAATGTACTGATAATTTTCAAATGTAGAGTTTAAAACTGCTTTCTATGGTAGTTTGTAAACACCTTAAATTTGGAGCATGATCATTATGATGCAGTAACACCATTTTGGAGCCACATAGCATGCTCAACGGATGGTGGGAAGATTTGCAAAAAGGAAAATGTTGCACATAATGAATAAGTCTGAAAATTATGAAGTGGGGGAAATCAAAACAATTAGCAAAAGGCAGTTTTTCTTTAATCTATTATTTGGCGAATTACTTATGGCATCATTGCTATGCGTTAGTTAACATTAATATTCCTCATTAACTAGTTCCATACTCTAGACATGTTAGTGGCTAAATAATTCCCAGATAACGTAGCAAAAGGTTAATGCCAGATGAGTAACTGACCAGTAAACAAATGCAGGTTTGTGGCTGTACATAAATACCAAATGCTTGTACCAGATTTTAACTCGGTCCCACTTCATATCAGCCCAACTTCCAGTCTGTTCACGATATACTTTTTCTGCTCAAGAAATAGAATGTAAAAACTTTTTTCCATATAATACCTACTTCAGCAGACAAATTCCTCAGGCAAAGAAATATAATGTCGGTTAGCAGCTGGTGAGATTACTGGTTCAGCCCTTGAAAAAGTATACAGTCTGATGGCCAGCAGAAGTAAATGACAACCAAAAGTATTTCTTTTTCATGAAGAAAGTTTCCAATACCACCACCTGGAAAAATATACTGCTAAATAAGGACAACAAATGGGATGTCATGGTGTCACAATGCCACCAATTGGCGAGAACAAGGCTCAGCAAGAATTTTCTTTTGGCCTTCCTTCACATTTTTTTCTCAAGGGCTAATCAAACAGATAACATATGATGTGTTGACAAATGAAAAAAAAAAATCCGTATTAACATAAAAGACGTGTTTTTTCCTGAAAGGCTAGACAAACATGCCCACACTCTGAACCTCAACCGCAGTACCAACAGAAGGCTTTCAAAATGATGCATAATGGGCGGTTTTTGCAGAGCATTGAGGCAAGACAGCAGTTATACAACTGTTCCCCCAACCTATTAAAATTACGTGTAAGACATGTGTGAACCATTTGAAATTTGCGATGTGACACTTGTGCTCCTGCTCATGCCTTGCTCCGATCTGCCTCCGGAAGCTGTTCGCCTAAGAGCCTGGGGACTGTTGCGGACCCCCATACCACCTCCTCTGGGTACAGCAACAACAGGGCCAGCAGGATGTCCCCAAGGTTGGGATCCACCTGACATAGGGTGACCCCAGGCTGGAGGGTGGCCACCCATGGGGTGACCCCAGTGATGCCCTGCTCCTCCAGAAGGGTGATGAGACCAACTAGTAGCTCCAGGGTAACTATGGCTAAAAGCCTCTGGAGACAGATTAGAAAGGACCATGTTGCTAAAGCCAAGTCTCATGCTCTCAGAGTCAAAAGCCTCTATTTCTCGGGCTTGACGTTCCAGTAAGCTTCGTATTCTCTCAGTGCGTTCATTCTGTAGTGCCAACATCTCCTCCTCAATCTAGAAATGGAAAATACAAATGGGAGATTTGAAACCACAACCAGTTTATATTACGGCCTTTAATGCATTCAAACTTCCTAATGTAGGAAGATTGATGATAAATCCTCTGCACATGTCAAGTGATATAATACCGTAAAACTATTTTTCCAAATATTGCTTGCAAACTGTTTCAAGTTAAACATTTTATTAATATACAGCACAGTAAAATAATGCAATGATATATGCTTGTGCAACGGAAATAACTTTTGACCTCCAAATTGTCATGAACTGTTCTGTAGTTCATGCAGTTACTCTGGATAGTAATTCCAATTCTGAGCAGGAAGCAGTAGTGTAACAAATTGCATTACACTGATTGCTGGCACAGTACCAGAATCATCTGTTTATCAATGAAAGCAGGGAATGCAGTTACATTTCTGCTAACAAATGTTTAGACAAACAGTATCTCAGAACTTCTTACATGTGTACTCTAATGCCAGTAATTTTTCACCTGACCAACGAGTGCGACTGGGACAGTGAAGCTCCTTTAAGTCAGAAAATTGACAGAAATAATGCTTTCACTCTAAACTGACTGATCATTTGTCACAACACCTTCATCAACACAATTGCGCAATTTGAAACTGCTAATCTAATCATCTATTCAGAGCACTGAAATATCTCTCTGTAGCATGTCAGCTATTTATAAACATGTATGACATTGATCTGGTTTTAGGTAATGCCCATTCCAAAATGAAGCCAGTGTAAAAAGTAGTAAAGGTTCAATGTGTGTAGGAATCCTTGAGGCTGTTTATGAAATATATCTAAAAGAATTAAAGAAAACCTGCCTCTACTGTCGAGTCCATTTTTCATATGTTGGAACCAAGTTACAGCTTTGTTTCAATGTTTCTTCATGCAGGAAATGTGAAGCATTCTTTTTAAGTTATGAGAGGTTACATTAAGTGCTTTCATTTTCATATGCTGCTTCCCTTAAAGACATTCATCCAAGGCGGATAGAATTGTGATGCACATACAGGATAAAAAGCTACATTTCACCACTGACCCAACAGCAGAGGTCCTTGGTTTCAATCTTCCTCAAGAAAACTGCATGGCACTCAACTGAATTCAAGCAGGACATGAGCCAACCCACCCACTTGCCTCAGAAGATGATGATGACAGATAACGTGGTATACAACTGTGATCACTATTGCCAAAGTATGGAACACATTATGTCAACATGTCCACTAAAACCTGCTGTGGAGTGTACCCCAGTTCTCCTGATCCAAAGGCAGATCAGGAGACCAAAAAATAGCTAAACTACATAACTAGACATTAAAACGGTTCCTGTTATACAAAAGAGGTAATTTTTTTTTAAAAAAAGAGCAATTCTGAAAAGTTAGTCATCAGCATTATGGCAAAGGATGGGTGTCATAAATAAACTAGTGGAAGAAATTGATTACTTAAACCCTTCAAAAATAAATGAGAAATTGTTAAAACTTTGTGAAATTGCCAAATATTTTGAAGTACAAATATAATAAGTGTTTACAGATGAATCAGGAAGACATACTGAGTCTGCAAGTAGTAGTTAACTGAAAAGGGCTCACTTTCACAGCTTGTTTAAAATCATTGAACAATGTTTGAAACCTTGGGAGTAGGTCAGCATGTTAATTTTCACAGACAAAGCATCACACTGTACCTTTTGCTCTAGTAGGGCTCTACGCAATGAGACTCTCTGCTCCAGTTCCTTGCGTTCACGCTCATGCTGCGCCTCAGTCTGCATTTTTATTTTGCTCTGGTATGCATTAAGTAGCTCAAGCTCCTGCTGCAACTGCATTTTTAGAACCTGGCATTCAGCCTCCTGAGCTTCATCTAGACGTAACTGTAAAAAGCAAAGATAAAATAAATAATTAATATTTGGAATCAAGATGGATTGATTGCTCAGATCTGCTAAAAGTGGCTTTGCAATGTATAAATACAGGAGACATACACCCTGAAGTGGTCGACCTTTATAATACTCTATTTCAGTTTTGGTTTAATACTTACCCGGCTTTAATTCTATTTCCTAAAAAGACATCTGCATCATCCTGTAGATGTGAAAGCTTTCTGTGTAACATCAAAATATTGGCTCAGATTTTGCTGTAGTAATGTCAGAGTCTGGGTGTACCTATAGGTGCCGGCCCACGTAAATCTGAAAATTGTTGTTCGAGATACACTAGCTATTCCTGATTCAGCACTTAAAGACAGTGAACTTTAGATATTCCCCATTACTTCTGCAGTAAAAACAACTGCAAATGTTAGGGCTGTAATAAATGATGATTGTTCAAAAATAATCTCTCTGGTCCTGAAAGTTTAATTCCTAAAAATAGAGTCTTAATTCCATGGAATAAAATTAATTTAAAAAATTCTCTCTCTCCCTTAATCTTATTTGGAATTCCTAATTTTAATTCAATTTTTTGGTCACAGTAGGTATAATTTGTATTTCTTGTTCATTTAAAAAAAATGCTGGTTTAGACTTTTCATGGTTTAAGAGAATTCTTCAATCTGACTAGGTGAAGCTCTTTGCTATTGCTTGCCATTCAAAGATGCCATACATTCTGTCTATACGGTACCGCATTTACATGATTAGAAGTCTGCTGACAAACCCACAAAAAGTCTGTGTAACTGCAATGTGAAGTGATAGAAAAAAAGCTTGATTTTGCTGCTGAGAGGAAACTCCTTTGCCTGGAGGACATCTCAGTGATCTATGATTATTTTATGTATGTGATGCAATAATCTGAATTTTTTATTCTCAGTTTCTATTGCATAAACTACTTTTGTTACTATTTTACTATTTTTTTTACTATTTTAAACAAATAGAAACTTCACAAATTGAAAAAGCCTCTGAATAAAATATCTTTTAGTACAAACATGAACTGAGAAAAATATCAGTTGTACTAAATTTAATTTACAAATTTGGCTTTAGATGTTATCATACTGACAGATAAATATATTCCAATTAAAATAGGTTTTGAATGTTCATTGTAAAGTAGAAGCAATTAAAATAATTCTACCACAAATTACACAAAGAAACAGATTGCACATGTAAACTCAAATAATACAACTGAGATCAACAAGTCCAAGTACAGAACTTTCATGGATGATCCATTGATCAAGATAATTACTCTCTTTCCGAATAGTTACGTTTGAAGTCAATTTGCACTAATAATGCCATCTGCTGGTTATGAGCTATACTGAAAGTCCATAAAGATCACTGAAAAGTAATATGGAAGTATATATCTCCATACATGACATAGCCAAATAAATTGTTGTATAATCTCAAAAATTGTAGAACTATTTCAGCTGCTAGATACTATTAACTTGATATGTCCCTAAATGTTTTCAGTCAGCTATGTACCATTTCTATGTAAAGTACAGTACTCAAGCAGATATTTCTAATGTCTATTTTTGAATACTTTGACAAAGCCCCAACAAATGTTTGGAAACAAGAGGTAAACCTTCAGCAAACCTGATAACACCCCTTATAATTAAACCTCTATCCTCAGATTGATGGATTCAGTTTATTTTCATATGAATCAGGTGTTTCATATAAATGAAAAATTATGAAAACCAAGGAAGTTTACAGTACTACACTGTCAGTTATATGGATAGCTTATATTTCCAAAAGAAATCCAATAGCCTGAAGCAATGTACTACTTTTCACGTCTATGATTCCGTACAACTTATTTCTAATCTTGGTAACAGAACAGCGAAAAGACCATTCCCCAAAGAGGCATTACAAAAGAAGTTAACTTGGATATTGAATGGCCACTTCTAACACTATCATAGATTGTGTATTAGTGAATGACAAGATCAGTTCTGTATAACTTACAGTACGTAATTCCACATTACTCTATTATTTTTCTTTGACAGGATATGGACATCACTATTTAGCATTTATTACCCATTGCTAACTGACTTTGAGAAGATGCCAGCGAGCCGCTTTCTTGAAATACTGCAATCCTTTAGGTGTTGGTACCCCATAGTTAGGAAGTTCTAGGATTTTGACATAGCAACAGTAAAGGAAAGGCAATATAATTTGAAGTCAGGACTGATGTGGGGCTTGGAGGTAACTTGTCGGTGGTGGGTTCCCATGCACCTGTTGTCCTTATCCTTCCAGTGGCAGAGGTTGTGGACTGCATATGAATATATATCTGATTTTTCAGTCTACATGCAGATTAAAATCCTCCATGATTATCACTGTATCACTGTGATAAGCTCCCATTATTTCTTTCTTTATACTGTTCACAGGACTGTACATCACTCTCAAGTGACCTTCAACTTTCATTTCTCATCTCTACTTAAACTGCTTCTATACCCCAGTTCCTAAACCTAGATCATCTCTCCCTGCTAATATAACCTATTGACAGAAACTCCCCTTCCACATAATCTTAACTTCATATAGCCTTCAATATTCACTAGCAATCTATGTAATGCTACAGCTTTGTCTCTGTAATGAGCTATGAGATCACAATTATTGCTATTTAGTTCATCTGCTTTGTTTCAAATGTAACATGAATTTAGATAGAACCTTTTGTTTTGACCTTTTATTATTTTTGTAACCTCTATCCCTTATGCTGATTTACTCTTTGTTTTGAAATCGCTATTCTTTTCTGTCACGGTCATTCATTTTCCATATTAACAGATTTCTCTCTCGCCTTGTCTCTACTCTGGTTGACCATATCTTCCCAAATTTGATCTCTTCTTGGAAACTGCTGGCCAGCCTTCATGCATTTGGTTACTGTTGATGGCAAAGTTACTTCAAAATATATCAAAAGTTCACAATTTACTCCAGATTTGTATATTTTCTCAAAGGATTCTTCTATCTTAATTCTAGGTTTCAGTTTACGGTCATAGGCAAGGAATTAAATAGGAAACTATGTTTCTCCATTGCAACATGTGGATCATTGCAGGACATTAGAGAATGCAGGAATCTACAGCACTTCACAACAAGTAAACTAATGGTTTTGTACAAGTACGAGTGCCAATTCTGCACGTGTTACCACAAATATCAAGGAGGCAAGTGATCATTTAATTTTATTTAATTTTATAATGATGATGATGATTATTTGGTCCCTTGGGACTGGTCCACCATTCTCAGCTTCTGCTTTGAATTCCAGGTTCCCATTTAGGGATAGATAGTGTCCAGGATATTGGAAGAGATCCCTGTTCTTCTTTGAAAAATATACCATGAAACCTTCTGCACACATTTGTTGCCCAAGTTCAAAATCACATCCAAAAGACAGAGGAGACATTAGACTAGCATTAAAAAATACTTTTTTTGTTATTAGCACGAAGACTGTCTGTTTAAAACTATGTCATCATGATACCTTTTAAAAAATTCATTCATGGAATGTGGGGCACCACTGGCTGGGCCAGCATTTAATATCCATTCCTAGTTGCCCTTAAGAAGGTAGTAGCTGCCTTCTTGAAACACCGCAGTTCATTTGATGCAGGAAGGTCCATAATAATGTCAGGGAGCAAGTTCCAGGATTTTGACCCAACAACACCAAAGGAACAGTGATATATTTCCAAGTCATGATGGTGAATAGAGGGGAACTTCAAGCAGTGCTACTACGGTGGTTTGTGGCGCATGTGACCTTCTAGAAGGTAATGATTGTGGGTCAGGAAGGTGCTCTCTAAAGAACGTTGTTGAATTTCTGCAGTGCATTTTGTAAAGGCTACACATTGCTGCTATGGAGCATTGGTCTTGGAGAGAATAAATGTTTGTGGATGTAGTACCAAGTAAGAAGGTCACTGATGTAATGGCTTTCAAGCTTCTTGAGTGTTAATGGGGTGGCACTCATCTAGACAAGTGGGGAGTGATCCATCATTAACGTTCCCATTATTTCTGACTTCATACTTCATCTATCACAAAGTTACTACTAGGTAGGTTATACACCACTCCTCTCAGTAACTTCATGCCTTTCATCATTTTCTCATCTATACTAAAACCTCTTCTACAAATCTCTGACCACTTTGCAGAACACCTATGTTCTGTCCACAAAAATGATCCTGAGCTTCCTGTTGCCTGCCACTTCAACACAACACTATTTTCCCTGGCCAACATCTCTGTCTCAGGCTTGCAAGCTGGAAGAACAGTACCTCATTTTCCACTTGGGGACTCTGCAACCTTCAGGATTCAATATTGAGTTCAACAAGTTTAGGGCCTGAGCACATCTTCTCCCATGTACTTATCCCAACCCCTACACACCAGTTCTTGTCATCACTGGGCAGCTACCACAACCAACCCATTCTCAGCCACTAACGGTTCTCATTAGCAGTTATTGATTCTCCTAGGCTGACCTTTACTCATTTTTGTCTGCTCAGCTGTTGTTTTCTCTTTCTGGGTTCCATCTTCTCTCATCATTTACTCCTCCCTACCCTATCCCCACCCCATCTTCAGCATTTATACTAACCTTTCCTAGCTATAAATCAGTTCTGAAGGAGGGTCAGTGGACCCAAAAGATTAACTCTGCTTTCTCTCCACAGATGCTGCCAGACCTGTTGAGTTTTTCCAGTAATTTGTTTTTTGTCTCTTCTACATCCTGCTTTTGTGAACTTAGGACATCTGTCCCAATTGTGCTAATATGACTAAATCAGAGCTAACCTTCCAACTTTTCTTGTCCTTTCTTAATGTCATGTAGCTTCAATACTTGGTGTCCAATCTATCCATTCGCTAGACAATAACCATTCACAAAATCCATGTAAGGAGCTATTCACCCAACTGAACCAAATTAGATTGTTAAAATTTAATTGTATACTTACTGCCTGAGTTGACAGCATTTCGTTTATGCTATGATCATACTGTTCAGCAAGTATGGCCAATTTTCGTGTCTGCTCATCCTTCAGTCGTTTCAGCACAGCTTTATGTTCACTCTTGGGCGTAGTTTCTAACAAGTGGTTGCGAAGTGCTTTGTATTGCCTTGTCTGAATCTTGCAAGTGTCCTGGAATTGTTTTTTGATTTGCAATTCTTTTGACTAGAGAATACATAAAACTTGTTTCAAACACTACTGTAGCGATCAACACTCCTAAGTTTCCACAGAATAGAACGATATACGTTAAAGATTGAATTTTAAAAGTTTCTGTGATAGAAATGTAAGCAGAGATAATCTGATAACATACTTGTAAAATATATTTATACTCCGCACTTTAGTTTTAAATATTTCTTTCAAAATGAAATATCCATTACAATTAAAATACAGAACTTGTTTATTCATTCAAATGAATTGTCTGTTCTCCCACACAATAATATTTCTAAAGGCCTGTTACTTTCCAAACAAACTGACAGTGATTGTGAAAATCAAAGGAAGAAGCACAGTCAATACAAATATTTTGCATAAATCAAAAAAATCATAAGACATTTGGCATTTCTCTGTCCCACACTGACCAAACAGAGTTGCTCCTTTCTTTCATCAGAAATCTAGCTGATACCAACAACACAGGCATAAATGAGTGACCTACTGAGAACAGCTTTAATGAAACACTTTTCTTCTCCTGGAAGTTAACTCACTGGAATTAAACCTAATATAGTGGTTTTTATTCGAGTTGATAACTTCTGAGGAATATTTAGAGGGCAAGAATGCTATTTGCTTTGGCATTACTTTACTATCCAAAAGTTGAGGAACACTTTATTTAAGATCAAAAATCTAAGAGGAATATTTCTAACTACCAACTTAAAAAAATCTTACAGAAACCATAGGGAGGCTTCAGTTATAGAATTTTAAGTTTATTTTCAACGATGCAATGCCTTGACATTTTAAACTGTAAGTAAGCTTAGCACAGTCATGAAAGAGATATATCTGGAGTGAGACACAGCTCGAGTGAGTATATAGCTCGGGGACTCTGGGAATGTGGGAATTTGGGAATTTGGTGCAAAGGCAAAGAGATGCTTTTTGCTTGATTTTTGGCCCACAGTTTGCAAGATATTTGTAAACAGGAAAAATTGAAGCCCAGGATTGGGAATTTAGCACAAAACAAAGTGACACAGGAATATTGCAAATTTATTGGCTGGAAATAGCTGATAACTTGACTATTATAGGTTACTTTCAGATTGAAGGTAAATAGGAGAAATATTTAGATTACAAAACTAAAAGACCAGTAGAATTTTTTTAAAAAACAAATTAAGAGCTAAGTAAACAAAACAGATATGCTAGAGTCAGAGATAACACAGTGTGGAGCTGGAGGAGCACAGCAGGCCAGGCAGCAGAGGAACAGGAAAGTTAATGTTTCGGGTCGGAACCCTTCTTCAGAAATTTCCTGCTCCTCTGATGCTGCCTGGCCCGCTGTGCTCCTCCAGCTTCCCATTTTTTTTATCTGACTCCAGCATCGGCAGTTCTTTCTATCTCAGAGATGCAGGGTCAGTTGTACCTGAATAATGAGGGAGCTGGTGGGCATTGTGGTTCATAGTGACCACATCTGTAGCAAGCATTGGTTGCTTGATGAGGAACTTTGGCTTCAGAGTTGATGAGATGGAGTGTGAGGTTTAAACACTGCAACACATCAGTGGAGTCTGGGTGGGTGGGGAGGCGGAGACGAGTTAGAGACAAAAAAACTGCAGATGCTGGAATCGAAGGTAGACAACCAGGAGGCTGGAAGAACAAAGCAAGCCAGGCAGCATCTGGAGTGTTGCATTTTTCACAAGAAAAGAGTGTTGTTTGAAAAAGGCGGACATCCGGGATGCTTGGGAGGATGCTGGATGTTGCCTTTTGCCATCAATGCTCTTTTCCCACACCCCCGCCATCCAGACTGCCGTCCATCGTGCCTTTTCCAATCCCCGCTCCACAGCTCTTAACCACTACCACCACCATCCCCCTCCAAACATAATAAAGATAGGATCCCCCTTATCCTCACTTTCCACCTCACCAGCCTCTGCATTCAGCGTATCATCCTTAAACACTTCTGCCAACTCCAATTAGACCCCACCACATCTCCCCACCCCTCTCTGCCTTCTGCAAGGACCATTCCTTTTGCTGCTCCTTAGTTCATACCACACTCCCCACTCTAATCTGTGATCGTAAAAGATGCAACACCTGCCCACACATCACCTCCCTCACCTCCATTCAGAGCCCTAAACAGTCCTTCCAAGTGAGACAGAGCTTCACCTGCATCTCCTCCAACCTAGTCTATTGCATCTGATGCTCCCGATGTGGTCTTCCCTACTTCGGTGAGACCAAACGTAGACTAGGTGACCGTTTTGCCGAGCATCTCCAACTGGCCCGTAACGACCAGCCTAACCTCCCAGTCACTGCCCATTTCAACTCCCCATCCCAGTCCCCCTCCAACATGTCTGTCCTTGGCCTCCTCCAGTGTCGCAGTGACTCGTGATGCAAATTTGAGGAACAACACCTTATCTTCCACCTGGGCACTGTACAGCTCTGAGGACTCAACACGGAGTTCTCCAATTTCAAATAACGTTCCCACCCTTCCCCCGGCTCCCTTGCCAGTCCCACCTCCTTCCTTCCAGCCACCAGCCTGATTCATCCCATCGACCAACTAGGTCATACCTACTACCAGTGTCCACCTGTCACCACCATTCCACTACCACCTCCCTACCCCCACATCCAGTCCTGAACAAGGCTAATATCCAAAATGTTGACTGTTCCTTTCCTCCAGATTCTGCCTAGCTTGCTGTGTTCTTTCAGCCTCCTGTTTGTCTACAAGGGGGAGGAGTTACCTGAATTCTGTTTCAGGAGGCAGTCACAACCCTTAGATTAACTATCTTGGATTCAGTCAGTAATCGGGGACAAGAGGATGCGACTATGCGTGAGGCAGGTCGAGGGATACAGGAAGTAGTGCTGAAGGAGTCTCAGACCTCAAGTCTCTCAGGTTTGAGATTCTTGCTTCCTGTGTGGATGAGACCAGGGAACTTTAGAGTGTATGAGAAAACTGATCACAGCACTGTGGTACAGGGAGCCAATCAAGAGGGTGGAGAAAAGAGAAATGTAGTTGTAATCAAGGACAGCAAATTCAGGGGAAATAGATACTGTTTGCTCTGGCCAGAATCAACAGTCCCGTAGACTATACTGCCTGCCTGGTGCCCAGGTTCAGGATATCTCATTTGGGCTGCAGAAGAATGTGCGGTGGGAGGGGAAAGATTGAATTGTTGTGGCCCACATAGGTATGAACAATATAGGTAGAAAGAGGAAAGAGACTCTGCTGAGGGAATGTGAGCAGCTAGCAGCTAAATTAAAAAAACAGAACGAAAAAGGTAATAACCTCTAGATTACTACCTGAGTCAAGAGCCAATTGTTATAGGGTCAACAAGATTAAAAGAGGAAAACATGTGGTTCAGGTTTTGTCGAGGGAGAACTGGGTTAGAATTCATGGGGCATTGGTACCAGTAAGCTGTTCCGATGGAATAGTTGAATCATGGTGGGACCAGAGTCTGACTGAATCACCTAATTAGGCTGCAGTTGGGGCTTTAAACTAATTATTGGTTTGTGAGTAAGGGGTTTTAGTTGCATGGGAAATGTTAATGGAAGGGGACCTCAGGACAGTTTAATATTTACATAACACTAAAAGGACAGAGCATGGAAAGGGTCAGGAATCTACCTTCAGGCACAGCAATACAAGGGAACAACAATGACATGGCAGAGGTGGTCAATGTGGGACTGAGGATATTGTACTTAAATGCATGCAGTACACGAAACAAGGTAATGAGTTTGCAACACGGATTGAAATTGGCAGGTATGATGTTGCCGGCATCACAGAGACATGGCTGCAAGGGAATCAGGGCTGGAAACTAAATTTAGAAAGATACGCATTTTATCGAAAGGACAGGCAGATAGGCAGAAAGAGTGGGATTGCCTCATCATGAAATTGCATTAAATGGATAGCAAGAAGCGATATAGGGTCATAAGGTGTAGAATCCGTGTGGGTAGAGCTAAGGAACCACAAAGGGAAAAAGACCCTGATGGGAGCTATGTACAGGCCAGGATGTGAAGCAGAAAGTAATTAAGAGATAGAAAAAGGCATGTAAGAAGGGCACAATTACAATAATCATGGAGGACATCAATATGTAGGTGGACTGGGAAAATCAGGTTGTTAGTGGATCTCAAGCCAAAGAATTTGTGGAATGTCTACGGGAATTTTTTTTTGAGCAGTTTGTGGTGGAGCTCACTAGGGAACAGGCAATTCTGGATTTGGTGATGTCTAATGAGGCAGACTTGGTTTGGGAGTTTAAGGTGAAGGAACCCCAAGGGGGCAGTGACCACAACATGATAGAATTCACCCTACAGATTGAGAGGGAGAAGCGTGAATCAGATGGAATGGTATTACAATTGAGTAAAGGTAACTACAAAGCCTAAGGAAGGATCTGGTCACAGTTGATTGGAGGGGGATCCTAGCAGGGGACTGGAGCAGCAACAGCAAGGGCTTCTGGGGTGGTAATTTGGGAGGTGCAGCAGAAATTCATACCCAAGGAAGAAGAAACATACTAAGGGGAGGATGAGGAAACCATTGCTGACAAGGGAAGCAGAAAGCACAACAAAAAGCATACAATGTGCTGAAGATTGGAAAGCCTTTAAAAGCCAAAGGACAACTTAAAATAAACAAAAAGGGGGTGAAGATGAAATATGAGTCTAAGCTGGCTGGTCCTATAAAAGTAAGATTGCAAGTGGCTTTTAGACACATAAAAAGGTAATAGCGAGGCAAGAGTGGACATTGGATTGCTGAAAAACAAGGCTGGAGGAGGAGTAATGGTAAAGAAAGAAATGGCAGAGAAACTGAACAGGTACTTCGCATCAGTCTTCATCGTGGAAGACACCAGGAACATACCAGAATTCCAAGACAGTCAGGGGGTAAAGGTGAGTGTAGAGGCTCTCACCAAGGAAAAGGTGTTGGGAAAGCTGAAAAGTCTGAAGATGGGTAAACCACCCAGATGGACTACACTCCAGGGTTCTGAAGGAGATAGCAGAGGAGATTGAATAGGCATTGGTGGTGATCTTTCAGGCATCACTGGAGTCAGGGAGGGTCCAAGAGGACTGAAAAATTTATTTGAATTATTTATTATCACGTGCATTTTGTTAAAAAAAATACACAGTAAAAAGTGTTTTATAGTGTTGCCACTCTCTGGTGTCACCTTAACACAGGAAAATAAACCAAAACATTGAAGAGAAAGAATTCTAAATATAACAGCAACATAGCTAATGTAACTCTCTCAGTTAAAGAAGGAGGGAGGCAGAAGTCAGGAAATTATTGGTTGGTTAGCCTGACCTCAGTAGCTGTTAAGAATTTAAAATTCATTATTAAGGATGAGCTTGCACAGTTCTTGCAAGTACATAGTAAAATAGAGCTGAGTCAGCATGGCTTCAAGGGAAGGTCATACCAGACAAAGTGTTACAATTCTTTGAGACAGTAATGAGCAAGTTAGACAAAGGACAGACAATGTGATGGGATCTATTTGAATTTCCCAGAAGTCTCTAACAAGATGCCAGACAGGAAGCTACTAAATAAGATGAAAGCCCATGGTGTTACGAACAAGGTACTGACATGGATAGCGGACTGGCTGACTGGCAGAAGGCAGCGAGTATGGATCTTTTACAGGATGGCAGCTGTTGATTAGTTGAGTTTCATAGGGTTCAGAGTTCAGAACACAACTATTTACATTATACATTAACAATTTGGACAAAGGAACTGAAGGTGTGTGGCTTAGTTTGCAGATGACAAAAATAGGTGGAGGGACAAGTAGTGTTGAGGAGGCAGGGGTGGGTAGAGGATGCAGAATCTCAGTGAAGTTCACAGAATACTGAATGGCCTGGATAGAACATAGAACATAGACCAGTACAGGCCCTTCGGCCCACGATGTTGTGCCGAACTTTTACCCTAAACCTAAGGTCTATGTAACCTCCACCGCTACCTTATACTATCATCCATATGCCTATCTAATAGCCGCTTAAATGCCCCTAATGAGGCCGACTCCACTACCCTCTCTGGCAATGCATTCCACGCCCCGACCACTCTCCGAGTAAAGAGCCTACCTCTGACGTCTCCCCAGTATCTACTTCCTTTCACTTTAAAACTATGCCCCCTCGTAAAAGCTACCTCCAACTCTAGGAAAAAGTGGACATGGCGAACATGTTTCCACTAGTAAGAGAGACTAAGTCCTGGGGGCACAGCTTCAGATTGAAGGGGATGTGGGATGTGGACGTCACTAGCTGGGCAGCATTTTATTGCCCATCTTTGGGTGCCCTTGAGCTACCTTCTTGAACCAATGCAGTCTACATGCTCTAGGTTGACCCACAATGCTATTAGGGTGGCAATTCCTGGATTTTAACCCAGCAACAGCAAAGGAATGGTGATATATTTCCATGTCAGAATGGCTTGAACGGAACTTGCTGGTGGTATTCCCATGTAGCTGTTGTCCTTGTCCTTCTAGATGGAAGGGGTTGTGGGTTTGGAAGGTGCTAAGGATTTTTGTGAATTTACAGATCATACACACTGCTGCTATTGAATGTCAGTATTGAAGGGAGTGAATGTTTGTGGATGCAGGGTGAATCATGCCGGCTGCTTTGTCCTGGATGGCATCAAGCTTCTTGAGTGTTGTTGAAGCTGCTGCCATCCATCACACTCTTGACATGTGCTTTGTAGATGGTGGACAGGCTTTGGGAGTCAGGAGGTGAGTTTATTTCTAAACTCTGACCTGCTCTTGTAGCCACTGTGTTTATGTGGCAAGTCCAGTTCAGTTCCTGGTCAATGGTAACCCCAAGGATGTTGATAGTGGGTGATTCAGTGATGGTAACACCACTGTCTAGGGGCAGTGGTTAAATTGTCTCTTATTGGATAAAACCTGAAATAACTGCAGATGCTGTAAGTCAGAATCAAAAACAGAAGTTGCTGGAAAAGCTCAGGAGGTCTGGCAGCATCTGTGAAGAGAAATCAGAGTTAATGTTTCGGGTCCGTTCTGAGGAACGGTCATTGGACCGGCTGAGCTTATCCACCAATTTCTGTTTTTGTGTCTAATTGGATATGAACACTGCCTGGCATTTATGTAGAGTAAATGTTACTTGCCACGTGTAAGCCCAAGCCTGGACATCCAGATATGGCTGTATTTGAACATAGACTGCTTCAGTTCTGAGGTGTCATGAAAGGTGTTGAACATTATACAATCATCAGCAAACATACCCCCTTCTGACTTTATGAATGTTTTGGGGGTGGGGATCGTTGATGAAGTGACTGAAGGTAGTTGGGCATAGGAACTCCTGCAGAGCTTAGATCTGATCCATTGGTTGTGGAGCTGCTTAGCTGTTTCGCTGCCTATGCCGTGTGGCATGCAAATAAATCCTGTTTGGTCGCTTCACCAGGCTGACACCTCATTTTAGGGTACGTCTGGTGCTGCTCCTAGCATGCCCTCCAGCTCTCGCTATTTAACCAGGGCTAATCCCACGGCTTGATGCTAATAGTTGAGTGGAGGATATGCCAGGCCATTAGGCATACTATGCATACCCAATGAAACAAATAAATAAAAAGCAACAAGGCTGGAAAACCAAAGCCGCTTAGACAAATATATCGATAAGAGCATAAATCGGTTAAATTTTCAGTTTTGGAAGCCGATATAAAATGCATTCTGGTTGACTACAGTCTACAAAACTCTAAATTAGGTAGCTTTGTGCCACGGCAAGACAAATTCTCATCTCCATCATTCCATAACAAAGAAAACTTACAATTTTAGCTGTGCCTTCAAGGAAAAGAGCTCGAGTGAAGGAACAGAATTGTTCATTAACCCAGTTTTGCACACCACCACACAACAGCAAGTGTAACAACTACAACAATCTAATGCAAGTCACTCTCTTAGATGCATGGCGGCAGGGGCAGGTGTAGTGGAGGAAGACAAAGGGAGACACACAGAGACAAAACCAAAAGAAAAACAAAAGGCTACTTTAATTTTTTTAACTTCAAAAGAACCACCAGTACCTTTAGACTTTTAGGTTGCTGTCGGACTTCCATTCCATGTTTTCGCCGCAGCTCTCGCTCCCTCCGTTTATTGTACTCCAGTTGATTAGTAAGCTCAGTTTGGTGCTGCAGTCTAATTAGCTCACTACGCATTTTCTGAATAGTATTGAGGTGGCGGAATTCTAGTTCCTGCATGGACTCATGATGGCGCAGCAACATAGCATGCTCCAGATCCTTTTGTGTCTGCTTCTTGTTTAGCTCCTAAAACAAATAATATCTACTGTAAAATGTGAGGGCATCATATAAATTATCTAGTGTTCAACTGGCAAGACATGCAGCATGAAATCCAACATTATTCCCATTTTTCTTATTACAGAAGATGGCTGCTCATTTTGAAGGTGAGCAGTTGTTTTTTCCTAATACTGCCTTTATCCATAGACAGCAACAGTACAGGCCTAGTATTACGTCAGGTCAATTTCTTTATTTTCATTTACTTCAAGAAGTATACTGTTCTCAGCATGTACAGATATTCAACTTCTCAAAACTGTACTAGATTAAACACAATGATTACACGGTCATACGCTATTCATTTTGAGAATATTCATTAAACAACGTACCTCCCGTACCAGATCCTGTTCAAGGTTATGGCGTGAAAGCAACATTCTTCGTTTGAAACGTCGACATTCCAGTTCTAGATACTGGCGCTGCCGCCGCAGTAAATTGGCTTCTTCTTCAGCCTGGAAGTGCTGGAAGTTTTCCTTCTGTTTTGAAAGCCATTCTTGTTTCTCCTTCTTTGGAGTGCTCTGATTTTCATTCAGCTCCTGTCAAAAGAAAATAAAAAACATCAAGTTATGTAACATGTTCTACGGCAACAATTAAACTTATTAAAAATCATATAATCTATCATTCTTTATTCTCTTAATTTACCCTTGCAGCTATGGTTGTACTGTTCATGTTAGAAACTACAATCAGATTCATAGTCTTTACTGATACAAGTCTGTACACAACATTCAGGTTCCTGCACTCAATGATGTCAGTATATTTTCAACGCTAAGTAGTAATGGCTAGAGACAAGATTTACATTATGAATTTCCCACTAAGTGTACATCCTGATTTTAGGTAAGGTCTTAAGACTGGGCAGCTGTGTTGATAAATTTGATCGGTTTCTGGATTTATGAGAAAAGGTTAAAAACCATTTTTATGTAAGAGCTGGGACAATAATTTATGCTACTGAGATACTGGGAAATTTGGGAATATTGTAAATGATTTGGATGAAGGAGTGGAAGGGTGGATTAGCAAGTTCGCGGACGATACGAAGGTGGGTCACGTTGTGGACAGTGCAGAGGGCTGTTCTAGGTTACAAAGGGACATTGGTAGAATGCAGAGCTGGGCTGAGAAGTGGCAGATGGAGTTTAACCCTGAAAAGTGTGAGGTGATTCATTTTGGAAGGACAAAATTGAAAGCAGAATACAGGGTTAACGGAAAGATTCTTGGCAGTGTGGAGGAGCAGAGGGATCTCGGGGTTCATGTTCACAGTTCCCTGAAAGCTGCCACCCAGGTGGATAGAGTTGTTAAGAAGGCGTATGGTGTGTTAGCTTTCATTAATAGAGGGACTGAGTTCAAGAGCCGTGAAGTTATGCTCCAGCTATACAAAAGCCTGGTTCGACCACATTTGGAGTATTGTGTCCAGTTCTGGTCACCTCATTACAGGAAAGATATGGAAGCGTTGGAAAAGGTGCAGAGGAGATTTACCAGGATGTTGCCTGGAATGGAGGGAAGGTCTTACGAGGAAAGGTTGAGAGAACTAGGGCTTTTCTCTTTAGAACGACGAAGGATGAGAGGTGACTTGGTAGAGGTGTACAAAATGATCAGAGGTATAGATAGAGTGGACAGCCAGAGACTTTTTCCTAGGGTGGAGGTAGCTTTTACGAAGGGACATAGTTTTAACGTGAAAGGAGGTAGATATTGGGGAGACGTCAGAGGTAGGTTCTTTACTCAGAGTGGTAGGGGCGTGGAACGCATTGCCAGAGAGGGTAGTGGAGTCGGCCTCATTAGGGACATTTAAGCGGCTATTAGATAGGCATATGGATGATAGTATAAGGTAGCGGTGGAGGTTACATAGACCTTAGGTTTAGGGTAAAAGTTCGGCACAACATCGTGGGTCGAAGGGCTTGTACTGTGCTATACTGTTCTATGTTCTTTACTCTGTGTTTAAACTCAAGACAAAAAAAAGGACAGGATTAAGATATAGATTCCTCGTGGAAGGGTTGTTATTTGCAACAATAAAAACATAAAAGGGTAAATTATAAATTTTAGAAGGAAGGTGGTAACATTGTTGACACACAGACACTGAATAGTAAAAGAGGTCAAGTTAGGGGTCAATTAGGATGATTATTTTTAATCTAACAGAGGGAAACTTGGGGAATAATTTAAGCATGAGTATAGATGCAGTTAAGTACATGCTTGAATACTCTGGAAACTTGTAGAGAAGCTTTCTGCAGTCATGAATTATATTCTGAAAGTTTTTCTAGAAATTTGCCATGGTCTTTCTAACTTTTCACAGGTATTAACATTAACTGGGGATACACGCAAAAACAAGACGAGTACATATGCATTAGATAGTCTTGTGTCATCTTCCTTTTCAATTTAGACTGAAATGTATTTGAACTTTTATTTATGAGATAAGCATCTATGATTTAATTTACTTTTAAAAATTTAATGTCAATTTTCTGGACTCTGAACTAAAATAATGGCTGACAGAATAATTTAAGTCTGGCGAACATTGTATAAATTCTCTATTCAGAATACAGCAATTGCTGGGGTGGTAATTTGGCCATAAATATTACTGTTTGGTTTACATCACATTTTGAAAACCCTGAAGTCTTTTGGCAGTCCAGAAAGCTACTTTTTTTGGCTTATATCCTTTTCAGCCTCTTTACAAATGAATCAGATCAGTTCTGGTAGCCTTATGTAGTCTACACAAATGAAGCTGTGTACAGTTAATTTAGTTACATTTAGATAATATATAACTTGTATTTATATGAATTTACATAAATGAGTTGGAGATGGATGTTGAGGGCAAAATCTCTAAATTTGCAGATGATACTAAACTAAGGAAAATAATGAATTGAGAGGATGACACTGAGCGACTTCAGAGGGACACTGACAAGTTGGCCAAATGTGCAGATGCCTGGCAAATGAATTTCAATGCAGAGAAATGAGAGGTAATGCATTTTGGGAAAAGAAACACAGAAAGACAATACAGACTCATTGGTCCAACTTTGAGGGGAGTACAGGAGCAGAGTGACCTCAGCATTGACATGCATAATTCTCTGAAGGTGGCCAGGCAAGTTGAAACAGTGGTTAAGGCGGCTTGGCTTATAGGATCCTTCAGGTTATAAATAGAGACATACAGCATGAAAGCAAAGAAGAGATGCCGCACCTCTACAAATCACTGGTCAGACCACATTTGGAGCAGTGTGTTCAGTTCTGGGCACCTTATTTAAGGAAAGTGTTAAAGCCCTGGAGAGAGTTCAAACAAAACTGACTAGAATGATACGATTTTAGATACAAGGAAAGATTAGAGAGATTGGGCTTATTCTCCTTAGAGCAGGGATGATTAAGGTGACCTTACTGAGGTGATAAATTATGAATAATTTTGGCAGGGTAAAGAAGGATATTCTGTTTCCATTAGTTATGTCAGTAACTCGGGGTCACAATTTCAGAGATTTTCAGCAAGACAGATGGTATTGAGATGAAGATAATCATCTTTACTCAGATGTTAGAACTTGGAACGCACTGCCTGGGAGAGTGATGGAAGTGGTTTCCATAGACGGCTTCAAAAGAGAGCTGAATGTATATTTGGAAGTAATGAAGTTAGAGGGCTATGGAGATAGGGCTGGAGAGTGGGACTAACTGGGTTGCTTTTTCAGAAGCCAGTACAGACACAGTGGGTCAAATACCCTCCTTCTGTACTGTAAAATTTTATGATTCTTGTATAATAAAAGGAAAATAAATAGGCAGAAAGCTCACACTCAAAGAAGAAATAAAACCAAATATTTTTACTTCATTTAAAAGATCTTTTAACTGCATGCTGACATTAAAGGAAACAGTGCTACCAGTTCTAGATTTTCACCTAAGTCAGTCTTTCAATTTGAAACAGTGGAAAATTCACTATGATGCATGTGTTGCAAAACAGTGTTGATTATGATACTAGGCCAGTAGTTTAGAGATGCTTCATACAAATGACCTGATCTACAAAGTTTTAGCAAAATCACAGAACAGTTCCAACACAGGAGGCAGCCACTTAGCTTTGTGTTTGTGCTGACTCTCTGAAGATGATTACCCATTATTGCAAATGGAATATAGGCATCTTTTTACCTCTTTTAGTTGTTCCTTACGTAGCTTATATTCTCTCTTCTGGGATTCAAGAAAGCTATTTAATTCCTTCTTCTGCTGTGCCTGTATGTGCTGCTGAAATTTCTTTTCTTCAGTAGAAACTGCTTTGGTCTTAACAAAATGACAAGAAACATGTTTTGAGACATAAGAACAGATTCCTTTTTAGAACCTTTAAAGAAAGCTAGATTTTTGGCCCTCTCCCAGATAGACATTTTGCACACAGCATTATCGAGGTGCATGGATGTGTATCATACATTAGTTGCTAGGCAGTCAAAAAAGTTTTGGCAATGTCAATAGTAGAAGAATGCTTCATAAAACCAACCTACACCATTGCTCCACCCTCAAGTGATAAAACTTCTCACTAAAACCACCAGTAATCTGAGCTGTTTTTCTGGAATCACAAAGGTCAGTCCTTCAGAGGCTGAAAATGATGGTCAAAGTAACATTACTTTAAGTATTGCTACAATTCCTCTTTATTTCCCTTTCATGGGAGGAGTATGTGGTTGGAAAGGTGAGCAATTCTAGTCTAATCCTAACTGCCCTTGAGGTGATGGTGGTGAGCTTCTTCACGAATTACTGATGACGTTCCATAGATACAGCCGTGGTTGCAGGTCTTGGACCCAATGACCCCGAAAGAACAATTACGTTGTTGTTGCTGTTGACTTGGGGTGGGGTGGTAATGGTGTTTCAACATGCCTTCCGTCTTTCATCGTTTCCAGTGACATTGGTCAGGGTGCAAGGTGTTGCTGAAGGAAGCTTGGCGAGTTGCTGTAATACATCTTGTGCATGGTACACAGCACTGCCACTGTCTACTGCTAATGAATGGTGTGCAGATCAAGCAGGCTGCTTTGCCCTGATTGAAGAAATTGCCAATGTTGAAACTGTGCTCAACCAGGGAAAAGAAGAATATTCCATCATAATCTTGACTTGTTGCCTTGTAAGCAGTAGACAGGTAGTGACCACTTGCTGATGTGTGAAACCTCATGGGTCCAATGACAATGTTAAGAATACCCAGGGCCACTTGAAACTGATTGTTAACTTTGATGGTTCTGTCCTGCCAATGGAACAGGACAAACCCAGGGATGGCAATGGTGGTGTTTGGGACATTGCCTATAAAAGGTGCAATTCAGTGTCTCAGGCTGTTTGCAACCAGTCTGTGGGACAGGTTTCCCAATTTTGGCACAAGTTCCTAGATGTCAAGGAAGATTTTGCAGGGTTGGCTGAGCAGCATGTGCCACTGTAGATACAAGCACCTGAGTCAATGCTGGGCAGTCTATTCAGTTTTAGTATTTCTCAGTTTTTCAGGAATGTTTTGACACAACTGAATGGTTTGCAAGGCCATTTCAGGGGGCAACTAACAATCATCAATTTCTGAGTATGGACTAACATGTAGACCAAATCAGTAAAAACTGTATATTTCCTTTTCTGGAAGGACATTTGTGAACTGGATGAGTTTTTATGACAATCGGTAGTTAGATTGATAGTTTCTGCACGATGGAATAATGTTACAAATGCCCAGAGTTCTAAAATGTCACATGACATGCAATGGCACAATTTTAAAAAAGTGCACACTAAGGAATTCTAAATTTACCCTCTTAAAATCTAACCCTGTAGTAGCCATAATCAGTTGAGGCTGATTTTAACCTGCTCAATATTCAGTTATTAAATGTAGTTTGTTTAGAATTGCAGGGACAGTTTACTGCAGTAGAAAGTGAGCATTCATTTGACCTGTCTGTGCATCTTTCATCTGTTGGTTGTGCCACAGCACTGGCTCAATGACATAAATGAGCCTATCGTGAGCTCAGCTGTCTCTCCCCTCAGTCTCTACACCCCTTTCATTTGATAGAAGGTGGCATAAAAATAGTGCAGGTAAGTACCAGGCAACAGTAAGGAGGTAGAAGATTACAAGAGAGGCGATTAGGAAAAACCTCAGAACTGTTTGGAAAAAATTAATTCAAAAGCATGGTTGAGGTTTTGAAATCAAAACGACAACCACCTTAAACACAAGAACAAATTGATTATGAAATACGTTCCTTCATCATTTTCAGACTTGACTATTCCTTCAGACACTTTGCTGTGTTCCTAACTTTACCTTCTATAAATGTCAACTCTTCCAAACTCTGCATATTATCCAAAAATAAGTTCCTATCTGTTCGTCCATCACCACTGTGCTTGCTGACCTACAGTACCTCAAATTTACAAAATTAAAATCTTTATGTTTGAATTCCTTTACAGCTTTGCTCTCTGCCCATCTCCAAAATCTTCAACTGCGAGAACTATGCATTCCACAAGCCTTGAGTGCTTACCCGCACCCTTTATCCTATCTTGACTGTTGTCCTTATGTGCTCGTAAATTCCTTCCTTAAATCTCTACCTCATTCTCTAGTGTCAGTCAGTATCCCCTTTGAAAACTACCCATGAGTCGAAAGCTTTTAATAATCTTTCCTCGTATCTTTCTTCAGCTGAGGGACTAATTTACACTAGTGAACTTCTACAGGATATTTTACAACATGAAGAACACTATATAAATGTAGGTTTTTCTGCTGTTTAGCAATTTATTTTTCCCAACACTTTTCCATTGTCGGCACAACTCTAGAGCTAGGATTTTCATCAGAGAGGATTCTCACCAGAAGTGCAGCCAAAACCTGTTTGTATTGCAAGCTGTGTGTTTGTCATGCCACTGCCGAAGTTGTATTCTTAAACAGGATCAAGTTTGAAAAAGGTTTTCAATTAACATGTACTGTTACTATTGGTATTTTCTGTTAATCTCATTGCAAATACAGCATGCATGGTTATCTGAAGATGAAGGAAGTACAATGCTCATTGTTTCTGGTTGTTTTACCTGGATGACACATTAAGTCTGTGTTTTCAGCTTTTCCAGGTTATGAGGTGCGGGAGGTTTCTTTAACTCGTAGGAATAAATAGGTTGACTATGTCAGTTTCAACTATTCAACAAGGATCAACATGAAAGTGAATTCTGCTGTAAAGCCAAATATCAATGCAAAGCCACAATTACAGACACTGATATTAGTAATTTTTACCCAGATCACAATATTGATTGCACTGTCAACTTAAACATTAATTTGTCAATCAGTATAAATACGGCACTAAGTAAGGAAGCAAGTATTTATGGAAGGTACCTCTTTTTCCATTATACCGAGGTGTTTTTTAATAAGTTTCTCCATTTCTGCAGCAAAGCTGTTACGTTGTGTTTCTAGCTCCTTGTCAAGCCGTAGTCGATGTTCGTCCATCTCTGCTTTGAGCTTATTTTCCAGGGCCATGAGCTGCTTCTGATGCTGGCGTCGCATGCGTTTATAACCAGACATCTGCTCCCGAAGTTCAGAATCTTGTTCATGCTCTTGTATTTGCCTTGTAACCTGAAAAATACAATATAAAGCAATGTATTGACTTAATAGCCATGAACGACAATGAAAAGCTCAAAATGACTTCTGAAAATTCTTAAGTGTTTGTTCAAACTACCTATAGCAAAATTTATCCCAGTAGTATTCAACACTTTGCACATATTTATGGGTGCCCACAGTTTTTAAACTGCAAATTAAGATAAGAACCAGTAACTATCTTAAAGTATGATATCTGAACAGAGTTCACTCAATTAGCTTTTATGCCAACAAGACTACTTGACATCTTTGCTGCATTCCATTAGAATAAATTCATCACATATTATGTTTTTCAAACAAATATTAAATCAAGTTCAAAGATAACCTCATAGTAAGAATAGTTTGGTGCAGCAGTTTTACTGCAATTAAGATAGCATGAACAGGTTGCTCTACTATGTCCTGAACGCACAAGGTTTCACTGGAGACAAAATGTTCAATTGCCTTGGAAGTCTAAAGACAGGATTCCAGTCTATATTAACGACCTTTTAATCAGGCTTTTAGACACAAATTTGCACTGTGCTGTTGTCAGATTTTTGTCACAGTTCGATGATAATAATTTTTACTACAAAAGCTTATGTCCACAATTTGTAATGGAAAATACCTCAATCTGACTGTACAATCGGGTAATGTTGTCCCAATTTCTGGAAAAAAAGGTAAATTACTTTTCAACCCACCACTTTTTCATCAGTAACTAAAATTTTTTCAGGTGTTCTGAAAAAGGGTCACTAGACTCACCATTAACCTGCTCTACAGATGCTGCCAGACTGCTGAGTTTCTTCAGCCATATCAGATCTTCAACATCTGTAATTGTTGTTTTGTTTTGGTGTACAAGTTCACCCAGGTCTAATCACATCTCCCCCTTTCCCAATCTATTGCCACTCAGATAAAAATCTAACTTCCTGTTTTTGCTACCGAAGTGGATAACCTCATATTTATCCACGTTATATATCATGTGCCATGCATTTTCCCCACTCACTCAACTTATCCAATGTCACTGAAATATCTCTGCATTCTTCTCACAGTTCACCCTCCCATCCAGCTTTGTCTTATCTACAAACTTTGGAGATATTACATTTATTTCCCTCATCTAAATTATTCATATACATGGTGATTAGCTGAAATCCAAGCACTCACCCCTGCAGTACTCAACTGGTCACTGCCTGCTACTCGGAAAATAACCTGTTTATTGCCACTCTGTTTCCTATCTGCCAACCAGTTCTTTAGTCATTTCAGTACCCTTACCCAGATCCCACGTGCTTTAATTTTACATGCAAATCTCACATGTGGGACCTTATCAAAAGCATCATGGAAGTCCAAGTAAACCACATCCACTGGATCCCCCTCATCAACTCTGTATCAATATGAAAGATTGCAATCTATTTGTCAAGCATGATTTCCCTTTTGGAAATCCATGCTGTCTTTGTCCAATCCTGTCACTGTTGCACAACGGCTCTGCTATTAAATTTGTAATGCACTCTGGAATTTTCCCTGCTACAGACTCTATAATTCCTTGTTTCCTCTCTACCTTTTTTTTTAAATAGAAAAAGTGACATTACATCAGTTACCCTCCAATCTATAGAAACTGTTCCAGAATCTACAGAATCTCGTAAGATGACACCAATTAATCCAATATTTCTATGGCCATTTCCTTAAATACTCTGGGATGTAAACTATCAGGCCCTCGTGATTTGTCAGCCTAATAATCTTGTCCATTTTCCCAATACCGTTTCCCTACCAATACTGATTTACTTCAGTCCCTCCCTCTCGCTAGACCTTGTATTCCCCAACATTTTTGTGATGTTATTTGCATCCTCCTTTGTAAAGGCAGAACTATGTATTTAATTGGTTTGCCATCTCTTTTCCCCATTATAACTTACCCTGCTTCTTTCGAAAGGGACCTACATTTGTCTTCATTAATCTTTCTCTCTTCATATACCTACAGAAGCTTCTACAATCAGTTTGCATGTTCTCCGCAAGCTCATTCTCATATTCTATTTTGCCCTTCTTAATCAATCCCTTTATCTTCTTTAATTAAAATCTAAACTGCTCCCAGTCCTCAGGTCTACTGCTTATTTTGGCCAATTTATATATGACTCTTCCTTAGATCTAATACTATCCCTAATTTCTCCGGTTAGTCATGGTCAGGCCAACATACCCGTTTCATTTTTGTGTCAGACCGGAGTGAACAATTGTTGCAGTTCCTCCACGCACTCTAAATGTTTGCTGTTGTCAATCCACTGCTATCCCTTCAAATAATGTTCCCCAATTTATCATATCCTGCTTCTGTCTCATACCCGTTGTAGTTCCTTTTATTTAGATTCAGGTAGAAGGGAGATATTTGTAGATAATTAAGATGAACTTAAGGAAGGCAAATAAAATGTTGGCATACATTGCTACAGGAATAGCATATAAAATTAGGGTAGTGTTGCTCCAACTGTACAAGGCATTAGTGCTCCTGGCATGTCTCACTATGTATAGATCTGGCCCTTTTAACTAAGGAGGGATGTAGTTGCATTTGTGGCAGTTTGAGAGGTGGTTGACTAGATTGATTCCAGAGATGAGAGGATTGTATTATGAAAAGAGATTGAACAATTTAGCTCTACGCTCTGTCATGTTTAGAAGAGAGGAGATTTAATTGAGGCATAAGATATTAAAAGGGATTGACAAAATAGACAGAGCTGATGTTCCTATTGTGGTGCAATAGCAGGTTTAAAACAGAGTCTCAAAGGGTGATGAATCTGTTGAATTCCCTACCCCAGAGTGTGTGTTGGAAGCCAGCACACTGAGCAAATTTAAGGAGACAGACAGATTTTTATTTAGTACTGGATTGAAAGGTTATGGACTAGACAGTGGATTTGAGGCTAAGATGAAATCAGCCATGATCATACTGAATGGTGGAATAGGCTCAAGATATTGATTTGCCTACTCCTACTCCTAGTTATTATGTTCTTATAAAGGAAGACATGGTATGGAGCTGGAAATACAGGGGTTGAGCTAGTAGTTGCAAAGAAAAGTGTAGGGATAGTCATGAAACTATGAGTTACAGAAACAGCTATGTAGTTGGATATTTACAGGATCAAGAGAACACTAAGCGAGGGAGGTGAGGGGTAAATGAGTGACTGGAGAAAGTAAAACTGGGAGAATGGAAATTTAAATTGAGGACTGAATTGCATTTGGAAGCTGCAATCATTGTGCCTCGCTCTCTAAACCTACTTTATCTGACGACAGAGCAAGATCATTACTCTTCATGAACACTATTATAGAAAATCAATTAAATTTATTACAGGTACATAATTTCCTATCAGAGTCTTTCATGTATATATCAATTTTAAGTTAATATTAAATGGTAACATAAAAATGTAAAGTGTCAAATAAAAATGAAATGAAAATCCTGCAAAATGTAGCCTTAAGTCATGTCCAGCAGGTGGCGGAGCAAAGTGAGTTTCTGAAATCTCTCTCCAACTCATCTTCTCTTAAAAAAATTAGGCTTCTTAACTGTCCTCGAGTAATATACAGGCAATTTACCAATGATGTGCCGATGATGATTTAAAATGCCTACTAAAATATTGTAGAGAAATACTTTTACATGAGGGGAAAGTCACCTTAAACATCTTGCCAATCAAAGAACATTCCTTTTATCGCCATGTTTTGCCTTCACATCGGAATGACTTATCATCGTATGTCACAAAGGTGTCTCCAATTCTGTGTAGTCTCATTTTTGCAAATAATCTCTGTGACTATACTATGGCTTTAAGAGGTGCACTTTGTCCTTTTTTTTAAATAAAAAAGGGAGGTTGAGACAGAGGCAGAGAGTGGTCTGCGTCAAGTCAATAAACAGCTTGAGAGGGCTAGGATAACAAAGTGTGGAGCTCTAGGAATACATCAGGCAGCGTCAGAGGAACAGGAAAGGTGACGTTTCGGGTCGGCACCCTTCTTCAGAAATGGGGAGGGGAGGTAGCAGAAATGGGGAGGGGAGGTAGCTCAGAAATTAATAGAGAGGGGAGGGGTGGGGCTGGGAAGGGAGGTGGGATGGTGATAGGTGAGTGCAGGCAAGCAGTGGTGGGGATTGGCCAGTGAGGTGGGAGGAGTGGGTAGGTGGGAAAGATGATGGACAGGTTGTGTCAGGTCAAGGAGATGGGGATGAGAGGGAGGGTTGGTCATGGGATGAGGCCGGGGCGGGCGGGGGTAAGGGAGATTTTGAAACTGGTAAAATCCATGTTTAGGCCGTTGGGCTGTAGGCTCGAGGCGGAATATGAGATGCTACTCCTCCAGTTTGCGGGTGACGTCATTGTGATACTGGAGGAGGCTCAGGATGGACACATCACCCAGGGAGTGGGAGGGTGAGTTAAAATGTTTCACGACCAGAAGATGTTGTTGTTTGCCGTGTACAGAGCGCAGATGCTCTACAAAGCGGTCTCCAAGTCTCCACTTGGTCTCACCCATGTACAGGAGGCCACATCAGGTGCAGCGGATGCAGTAGACCAAGTTGACGGGCATGCAGGTGAACCCATGACCGATGTTGAAGGTTTGTTTTTTGCCTTGGATGGAGGCGAGGGGGGAGGTGTAGGGGCAGGTATAGCACTTCCTGTGGTTGTAGGGAAAGGTGCCAGGAGTGGTGAGATTAGTGGGGTTAGTGGGGAGTGTGGAGCGGTCGAAGGAGTCACGGAGAGAGTGGTCCCTACGAAAAGCAGATGGGGTGGGGAGGGAAATACATCTTTGGTTGTGGGGTTGGATTGTAGGTGGCGGAGAATGATACATTGGATGCAGAGGTTGGTGGGGTGATATGTGAGTACAAGGGGGGGTTCTGTCTTTATTTTTGTTTTTGTTGGGGGGAGGCAATGTGAGGGCAGAGGTGTGGGAAACGCCAAGAGATGCATTTGAGGGCATTTTCAATCATCTGAAGGGGGAAGTTACAGTCCTTAAAATAGGAGGACATCTGGGATGTGTGGGAGAGGAACGCCCCATCTTGGGAGCAGATGCAGCAGAGGTGGAGGAATTGGGAGTTGGGGATTGCATTCTCACAGGGAGGTGGTTGAGAGAAGGTGTAGTCAAGGTAGCTGTGACCTTGGGTTTTTTTTTTTTAAAAAAAGTTGGAACAATAAAAGCAGCCTGAATGGGTGGGATCAAGCTCCCAATGAACCAGGATTTAGCTTTCAGTAGCTGTTGGGATTGTGAAAGCTGCTACATCTCTCTCTTAGTTACAACTAAAAGCTGGTGTTAGAATTGCTGGTGTTAGAATTCCTGCTGCTATAATTGCTTGAGAGACAATTATTTTACTGAATGTGCCTTTGCCAAGAGTGCTTTTATGGGATATTACTACAGTGGAACAGTTGTTGTAAAATACTCTATTGGAAAACTTAACAGAATAATAGTTAAATTATTCCAATTTCTTCTTTTTTGTTGTCTTTTAGTGAGGAGTATGGATGAAGTGTGTTTTGCTTCAGGCCTAATAGATTGATCAACCAAATTGCACCCAGAACGCAATGCCTGACACTGGCCTTTAAAATAAGAAGCTAGCCTACATCCTACCTCCTTGACATGTTTTGAGGGGGTAGGTCTGGTCCATAACATCTCCAAGTGGATACTCATCAATTGCCTCATGGAAGTTCACTCCACCATCTATCTTGTTAGCGAACTCGTCAAAAAATACAATTACATTTACATTTTTCACAGGAGAAATTGAAACTATTGCAGCTCACTTTCAAACAAAGTTACTCACCAAAGATGCTGTACGTATTGTGGCAAAATGTTCTCTGTTTCGGTAGTGTGACTTATGGCGTGAAACTGGAGGTGGCGATTGCGGTTCTGAACCCCTAGGTCTGTGGTCAACCTCTTCACCGTAGTGATCATGATCCTGACAAATAGAGACAGTAAGAAAATTAAGTGTTCAAACAAGGCCATAGAAATACATTTTAATTGCAGAATGTTTTTTTATTTTCCAAAACAGTAAATAGTACTCATCCACTGCAGATGCATCCTAGTTTCTATGACAGCACAACACCCTAGGCCAAGCAGCACAAAATGAGCTACCCATCTGTGGGTGTGATAATCAAAGAAATATACCATACCCAAGGGACTCCTGTTACATGCAAAAAGTTCAAGTGTGAATGAGACACAAGCCCAAAAATATTTCCAATACTTAGCCTAAGCGCTTGCTCTCACAGGGTTCCCTTACACAGGGCATCAGAGAAAGTATCAAAACTACTATAAATTCACATCAACACTGAGGATGTCAGTAATCTCATACTGCAGCAGGGCTCCAAGGCCAGTCACAGTGAATTCCCTACTTCAGTTGAGCTGTACTGTCTAGCAAAATCCATGGAGCCAAATCGGTGTGTGGATGTCCCAGCGCTGCCTGCAATGCACTTCAATTGTAAAGAACTGGAAAATCAAGATTCAGGCTTGTAACTTAAAGCAGCTTTCATACTACTTCGTATGAATTGATACTAATCTCAACAAATGTCACTGTGCCATTTAAAAAAAAGCTGTCACAATCTTATTTGATTCCCTAATACTGACAACTCCAAATGCTGTACATTAAATTTCCAATTTATTTTCAAAAGTCTGAGGGGTTGACACTAATAATGAAAATTTAAACCAAACTATCTTTGATTCTTAGTAAAAATGAGAGCAACAATAATTTCAATAAAAAACAGACAGGCAGTTTAAGAACTCAGCTACAATTTACTCCAAATTTCAAGTAACCTGGATTAATATGCCAAATTAACCATGATTAAATTAGGTCATCTTAAAGAGAGACAAAGCCTGTGTAAATTTTGATTAATCACAAAATAAGCCATGTATAGCAATGTTTTTACCAAGCTACAGAATGAAGTCAGTAAGTGTGGTGGTAAAACGAGACTACAACTCTAATTTGGTTTGGTCTTAAAAAATTGAATTTTCTGAATTTTCAAAATACCACAAGATGGAGCACTATTTAACAGTTTCATTAGGCATCACTGCATCAGAGGAAAGATTTCACAAATGTTGGCAAGTAGATAATTACTTGTATTTGTATTACAATTACTTGCAGCCCATCCATTGCCAGGTAGAGGAAGACTCATTTAACAAGGTAAATGCAGCAAAGAAACTAAATGGGATAATAGTGCCTGACAATGGACTTATGCTGCTACCACTTTGCAAAGGGAGGATAATGTGCAAAATAGACAGGGGCAGCACAGTGGCTAGCACTGCTGCCTCACAGAGCCAGCGATCTGGGTTCAATTCCAGCACCTTTGTGGCCTCTCTGCCTCACCCTCCACTCCTAGTACCTTGTGTTACCTGCCAGTTGTGGAGTTTGTACGTTCTACCCATGTCTGCGTGGGTTTCCTCCATAGTCCAAAGATGGCCAGGTTAGGTGGATTGGTCATGCTAAATTGCCCATAGTGTCCAGGAATGTGCAGGCTAGGTGGATTAGCCATGGAAAATATATGGTTACACGGATAGGGTAGAGGGGGTGGGTCTGGGCAGGATGCGGTTTGATGGGTCAATGTGAATGTGTTGGGCCGAATGGCCTGTTTCCACATTGTAGGGATTCTATTCTACATGGATGATGGGTGAATCTGCCTCTGAAATCTCCAAATCACCTGGAAAAATTTTACAGGGAAAAATCAGATAAAACTGGTATGCAGATAGAATGAAAGGAAACAGCAAGGAACTGGGTGAGGGGTGTAATTATAGGTGCAGTCCTTTTGCTGATACTAGGAGGAAGCATCAAGAATTACCATTTTGGAGACAGCCATCTGCATGCCAGGAAAGGGTGTTACATTGGCATAAATGGCAAGACACACAAGGTACTGGGAATGAAGGGTGAGGCAGGGAGGCCACAAGGTGATGAAAATAAGGGCACAAGAAAAGGATGGAGAGAGGGGGCGAGGGCAAAAGAGGTGAGGGGTGGGGGCAAGGGAAGGTCTGGGCGCTGGGGGCAAGGCCCGGGCCCGGGCGTGGCGGGGGGGGGGCAGCAAGGGCAGGGGAGGGAAGAGGGTGGCTGCAAGGGCAGGGAGGGGAAAGGGAGGCTGCAACTTGAAAGGTAGGAACAGAAGGAAGTGACAGCAAAGAAGAAGGCTATTTCAAACATCAAATGCTGCTAACTATGAGCTAAGAAAATGTGAAAATCACTTAAGGTAATGAATTTCTGGCAGATGAAAGTGGTACCTCTAGTTTAAGGCTGTAAATGTTCAGGAGTGATGTGAAATAATGGGGTTGCAGCTAAGAGTCTCGTGTGGAGCATAAATGACAAAAAGACTGGGGGATTGAAAGACTGTAATGCACAGAAACAGCTCACAGCAATTATTTCTTATATTTGCCTAAACTAGGAAGAGTTTACGCTTGAAGTTTGCATGGAGTTCATGAGACTAGCACATTGTTGACAGGATGTTGAGCAATAAATTGTTAGGATAGAAGCTCAGCAAATAATCATTTTCACAGATAGGTAAGATGTCAGGTAAGAATGGAACAGAAGAAAAACAACACAATAAAGATAGGATGAGAATAATTCAGAAAAAGAAGTAGAGATGTAACTGCAAATTCAAATATGGACACAAAGTGTTCCATCAGTTTACCTCATTTATAGTTTGAGGCAAGGATGAAGTAATTTAGTGGGAGGGAAAAGAGGGTGGAAGACTTTGCACTGAGAATGGGAGTTTGGAATCTATTGAGCTTTGGGAGGTAATGTTAGCACACAAGGAAGATTAAGCCAGCAGAATGAATAAGTGCAAGTATTTAGGTGTTGAAGATTTTGCCGACACTGCAAGGTTGGTCACAAGTGAAGTTTGATGAACCAATGATCCAGAACTCAGGCAACAGAAACAGCTACTGTACTGGGACAGTGATAAAATTGACATTGTTAATGAAATACACCTTTAGTTACTTAATCAGTCAATGCAGTTTTAACACTATGAATGTTACAAGTAGAGAATCACAATCTGCTACAAACAATATCAAGAGAGGAAGAGAGTGGAGCAGCAACCTGAGCTGGAATTTGGTAGCGCAAGTTGACTTTTTTGTAAAGCTGGCAAAGGCTACATTCACACCTAATCAATGCAACCATTCTTACTTGTTTGACCTCGAGTATGTATAATGTGAATTAGTTCATAAAATGAAGAAGTTCTAGGTTATAATCAGGTTGGCTTCACAATAAAAACTTTCCATCACTCTGCTCAGATGAAGGCACTAATGTTCAATAAAATTAAAGCATCCCGGGTAAGAGCCTTACAGATAAAAAACACTTCATATTTTGCCCAGAGTTGAGAAAGATCTATCCTAAAGCATTCCATCAATTTAATGAACAAAAAATGCATCTTGTCACACAATTTACTTCAATCTCCTGGTCAAAGCCATTGGCTACATTGAGTAAAGGCTTGTACTGTTTTTGCATAAAAGCTTAAGTATGCACACCCAATTAAATGAAAAAAAGAAATATGAAGATGCAGATGTAACTTTAGTTAAAAGAAGCCTGGTTCAGAGTGGAACATGGGATCACATAACAGAAATAATACAACATTGTTTTGTTCTAATATACATATTGCTGATGATCTCCCTTAAGGCATAACATTAATTCCTAGTTTCCAATCTGTGTGTAGCTAATTGAAAGAAACATCTCAAATCAACTAGCTAATATTTTGAAAAGTCTTAAAATTGCTTTTGAAAAAAGTATTTCATTATTCTACACTTTTGCAACAATGTACAGACCAGGATTTTTCGAAGACATCCACAATTGGGTGGCACGGTGGCTCAGTGGTTAGCACTGCTGCCTCACAGTACCAGGGACCCGGGTTCAATTCCACCCTCGGGCAACTGTGTAGAGTTTGTACATTCTCCCCGTGTGTGTGTGGATTTCCTCCAGGTACTCTGGTTTCCTCCCACAGTCCAAAGATGTGCGGGTTAGGTGGATTGGTCATGCTAAAATTGCCCGTAGTGTTTAGGAATCTGTAGCTTAGGTAGGTTATAAGGGGGTGGGGTCTGGGTGGGATACTCCAAGGGTCAGTGTGGACTTGTTGGGCCGAAGGGCCTGTTTTCACACTGTAGGGTTTCTATGATCTATGAAGTATATGTTTCCACTGCACCCAATATTCAGAACATATAACAAAATATCCACATGCATTTTAAGTGAATTGAGGGTACATAAAAGAATTGAGAAAGACTTACTGGCTTTAGATGAATAACAGAGCTATTTGACATCACCGTATGATCTCCCTCCTGCATCATGGCAATCTCACTATTATCATCCGAAGCATCTGGAAGACTATTGACACTACTGCTTTGGCTACTAGCACTGATAGACATGCTTGGTATAGATTGATTACTGCCCACGCTGTTAACCGTGCCCGTCCTACCAATACTGTGTTCAGGTTCCTTTCAGGTAGAAGATAAGAATATTAGAACACAATAATTATTATAGCCACCAAAAGGGTATTTTATGTTTTTAAAACAGACTAAAGAGAATAATCAAACTTTATCTGCCAATGCATGCCTTTTTGTTAAGTAAAAATCATTTACATTAACTAGGAACATTCAATATTTGATGAAACACGTTAAATCAGAAGCCATGCTACTCTTTGTAATTTAGCAAAGTACAGTTGACAAAAGCAAAGGACAATTCTACAACTTTTAAATTAACATAACACTAATTTAGCATGTATATCAGAACATTCAGATTTACGTCACAAAAAGCCTTCCAGCCTTTGTGAAATAAAGCAGAAGTATTGTAACGTCAAAAAAAAATCAAGGGCCAAAGGGTCTGTACTGCGCTGTAATTTTCCTCAAGTTAACATACAGAACCTCTGCTCACAATATTGATTTATTCAAAATAAAAAGAATAGATATGATCACCCAAAGCTCTCATACCTCCTCTTCCTCTTGGGCTTCAACTGCAGGCCCATTATGTGCTTCCTGAAAAAGGATTTTCTTCATCTTTCTATATTGGAGGTTATCGAGCTCTCTGACAGCATCTTTTGTCCGCTGGATCAAATCTATTAACACTGTTTCGGGGCGTTCTCTAACAACAAAAGCGTGCTACGAATTGAACAAATGTGACAAGTTATAATAAAATGTCAGCCTGACAATTTTTACAATCCTACCAAATATAATTAGTTGCTTTTCTATGAGTCTTGTATTCATATTTGAAAGCCAAGAAATTCTGAAGAATGAAGTTATCCAATAATTTCCAAATTGGCAAACAGGAACAGGTGTATAATCAATTCCAGAAATATTCAAAAATCAGATCAGTAACAGCATTATTCCACAATTTTTGCAATTTATGTTCAAGACTCTTAAATTCTGATCCCTTTGACGTCAGCTTTTACCTGTCACATTAGATTCGAACAACTGCATCTTCTCCAAGCTCTCGTTTCCTGCCAAGCCGGGACATTCCCAAAAACAACTAATTCTCCTGGAATAACACCTCTCAATCTGTGCAGGTGTTGCCGTGCTGTCTATTACTTTCTCACAGACAGGAAAATTGCGTGGCTTGGTTTCACATTTTCTTTAAAGACATTTAAGATGAACTGAGGTACTATGTGATTACCCCAAATAAAAGCTTGGAACTGGAAAAGTACAGACTTTCTTTTTTAAAAGAAGTGTCTCAAATTATTTACCACTGGTTGTACTCTAAACCTGAGTATTATTCAAACGAATAGGTAAACAATAAAGATATCAAAAATGTTTTGGTTTACAAAAATGGTAGACTTGGAAGAGAAAGCATAAAGTACTTTCACTTGAGTATATTTTCAAACTTCCAAAATCAGCAGCATTACTTTCTGCACTAAAAAATATAACTGGCAATCATTTATGCAAACAGAACATACTTTAAAAGTTAATTTTGAACAGAAAAGAGTTTATTGCATGGAGTACAAGCAGCTAATTAAAGGTCAACAATAAAAATTCAGCACTGGTGAGGAATTGAAAATTGCCAGAACTTTTTGCTAAAATTTCACAACAGGTCACAAGGAAGAACTTAACAATGCGCCTCATGAATTTAATGAGGGCAAGCTCCATTTAGTTTTCTTGATCATAAATAAGGTGTTACGTTACACGAGGAACAACTACAGCACTAATAACAAATGTGAGTAATAATCAGGCCAAAATTATAAGAAAACTATCTGTAAATTGCTTTAACTTTTTGCTTTCTTCAATTCAGCTAGTCTTAGTGGAATTTAATTCAACAAATTCAATTAATTCCGAGAGAAATTGCACATGAACCACAGCCATTCTCAACAGTGATGTATTTATTCTTGTTTTTGGAATTAATCTTTCATTTAACTCCAATGGACTTTTTCCTGTTGCCAGCGCAAAATTTTTTATCTACTACTTCCTTATGCTGGTTTTTAACTCAAAATGTAAAGTAAAGCAGTTGAAAGGAACATGAAACAGAAATGTGAAGAATTTGACGAAAACCAAGCATGGATCTAGACAGAAATGAAAATAAAGTAATTCAGTTTGGAAACCAAAATTAACTGGTGAAGCAATTCTCTTCTGACCTTTCAAACTTTTAGTTTTTATTAGGATAAAATAGTTCACACCATTCACCTCTAGGGTCAGGTTATACTGTTACTTTATAAAGCAGCAATGCTAAATTTATAACATATTAGATCCCAATTTTAAATATGGTGAACATTAGTTTTATTTTTATTACAAATGAGTTTGCAAGCAAATGAAGTCTGGAAAAAAGCCTGCAGCAAAATGATCAGAATGGAACTAAATTTGGAAGTGTGTCAGACTAGCAGAATTAGTCAAAATTGCAGCCAAAGGATTTTGTGGAAATGCAGTGCAGACGCTCAGGGGCAAAAAAAACCCCACATTCCATACTCTGGTCTATATACAGCCACAAGTAGATTTTCAAAGGCTTTTGTTTTGGGCAATTGCAAATTTTCAATTTTAGAGGACTGTAGGTTTATTTTTAAACGTAAACTTTCAGAATGACAAAAACATTTATATTTTATATGAAATTAAAAGTAATTGCATAATTTGATGGAGAAAAGTATAAGATGCACAGTACTTTCATTGAGATAAAGACAAATCAAAACATTACCGGATGGTATTCCAGCTTCTGGACAAAACATGCATAATATAGTCATCACAAAATAGCCCAAGTTCTTAAAGGTGAACTGTAGGCTCTGAAGTACTTAGTATATATTACACAGTGAAATCATAATAAAATCAGGACTTCAAATGAAAACTATTGCAATTATATGAAAACATTTTGTTTTGATTTTGTAAAGGCACCCAAAAGAATTGCTTTTCAGACTTTCAATCTTGCTGTAAAGATCCCTTCTCAAAAATGCCTTACAAAGACTCAACAGAATATCTACACTAATTCCACACAAAATATAAAAAGTGATTTTGCAGTTATATTCTTCTGGGATAAATTAGTATACTGCATTGGGCTGCAGAGAGAAAAGCCTGGGTTTCAATTGTTTAACATCCTGGACAGTTCTGCCCCAATTTACAAAATTGAAGCAACTTCAAATACATAATTTAGTCAAATTAAATTTCTGCAGGATAACAGATGTTATCAAGTAAAAAAAAAAATCAGATTCTATATTCTATTAATCAAAGTACTTTGTTTAAAAAGTCAAGAATAGATCTGCACTGAATATAGAATCCTACTGACTTTGAGAAGTTCCTCTGAAGTGGGTCTGTCTTGAGGAATTTTCTGAAGACAGGAGTCTACAAAGTTTCGAAAGTAGTCAGACCTGGCAAAAATATATCAAACAATTTGGTGAGTGTCAAACTTGCATAAAGTCTGTTCAGTAAAATGTTTTGCAACATAGCTGTGAGTTAGCCCATCATTTTTTGACTAGGAAATTGTCATGGATACTTTACGTAGTTTGTACAAACATTCATATTTATCACAAAAATATTATTGATAAAAATATTCAAATTAAGGCAAAAACATTTGGCATACCATAAAAATAGGACTGTATAATCTCAGTGAATAAAATCCACTAATGATCCATGGTCATTTACTCATGGCAGATTTGATGATTTATTGTATATTTGCCATTCATATTTGGGGAAAGAAAAGATCGAGGTTCACAGCTTTGCCAATGTTCCATACTGACATTGTATAAAACGTAATTGGGAATGATTACAGATAATAATTTCTGGCAAGCACTGTCACTTCCAAGCGTACTGCACCATACGAGATGTGGTTTTCTGGAAATGACATTAAACAGATGCCCCATACAGTCCCAGTCAAATGGATATAAATGCTACAAATGGTAAGGGTGACAGTTATCCCTCAGTCGTCATTGTTAAAACAGCTTATCTGGTGACTATCACATTTCTCCTTGTGGGACTTGGCTGTGCACAAATTGGCTGCTGTTTGATATTACAGCATTGACTACAATTCAGAAATACTGCGTTAGATGTACAGTACAGCAAGCAACTTTCGCAGAAATAGCACAAGCATGTTTTTTTTTGTGAACACCTGCTAGGGTTAAAACTCTAAGGGAGGTTAGTATGCTTCAAGATCGTTCAAACTATTGCACTACCACAGCATAAAGCATTTAGATGACTGAAGATGACAAAGGTTGGTCTGAAAGTTTCGGAATTTCGAACCAAAAACAAAAGTAGTGGTGATCTTTTAGTTTTGTTTTTCTGCTGAATTGTGAATTGGACGTTTGCAAGAACTAAGCAAGATGTACAATAATCAGATTTTGGAAAGGAGCCAGATTGGCATACAGCACTTGGATTTTAAAAATATTCTTTTCAAATATTTAAAATTACAAATAAAAATGTGGAAACTGCTGCCTTTCTATTTTGTTTCTAAACTGGGAACACATTAAAAGCTTATAGGAAAGGACTTGATTTCTTCTACATTGAACCTAAAATTTCTTCAATAAACTGAAAATAAATCACATTGATTTGTGCACCGTGCACCAGAAATAGGTTTATGGTTTTGCAATATCAAAGCTAAAAAAGTATTATTTTAAACATCAAGGCATCAATAAAAGTTATAAATGATCAAAATTAAATGGTAACATTTTGCTGACCTCAGTATTTAACACATGAAATAGCAGAAGTGGGCTATTCAACCCCTCATGCACGCTTCACTATTAAGAACATGGTTGAATGTTTAATACTTTGAATTCCACATTTCCATCTACCTCAAATGTCCCCTGATTCCTATTTTTAAAAAGAATCTACCACCACCACCACCTTCTGCGGCAGTTCCAAAGTTGCATAACCCTCAGAAAAAGTTTCTTCATGTATCTGTCTGTCCTGAAATTTTACGATAGTGTCCTCTAGTTCCGGACTCATCCATAAAAGGAAAGATCTTTTGCATATTCACCTTGTCAAGATATTTCAGGATCTTGTGCACTTTAGTGAAAACACCCCTCAGTTTTCTAAACACCACTCATTTAAAATAGTCTAGTTCACATTCTCAAAACCTCCAGTGCATTTACGTTGCGATCTTAGTCTCTTTAAGGAACAGAGTATTCAAGAAGTGGTCTTACCAATGCCCTGTATAATAAAGATAACATCCTTACTTTTATGTCCAATTCCTCTCATAATAAAGGATAGCTTCCCATTTGCCTTCTTGATTATGGACTGCACATGCATACAACCTTTTGTCACCCATGCACTAAAACACCTAAACTGTGTTGTACCTCAGAAGTCTACAGTTGTTCTTCATTTAAGTAGCACTCTGCCTTTCCTGCCGAAGTCAACAACCTCACATTTTCCCACATTAGACTCCATCTGCCAGATTTTTGCCCATTCACTTAACCAATCTATATCTTTCTGCAAACTCATGTCTTCCTCAGAATTTACTTTCCTACTTATGATTGTGTCTTTCTTCTCTCACCTAAGTGATTGATGCAAACTGTAAAAATGTAAAAAAGACTCTACTTGACAAATCCTGCCAGACAAAGATCTGCCAGCTAGCCTATCTTATATCCATGCTAATATGTTACTCTTACACTATGAGCTTTTATCTTCTGCAATAGCTTTTGATGTGACACTTTTTCAAATGCCTTCTGGAAATCCAAATACTGTACATCTACAGATGTGCCTCCATTTACAACACATGCCCCTTCAACTGTCTCACGGAAGCAGTAACATCATACCCTACACATTACAGGAATTGAAGGTGCTGATTAATGTGCAAAATTCCACTCGTTAAAATAAATGCCATCCAGCCTTGGATTAAACTGTCACCAAAAATGTAAAAGCACAGAAGGTCAAGAAAAGCCTGAAAGTATTGATGACAAACATTCAAGCTCAAATTTCCGTGAAGGTAAAAGACTTCATTTTGAAGTGCTTGAAGTAATCTGTTAACTGGTGTTCAGAGGAGTAAGGTTAAGCAGTAAACTAGGCCCTAAACTCAAAATTGTTCAAGTTATAGAAGTTGGAATCCTCTGGTAAATTCAGGTTAATAAGGTTTCAATGTGAATCAAGCCTTTGCAGAATGACCCAAATGTATTTGCTTGAAAAGAAAAATATATGATTAAAAAGTCAATATTCTTATATAAACTAAATTAGGTATATAAAGTTCTAAGTTACAAGTTGGGAATTAATGCTGAAAATCCTCTGATAACACCAACCACAAGCATTAAGGATGGAATAGGTAAATAAGACACAATTAAAATAACATCCATAGGAGCTGGTTTACAAAGGACTTTACATGGTTTTCACATGTACACACAAGTTTCCTGAAGATAGAAAACAATGTGGGAATTTAAATTGCAAGCACATGCAGGAGCTACAAAGAGCTAGGTTAAGTGAGGGATCAACAAGATGTCAGATGAAGTGTTATGTGTGAAAGGGTGGAGTGGGGGAGGGAGAGAGATTGTTAAGGTTACTTTTGTTTTAAGAATATAAGAGCTGAATGTTTTTCCTAAAAAGTATGAAGGTTATAAATGTTAATGTTTAGAAAAGCTTTGGTGTGTTTGTACAAGGAATTCAAAGTTGGCATTCAGGTACAGCAAACAATTAGAAAGGGAAATGACACATTGACCTTTATTGCAGGCAACCCGAGCACAGAAATAAAGATGTCTTGTTATAATGTGCCGGGTTTCAATTCGATTACATCTGGAATACTTTGGGCAGTTTCAGTCTCCAATAAAAGTATTTGATAGTGGAAGCAGTATAGCTAAAGTACACTAAATTGTTCCTGGGTGTGACAGAACTGTCCTATGATGAGAGGCTAAGTAAATTAAACCAAGATCTCTACAGCTTAGAAGAATGAGAGGTGATCTCATTGAAACATATAACACTGTGAAAGCCCTTGACAGAACAGACATTGACGCTGTTTCTGCTGGCTGAACAATTTAAAACACTAGAGATAATGAAGTGTGGAGCTGGAGAAACACAGCAGGCTAGGCAGTATCAGAGGAGCAGGAAAGTTGACGTTTCAGGTCGGGACCCTTCAGAAAATTCAGAAACGTCAACTTTCCTGCTCCTCTGATGCTGCCTGGCCTGTTGTGTTGCTCCAGCTCCACACTTTGTTATCTCTGACTCCAGCATCTGCAGTTCTTGCTATCTCAAAAACACAAGGGCACAATTTTGGGATAATAGGTCAAACATTTAGTACTAAGGATGACCAGAATTTCTTTATTCCAGAAAAATATGGATACGTTAAGTTTTATATAACAGACGCTAATAGTTGAATAAGATATTTACTTTAAAAGTCAGAAGGAATTATCCATTGTACTGCTTGAACTCCAGCATTTATTACAACACTGCCATTTGTCCAAATGAACTGAATTTTGACTTTTACAATCAACCTAAATGCCATACAATATGGTTCTCAAAGATAGTAATATCATTGATACAAATGTAACTCTCAACGTTTAGCATCTTCATAAATATACAAATGGTATTTAAAGATTATGCAGTGCATTTTAGGATAATCTGTTTAAACAGTCAGGACTAACGATAAACCTTCACTGACCGACAAGTATTTCTTAAATTGGCAACAGCTTTGATTTAGAAACATCTGTTTCAACACAAATCTCAGACCTTCAAATGTGTACTCACCATTCATTAGACTGAAGAGCAGGTGACTCATTCTGTGCTATATGATATAAGGCACTCATTGCATTCATATTAAACAAAGGAGGCTTTCGCTCCGCTGTGGGCAAAGTAGAAGTAATCAGATTTCGCAACTGATAACAACAAATGATAATTTACAGCGTTAAAGTTTAATTTACAGTATGATTTCAAACATTTTAAACACAACAGTAAGAGTTTTCAAGCACAACCTATTATACTTAGTGTCAATATAGCATTCTCCCCAAGCCATTTTAATGACAAACAGAAAATAGGAGCAGTAGGCCATTCAGCCCTTTGAGACTGCTCCATCATTCAGTATGATTATGGCTGTGTACCACTCAGTAGTCTGTTCCTACCTTTTTGCAATACCTTTCAATCCTGTAGCCCAAAGAAACTATATTTAGCTCCTTCTTGAATACATTTAATATCTTGGCATCAACTGCTTTCTGCAGCAGAGAATTCCACAGGCTAACAACTCTGCGTGCAGAAATCTCTCCTCATCTCAGTCCTAAATGGCCTAACCTGTACTCTTATACTGTGATCCCTGGTTCTGGATTCCCCAGTCATTGGGAACATCATTTTTACATTTAGCCTATCTCGTTCTGTCATAATTTTATAAGCTTCTATGAGATAACCCCCTCATTCTTCTAAATTCCAGTGAATATTGTCCTAACCAACGCAGGCTCTCTTCATACGTCAGTACTGCCTTTCCAGGAATCAGTCCAGTAAACCTTTACTGCATCCCCTCCATTGCCACAACATCCGTTCTCAGATAAAGTGACCAAAACTGTACACAGTACTCCAGATGTGGTCTCATCAAGGGTCTACACAATTGCAGCAAGATATCTGTTCCTGTACTTGAATCCTCTCACTATAAATGCCAACACAGCATTTGCCTTCTTCACTTCCTGCCACACCTGCATGCTTATTTTCACAGACTGATGTACAAAGATACCCAGAATGAATGTCATCTCTCCATTGCCCAACCTATAGTCATTCAGATACTTTCCAAAAGTGGATAACCTCACATGTGCAAAGCACTTCAGCCACTCACTCAACTTGCTTCACATTTTTTGTTAATTGCATTGACTTACCTAATTCAATGCATGTAATTCCCAAGGACCAAACGTCTACTTTGCCATCATACTGTCCTTCATCCATGGCAAGGATTACTTCAGGAGCCATCCTATTTCAACAAAATATAATTCTCGTCTGATAAATGTGCGATGTAAAAATCATTTTACTGATGTTGCTGTTATTATGTTAGCATTACAATTATATTTCCAAAATTTATAATATAGGCAAGAATCAGTGATTTACATCTGATGCAACAAAGTGCTGAAATTATTTCAAACCAATTCCAGCTTATATGAAACACAACCCCTTAAAACTCTAGCTTTCTTTAAAAGCAACAAAAACTGAACTTTAAGATAACCAGGTTTTTCATTCATCAAAAGATTTAGTTTAGGATATTAAAACACTTGTTAACTTAAAATGGCTTGCTTTAATATTACACAGTTAATAAACTATTCGTTCAATTATATCCATTAACCAAGAAGTAGTGAGGACTTTGCAAGGATAGTCCAGTTTGATAATATTCATTTTTGTATAGCCTTGGTCAAAAATATTAATAAACAAACACCAGGTCCTGGGGGGAAAAAAGCCTGCTACAAGCATTTTACTCTTGCGATTTTCGCAGTAATTAGTGACAATTTCACTTAAACAAGTATTGTAATTCCAAAATAAAATCCAAAAGGACTGTGAATGCTGTAAATAAGGAATAAAAACAGAAGTGCTGGAAAAGCTCAGCAAGTCTGGCAGCATCTGTGAAGAAAAAAAATCAGACTTAACATTTCAGGTCCAGTGACCCTTTCTCAGAACTCGTAATTCCAAACCTTTTCTCAATGCAGTTCCACAGGCATCAGCAGCCCTCTGGTACTTAATCAAGTGCTCATACATCATGTGCTCATACATCATGTGCAAACCTAGAAAATGATTTGATTTTGGGGAAGATGATGCTGTATCAAGGGCAAGCTCAAATACCTGAACAAATTTACACTGTTACCTATCCAAACGCTGCATTAGACTTTCTAGCAGCAGTTGATGATAATGGGCAGGAGTGGAAAGTTCAGATGATTTGCCCCTTAGAAGTACTGAAACTAAGGCAACATTCCCAATTTTGGCTCAGCTCAAACCATTTATGTCTGGACTTACTAAGTATGGAAGGCTGAGGAAGGGTCACCAGTCGTGAAACATTAACTCTGTTTTCTCCTTTACAGATGCTGCCAGACCTGCTGAGCTTTTCCAGCAACTTTGTTGTAGTTCTTTTGATGATTTGATTCCCTTCTTGCTTACTAAGGGATAAAAGATTAATCGGGGATAAAAGATTATTGGGAGTATGTAGAAGTTAAAATCATATCAGCATGATCTTGCTGAATGGTGGAGCAGGCTTGAAGAGCTGAGTGGTGCTCTTTTTTGTTGTACGTAGGTTTGTATGTATACTTGTGACTAAAACTATGACATTGAAGACAAATGATTACGACATTAAAGGAAGCTTCTTACCAATACGGTGTTCCCACAAATGAATTGGCAGGAGATACTATGGAAGCAGACCCAAAATCAGCTAACTTCACTTGGCCTGGCTCTGTCAGGAGAATATTACCTGCCTTTATGTCCCTGTTTATAAGGGAAGTAATATACAATTAAAAACTCAAAAAATTCAGTACTTAATATTGCTCAAGGCCAGCACTTCAAAAAAAGTGTTAGTAAATACAATTTTCTTAATATTAATAATTAATGGCCTAAAACAAATTTACTAAAATGGTACATGGCCAAAGAATACTAGACAGAAATGCAAATTAGAAAAGATGGCACAAGTATTTTATAGAATCCTCCTGGGCTTACATTTTTGCCAACATTTTCTTTGGTAATGTAACATTTTGATCTGCTTTATGGAATATATTTTACCAAGTTCATTACATGATGGAGACAGAGTAAGACATTCCAGCTGGAGCTCGTCCACTCTACCCATTGTTCTTCTTTCCTTTTTCTTCCTCTCAGTGCTTTTCTTTTTTCCTCTTCAACTCACGGCCTCCAATAAGCAATGATTCTCAGCCTCACACAATGGCCTCCTGGCCTGGCACAGCAGCCTTCCAGCATTGTGTGGCAACCACCCACAGCAGCCTCCCAACCTTGCACAGCTGCCTTCCTCTGTACGGACCTCCCAGTGTGGCGTAGTGACCTCCCGGCCTCCTGGCGTGGTGTGTCGCCTGCGCGGTGTGGAGTCAGGGCCTGGTGTAGACTGGAAGCTAGGTGCCAGTGTGGTCTGCTGTACTGAACTTTTATTTCTGCAATGCTGGACATTTTATTTTCTGTAATGTCTCAATCTTGTAACAAAAGCAGTTGTGCCTAGGTACTTTTGTATCTAAGTCAGCATTGTAATTAGCGATGTATAAACTTTTCACTATACTCATTGAGCATGTATGACAACAAAGGCTATTCTATTCTAAGATACCACTTCTGCAGAAAAATTTAGAAATTCAGCTTGCTAATGGTTAAGCGACATAGACCAGAATGTGCAAGTAGGATCTGGCAGCAGGACAACCAACTGCTGGACCTAGGGCAAGTATGGGAAAAATCAGCCATAATCCCCACTCGTGATCACAATCTCCCAACTGCAGCATTGAAATACATGAGTGCACACTGTATGAAGGAAAGATCAAGTTCAGCTGTGATACTCACCTCCTGTTGACAGTTTTGGCAATGTTATACGTGGATAATAACTACTTGGACAATCATGTGAGTTGGAAGTCAACAAGTGCAAGAGTGACAGAAAGAAGACGAATGATCATGCTTTTTTGACAAAATGTAATAAAATTCACCCTAGTCTGAAGACAGCAAGTTGAAAGTTAAATTTGTTGAAAGAAATAAAGCATTTTGAGCTAAGACACCAATTTTGCACTTTCAGACTTGTGGCCAAATAAATTCATAGATAGATGCAAGAAACTAAAAACTTGGCCTAAACATATTTTGGGAAAGATACCTAATTCAGTTGATTATCAAGATTCAGTGGCATTTAATGCTGAACTGATTTAGAAAACGGAAAGGGATGCTGTGACATTTCGTCAGTAATTCATTATCATGTTCTTGGTGGTAGCGCACACAGCAGCTTTTCACGCAAGTGTTAAACCAAGTTTCTCTGCGCCTTTCCCCTTGAGCATTAAAATATTCCAACAGCACTAATTCAGAGAGAAGTTCACGTTGGTGCATTGCCCAATGTTTATTCTTCACCTAGTGCCTACTGTTCATTACCAGATTACATATTGCTGTTTGTGGGAGCCTGGAGTGTAAAACCTATTGCATTTTCAGAATCTCAACTATAGTTCAATAATACTTCATTAACTGTAAAGCACTTCAGAATGTCCTGAGGTTGTGAAAAGTATTCTATAAATACAAGTCTGCAAGTAGTGCAATTATTACGATCCTGAGAGGCTACTGCTTCAAGAATGAGTGCTTCCTAGTTTTAAATACAAATAAATTAAAAATACAGTCTAGACAAAATTTTGTAGACCAGAGTAACAATTTACACCACTGCACTCTGAATTTAAAATTAAGTTCAACTCCAAACAGTTAGGCAGTATGAAAGAAAAGTGCAAGTACTGGGTAATTTAATACTGAGTCACTGTCGCTATCAAAATATAAATTAGTTTAAACATTTTGAATGACTTTAATAGCTTATATTTGTATAATAATTTTCACATAATAGACTATCCCAGAGAGTTTCACAGAAATACAACAAAACAGGACTTAGGAGCAGGAGTAACCATTCAGTCCCTCAAGTTGACACTATCACTCAAGACAATCATAGATAATCAGAGATAGTAGGAACTGCCGATGCTGGAGAATCTGAGGTAACAAGGTGTAGAGCTGGATGAACACAGCAGGCCAAGCAGCATCAGAGGAGCAGGAAGGCTGACGTTTCGGGTCTGGACCCTTCTTCAGAAATGGGGGAGGGGAAGGGGATTCTGAAATAAATAGAGAGAAGGGTAGGCGGATGGAAGGTGGATAAAGGAGCAGATAGGTGGAGAGGAGACGGACAGGTCAAGAAGGCGGGGATAGAGCCAGTAAAGGTGGGTGTAGGTGGGGAGTTGGGATGGAGGTTGGTCAGTCAAGGGAAGACGGACAGGTCAAGAAGGCAGGGATGAGGCTGGTAGGTAGGAGGGGGGGGAGGTGGGGGCGGGGGTTGGTCAGTGAGGTGACAGGAGCGGATAGGTGGGAGAAAAGACGGACAGGTCAAGGAGGCGGGGACGAGCTGGGCTGGTTTTGGGATGAGTTCAGGGGTGGGGAGATTGTGATCTCAGCTCTACTTTCCTGACTGCACCCTTCTTACCCTTGACTCCTTATCTATTAAAAAATCTAAAATAAAATTCAACGATCCACAACTTGATACAACGTTAGCTATAGTAAATTTGCAGCAGTAATTTCTACAATTTGTTAGCCTTCGGTTCTCTAGTAAACGTTCGCCTTTATCGGCTGTAGTTTACCACAGAAATGCAATCAAGTAGCATTTAATCACATATAAATCTGAAAAAACAGAAATTGCTGGAGAAACTCAGCAGGTCTGGCAGTATCTGTGGAGAGAAAACAGAGTTGACTTTTGGATTCCAGTGACCCGTGTTCAGAATCAAAACACATTCTGAAGATGATATCAGAGATAGTAGGAACTGCAGATGCTGGAGAATCTGAGACAACAAGGTGTAGAGCTGGATGAACACAGCAGGCCAAGCAGCATCATAGGAGCAGGAAGGCTGACGTTTCGGGCCTAGACCCTTCATCAGAAATGGGGGAGGGGAAGGGGGTTCTGAAATAAATAGGGAGAGAGGGGGAGGCGGATAGAAGATGGATAGAGGAGAAGATAGGTGGAGAGGTAACAGACAGGTCGAAGAGGCGGGGATGGAGCCAGTAAAGGTGAGTGTAGGTGGGGAGTTAGGGAGGGGATAGGTCAGTCCAGGGAGGACGGACAGGTCAAGGGGGCGGGATGAGGTTAGTAGGTAGGAAATGGGAGTGTGGCTTGAGGTGGGAGGAGGGGATAGGTGGGAGGAAGAACAGAATAGGGAGGCGGGGACGAGCTGGGCTGGTTTTGGGATGTGGTAGGGGGAGGGGAGATTTTGAAGCTTGTGAAATCCACA
>NC_063357.1:15409744-15426339 GCF_021869965.1 Rhincodon typus | reverse complement strand
GGGGACGGGGTGTGAGGGATGAGTTGCGGGAAATGTGGGAGACACGGTGGAGGGCGTTCTTGACCACTGGGCGGGGGCTGTTGGGGGGAGTTGCGGTCCTTGAAAAACAAGGACATCTGAGATGTATGGGAGTGGAATGCCTCATCCTGGGAGCAGATGCGGCGGAGGCGAAGGAATTGGGAATAGGGGTTGGCACTTTTGCAGGAAGGTGGGTGGGAGGAGGTGTATTCTAGGTAGCTGTGGGAGTCGGTGGGCTTGAAATGGATATCGGTTTCCAGGTGGTTGCCCAAGATGGAGACAGAGAGGTCCAGGAAGGTGAGAGAGATGTTAGAGATGGTCCAGGTGAACTTAAGGTTGGGGTGGAAGGTGTTGGTGAAGCGGATGAACTGTTCGAGCTCCTCGTGGGAGCACGAGGCGGCGCCGATACAGTCATCAATGTAACAGAGGAAGAGGTGGGGTTTAGGGCCAGTGTAGGTACGGAAGAGGGATTGTTCCACGTAACCTATAAAGAGGCAGGCATAGCTTGGGCCCATGCGGGTAGCTATGGCCACCCCCTTTGTCTGTAGGAAGTGGGAGGAATTGAAAGAGAAGTTGTTGAGGGTGAGGACAAGTTCGGCTAAGCGGATGAGGGTGTCAGTGGAGGGGGACTGGTCGGGCCTGCGGGACAGGAAGAAGCTTTAAAATCTCCCCTCTCCCTACCGCATCCCAAAACCAGCCCAGCTCGTCCCCGCCTCCCTAACCTGTTCTTCCTCCCATCTATCCCCTCCTCCCACCTCAAGCCGCACCCCCATTTCCTACCTACTAACCTCATCCCGCCCCCTTGACCTGTCCGTCCTCCCTGGACTGACCTATCTCCTCCCTAACTCCCCACCTACACTCACCTTTACTGGCTCCATCCCCGCCTCCTCGACCTGTCTGTTTCCTCTCCACCTATCTTCTCCTCTATCCATCTTCTATCCGCCTCCCCCTCTCTCCCTATTTATTTCAGAACCCCCTTCCCCTCCCCCATTTCTGAAGGAGGGTCTAGGCCCGAAACGTCAGCCTTCCTGCTCCTATGATGCTGCTTGGCCTGCTGTGTTCATCCAGCTCTACACCTTATTATCTCACATTCTGAAAGGTCACTGGACTCCAAAAGTCAACTCTGCTTTCTCTCCACAAACACTGCCAGACCTGCTGAGTTTCTCCAGCAATTTCTGTTTTTGTTTCAGATTTCTATGTGATTAAATGCTACTTGATTACATTTCTGTGGTAAACTACAGTCCGTAAAGGCAAACGTTTAGTACAGAACAGAAGGCTAACAAATTGTAGAAATTACTACTACAAATTTACTACAGCTAATGTCGTATCAAGTGGTGGTGAACACTCGACGATTTGCAGTTTTTGCAGCTTTTCCCCTTTATTTATAAAATTATTGGCATTTACTCATGATCCACATTTTCAGTGGAATTGGATAAATAGAAGAGTATTTATCAAATTTCAGTGCTTTCAAACAAATTTGATTTGCTATTGTTAGTTAATGGTAAAATTGTCAATGCAATCCTGGAGGATGCCAAAAGTATGACCGTAATTGACAGATGCCAAAAATAATACAATCAGTACGCAGAACCTATTTGCTTACAATATAAAACCTGATTTACAATCTCCATTTATTGTCTTGCTAAATTTATAATTTGACCACATAACTGACATGGATTTCCGTTCAACATTGATATAGTATGGCTTACAGCTGGCAACCTCTGAAGTACATCTGAGTTGGCTGTGACACAAATCTGATATTGAAATGTCCCTCAAATGTTATTTATTAAAATATTCTTTCCCTGACCCGGTGTTCCTCTGCATAGACTTACCTGTGAATCATGTTGTGAGAATGCAAATAGGCTAATCCTTGCAGAGCACCATGTGTAATGGCTGCTATCTCAATTTCCTGAAGCGGTTTCTTATGAACTGAAAAGAAACAAAACCTGATAAATGTTCTATTAGAGAACCATTTAAGGCTGTAAACCAAAATTGGCATCCCTTAATTATTAAAACAAGCAATGAAAAATAATTCACAGAACATTTTCTTCAAATTCAAATTAGTGTTAAATAAATTTCAATTGCTTAAGATTAAGGACAATTCTCTGACAACGTTTCACAGCAACTAAAGCTTCAAATAAGTATCACAGGTTTTAATTGCTTGTGTTTGGAAGAAAAAATAAACTTATATCCAGTCATGCATTAGACAGAGTATAAGGGATAAAGAACTCGCATCTCAAAATCTGCTTTATTTTGGAGAATCAAAAGACAACAAGGATTTATATAATCACGAGCAAGGCCTATGACAGGTTAGGAAAGTGAACAGTCTAAATTTATATGTTTGAAACAAAGCATTAATACTGGAGCTATATTTCAACTATTATTTTACTAACTACAAAAACCATGCAACTAGCATACAAACGATTATTATTTCCTGGAGGACGATGGAGTGAGGAAGAGTGGAATTTATCGCACAGGTGAAATACATAAAAACAATTAAAATAATTGTCAAATGGAGTGAATGGACCAGAATCAAATTTTCACTGAACTAAAAAATTGAAGGTTTCATATGGGATGGTGTGGTAGATCAAACAGTGCAGACAAGGTGAAACAGAGAATGACAACAATATGGGAACTGATAAACCATGACCAGAAGAGATAGAGAATGTAAATCTAAGAGAAAGTCAATAGATAAGATGAGACGCTACAAAAATAATAAACCAACAAAATGAAAGACTCTGTACCTGAGTGCTTGCAGGATTCAAAACAACAGATGAACTGATAACAAAGAAAAATACACAAGTGCAATCTGAAAGCCATTACAGAGGCATGGCTGCATGATCACCAATTTTGATCTTGGATCTTGATCGGAGGCTTGGATAACACAGGGGCAGGAATGGTTGTTGGATGTTCCGGGGTATAGATGTTTTAATAGAAATAGGGAGGGAGGTAAAAGAGGTGGAGGAGTGGCATTGCTAATCAGGGACGGTATCACAGCTGCAGAAAGGGAGGTCGTGAGTCAGTATGGGTGGAAGTCAGAAACAGGAAAGGAGCAGTCACTTTATTGGGAGTTTTCTATAGATGCCCCAATAGCAACAGAGACACTGAGGAACAGACTGGGAGACAGATTTTGGAAAGGTGCAGTTATGGCAACTTCAACTTCCCTAGTATAGGCTGGAACCTCGTAAGTGCAAATAGTTTGGATGGAGAAGATTTTGTCAGGTGTGTCCAGGATGGATTTCTGACTCAATATGTAGATAGTCCGACTAGAGGGGAGGCCATATTGGATTTGGTGCTTGGCAACAAGCCAGGTCAGGTGTCAGATCTCTCGGTGGGACAGCATTTCGGTGATAGCGATCACAACTCCCTGACTTTTACTATAGTCATGGAGAGGGATAGGAGCAGATGGTATGAGAACGTATTTAATTGGGGCAGGGGGAATTACAATGCTATTAGGCAAGAACTACGGAGCTCCAATTGGGATCAGATGTTCTCAGGGAAATGTGGAGGTTATTTGGGGAGCAGTTGCTACAGGTACTGGATAGGTTTGTCTCACTGAGGCAAGGAAAGGATGGTAAGGTAAAGGAACTTTGGGTGACAAGACATGTTGAACACCTAGTCAAGAGGAAGAAGGAAGCTTACTTAAGGTTGAGGAAGCAAGGACTGGACAGGGCTCTAGAGATCTACAAGGTAGCCAGGAAGGAACTGAAAAATGGACTTAGGAGAGCTAGAAGGGGGTGAGAAAACCTTGGCGGGTAGGATCAAGGAAAACCCCAAGGCTTTCTATACTTATGTGAGGAACAAGGGGATGGCCAGAGTGAGGGTAGGGCCATTCAGGGACAGTGGAGGGAACTTGTGTGTGGAGTCAGAGAGGGAGGGGAGATCCTTAATGAATACTTTGCTTCAGTATTCACCAGTGAGAGGGACCTTGATGTTTGTGAGAACAGCATGAAACAGGCAGATATACTCGAACAGGTTGATGTTAGGAAGGAGGTTGTGCTAGAAATTTTGAAAAACATGAGGATAGATAAGTCCCCTGGGCCAGCCAGGATATACCCAAGGTTACTATGGGAAGCGAGGGAAGAGATTGCTGCGCCTTTGGCGATGACCTTTGCGTCCTCACTGTCCAATGGAGTAGTACCAGAAGTTTGGAGGGCGACAAATGTCATTCCCTTGTTCAAGAAAGGGAATAGGGATAATCCTGGAAATTACAGACCAGTCAGTCTTACTTCTGTGGTGGGCAAATTATTGGAGAGGATTCTGAGAAATAGCATTTATGATTATTTGGAAAAGCACAGTTTGATTAGAAATAGTCAGCATGGCTTTGTGAAGGGCAGGTCATGTCTCAAGTCTTACTGAATTCTTTGAGGGTGTGAAAAAACACATCGATGAAGGTAGAGCAGTGGATGTGGTGTGTATGGATTTTAGCAAGGCATTTGATAAGGTTCCACATGGTAAGCTCATTCAGAAAGTGAGGCGGCATGGGATTCAGGGAAATTTGGCTGTCTGGATACAAAACTGGCTGTCCAATAGAAGACGGAGGGTAGTAGTAGATGGAAAGTCTTCAGCCTGGAGCTCAGTGACCAGTGGCATGCTGCAGGGATCTGTTCTAGGACCTCTGCTCTTTGTGATCTTTATAAATGACATGGATGAGGAAGCGGAAGGGTGGGTTAGTAAGTTTGCCGATGACACAAAGGTTGGAAGAGTTGTGGACAGCGTGGAGGGTTCTTATAGGTTGCAACGGGACATTGACAGGATGCAGAGCTGGGCAAAGAAGTGGCAAATGGAATTCAACCCAGAAAAGTGTGAAGTGATTCATTTTGGAAGGTCGAATTTGAATGCAGAATACAGGGTTAATGGCGGGATTCTTGGCAGTGAGGAACAGAGGGATCTTGGGGTCCACGTGCACAGATCCCTCAAAGTTGCGGCCCAAGTTGATAGGGTTGTAAACAAGGCGTATGGTGTGTTGGCTTTCATTGGCAAGGGAATTGAGTTTAAGAGCCATGAGGTTATGCTGCAGCTCTATAAAACTCTGGTTAGACCACACTTGGAATATTGTGTTCAGTTCTGGTCACCTCATTACAGGAAAGATGTGGAAGCTTTAGAGAGGGTGCAGAGGAGATTTACCAGGATGCTGCCTGGACTGGAGGACAGGTCTTATGAGGAAAGGTTGAGGGAGCTAGGGCTTTTTTCATTGGAGCGAAGAAGGATGAGGTGACTTGATAGAGGTTTACAAGATGATGAGGGGCATAGATAGAGTGGATAGTCAGAGACTTTTTCCCAGGGCGGAAATGACTATTATGAGGGGGCATAACTTTAAAAGGTGATTGGAGGACGGTATAGGGGAGACGTCAGAGGTAGGTGCTTCACACAGAGAGTGGTGGGCGTGTGGAATGCGCTGCCGGCAGTGGTAGTGGAGTCAGATACTTTACAGACTTTTAAACGACTCTTGGATAGGCACATGGAGGATTGTAAAATGTAGGGTATGCAGGATAGATTGACCTTAGTAGGATAATAGGTCGGCACAACATCGTGGGCTAAAGGGCCGATACTGTGCTGTACTGTTCTATGTTCTAAACATTGAAGGTACATGACATTTAGGAAGGACAGGAAGCAAGGAAATCTGGAAGTCTTAATTTGGACATTTGGCTCTCTTAATTACTGATAATGCTATAAGCAAAAAAGGACAGGATGATTCAAGTTCAGGAAAACCAGGGATGTAGAGGCATTTTAGATAGAGATCAGAACTGATAAAGACAAGTCACTTGTGGGTGTAATGTTCAGGCCCTCAAAACAATAATCACATAGTAGAACAGGGTTTAAATGAAGAAACAATGGGAACTTATCAGACAGGTATGGTGACAATTCTTGGATTAGAAATAAATCAGATGTGCATAGGCAAATAGAAAGAATACACCATTCAGCTCACCATGCTTGCCCTATCACTCTAGAACATGACTGATCATCTACTCAATGTCATTTTCATGCACCTTTGCTATATCCCTTCAATAATGTTGGTCTCCAGAAACCTATTAATTTCTGTCTTGAACCTGCTCAATGATTGATCTTCCACACCCCTCTGGGGTAGAAAATTCTAAAGAGGAAGTTCCAGTGTTAAATGAACCTGTTCCTTATCCTGACAGTCTAAAGTCACCAACGAGGGGAAACGTTGCTCAGTATCCACCTTTATCACCTTTCATTCTTCAAAACTCCAGAAAATACCATTTCCTAAATCTCTCCTCATAAGACAGAGATCACAAAATCCCTACAGTATGGAAACAGGCCCTTCGGCCCAACAAGTCCACACTGACCCATCCCCTATAACCTACCTAATCTACACATCCGTGATCACTATGGACAATTTTGCATACCAATCCAGCCAGCCTGCACATCTTTGGACTGTGGGAGGAAACCGGAGCACCCGAAGAAAGCCCACGCAGACATGGGGAGGATGCGCAAACTCCATACAGAGACTCGCCTATGGTGGAATTGAACTCGGGTCCCTGGTGCTGTGAGGCAGCAGTGCTAACCACTAAGTCACTGTGCCACCATGTTGGCCAGGGAACAAAGTGGTGTGTTGAAGTGGCAGGCAACTGGAAGTTCAGGGTGTTTTTTTGCAGACAAAACATAGGTGTTTTGTGATGCAGTCACACATATACAGGAGACCATATTGTGAGCAGCAAATGCAGTAGGCTAGATTGAGTGAAGTGCAGGTAAAGTGCTGCTTCACCTGGAAGGCATGTTTGGGCCCTTGGATACTGAGGAGGAAGGAAGTAAGCGGGCAGGTGTTTTACTTTCTGCGGTTGCAGGGAAGATGCCACAGGGCTGTTGGGGGCGGTTGGGAACGAAGGAGGAGTGGGCCAGGGTTCCCGAAGGAAACAGTCCTTCTGGAAGGCTAACAAGGGATGGAAGGGGAATATTTGTTTGGTGATGGCATCCTGCTGGAGGTGGTGGAAATGGTAGCTAATAATCCTCTGGATGTGGATGCTGGTGAGATGGTACATGAGGACAAGGGGGACCCTATCACTGTCGTGGGAGGGAAGAGAGGGGGGTGAGGGCTGAAGTGCGGGTGTTGCGTTGGATCCGGCTGGAGGGCCCGATCAACCAGGGTGCTGGGGAATTCTCGGATGAGGAAAGTGGACGACATTTTTGGAGGCCTCCTTGTCGAAGTCGGCATCATCAGAACAGATGTGACACAGAGACAGAGGCATTGTAAGTCTTTACAGGAAGCAGAGTGAGGATGCATAGTCAAAATAAAGGTGGGATGCATAGTCAAAATAAAGGTGGGAGTCGCTTGGTTTGTAATGTATACTGGTGGTCAGTCTATCCCCAGAAATGAAAACCGAGACGCTGCGGAGGGAAGGGAGGAGTCAGAGATGAGTCAGAGGAGTCAGCTGAAGGTGAGAGCAGGATGGAAACCGGAAATGAAATTGATAAACTTTTCCAATTCTAGAATGAGAGGGGGGAGCAGCTGGTACTCATGGCCACCTCTCTGACCTGAAGTAAGTGAGAGGAGTTAAAAGAGAAGTTGTTCAGAGTGAGGACGAGCTCAGTAGCGCAGAGGAGGGTGGTGATGGATAGGATGATTCTGGCCTTTAGTCCAGGAAGAAGCAGAGAGCCCCAAGACACTCCTGAAGGGGAAATGGATGTGTAAAGGGATTGCATGCCCATGGTAAGGAAGAAGCAGCTGGACTCTGCAAATTGGAAATTCCAATATCTGACGCTTTACGTCAGTTTAAGTGGGAAGGAATTGGGCATGGGGAGAAAAAAAAAACCAGAGTCAAGGTAGGAAGAGAAGAGTTCTGTGGGGCAGCAGCAGGCAGAAATAATGGGTCTTCCCAGACAGTCCTATTTGCAGATTTTGGAAAGGACGTAGAAGCATGCTGTGCAGGGTTGGGAAACTATGACTTGGAGGCAGCAGAAGAGAGATCATCAGATGAAATGAGGTTAGTGACCGCTGTGGACACAACAGTCTAACGTCCTATGGTAGGGTCATGGTCCGGGGGAGACAGGAAGAGGTATGAGAGCTGGTGCTCAGTCTCTGCAATGCAGAGGTCAGACCGCCAAACTACAACAGCACCAGGCTTGTCAGCAGGCTTAATTACAAAGTCAGGGTTGGATCTGAGAGCGTGGAGTACAGTCAGTTCACGGGGAGATTGGTTGAAATGGATGAAGGGTGGGGGTGGGGACAAAGAAATTGAGGTGACCAATGTCATATTGACAGTTCTCGCTGAATAGGTCATCATCCGCAAAGATGATCCTGAGTTTCCAGTTGCCTGCCATTTCAACACACCACTTCCCTGACTGGAAGAACAACTCATTTTCTGCGTGGGACCTTACAGCCTTCTGGACTCAATATCGAGTTCAACAATTTTAGGGCTTGAGGCACCTTCTCCCACATCCTTACTGCAATCCTCACACACCATGTTATAACATGGTCTGCTATTACACACTACCCATTGTTAGCCACTAATAGCACCCATTAGTAGCTATTCATTCTCCTAGGCTAATTGTTATCCACTCCTTCGTCTATCCAACTGTTCTTCTCTCCCCTTGGGCTCTATCTCCAACTATCATTTACTCCTTACCCCCTCCCCTCACCCTACCTTCTATATAAAAACCAATTTCCTACCTATCATCAGTTCTGAAGAAGGGTCCTGGACCTGTAATGTTAACTCTGACTTCAGATAACTGTAGTTAACAGATAGTTCAGGCCTGCTGAGCTTTTCCAGCAATTTCTGTGTTTGTTTCAGATTTCAAGCATCAGCAGTTCTTTCAGTTTCTACTAGCTGGACTGGTTGGGTTGTCTTATTCATAAAAAGATGGACAGCTACACCCCCTGGAGCTTATGAGATAACCTGGCTGAAATATGCAAGCTCCTTGACTAGTCCTGATAGGGTGGATGTGGAAAGAGGTTTCTTCTTGTCGGAATGTCTAGAACTAAGAGTTACTGTTTAAAAATAAGGAGTTGTCTGTTTGAGAGGAGAATAAATGTTTTCCTTCAGTGGTTTGAGTAATTTTGGAGCTCTATATTTCAAAAGGCAATAGAAGCAGAGTCCTTGAATATCTTTAAAGCAAAGATAGACAAATTCTTGACAAAGATGGGGAGTGAAAGTTATCAAAAAGACAGAAATGAGGAATAATCAGATCAGCCACGATCTTAAATGAATGGCTTAGCAGGCTTGAGAGGCTGACTAGCTTATTGCTGCTCCTGGTACATACTTTTTAAAAGAAATAAAAAGTATCAGTTACATTTTAAATCAGTAAATTATGGTAAGCTTGATATCGTGGAAAGGCCCCGACTTCAGCGTTCTTCAAAACTTCAAAATATTTAAAATCAATATACTTCTTGTGTCATTGCACAGACAATACTTTGTCATACTGAATTCAGAGTTTTGAAATACAAGTAATTTGAAACTATTGAACATAGACAGATATTTGGGAATTTTGATCATTTTAGATCATAATAAATGAGGATCAGCCATCAGCCCATCAAGCAATGTTTGCTAGGCTTTGTTTAGATGCGTAGCAATTGAAAACTTGTCAATTATCCAATATTATAAAAAGTGTTTGTGTACATACTTGAAAGGATCAACTTCCAAGTTGAGAATAGTAAATTTTTACCTTCTAGAAGATCTGAAGCTGACCCTAAGCAGTACTCCATCACCAGCTGTAAAAAGAAAGTCAACTGATTAAACTATAATCTCTGCATATTCGCAAGTCTCATTAGAAAAAAAAAAGTACTGCAGCAGCTATATGCAAATATACACTGGATATATATTTGATGAAAAGTAAGTGGCCTTTTTTTCCATTATTTAAAAATTTTCATGCTAGAGTGTCATTGGACAAGTATTTAAAAGTAAAAAGTTATATTGAACACAGTTACAACTCGTGTCAAAAAACAATTAGGCTAAGGTGATCTGTGCAAAGAAAATTATTTTTGTATTAATCATTTCAATCACGTTTTCACTTATGAACAAACATTTCATAATTGTAGCTGTTTTAAAAGTCTGTCTGAACATTTTCTCCACAGATGCTGCCATACATGTCAAGCATCTCCAGTGCTTTGTTTTTACTTATATCTCCTGCATCCACAGTACATTATTTTTCTTCCTCCCATTGGTTAAAATACCTGAGGGCTGAAACTACATTCCTGATTAATTATTAAGAGTCTCTTAGATACTTCATTAACAATATACACAGTTGTGTACAGTCAGTTCACATATTGGTAAATAAATTTCTTACCCAGGCAGTATGTTCCCTTAGATAGCAACCTTTGTATTCAATACTATTTGGATGTCGTAACTTCTGTAGGAATTTGACTTCTTTGATAATATCCTGCCATTTCTGTAAGAAATGTTTGTAGTTGTTTATCAAAGTTGAAACCACATTTGAAACTAGTTGAAATAAATACCCAAAATGATAAAAGATATTGCAATGAATTTTTCAGAAACAGTACCAGCAAAAATGTTAAATTATTAAATATGTCAGCCACTTCAGGAAACGGATACAAGCAATAAAATCCAGGAATCAAGAAGTTCTCATTTCTGCAGATGCTTCACAATATTGTATCTTGCCTGGAGTCTTGCCATGGGATCACATGAAAGGTACAAAGTTTGTTAAATTAGCAACGAGATACCCACTAAGCCTACCAGAATGAAAGGGTTTGCCAATTTTCATAGTGAATTTTAATGTATGGTGCATCTCAATTATTACCAGTAACTTTTCTGGCGCTGAAACTTAACTGTTTATGAATGTGAAGTTTCACTTCATAATTGAATCATTCTTGAATTTTCTTAATGATGTTTTTATAAAGCTTTTACTTGTCTCATATCTCTCAATTCTCATCTTCCTTTTGAATTCATTTTGCGTTCTGTTCACAATTTGCCTCTGAATTAATTGTAATAAATATTTTCAAATCAACTTGCTCATAAATGTTATTGCACACCAACAGAGGAGACAGAACTCCAACGTGGGCCTCCTAGCTCAGAGGTAAGAATCATGGTTAGTTTATCCTCTTCCTAGAATTCTTCTTTCTCACTGGGATTTTTTTATTTGTCAGGGAAATAACCCCACTATTTTCAGAAGACTGTCATAGTTTCAGCTATGAGTTAAACTTGCTAGAATTCATATGGGGTAAATGGGATTAATGTAGTTTGGTACTTGTTGGTCAGCACAGACATGGTGGGCCGAAGGGCCTATTTCTATGTTGTATGATTGTACGACTGTACGACTGTTTAATTAAGCTGTGTTTGTCATTAGTTGAGGAAACAGCCTATGTCACAGCAGAGTCTGATATCTCTGACAAGGTCTACCTGCAAGATCCACCTAGTCAATAAGGAATTTAGGGACCAATATTTTCTCAACCTACTGATTCAGAGGTAGAGACATTTCCATTGCAAGCAAGAGCTTTAGATATTTTCTAATCAATCTGTTCACAGATGTTATCACATACCACTAGAGCAGGTGAAACTTGAACCCGGGGGTGGGGGGGGAGGGGGGGGGGGGGGGGGGGTGGGGGGCGGTGGGGAAGAGAGGGGAGGGAGAGAGAATACATATTGGACAGAATTTGAAAATTCCTGTTTTGAAAATTGTTGGTTTCTAGCCCAACTCCCTTCAAGTAGTCCCTGAAAACCAAAAAGTCACCCCCAACCATCAAAAAGTAGCTCTCAGAACAATCTTAAAAATATCCCTCAATAGAAAAAAAAACTGTTTTGAACTGGTAATCACTGTTGCAAATTTAGGTAAAGCACAGGACAGAATTTTGGCCAGGGTATTAGGAGAGCACCTATAACCTCAATTTATTTTTAAAATTAATTTACGGCAGGTGGGCATTGCTAGAAAGATCTCATTTATTGTTGATCTCCAATTGCCCTGGAGCATGTGACAAGACTTTGAATGGCTGCAATCTACAAAGCGTAGTTACATGCATGCCGCTGGTAGCTAGTAAGTTTTGTGATTTTAAGCCAATAGTGGGTGAACAGCAATAGATTTTCAACTAAAGATGGTATGGTGACCTGAAGACAAATTTGCAGGTGATGGTGCGGTCACAACTTTGTTTTTCAAGGCATTTGAGATAATGGGTTTGAATGGTACTGTAGTACAAGATTTGGTGAGTTGTTGCAGCATGATTTGTAGCTGGCACGTACTGTTGCCATAGAATATTGATGGAGGTGTTGAATGTTTAAGGCAGTGGGTCTAATACTAATCAAAGAGGCTGCTTTATTCAGGATGGTATTGAACTTCTTGAATGGTGTTGAAGCTGTGCTCATCTCGGCAAGTGGAGAACGTTCCATCACAGTCCTGATTTCAACCTTGTGTCCAAGCTTTGAGAAAAGCTACTCACTACAGAATAACCACTCTCTGTAGCTGGTTCAGTCAAGTCTCAAGTTAATTATATACCAGGGCATGTTGAAGATTGCCACCGATGAATGCCTATGCTGTGCAAAGCAAAGAAGTGATTGGACTCTGTTGGAATAGTGAATCTCAGACACTTGATATGGCACAAATGTTTCTTGCTGTTTAATCAGCTCAAACCTACACATTATTAAAATATTCCCTTAGAGGGATATAGACAGGTTAAGTGAACTGGCAAAATCTTGGCGAATGGAATATAATGTGGGAAAAATGTGAGATAATACATTTTGGCAGGGAGAATAGAACAGCTAAACGTTATTTAAATTGGGGAAAGACTGTAGAAAGCTGCAACATAGAGGGATTTCAGGGTCCTTGTGCATAAATCATCATGGGAGTCTTACCAGGACAGGTTGAGTATGTTAGGTTCGCAATAACTGGAGTTCAGGACAGAGATGAGGAGAAACTTCTTTAACCGGACCATAGGGAGCCTGCAAAATTCACTGCCAGAAAAAACAGTAGAGGCCCTAATACTGAATGTTTAAGCAGTTAGATATAGTTCTTAGGACTAAACGGATCTGAGGGTTTGAGGAGAGGAACAGGGAATGGTCAGCCACGATCATACAGAAAGACGCAACAGGCTCAAAGGACTGAATAGCCTATTCCTGCTCACATTTTCTCTTTTTCTACGAATGAGGATGTCCTTATTGAAACGTATAGGATTCTTACATGACAGGCATGACGATACTATGGCTTTAAAAGGTGTATCTTGTCCTGGTTTTTATTTGTAATGAACTGAAGAGAGGTCAAAACAGTGTGTCAAGTGGTCTGCTTCAAGACAATAAAGTAAACAGCTTGTGAGGCCTTGGTTTTTTTTTTAAGTTGGAACAGTATAAGCAACCTGAACGGGTGGGGCCAAGCTCCCACAGAACCGAGATTTTTAGTTTAGCTTTCAGTAGCTGCTGGGATGGAGAAAGCTGCTACATCTCTCTCCCTTTGTTACAACTGAAAGCTTGGGTTCTCTTCCAGCTACTATAATTGCATGTGAGACAATCTATTTTACTGAATTTGCCTTTGCCAAGGGTGAGCTTACAGGATGTTACTATATTGGAACAGTTAATGAGTATATATATTGTTAAGTCTTTCAATAGAGTTACTGTTATGCCAATTATTTTCTTTTGTCTTAAAAAGTGTGTCGAGTGCGCCACATAAGACGATACTAAGGCTTCAAGAGATGTATTTTGTCCTGGTTTGACTTGTGAAGGTTGAGACAGGTAGCAAGCAGTCTACTAAGAGCCAATGAATTAAACAGTTTGAGGGGCCTTGGGGTTTTAAAAAAAATTGGAACAATAGCAACATCCTGAAAGGGTGGGGTCAAGCTCCCAGCAAACCAGCATTTTTAGTTTGAGTTTTCAGTAGCGGTTGCTGCTGGGGTCTTGAAGTTGGGTGTGGAAGCTGTTTTTCTTCTCTCTTACAGCTAAAAGCGGGGGTTCTCTTCCTGCTGCTAGAATTGCATGTCAGAATTTATTTTTCTAAATTTGCCTTTGCCGAGTGTATTTATGAGATGTTACTATATTGGAACAGTTACTGTTTAGTGGTTAAATAATCTATTATTCTGTAAAGTTTTCCAATAGAGTTAAATTATTCCAATTTCTTCTTTCTTTTATTGTATTTTAATTGTAGTGAATAAATAAAGTAAGCTTTGCTTCAAGGCTGGTAGTTTAGAATCACAGAATTCCTACAGTGTAGAAGGAGGCCAGTCAGCCCATCACGTCCACACCAACCTTCCAAAGAGTATCCCACTCAGACACAACCCCCCTACCCTATCCCTGTAACCCTATATTTCCCATGGCTCATCCAACTAGCCTGCACATTCCTGGACACTACAGGCAATTCTGCATGACCGATTCACTTAACTTGCACATCCTTGGACTGCGGGAGGAAACTGGAGTACCCAGCTGAAACCCATGCAGACACGCGGAGAATGTGCAAACTCCACACAGACAGTCACCACAGGTTGTAATTGAATTCAGGTCCCGGGCGCCGTGAGGCATCAGTGCTAACCGCTGAGCCACGGGGCAGCTCCAATCGTGCCATCTAACCCATTGAATGGCATCTGGAAAGCAATGCCCAGCACTTGCCTTTAAAATAAGAACAAGTCGAGGTCTAGGCTACCTTCTTAATCTATTGAGGGTATTTGGTCTGGTCCAGAATATCCATCATAGCACGGATGCCATTAATAGAAAAGCCTTCCGTTTGGTAAGGCAAAAGCTCTGTGATCATTAATATTTTAACTTCGAGGTCTGCACCAAATACCTTAAAAGCTGCTATAAAGCCATATACACTTAACTCAGATTCCTGCTTCATTTCATGGGCTGGATGCCTTACAAGGAAAGTTGTTGGGAGACAATTGTTACTTTCTAACCACATCTGATGGCTCCATTATGCAACTCACTGATTGAAGCCAAGCACAAATATAATGTTGCCCATTCTGCTACAGGGAATTTAAGGAGCAGATGATAGGCCTCAAGATGAAGTTCCGCTGCTTTAATTGATTTGTGGAAGAATCTTTGCAGTACACATCAGAAAGTGTGCCACGTAATTCTAGCATGCTGCCTGCACTAGTTGTGCAGAACGCAAGAGGAGATGTGATGGGACACTGAAGAGCTGGGAGAGTGACAATCTTTCAAGGATGAAGACCTGGATGCTGAGCAGGAGGAACACCATCTTCAGCATGATAGAAAGCAGTGCAGTGACAGGCTGAACAAGCCGGAAAGGACTTATTTGACATCTGCTTCCAAATATGAGAACTGGGTGAAGTAATCATTCATTGACTGTAAGTTTGCTTGTAGTTTCTTCTCATAACTTTTATTGAATAACAGGCAAATGCTAAAAACCCCAACTTGAGGGCTATACAAGATGTGATGCTCCCAAATTGAACAAAAATAAGCTGGCATTCTATGCTGGGTGTTAGGGAGAGTTGAGCACTCCTTCAGACAGGGTTCTAACATGGTATAGTGTGAAGGACAAGTAGCATGTATAGCTTCATCACTGCAGCTACAGTTACTGTGACAGACAGACAGATAATGATGCAAAAAGACAATACAACTTTGCTTGTGAGATTCTATTTCCAATGAACAGACTTGTGAGCCAACCATATGTCCTCAGAAGCTTTTCTTTTTCATTTCCGTCCTACTATATGCACCGTGAAGGGCTATTTCTGGATGGCAGTCTTTGACCTGGTTCACAGCTGGGCTTTAAATATAGCACAATAGTGTGAAGCACAGTAGCATGAATCCTGGAAGGTCCTGGCACTGGCAAGTGTTTCCACTGCTGGTGAGGGCATGATTGCACTGTGCTGCGCTGTACAGGAATAATATACCTAATTCGAACACAATGAAGCAAGCACCACAGAATTGCATAAGATAAATCACTCAAATTCAGAGAGAAACCTTTCATAACTCCGTGTAATCGACAGTTAGCGAAATTTTTTTTGTTAAAATTCAGCCCTACATTCCTATAAGCCTCACGCTTGAATATTTATTGATAACTTCCAAAAATTCCCACGGCTATTAATCATTACAAGTAGATTTAAGTAACACTTGTTATGACAGTGGAATTCAAAATTTCAGAAGTCAGCATGTATGAATTTCCACTTGAGCATTTCAGTAGTACTTTTGTTATTGCCGCAAAACCATTATGTCTATTGTCAGATCACGTGCAGTAATTTGGCACAAAATGTAATTCTGATGTAAGGGTTGTTACTCAAAGGATACCACAGTAATCTGGAAAGAATCCTGCTATTGTAATCCAGAAGACAACTATCTCAGAAGCAGAGGGAGTTTTGTTCATCTGGTGTACTCAAGCAACAATGGACTTCTTTGGTGTGAATTGGTGCTGCTAGTTACTCAAAAGTAAAAATCAGCATGTATCATTTAGTGTCAGTTAACTACCATGTTAAAAACATTATCTAAAACATTGAAACTAATGTTTCAAGCTTATTGCGCTTTATTTTAGAATGTGCATGACCTGGACTAATTATTTGAATATACATCTTTTACAATTTCTCAGCTTAGTTACGTACACCATAACTGTATCATGCACTTCTCAATGAGCAGAGATAGTAGGAACTGCAGATGCTGGAGAATCTGAGATAACAAGGTGTACAGCTGGATGAACACAGCAGGCCAAGCAGCATCAGAGGAGCAGGAAAGCTGACGTTTCGG
>NC_063357.1:15275759-15409344 GCF_021869965.1 Rhincodon typus | reverse complement strand
GCCGACTCAGGCGAACAATTATTCGCTATCTAAGTGGTCTCGCTTTCCTGCTCCTCTGATGCTGCTTGGCCTTCTCAACGAGCCTACAGTTTAACAAGCTAGAATCTTTTACATTACCCATTGTATGAGTGCTATTATCAGTACCACAACAGTGATATGTCAGTGACAGTCAAAAAACACCTTAAATGTTGGTACTAAAAAGTGCTCAATCCAAGATTAACATAATGATACGACAGCAAAGCCAATTAGCGGCATTTTTTGCTTGCCATCTAACTTTGGGAATGAAAACAGAGCAAAAACATGCTACAAATCATTCAATGCATTCCTTCCACAGGTTTTAGGAATCTTCATTATATTGTTGCAGATTGTTTTCTGCACCAGCTTTCCTGTATTTTGCCCAACGTTAAAGCTTTTCTTAAGGATGCAGAAGAAGTTATCTAAGTGGTCTCAACTTCTACAGCAGAGCTTCTTGATCGTAAAGGTTTAACTTTTGGTTGAAAAGCTATCTAAAATATCTATTAACCTAAACTTGATCGCCATCTGCAAATGAATGGTGAAACCTAGTATTCATTAAAAAGGTGATAACAACTTGTACTTGCATAGTGTTTTTAATATAATGAAATGTCCAAAGTCGCTTCACAGGAGTATTACACAAAAACATGACAACAAATCACAAAGTAAACATTAGGTTGGATTACCAAAAGTTTGGTCAAAGGGGAAGGTGTAAATAGTGCCATAAAGAAGAATAGTACAGAGGGAATTTCAGAACTTGGAGCCAAAATAACTGAAGGAATGATCACAATGGTGGAACAAATCTGATTCAAATGTACAAGGAGCCATAGTTACGAGTAGTACAGATACCACAGACGTTGGTATCGCTTAGAGAGATGGACAGGCAAGCCCATGGAGGGAATTGCAAGATGAACATTTTAAAAATCAAGATTCCGGTCAACTGGGAGTTGATGCAAGTCAGAGAGCATAATGGTTGAGTAATGGGACTTGTTGCAATTTAAGAAACAGGCAGATTGTTGGATTACAGAGTACAAACATGGAAGACCAGAAGGAGTAGGTTAAATTGGTTCAGTCTAAGGTAACAAAGGTGTGGACGAGAGTTTCAGAAGCATGAGCTGAAAAGGGGGTAAAGTTGAACAATGTTACGCAGGTGGTAACAAATGACACGAGTTCTTAAAAAATAAAAATTCAACTCTATTTGAAAAAAAGAGAATAAAAAGTAGGCACAAGTATGGATTAAAGAAATATTTTTGATAATTATTTCAGCTAAATTTAATATTGCAAGAATAAAGTTCTTCCTAACACCTCAAATGGCAAGTAAAATGTAATCATGTGCAACATTTTGAAATAAGATCAAACTCAACTTTTAAAATTTCCAACATGGGCCAGGATTTTGCTGTCAGCAAAGCAAGGTTGCTTGCTACTGGCCTTGAAGAAAATTGCACTAAGAAGTCTAGTGATGTCTGTGACAAGAACTTAGATTCAGTGTTGTTTAATGGGAATTGCTAGTATTAAGCCTTAGAGTTGTCATCAAGTGTTTAAGATGCCAAACAAGTTAAAAGAATTCGGACAAATAGCCAAGAAAAGTATTAGTAACGAAATCACTATAATAAAAAATTAGAAGCCAAAGTAAAGATTCGGATGTACACAGAAACTGAATTTAAAGCTATCTTTAAAAAAAAATCTAATTTAATAATGCTCCAAAAATATAATGTTATCGTAAGACCAGATAGATTGTTCAGTACTAGTTATTACTCAGATCACAATATAAAAGTCCAGTCTCATTTCTTCAAAGAGGTGTAATGTTTAATAGGTTCCTAGCAGCAGTACAAGAATATTAAGGGGAAAATTAATCAGATGAAGTGATTTCACTAATTGCTGCCTCTGATAGTTCACTGTCAAAAACCTTGCAAACCAGAGGCCATTATTATTTACCTTAGTTTTATCCATGGTCAGAAAGGAAATATAGCTAATTGTGACTGGAATTTCCCAAAACTGTCAAGAATTCAAGCATTGAAAAGAAATGTCCTTATGCAGGCCTCTTCAAAAACATTTCAATGGAAAGTAAAACAACCTGGCCAGCATCTTAAGACACTTCCACACTACTGAATAGAGAAAAAAAATTCCTTTTGTTGTTGAAGGATCATTAGTTAAGAGCCAGAGTTCTAAATATTCAGGCATATCAAAAATGAAAACTTCCTAGCTTTGACCAGGCATTCTCTTCATAAAAAGCCTAAATAAATAATTTTTCTTAGTTTTACATATTTTCTTTGCTCTTGGGAAGTGGGAGGATAGGCAGTTTTATAACAATGAGAGTTTGAGATATGTGAAGTGGGCAGAGTTTTGATGTACACCTGATTGAACAAGTAAAATAACATTATTAAACTGATTTTTTTTTACTGTACTGTGGGGACTGAACCCATTAATTTGATCATTATTTGGCATTTAAGTATCCTAAAGACGTTGAAAATGGTCTTCTAGCTTTGCTTCAAATAATGTTATTTGGATGCTTCAACATTTGCAAGGACAGACAGAAAAAATGTCCAATTTGGCTATGTTAATGCAATTACTATATTCTGGGAAATTTTACAAATCTGCTCTTATTTACAGAGTTACCGCATTGCAATAGAGACTACACTTCAAAACAAAATATATATCTAACTGTAAAGCACTTTTTGACATTGGTCAATAAAGTGATAGCACAAACACTAGTCTATTTTTCCTCACTACACTGGATAAACGCATCGACCCTAAACATTTGGGAACAATTTAGGTATTGAGACAAAATCTAAATGGATATTATTAAAAAGGTACACAAAATGAAATTGATAAATTTAGCGTGGTCATTTACAAAGAAATGATTCTGACAGCTCTCAAAAAGAAAGATTTATTCAATTAATTCAGCAAACCATTACAAAAATTACATATTTTTCCAATTATAAAATGAGAATTTCATTATTTAGATATATAATCCCATTGGAAGCCTGTTAGCACAGTTTGCTTGTTGCTTCAGGTTAATGCTACCAGCATGGGTTTGATTACTGTTCTGGCTGAGGTCGACTTGGGACTTACCTCCTCCCCTTCCCCGACTGTGGAAGCCAACAGTAAACTACTGACGAAACCGCCAAGAAAAACAGCTCAGGATAAAGTACTGTCAGACAACAAACCTTAGACCTGCCTTCAGGCAAAGAACACATGAAGGATGGATAATTTAATTCCATTGAGAGAAAAAAAGTTACAAAAAGAGAGTTATAAACAGGAAATGCAAAGCACAATTTTTTAAAAAACATTTATATATTATGTTAATGTTCAGATGTGCACACGGAAATATGTAGGACTAACTTGGTACCTGTTGAAAAGTGGTTTGTATATCAGTTGTTAATCTACTGTCACGACCTAAGCACTATTAACTACACTTTGGATGATTTAACTAATCATGAAGTAAATATTAGACAAGGAACAGGAAAAATATTATCAAATTCAGTTAAAACGTTGAAAATAGCACTCTTTTGAAACACATTTAGAGACCAGTGCTGTAAGTTATATACCTGTTAATTTGTCAACAATTTCCCCAAAAGTACAAATTTGAACTACAAAACGCAAAATATATATAGTTTTTTTTCCACAGAAAGTTTAACTAGCTCAAGTCAACTTGAATATTTAATGGAAAATTTAATTACTGACTAAAGCCTGAAAAATGTTTTTGCTTTATTGCTTCTTCCAATAGTCTTTCACCTCTTTTTCACAGATCTTCTAGCTTTTTCAATACAGTCACTTAAATGTTACAAGTTCATTTTGGAATGTCATCACCAGCTACTACTATTAATCACAGTCCTATATTAAAGCTCAACTTTCCCACTGTGCAGAATGGTTGAGCCAAACTGTTTCCACTTTTACCTAGTGGAGTTAGGTTTTCAAACTATTTACTTAATAAATGTGATCTGAAACATAACACTAACTACACATAACTAATGCATAACAGTTCTGAAAAAAAAAAAAAGACACGTTTCTACCTGATTCAATTAAAGGGTTGTGACTTGGACAAAGAGCATATTCATCCTTGCTCCCCTCTCCAGTCAGCTTGCTAGATGGAGGCTGTGCCAAAATCTCACTTCCATGTACTTATTTATTCAGTAGTTTGTGTTCTCATTTTTCAGCATAGGCTGAGTTTCTGATTTTAACTACAGCGCCCTGTGGTGATACTGACAAGTCAGCTGCTACTCCAAGGAAAGACATTTTAAAAAGCAAACATCTGAGCAGGCAATAATACAATCAAGACCACCAAGAAAATTTTTTCCACTCAGAGTAGTCAGGTCGAAAAGGTAACAAAATCATGAATGAAGGTTTGAACTGAGACAAGGGACAGTGGAGCAACATTATGGAGGTTGAAATAGGTAATCTCACTTACGCTGTAATTATGTGAATAATGGAAAGTATACTTGGGGGCAGAGTACATTCTCCAAATAAGTGGATAAATTTTGATTCCAAACACAAACAAAACTACACAAGGCAACACAGACATCATCTGATGATGATGCATCCGCTGCGGCCTCCTCTACATCTTTGAGACCAAGTGGAGGCTCGGAGACTCTTTTGTAGAGCACCTGTGCTCTGTTCGCAACAAATGACAACACCTTCCAATCGCGAACATTTCAACTCCCCTCCCACTCCTACTCCTTGGGTGGCACGTCCATCCTGGGCCTCCTCCAGTGTCACGATAATGCCATCTGGAAACTGGAGGAGCAGCACCTCTTATTCTGCCTTGGGAGCCTACAACCCAATGGTCTCAATGTGGGTTTTACCAGTTTCAAAATCTCTCCACCCCTGGCCACATCCCATGACCAACCGTCCCTCTCATCCCCGTCTCCTTGGCCTGACAACCAGTCCATCTTCTCACCCACCTATCTGCTCCTCCCACCTCACTGACCAATCCCCACCACTGCCTACCTGCACTCACCTATCACCATCCCACCTACCTTCCCCAGTCCCACGCCTCCCTTCTTTATTTCGGAGCTCCCTTCCCCCTCCCCCATTTCTGAAGAAGGGTCCCAACCCGAAACGTCAACTTTCCTGCTTCTCTGATGCTGCTTGGCCTGCTGTGCTCCTCCAGCTCCACACGGTTAGCTCTGACTCCAGCACTGGCAGTTCTTAGTATCTCATCAGATGATAAATTACTTGCACCCGTAGAGATAATGAATATTTACTTTATGTATTAGCCTACTTTTGGTATATGCTCCAAAAAATTATTTTATATATATGGAAATGGCATTGAATGGAGGGTAAAACAAAACAATGAATATGCTTTCGAGGGTCTCATGCAAAAAAAAATCTTATGCATGATGGACAGTAAACCTACTTCTAAAATTAACATTTCATCAACGTATCATCCCTTTGAAGGGGATGAAAGTTTTATAACATGGGAAGACCAAATAACCATAAAGAACAAAAGAGTATGGCAATGCATAGTGAGTGAGCTGCAGAAAATAGGATTATGGACTGAAGTAGTTACTGGACTCAGTAGCCTCATTTAAATTTCTAAGAAGTTTGAATAAATCATTTCATAGAAAGATCAGTTTTGCAAATATCAGTTGGTTCATTGGCAACTCAATTCATTCAGAAAATTATGGCTTCAAGCACCTTATTTGAGCTCAAATGGCAGAATGATAGTTGAATGCAGTATTGCATTGCTAGGAAGTATTTCTTTTACAACCTGACAACAACCCAAATCGGCTGACTCAAGCAGATGTAGAAGATCCCTTTGTATTAAGTCAAAAGTGATGTCATGGTCAAGATTTATTCCTCAAACAATGCTAGATTGACTGGCCATTTATCTCATTTCATTTATGCAGGTTTGTTCAACGTAACACTTTCTACTTTACAACATTTCAATTAACTGAATATCAGGTATTGTGAAATATCCTGATGACGTGCAAGCCCTTTTAAGTTCTTTCGATCAGTACTATACCTCTTTTTAGCACCTAGACTTCACGTTAATGTAAGACTGTCATTGAGTCAGAGAGTTAAATAGCACAGAAACAGACCCTTCGGTCCAACTTGTCCATGCCGACCAGATATCCTAAATAAATCTAGTCCCATTTGTCAGCATTTGGTCAATATCCCTCTAAACCCTTCCTACTCATATACCCATCCATATGCCTTTTAAATATTGGAATATAGCAGCCTCCACCACTTACTCTGACAGTTCATTCTATACATGCACCACTCTCTGAAAAACTTGCCCCTTAGATCCCTTTTAAATCTTTCCCTTCTCACATTAAAACTATGCCCTCTAATTTTGGACTCCCCTACCCTGGGGAAAAGACCTTGTCTATTTACTTTATCCACACCCCTCATGATTTTATAAACCTCTATAAGATCACCCCTCAGCCTCCGAAGCTCTAGGGAAAATTACCACAGCCTATTCAGCCTCTCCCTATAGCTCAAACCCTCCACAACCCTGACAACTTCCTCGTAAAACTTTTCTGAACCCTTTCAAGTTTCACAACATCTTTCCTTTAGCAGGTAGACTGGAATTGCACACAGTATTACAAAAGTGGTTTAACCAATGTCTTATGCAACTGCAACACGACACCACCCTCCCCACAACTCCTATACTCAATGCAATGACCAATAAAAGCAAACATACCAAACACCCTTCTTCGCTATCCTTTTTACTTGCAACTCCACTTTCAAGGAACTATGAACCTGCACTCCACAGTCTTTGTTCAGCAACACTCCCCAGGTCCTTACCATTAAGTCTATCATTCCTGCCCTAATTTGCCTTTCCAAAATGCAGCTCCTCACACCGATCTAACTTAAGCTCCATCTGCCATTCCTCGGCCCATTGGCTCATCTGATCAAGATCCTGTCGTACTGAGGTAGTCTTCTTCGTTGTCCACTACATCACCTACTTTGAGGTCATCTGCAAACTTACTAACCATATCTCCTACGTTCACCTCCAAATCATTTATGTAAATAGCAAAAAGCTGAGGCCTAGCACCAATCATGTGGGACATTACTGGTCACAAGCCTCCAGTCTGAAAAGCACCCCTCCACCATCACCCTCTAACTGTGTTTTAAGTTAAGTTATTAAAGAATGCAACATATTATTAAATGAAAGACATAGTAGAATTTGGCAAATTTCATTGCCATGATAAAGAACGTTAGTTTCAATAGAATAATTATTTGGGATGCAGAATTAGAACGGTTAGCATTTCCTCTAAGAATGTAGCTAAACATTCTAAAATAGACTGACATTTTTGTACTTGCTGCAAAGTATTCCACACATTATTTCAAAGTACTTGGAAAAATAACTAGCATAAAATTTCACATGCCTAACAGTAAAGTAACTTTGATCAGCAGTTATTTTTTAAAAATGCACAATTAAAATTCCCACTTTTAATGGAATATCTACAAGACACCGTACAAAGTTCACAATCAAAGTAGCTACATATTTTGTGCAAAAACATTGCACCTGACATGCAATTGTGCGTCACATTTCAAGTAACTTTGCATATGCAACATAATAAATACATGTAAAAATACAAAATGTAACAAAATCGAACTTGGCTAACAAATACAAGTTTCTGTTCAGGCATGTCTCAAATGACATTTCCTACTGGTGGCCTAGGTAAAAAAATCTCAGGTCCAAATTCATGCAAGTACTCTGATTTCGATCTCATTGTCAGTCAAATAGACAAAACAGATTAGCAACCTACATCTTCTATTTTACATACAGCTTCTAGAAATGTTGACTCGCAAATTCTTTTATCTCCATCTCTTAGCATTCTGTAGAAACTACAGATCACATCTGCCCATGCGCTTCTTTCTCACTTAATTGCAACTGGCAGGAATTATGTGTGCGAATTTGTTTAAAACATATTTTTGGAATGTACTCACCTCATTAGACTGTTTGCCACTATATGACATTTTCTTGATAGCCACCACTTCATTAGTGCGAACATCTCGTGCCTATAAAATATTACGAAGTTTAAGAAATGATGCTGAACATTAACAACCGTAATGAAATACTTTTGGCCAGGTAGGGGTTGATCTTTGAAACTGATGTTGGACTACATAGGGGCATCCTTATTTGCATCCTTATTCTGTGCAAGCAATGGAAAACTTCTCCTAAGTTTATCACACCCTTTAACTCCCTATCTGCCTTCTTTAACTTTGTGCATTGACTGCCAACCACTTCCCCCTCCCCTTCAGCCTCTTGAACCTTAAGATTGGACACATTTCCTTCTAACAAAATGTTTTCTAGTTTTACTGGTGATCTCCAACTTGCACGTTCCCATACATCCATGCAAATATTCAATATCATGCATCATTTCACCCCTAAGAGCTCTGTGCAGCGTCTCAACTATGCCTTCTTTTCATTCTTCAAATAGTCAACAGATTTCCTTCCTAATGTTCCACTATCTATCTCCAGTCATCCATCATAGCAGCATAACTTCTAGGAATCTTTCCTCCCGCACCGGTACAGTTTGTCTCCAAATGTTTCTCAGCTTTAAGATAAAGCATATGCAGCTGGAGGCTCATCTGTGTTGTCCTGGACTTGGAAACTCAAAGCTGACAGTAATCCATTAAGTCATTAATTGTAATACCAGTTAGCACCAAATTCTACTCAAGTGCTGCCTGCACACAGTGGTTTGTTGTAACAATCTTTTCAAACTTGCAGCCTTGTCTCAAAGCAATTTTGTTACATGAAATCCACGTTCGACTCTACCTTTTCAAATGGGAAAAATAAAGAATTTCTTCTCGGTTTCAAATGCTGTCCCTGCCAAATAAGCACATATACTTATTCCAAACATAGTAATGTGGGAGCCTTCACAAAAAAAAACACACTCAGGCAGGCCACTGGCTTTTTTCTCGCCCCAAACAAGATTTTTCATAAAGGAATACTTCCCTTATATTTCTGAATTCTAGAATTTGTTAATGGCCTATACAATGAAGTGGTCAGTAAGAATCAACAGTATGCATGCCTTCTAACATACATCAAGTTAATAAGGTTAAAATTTCATTGGGATTGCCACAAAAAAAAATTGTTAGACAGAAAAGTTTCTGCAATAACAAACCAAATTCTTCACATAACTTAATGAAAGCGAACAAGGGTTTGAGAATAATCTCCAAAGAACTATAAGTTCAGAGATAGGGCAAATTACATACTACAGGAAGAGAATTAAAGCTGTACTTCAAGAACATGCTTTAGATATCAGAAATGAAAATATCTACCGACGTGAGCTAGACATTAACAACATTTAGGAGCTGAATATTTCATAAAATTTTCTGTGCGCTTTAATAAGTTAATATATTTGAGCTACACATAGAAAGGTGGAACAATTACAGCCACCTTAATGTATGCATTAAAACCAGGAGGTCGGGATTCAAGTCCTACCTGCTATGAAGAGGTCATAGTATGTTAAAACAGGTTATTTTACAAAAAGCATCAATTTTAGTACTTAATTGCCATAAGGCTGGATAAAACAAGACAAAATAATTGAGACGGCAAGACTATAAAAGAACTTTCCTTAAAAAATGAAGTGCAAGTGTAAATCAGTAATTAAAAGAAATACATAGCTTCTGTCTAGGATGACAGTCCAGAATGGAAAAAGTACCTAACTTAATTCTTTCCCAATAACATACTTACAAAATAAACTGCTCCAAAGCTGCCATGGCCAATTTCTCGCAAATCCACAAACAGCTTTTCAGGATCTTCTCTGTAGAAGAGTTCAGCTATTTCTGGGTCCTTTAGGCTTCCTGCTCGGTTGGTTGACGGCATCCTACTGTGTGGTTAGTCGTCTGACTATCTGTGTTCACAATGTCTTAATTCTTGTTGCCTCTGCATGAATGAGGTCTCTTGAACATGGGCAACTGAAAAATAAAAATTGCAAATTACTGAATTTGCAAACACTCTGAATGAGAATGTTCTTAAGACAAAGCCGTGAATTAAACTAAGGATATAATGCAAAGACTAAGTCTGAGTTTTTCCTTAGAAAATTTTCAAAATAGTCATACCTAATAAACTTCCAGCCATGCAATATCATCAACATACTTGTAACATGGCAGTACAGACCAAGTGTTGATCGTCACACGAACATGTCTGTTACACAATCACTTATTTCTACTTCTCAATCAAGCACAGAGCTATGCCAAAAGTAGCAAAGTACAACAAAAAGCTGCATGTTGTGCAGGCACACTAAATGAGAACACTTTGAAACTTTAGACTCAAAGTGAAAATAGAGGGGAATGAAGTATATTTCTAATGGAAAACAGAAACTTAGAATCCTGCCTTATTTGCAACAAGCAAAACAGATAAAAGGAAACAAGCTTTCTTTACAGCTGCCATTCGTTCACAATGAAATTGCATAAACAAACAATATGGGTTTTGGCTCTATTCAAACTGAATAACTTAGTCAAATAGGAATGCAGGCGCAAGAGCAGTGTATTATGTCAATTCCACCATCTAATGATATTGTGGCTGATCTGCAAACTATTTACACATTTGCCGCATATTCTTTAATACCTCTGGGTAATAAAAACCTAGCAACTGATCAGCCATCAACTGTCATTTGTCAAAAGAATATTTTGAACTTTTATCACCTACAAGTATTTCCTATTTCACTCTTGAAATATTCAAATTTTCAGGCAATTCTTCCACATTGCACCACAACTCCCTAAGTTGGACATTCCCAAATCACTGAAAATTATTTCTAACTAGCCTCAGTTCCACCTAATATCTCCAAAATTGATCAGAACAACACAACATTATAAATTTCAAGAAATAAAACTAGAATTTGATTAACTTCTCCTCATAAGGCAACCCTTGAAATCCTGTTATCTCACAAGACGAATACTTGTTTGCAAAGGTGTGGTGCATGAAATTGCTCACTGTCCTTGTGTGGTTTAACCACTGCTTTACACAGCTGAAGCTTGACTGCCTCCTCCTTGTACTCTGAACCCAGCCCAACCCACCACGCAAACTGTGAACCCAAACCAGCCCACCATGCAAATTGTGAACCCAGCCCACCACGCAAACCAGCCTTCCATCCACTGACTCCATCTATACTTCTCACTGCCTCGGTAACACAATCAACATAACCAAAGATCCCTCCCACCCCTGTCATACTGTCTTGTACCCTCTTCCACTGTGCAAAAGATATAAAAATTTGAAACAATGTACAAATACAGTCAAGAACAGCTTCTTTTCTGCTATTATCAGACTTTTGAACTGACCTCTCAAATATTAATTCTGATCTCTCTCTCTGCACCTGTAACAGTGTGTTCTGCACTCTATTTTGCTACCCTGATGCAATTTGTATGGTTTGATCTGCCTGTAAAGCACACAAAACAATACACTTCACTGTATCTCAGTACATGTGACAACAATAAAACAATTCCTGCCCTCCAGATTTAAAGGTTCCCATTGTCTTTTTGATTATTTTCTGTACCTATATATGCCAATTATAAATTTTAAGTGTAAATAACAGCTGTAAAAGATGTAGGAATGCCTAAAAAAGCATTTTTCTTTTACAGTCAGTTATTCCATACAAACAGCATTTTCATATTAAAAACCATCATGAAGAACACAGGAAGGGGGCAGCGATTCAGTCAATCAAGAATCTCCTTGCTTTCAAATATTTCGAATTAGCTTGACTATGATCTTCTGGAGTAGTTTCATATTTTTAATACTACCTGTGTGAAAAAACTGCAATTATTTCAGTGTATTACCTCAATTTACATGATTATATTCTGGATTACACTACCAAAGCAAAGTCATAGACTATTCACCCTCTCAGTTTCCCTCAAATATTTTAAGTAAATCACTTCACCTTATCCAATTTCACTAGTTGCACAGTTCAATTCCTTCATCCTCTACATCATGCCAGTAATATATTTTTAAGGTTAATATTTGGGGCAGCTCAGTGGTTAGCACTGTTGCCTCACAGCGCCAGGGACCTGGGTTCAATTCCAGCCTCGGGCGACTGTCTGTGTGGAGTTTGCACATTCCCCTGTCTGTGTGGGTTTCCTCTGGGTACTCCAGTTTCCTCCCACAGTCCAAAAGATGTGTAAGTTAGGTGGATTGGCCATGCTAAATTGCCCATAGTGTTCAGGGATGTAGCTTGGGTGGGTTATAAGGGGATGGGTCTGGGTGGGATGCTCCAAGGGTCAGTGTGGACTTGTTAGGCCGAAAGGCCTGTTTCCACACTATAGGGATTCAAAAAAAATTCAAAAAATATCCAGAACTGCTACAATATTATAAACAGGACTTAATCACTTCTCTGTAAACTGCAGTAGCACTTTCTTTGTTTCATATATTGAGTCAAAGCTCTTTGATAAGACATTTCTTTTTGATACAGCAAAAACTGCAGATGCTGGAATCAGAGATAACAAAGTGTGGAGCTGGAGGAACACAGCAACATCAGCTTTCCCATTCTTCTGACGCTGCCTGGCCTGCTATGTTCCTCCAGCTCCACACACTCATTTCTTTTTGATCACTTTTTGATACTAATGAGCTTGTTTTTAATAACCTAGGCGTTTGTACCTATATATTAATTTACCCCAACAATACACTTTCCTGTTCATCAAAATGTATTTTTATAGAGAAATTAGAATGAAAGTTAAAGGCAATTAAGATCAAAGGCGTAGTTTATCTGATCAAATAACTTCTTCCCCCATGTTCCTGAATTTTTTTTTCTTATTTCACCATGTTTCTTTCCAGGCAAATATGAAATGAGAGGGGAATCTCATAGAAGACAAGGACAACAGCAATAAGCAAAAGAGTAAATAAAGCAAAACCTTAGTCCCAGAGAAAACTAGTAATGTCTCTCTTTTCCAATTCTGAGAGTCCTTTCTGCTGACAGCTTTCAGTTATATAATGGTAAATTTTAGTATCTTCTGCAAATAACTTTAGGTAGTACAAATTTTACACCCGTTATAAATATCTTCTCATTTAATTGCATCAATAACTTCTCTAAGCAGTCCGAATGTCTTACATTTATGAAAGCTGCCACTGTGGCCTACATTTGCAAAGGAGTATAACCCAGGGATACATCTTGTGACCGAAACCATACGTTTGTGCCATTCAAGCATGGAGTTCTTCAATCTCAATGAAGACAAGTCAAGCAAAAACAGTGAGTCAGGCACGTTGCTACATAGCTTTATTTTAAGCTTTATTTCAAAGTGAACATAGAGATTTGCTGATTTAATTGATGTGTATGTACAGTCGAAACAGTACAATGGTACAAAGATAGGCAGCATTGCAAGCAGTATAGACGGAAATGTAAGATTACAACGATATTATTGAATTGGTAACATTGTGGCCAATGGATTTCAATGTACTCAAGTGTGAGATCATCCACTTAGACCCAAAAAGGATAGATCAGAGTACTTTCTAAATGGTGAAAGGTTCAAAGAAAACTTGGGCCAGGTACAAGAAAATAAAAAAGTTTAATGGAATGCTGACCTTTATATCTAAATATGAGAATGCAAAAGGTTCAAACTTATACAGCAGCTGTACAAAGCTCTGGTCAGACCACATGTTGATTACTTTTCTTAGCACTACAAATTTGGAAGGATATATTGACCATGAAAGGTTATTTCACGCCAAAGAAAAAATTAAGAGTGATTACATGAACTAGTGCTGTTTTCACTTCAATTTACATAACTGAGTTGATTTGACTGAACTTCAAGATATTAAGGAGAAATGAGAATATAGAGGAAATTTGGTTTCCCACAGAATGTTACTGTGTGTCTGTGCGCGTGCGTGTGCAGGGGGTGAGAAGAGAACGTATACAAAGAACAGGAGAGAGGGAAGGAAAGGGAAAGGTCTGGGAGTGTTGATATGATGTCCAGGCTTATCAAGAGTGAACAGAATCAGTTACACAACAACTCTATGCGCATTTGCTCAACTCCTCACTCAGTTGATCAAGCATCATCTGCTATTAATTTTAAACCTGAAATTAATCAAGTTCTGTTTATCAAAGGTATAAGACAGTGAGGTATGGACAAGTTGGGCTAAACAGCCTGTTTCTGTGCTGTGAGACTCTATGACTTGGACTATGTCCCCATTTTGAGTCTTGAAAATTGTCATGACCTCTCAGAGCTGGGGCGGGGGATTGACAGGGTTTGGAGAAGAGGAAACTTGAAAGACCAGGTGGAGGTCTCTCTTATAGAGCAGGAAAACAGCTTATGAAGTCAAACAGTTCCACAACAGCCATTGCTTCTTCACAGTTCACAACCCCAAAATTTCAAATCACAAGCCCACTTGGGGTACTGGCTCCTACTTTGGGACGCCCTATATTAAGGAATAAGTCTATGTCACATTTAGCATTTTTCCCCACATGGCTCAACCAAAAATCAAAATGTTTTCCAATACAAATGCACAATATTTTTGACTGCTAACAATTTTTTGAATTGATTACTTACATCATATAAAGATTTAATATCAGTGCCAACTCATTAGCATTTTTAATAATCCAATTTCCCCATCTATTTCTTAAAGCTGTCTGTATATTCTCAGTTTCCAAAACACACTAAAAGTAGCTCTATTCTACTTCCTATCTGTGGTAGGAGAGGCTTTAAATGTAACAATCATCTTGCACAGTAAATCCTGGCAGTCTATTTGACAATATGGGAAACAGCTCGACTAAAGCCAACTATTTCTCATGCTATATTCATGGCCAACCATCTCAAACACAAATCACTACAAGTTCAGTGATACCCCCCCCCCTTTCTTTGTCCAGGGCACTATTTCCACCTGGAATACAACTGGCAATGTATTGCCCATCTCACAACAAACATGGAGACTTCTTGCAGCATATAGCTCAATCTGCAACAATCCATCATTTAATCATAAGCAAAAACAAATTGCTGGAAAATCTCAGTATGTCTGGCAGCAACTGTGGAGAGAAATAGAGTCGACTGATTTTAACAATTTCTCTTCACAAATGCAGCCAGACCTGCCGAGTTTTTCCAGCAATTTCTGTTTCTGATTTCCAGTATCTGCAGTTCTTTCGCTTTTTTATCTAATTACTGAATTAAGCAGAAAAAGAATCCCTCGAAGTAACCAAACCTTTAGTATTTAGTGTTACGATTGTCTCAAATGCCCTTTAAATGATCTAGCAAGGCACTCAGTTGTAGCAAACTGCAACAGAGTTAAAAAGGAATGAAACTGGACCGACCACACTATCAAACTAGCACCAGATACAATGATGTGGCCTCTGACAGACTCTGCAAAGTCCTCCTTGCTGATGTCTGGGACCTTGCGCCAAAATTGAGACAGCTGTCTTATAGGCTAGTCAAACATCAGCCTGACACACAATCATACCTTAATATCCCAGATGCCACCATCACCATTCCCGAGTATCTCCTGTCACATTGCAAGACAGACCCACCAAAGATGGTAACACTGTCATTTACAGTTATGAGGGAGTTGCCTTGGGAATCCTCCACATGGGCAAGGAAACTTCCTTCTTAGTTATCACCTATGGCAGTCAGCCTTCTACAAATTGATGAATTGTTACAGAAAGAGTTGCTAGAGCACATAACATACTCTGGTGGGGGACTTCAATATCCATCAACAGTTGCTTCATAGAATTACTGATCACTGAACTAGGTGAGTCCTAAAAGACAGATGTTAGTTATTTTAATCAACCTGCTTGGACATGCTTTGACCCACCTCCGAGACAGGTGAGACTTGAACCCAGACTTTGTGGCCCAGAGGTAGTAACAATAGAAATAATATTAGACACCAAAAAGATTTAAGCAACTTTTAACAACAGACAGAGGCTAAACCTCTTGTCCTCAAGGGGATATTGAAGCTCGTGTGTTATTTAGTCTAAGTGGTGAGGAAAACAACAAATATTTGACCTTGTTCACAGCAATCTACTTGTTGCAGATGCATAAGTCCATGGTATTAGTAGGAGTGACTGCTGCATGGTCCTTGCGGAAACACAGTCCTGTCTTCACAGTGAAAATGCCCTCCACTGTATTGTGTGGTACCACCTACATGCAAAATGGAATTTCTTACTGAGTTTCTAGATCTATTTGACATTCATTAGGCCATCAGTAGTAGCAGAAGCATATTGAACAACAATCCATAACCTCACCCTGGAATATACCTGACTCTTATTATTGCAAGCAAGCTAGGGACATCAACCTGTGCTCAATGGAGGAACACCGGAAGGTATGCCAGAAGCAGCAACATGCATACCTAAAAATGAAGTATCAACTGGTAAAGCTACAGTCCAGGACCATCCTCGTGCCAGAGCATGAGCAGTATAGGATAGACAGAGCTAATCAATCCCAGAACCAACGGACCAGATCTAAGTTCTGTTACCCTGCCACATTCAATTGTGGATGGTAGTAATTAAACAGATAAAGGGAGATAACTGGAAGATGATAACTGAAGGAGAAAGTTCCATAAATATATTTTATCCTCAATGATGAGCACCTAGCGATCAGTGCAAAAGACAAAGCCAAAGCAGTTGCAACCATCTTCAATCAGAAGTCTCAAGGAGATGATCCATCTTGACTTCCTCCCGAGGGCTCCCAGAATCGCAAATGACAGCTTTCAGCTAACTTGATTCATTTCAAACATAAAGAAATGGGTGAAGACACAGGATACTGCAAAAGCTGTGGACACTGACAACACTTCAACAATAAGACTTGTACTCTAGAACGAGCTGCATTTCTAACCTAGCCATTCCAGTAAAGCAATACTTATATCTACCTGAAATGCAGGAAATGGCTCAGGCATGCCTTGTCCACAATCGCAGGAGAAATACAACCTGCTAATTATACTTCCCTATCAATATATTTTGACATCAGGAAAATATGGAAGATTCTGTCTATAGTGCTATCAAGTAGCACCTACTTGGTAATATCCTGCTCACCAATGCTCAACATGGGTCCTGCAAAGGCGATTTAGCTCCTGGTCTCATTGCATCGGTGGTCCAAAAATAGTTAAAAAGACTGAACTCAAGAGGGTGATTGCTCTTGACACCATGGCAGCATTTGACCTAGTGTGGCATCAAAGAACCCCAGTAAATCTGGAGTCATCGGGAATTGGGGAAAAAAAACTCACACTGGATCAATACCTAGCACAAAAGAAGATAATTGTGGTTTTTGAAGGTCAATCATCTCTGCAGCACTTCCTGAGTAGTTTCATGGATCCAACTACCATCATCTGTTTCATTAATGACCTTATTTTCATTAAGTCAGAAATGGGGATGTTCTTTGACAACTGCATGACGTTTCACATTATTTGCGACTCCTCAAATATTGAAGTAATCTCTGCTGATATGCAACAAAACCTGGACAACATTCAGGCAGAGGCTTAAAAAGTGACAAGACCAACGCCTACACGATAACACCTCCATCTAGACAGAACCTAACAATCTCCCCATTACATAATAGAAATGCTAATGAATATCACCTCCACTCTCAACATTCTGGGGGTTAACACTGACCGGCAATGTAAGTAATTGGGCGATAACTGCAGGCCAGAGGATAGGAATTCTGCTTAGTGCCTGTTGACCATTTGCAAGGCACAAGTTAGGGCTGTAATGGAATACTTTCAACATGCCAGATTGAGTGCAGCTTCAATAGTGCTCAAGAAGCTTGATACTGTCTAGGATAAAGCAGTATGCTTAACTGGCTTCCCACCAATCAACTTCAACATTCACTCCTTTCATTACAGACATAGTGGATACAAGAAAAAATGCACAACTCAGAAATTCCTTTGACAGCACCAAAATCCTTTACCTCTACCACCTAGAAGAACAACTGTAGCCGATGCAAGGGGACTCCACAGTCTGCAAGCTCCCCTCCAAGCCCCACATCAGCTTGACTTGGAAATACATCACCATGCCATCAGTACCTTTGGATCAAAATCCTAAAACTTCCTTTCTAACAGTGCTGTGAATGTAACAAGATCAGAGGTTTTCAACTGGTGTGCTATGAGAAGTCCACGTACCACAAAATTCGATAAGTAGCGCCATTTCATATCGACTTCCAATACCATGTGTGCATGGAGATTTGGCACTACACATGTTCAGAAGATAGAAAATCCACATGCCTACAGCCTGCTTGCACATGCACAGGCCCAAACATTCGGTCTGCGCACGCACGCTCCATCAGAGGTTCATATCTCTGCATAATTGAAGGACTGTTGAACTGGTCTGCCTGCCTGGACATATTACCACAATCTTCTTTTAGTTGGATCACCGATCCAAGTCTTAGACCAGATTCAAAGAAAAAATGGATGAGTTTCTTGTCAAAAGAGGAAATCCCTTTGCTAACTCAGTCAATGAAACATCTGAATTCAAAAAAAGAGAAGCAAGAATTGTTTAGAGAGAGTACAATGAGAATATCTGGCCTTCGGATTTTTATGGACAGGAGATGTTGCTTTCCTCCTTACCTGAATGTCTCATCTGCACAGAGAAGTTGACAAATAGTCGAGTTGAGCAGATTTTGAAAATGTGTCTGTGCTCGGAGTCAAAGACAGTGTGTTTTTCTGGTGGATTTGAAACATTAAAGCTTTTGATTCTTCTTTAGCTCGGTGCGTGCACTATGTTATAAACCTCTCCAGTACGGCTGTAACCATAGCAAATGCAAGTAAATGTGACGCTTATGTGCGACCGAACCAACTGAAAAGTGGGCGTGCCATGAAACTGTTTGTTTCATTGACATGTGCCTTGATACTGAAAAACTCGGGAACCACTGATCTAGACCACATTGGCTGCAGTCATTCAAGAAAACTGATCACTAGCACCTTCTCACAGGCAATCGGAATGAACAATAAATGTTGACGTCAAGCCAGCAACACTCATCCTGTGAAAGAACAAAAGTATTACAATTTAATCAAACTGGGCTCTTAGAATCAGGCATTCACCATAGGATGGAAGGCTCACTAATTTAGCACTGCCATGATTTAAGGTAAATCATTCTATGACTTTCTCCTCTTGGCAAAAATGAAACAGATAAATTGATTACATTAATTATGGTATGTTTTTTGGATGCATCCAAAAACAGCTTCTTAAAAGACAGTCTAACGTGCATCCACCTCAAAGTATCTAAATTTCCATTACATCGAATATCTGTAGCAGAAACACCACAAGAACGTTAACAGGTTCCTTAAATGGCATACACATTTATGGAGGTCAATGATTTTTAAATTAAGTTTATATTTCTATCCTTGTTTAGTATTTCCCAAATGTTAAACCTCACAAAATGCTCCAAGAACTAATTAGTAATTTAACTTCATTTTTTGTGTACAAAGGGCTTGATGATAACAAACTACTTTCTCGACAGCAAGTGCCATCCCACACAAAAAAAAACTGGCTATATGGCATTCACCAGACTATACAATACTGCATGATAAAATGGAGTATAAGAGTTGTACTCACTATTAATAAAAATAAATAGCAAAATATTTCAGGGCATTTTACTGAACAATAGACAATATGATCACAGTGTGAATTTGGAACGATGTGGGGAGGAGAGGTTTTAAACACAGTAAAATCAAAAACAGTAAAGGAATGTTCCTCGGGTAAGATGATGTCACACAGTTGTATCTTTTTGCAGTGTGGCTTTTTATAAAAGGACACTGTTGTTAAAGAACAACTGCTGCTATCCCAACATGCAGTTCTCCATACATCTGTTGATTTGACTAGTCGAGTGAGCTGCCAGCATGACATGAAGTCACATGGCATAAGCAGGAAGACAGCTGAGGGGATTATTCTTTGGCTTCCTTAGTGACTTCACTTCTGTTTGGCTTTATTGTTTGGCAAATGTCATCAGCTTTACTCAGAAGAATGTTTGCTATGCTGATCCTGTATTTGCACAGCAGGAGTTTCCAGTGGTCCACGGTACTTGATTGCATTTGGACTGAGGTCACAGTACTATGAGAAGTTAACAATGAGAAGTTCCTTTACAATTTATAGACTTGAGAGGAATTATCTTTTTGTGCCATCATTACATGTTTAGAAAAATAAAAGTTACGCATATAAACAAAACTTATATTCTTGCCTATCACTTTTTCATTTATACAAACATAGAACATAAAATTAATACTAAACAACAGAAACCAATTTCTTATTGGTTCTTCAAATTCAAATTAACTGATCAAGATATTTGTTAAGGAGAAACGGGAGGCATCTCTTTTAGTTTACACAAACTGTTCAAGCATTGCACAAATCATGGCCATACAGCACTCTTAAGTGACTGCAAACTGTCCCTTGATAAACGCGCAGTGAAAAGAATTCACTTTTATCCTACCTTTTACTAGCAACATGGAGCTCAGAGGTGGTCTTTTAGGAAGAGGGGTGAGAATGTAAAAGATGAGCTAGATGTGGACTGAATTAATTAATGCTTTCAAATTTGGGAGTACATGAAAACTAAGATTCCATAGGACTGCCTTAACCTAAAACTGGGATTAGACTGATAATTAGAAACTGAAGCTCTTTACTTTATGAAGCCAACTAAGAATACGGATAACTTTCTTCCATGGGTATACTTCTATAACATTTTCCTAAAACAGGGTTCTTAGAGTTACAAAATCATATCACTTTTTTGTTATTACAGGAAAGACGCACTTTTTGCCACTGGTCATTCTTTACTTCTATCAGCAACGAATGCATTTGCAGCGTTCCATTTTCCTATAACTAGGACACTTTTATAAGTATTTAGATTCAATTTCTCCCCTCCTTTAAAATTCTTCTTTCCCTAGGTTTCTATTTTAATCTAAGTTTGAATGACATGGCATTAAAATTTTTCCTTTTATTGTTCTAAATATTTTATGTAGGTAAGTATTCAGAGCAAAATTAAAAGCCCCTTTTGCATAGCATATTGAATTATTCCTAACTCGTTAGAATCCTCCAAAATCGAACATTTTACTGTGAATTTAACACACTACCAAGCATTTGTTAAAAAGGTTAAGTTACTGAAAGTACTCAATGGAAGCCAAAAGAAGTGTACATTTGCCCCAAACCCAAAGCGGCGTGCTTTATCTTTCCTGTTTAGTCACAACTGAGTGTTATAGTTGTCGCCTAGTTAAAGACTTGCGTCCAACAGATGTAGGAGCATCACATTATTCTTCATTCTACAAACAACTGCATAAGAGTAAGTGAGAATTCTTGCCCACTGCTGCCCACTAGGGAAACCAACTTAGCTACTCTCACTGAGTACAAGACTCATGAATCAAAAGCATAATTAAGAACATATTGGAAAGGCAATTTTCCATATAAATACTTGCTGCTGTTGTGAAGACATCAACAATTTCAATATAGAAGAAAATACTAAATCAGCATTTTCCTTTTAAAAGTCTTTTATTGCAGTGAAACTAAACAAACTAAAACTGCCACTTTGAACTGCTTTACCATCAAAGTCTGAGCTCAAGTGTCCATTTCAACATTTGATGCAACAACCAACACTGAGCATGATGAGCATTCCATGAGAAGACTGAGTGGCTCCAACCTTCAATGGAGGTTCAAGTAACCAAAGAATCATCCAATTCAATGATAGTCAGACGAAGGTAGATCAGTTAAGAACCCATGATGTGGAGATGCCCATGTTGAACGAGGCTGAACAAAGTCAAAAGTCACAACACCAGGTTATAGTCCAACAGATATATTTAAGATAACAAGCTTTCACAGCACTGCTCCTTTGTCAGGTAAAGTGGAGGGAGTACACTGGCACAGACAATACAGGCAGACGGATAATGGCAACAGGTAAGTACAAATAGTGTAGTTAGAGTGTTGACAGGCTGAATAACAAGTCTTTGCAAGTAATCAAAAGTGTCAATAGATTAATACAAACAGTGTGAGTAAAGTGTCAACAGCTGAGTAACAAGGGAAAGGATGACCTATGAACTGATTAATTAAGGCAGAGAAATATTTCACTTGCTATTCAGCTGTTGACACTTTACTCACAGCATTTGTATTAATCTGTTGACACTCGCTTACCTGCAAAGACTTGTTATTTAGCCTGTTGACACTCTACTCATTGTTTGGACTTATCTGTCTGATGTTCTCAACTACTTGGAATCATCTTGCCATTATCTCTCTGCTTATATATTCTGTGCCTGCGTGCCTTCCTCCACTTCAGCTGATGAAGGAGGAGGATACCGAAAGCTTGTGATTTTAAATAAATCTGCTGGACTATAACCTGGTGTCGTGTGAATTTTGACTTAGTTAAGAACCCAAAACGCCATCAAATTCCTCTCTTCATAACCTACTTGGTAAAAGCAGTTTTTTGTGTTGCTCTAAATCACAATATTCCAACTTCTAAATCAAAATTTGTAGCATCCAATAAGCTGATCAAGACTTTATTCCTGATTTAATAGGCAGTCGGTCTCTTTCCAGCCAGAAACATCCAGAGTGAACAGTAATCCTGGAAAAGCTAAGTAATTTTACTATCCATTAGCTGAAGTTTAGAAGTTGTTTCCTTTGAATATGAACAAGTTTACCATGTGTCAGGGCAGGAAGTTCTCATGTTCAGTATTTCGTATTCACAACTGTTAACATGCTCTTAATCCCAAGTCAAAATTTTCTGCCCAGGAATTGAATGTCACATCAAAGCATCATCCATGATGCTTGAATGAAATGGTTAATAATGACCTGAGAAATTTTTTTTTTTTTTTTTTTTTTTTTAAAAAAACACTTTGGCTGCTCAATTTTACCATGAGAAAGGCTCCCAGATCAGTCTATATTATCACTCATAAGACTTTCACACTCCTCACTCCAATTCCCATCAACTTTCCTTTCACAAAAAAAACAAGAGTCTTGCTTAAGTTAGTCACTAAGAAAGTCCTTCATCAAGATTGAACTTATCAGAAAGGGTGGCATTTCTGAAGAATGTTGACAACATTTAAATCTCAATGATTGAAGCTGCCTACAAAGTAGTAATAGTGGCTCCTTTAATACTAAATAAAGCCAAAGCAATATCTTTAGAGTTTGAGATTTTACACATTCCATAATTAGGAAGGCAACTGTTCCATTCCCTTGCACTTAAACCATTCCCTATCACCACCAATAACCTTGATGTTGCCTCTCAGAGATCAATGTATACGAAGGGGAGCATGAAGAAAAAATGCTGTTTACGTGGTTTCAAATTCAATGTCACAACCTGCACTTTGCTATCCCAATGTTTCAGCATATATTTGCATAAAGCAGATTGGGCCTTGCATCACAAATATTTTGTACTGCATGCTAGAAGTTAAATGTCTTTGCGCAATAACACACTTGCACAATTAACTACACATCTTAGTGTTACAAAATTTCTAAATAAACAATTTGATTAGAATGTTAAATCTTAAGATAAAACACTAATTTTTCTCAAATATGGGTAGTTTCAAATTTATCATGAAATCCAATAATATTTCCAAAAGTTTGAATGGTATTATGCAGAAAAGCTGCAATAAATTGATGATCTAACAAAGGTTGTACACACCTGTGGGATGCAAACAACTGTGAATTTGATATTGACCTGATTTGACCTGGAAGAGGGCAGCAGAGTGGTGACGCTGATTGGCTGACATGGAAAAGATCTGCATCAGTGCCGTCACAGCTTCCAAAAGGTGGTGTGCGGAGGGGCTGTCCAGTGTTTCCCTCCCTATCTCCTCTTCCTCTAACCAAAAATAACACATGCTCCACTGCGAGGAGCAAAAGCAAAGGGAAAGGGAGAGATCCAGGGATCATCCTTGGAAGGTGAGTGAGGGAAGACCTACCTTGGGTATTTGCAGCAATAAGTAAGGGTAAGTGTTTAATAAATTTTCTTAAACAGCTTGACTGGGGATAGAAATGTCAGTCAGAGGGGTTAAATGCTGCACTTGAGATGTGGGAGATTCACGACGATTCCAGCATCTCGGATGACTACATCTGCAGGAAGTGCACCCAACTGCAGCTGCTCACAGACCGCATGGGTAGGTTGGAGCAGCAAATGGATGCACTTAAGAGCATGAGGGTGGCAGAAAGCATCATAGACAGTAGTTTTTAAGATGTGGTGACACCCAAGGTGCAGACAGATAGATGGGTGACCACTAGAAGGAGCAGGCAGCCAGTGCAGGAATCCCCTGTGGTTGTCCCCCTCTCTAACGAGTATACTGTTTTGGATACTGTTGGGGAGGATGACGTATCAGGGGGTAACAGCAGCCGCAGCCAGACTAGTGGTACCACAGCTGGCCGTGTTCTTAAGAAGGGAAGGACAAAGAGCACTAGAGCAGTAGTTATAGAGGACTCTATAGTTAGGGGTACAGATAGGTGCTTCTGTGGACATAAAATAGACTCCAGGATGGTGTGTTGCCTCCCTGGTGCCAGAGTCCAGGCTGTCTCTGAACGGGCAGAAAGCCTTCTGAAGGGAGAGGGTGAACAGCCAGAGGTTGTGGTACATATCCGTACTAAAGACATAGGTAGGATGAGTGACGAGTTCCTGCAGCAGGGGTTCAGGGAGTTAGGTAGAAAGTTAAAGAGCAGGACCTCCAAGGTTGTAATCTCGGGATTACTCCTTGTGCCACATACTAGTGAGGCTAGAAATAGGAGGATTATACAGCTCGACACATGGCTGAACAGATGGTGTAGGAAGGAAGATTTCAGATATCTGGACCGTTGGGATCTCTTCCGGGGCAGGTGGGACCTGTACAAGGAGGACAGGTTGCATCTAAACTGGAGGGGCACAGATATTCTGGCTGGGAGATTTTCTGGTGTCACTCGGAAGGATTTAAACCAGCTTGGCAGGGAATCAAAGCAAAGGTGAATTGATTGAAAGGGAACTAGAGAATCAGGCCAGTAAGACTCAGAGGAAGAGCAGGCAGGGTGTGGATGCGAAACAAAGCCGGTCTGGTGGACTAAAGTACATCTGTTTCAATGCGAGAAGTGTAACAGGTAAGGCAGATAAACTTAGAGCTTGGATTAGTACTTGGACCTATGATGTTGTTGCTATTAGAGCCTTGGTTAAGGGACGGACAGGATTGTCAGCTTAACGTTCCAGGATACAGATGTTTCAGGTGGGATAGAGGGGGATATAAAAGGGGTGGGAGAATTGCACTACTTGTTAAAGAGGATATCACAGCTGTACTGCGGGAGGACACCTCGGATAGGTCATACCGAGGCAATATGGGTACAGCTCAGGAACAGGAAGGGTGCAATCACAATGTTTGGGGTTTACTATAGGCCTCCCAACAGCCAGCAGGAGATAGAAGAACAGATATGTGGGCAGATTTTGGCACGATGTAAAAGTAACAGGGTTGTTGTCATGGGTGATTTTAACTCCCCATAGTGCTTGGGACTCGGATGCGGCAGAGTTTGTAAGTAGCATCCAGGGGGGCTTCTTGAAACAGTACGTAGATAGTTCAACTTGGAAACGGGCTGTATTGGACCTAGTATTGGGGAATGAGCCTGGCCAGGTGGTCGACATCTCAGTAGGGGAGCAGCGATCACAATTCGGTAAGTTTTAAAGGTACTGATGGATAAAGATAGGTGTAGTCATCAGTTGAAGGTGCTAAATTGGGGGAAGGCTAATTACGACAATATTAGGCAGAAACTGAAGAATGTAGATTGGAGGCAGATGTTTGAGGGCAAATCAACATATGGTATGTGGGACGCTTTCAAGTGCAAGTTGCTAGGAACTCAGGACCAGCCCATACGTGTAAGGATGAAGGATAAGTATGGCAAGTTTAGGGAACCTTGGATAACGAGACATATTGTGAGCCTAATCAAAAAGAAAAAGGAAGCATTTGTTAAGGCTAGGAGGCTGGGGACACACAAAGCCAGGGTGGAATACAAGGAAAGTCAAAAGAAACTTAAGCAAGGAGTCAGGAGGGCTAAACAGGGTCATGAAAAGTCATTGGCCAACAGGATTAAGGAAAATCCCAAGGCTTTTTATACATATATAAAGAGCAAGAGGGTAGCCCCACTCAAGGACAGGAAAGGGAAGGGAACTTGTGTGTGGAGCCAGAAGAAATGGGCAAGGTATTAAAATCAGTACTTTGCTTTAGTATTCGCCATAGAGGAGGACTTGGTGGATGAGGAGTCTGGGGAAGGGTGTGTAGATAGTTTGGGTCATGTTGAGATTAAAAAGGGAGGTGGTATTGGGGTCTTGAAAAACATTAAAGGTAGACAAGTCCCTAGGGCCTGATGAGATATACCCCAGAATACGGAGAGGGGCAAGGGAGGAAATTACCGGGTCCTTTAGGGAAATCTTTGTACCCTCACTGGCTACGGGGGAGGTCCCAGGGGATTGGAGAATAGCTAATATTATTCCTTTCTTTAAAGGAGGGTGGCAAGGATAATCCAGCTAATTACAGACCGGTGAGCCTTATGTCAGTAGTAGGGAAATTACTGGAGGGGATTCTTCAAGACAGGATCTACTCCCACTTGGAAATCAGTGGGCACATTAGCGACAGGCGAAATGATTTTGTGAAGGGGAGGTAGTGTCTCGCTAACTTGGTTGAGTTTTTTGAGGAAGTGACGAAGATGATCGATGAGGGTAGGGCAGTGGATGTTGTCTGCACGGACTTCAGTAAAGCCTTTGACAAGGTAAAGTTGCACGGGGTCAGAGGTGAGCTTGCAAGATGGATTAAAAAACGGCCTGATCATAGAAGATAGAGGGTGGCAGTGGAAGGGTGCGTTTCTGAATGGAGGGCTGTGACGAGTGGCATTCCTCAGGGATCAGTGTTGGGACCTTTGGGTGCAGGCTTAGAGGGAGGAAGGGCCTCTTCCCGTGCGTAATTTTTTGTTCTTTGATTATAAAACAATTGATTGTAATTACTGACTTTGGAATAGTCTGATTTTAGATAAGCACTTTAGAAAAATTGCTTTCAATATTAACATTTAAATTTCATGATTGTTTTAAAATCCAGTATAATTCCTTGAAGCCAAAGGCCTTCAAGGTTCAATAAATTAGAATCTTCACACAGATGTGTGCACACTGTTCCAACATTTCATAGTCTACACAAAGTACTTAACACCAGTAAAAAATTATATGCACATCTGTGATCTTAATAGCCAACCATCTGCCCTTACCACAATGTGCCAGCTTTTTCTGTGCTAACATGACTGTGATCCCAACCCCACACTACTCCAACATTTTCATTGAGCCCCATGAGTTTTTAAACTTTATTTTAACTCTTTTCTCTAACTCAGATATGAACTGAGTATAATATGCAATGTGTTAGGAAATTTGTGTTCTGAAACCTTTTGATAATAGCATTATTCAAACAGATATGCATAGGAAAGTAGGTCATTCAGCCTATCAAGTCTGCTCTGCCATTCAATGAGATCATGGCTGATTTAATAATCCTTAATTCCATTTCCCTGTCTTTTCGACATAACCCTCGATTCATGTAACGCCTTTCATTTCTGGAAAAAATGAAGACAACCTAGTCTGTACAAGTATGATGTTCTAGAAACACAGCAACGCGCCAGAACAGCACTCAATTCCTTATACAAATATAATTAAAATGCATCTTACATCAACACTTAGAACACTGCATACAACTCTGGCCACCCTTCTATAGGATGGATGTTGTTAAACTTGAGAGAGTACAGAAAAGATTTACAAGGGTGCTGCTGGAACTGGAGGGTTTGAGTTATAGGGAGAGGCTGAATAGACTGGGGCATTTTTCCTCAGGTGTGTCAGGGGCTGAGGGCGACCTTATAGAGGTTCATAAAATCATGAGGGACATGGATAGGGTGAATAGCCAAGTCTTTTTCCTAGCGTGGTAGAATCCAAAACTAGATGGCATAGGTTTAAGTGAGACAGGAAAGATTTAAAACAGACCTGAGGGGTAACTTTTTCATGCAGAGAGTGGTGCATGTATGGAAAAAGCTGCCAGAGGACATGGAGGTGGTGGATACAATTATCACATTTAAAAGGCAGCTGGATGGGTTTATGAATAGGAAGGGTTGAAAGGAATATGGGCCAAATGCTGGCAAATGGGACTAGGTCAGATTGGCACGTCTGGGCAGCACAGATGGGATGGACTGAAGGATCTGCTTCCGTGCTGTATGACTCTACGGCTCTATAAATGCATCAGTGTTGAAAAGAAATTTATGTCACGCTGAATCGGATTTAAATTCTCAAATCAGGCAGTTCTTGGGGTACAAGCATAAATCTTGATTATTTCCATCTTGATTGTAGCAAGTACAAAGAAAAGTAGATATATAGAGAAATGTTTCAGTGAAGAGTTCACCAAGTCTCTTTAATCTTATAAAAAAAGAAAGCAAAAGAGACCTTGCACAGTAAAAAAAAAAACCATGGCATGCAAAAATGGAAGACTAAATTAAGCCAACTATAGGATTTCATCAGTATCAATAATGAAGAGTGTGAATGAAAAAAAGAGACTTCTTAGGTTAAGTTGGCATGTTCAGAAACTGGAACAAAAGACAGCAGTAAAGGATGAGCATTTTGATTGCATCCAAAATACTTAATCTTTACCTTGCAATTAATTCCCTGAATCATTAAGTGCAAAACAGAGTAATCCTTATTGCTGGGGAGAACACAAATTGTTTTATTGAGAAAGAGGCATTACAACTGCAAGATCTTACTTTTCTTTCTTAATACAGCAGTGCTTCCCTTAACATACAGAAGAACAACACGTCTAGCCACATCGCAGTTGGAACAGAACATCTTCTAATGCAGGTTTGAAGATAAAATTAAGGAGCCAACCATCTAATAAAGGGCTTGCATGAATGCACTGCGTATCCCCAGGAGGATGGAAACAAAATTAACTAAATCATTTAACTGATGTCCTACTGGCTCAATATTGCACCTACCATTTATAGCAAGTGTTTTTTGCACAAATTAGAGTCGCTTAATTTGCCTAAGGGAACTTTTTCTGTACATTAAGTTAAAAGCAGTATTACTTTTAAATTCTCAGCTCAGAGGTGATGGAGGTAGCAGCTGACGTTGGACAAGATGACCGTGAATTCCTCAATTCTAAAATGGCGACGGGGGGGGGGGGCATGCGCACGTGTGCACGTGAAGACTAACCTTCTCATGGTACCTGTTTAACAAGATTACAACTTTGCATATTTAAGAATATAGAAAGATCTACCGGCTTAAATTGGGTTTGTTCTTACTCTGTACTGCTGTGGTACTAGTAAATGGTGTTGAAGTAGAAGATCAGCCATGATCTCAACAACTAGAAGAGCAGGCTCGAAGGGCTGAAAGACCACCCCCACTCCTATTTCTTAGGGTTACAGAGCTTTCCAGTACAGAAGGAGGCCACTGTGGTTGTACCAGCTCCTGAACAATCTACCCAGTTAGTCCTATTCTTCAGTCCCATCTCTGTAGCCCTCAAAATTCATTACTTCCAAACATACGTCTTAGATAAATTATAACCTACTTGACCTGATTGGATTTGTTGAAACTGTTTTACATCTGTTACTGAAATAATTAAGGTGAAACGATACAGATTTTATTAAATATAAAAGATAACGTTCAATCTTTAGAGAAATTCAACAGGTCTGGCAGCATCTGTAGAGAAAGAGACGTTAAAATTAAGTCCAACATTGGACTTTCTGTTTTTGTTTCTGATCTCCAACATCAACAGTACTTGGTTTTTATTTAACTTTCAATCTTTTGTTGCATCAGCCTCTGAAAACGAGAAGAATAAATGGCAAAATTTCTAACGTCTTTTCTCTGGTATGGAAATGATCCATTTAAGAAAAAAGTGCATTGCCATTTGAACTTCTTTTCTGCAAGTTGTCAAAAGGGCCAACTAATGCATGGTCTGTGCAGGAATCTTTGAGTTATGGCATAGCTATCTTTAGATATGGCCAGGCTATTACTGCATGATACTCCAGTTTCTTGTTCTATGAAATGAGAATGGTGGCTCATTTGGTAGCACCCTGCTGGTTGATCAGTGAATATCACAAAGAGAGATCAGCTATTACTTGATGGGGAGCACAAATTAGATGCCGTACAACTTAAATCAGAACTTAAATACTTAATTGGTTGTAAAGCACTTTGTGGTATCTCACATTTGTGAAAAGTACTAAACAAATGTATGCCTTTAATATAAAAGGTTAATGAGTTACAATCAGCTTCCCATCTCTAACCTTTCGTCACAGACTCATACATTATTGAGGACTAATCAGATTCTGAACATTTATCAGTCTTATAATAGAAGAAATATCTATCATGGATACCTGACTTATTCTTGCTTCTGTATAATGTTACTTTTTGAAATAAACTATATTGTCTGTCATCTACCAACTCACAAATCTACAGACTTCAGGCAAACTGCACTGACCAGTTTCACTTCTTCCCTTTCGCTTTCTTACATATTTCAAATAGAAAAGTAAAATTTGAAGTTATTGAATTGCAACTTGCCAATGGAAACTGATCTTTTGAAAACAAAAACAGGAATAAGCACCACTGCACTGAACTGTAACACCCACACTGAAATTATACTGCCTTTAAATGTCCGAGACAACAAGGTGCAGGGCTGGATGCCAAGCAGCATCATAGGAGCAGAGGCGCTGACGTTTCGGGCCTAGACCCTTCATCAGAAAAGAGGGAGGGGAAGGGGGTTCTGAAATAAATAGGGAGAGAGTGGGAGGCGGATAGAAGAGGGATAGAGGAGAGGATAGGTGGAGAGGAAACAAACAGGTCGAAGAGGCGTGGCTCCATCCCCGCCAAAAAACTCCACCCTTTAAATGTCCGATTGTTCTGAGATGTAATATCACACGTATTTCTGTTATATAGATTTTCACTGACAATTTATTTGTTGTGTCCCAACTTAAAAAGAGCATTTGGCTATACATAGTATCCTTACGCAATCCCCATCCATCTACACTTGTAGGGGTTATCAAGTCTGTCAACTAACTTGTACAAGGGGTGCATTTTCATTGCTCATCCCTAACTGCTCCTCTGAACCACAACACATGAGATGTTAACATACTCAGTCTTGTGAGGGAGGGAGTTTCAGGATTTTGACCAAAAGCAGGAAAGGAGATAAAGTTCCAAGTCAATATAAGAACCCCCATATTCAGTAACGGGATTGCTCAAATTTTAACTCTAGACTTGGGTAATCACATTCTTAAAAACAAAATTGCTCTCCATGTCCCTTAATGTTCCAAGAACTTCAAATGAGAGAATGGGTATATTCATTTATAACCAAGCTTAAGAAATGGTGTTTCTAACTTATTTTGAATTAAAATTATTGTGTGCTCTTGAAAATGCAAGGCTCAAACCTATTTTACTGGGTTTATTGGGTGATTAGAGGATTTTTCCAAGTAGGTCACATTATTTCCTAATAGACTCCCATCAGGATTAAAGAAATGAGGATAACATTCAGACAATTAGCAGTACTCCTTTCAACTAGGAATGAACACTGGATAACAGTTTGACTGCAAATTAACATCACAGAAATGATGCTCAAAGTTAAAATCTAACCTTTTCTCCTGTTTACTTCATCTTTTCTATTCACTTCCATGTAAGTAATATTTATTCAATATTCTTTGCATTTGAGTACAAAGTAAAACTGTTAATCATTTTCTGATATAAATTCATCTTGCAGCTTTAAATTGAAAAAAATGCTTCCATCAGTTTGACATTTTGTCCTAACAGGATACTATCCTTTAAAATGGATCTCAAAACATTTGGCTGTAAGTCAACAAGGAGATCGAATTCTTGGCCAAACAGTTGTTGCTTCTCAATCAACAAGGAAAAAGATTTTTAGATTATATAGCTAACAAAATGACAATTACAATTTGACAGTCTACAAAATACAGGAGAAATAAAATTTGCTTTCAGTCTAAATACATAAGTTGGTGTAGGGTAGTGGTGCCCAACCTATTGCCCGTGGGTCTTACAATCCACTAGAGCATTTCATATAGCTCAATGTCTGCTTTAATTTACAACTCACTCAAATTTTGCAGGGAACTGCTCCTCCAATCAGAATCCCTTTCTTCGACCATATGTGCTGCTGCAGGCTTACTGGTGAGCCTCTCTAGCAAGTGCGGGAAAGAACCAATGAACAGCTCGAGGCTGAAGCCATTGAGGTGAGTTTGCCAGTGAGGGCTTTCCGCTTTCATTTTTGATCTTCGGCATCTGCCATGTTTCACAGAAAGAAAAAGGCAGGATCTGGGGAATGGACCGCTCAACTGGATTGCCTTAAACCATTAGGTACCTTCTTGAAACAGTCATTCAAATGATAGGTTATGATGGATGGAGTTCTGCCAGCACACCTTGCTGATGTAGAAGGATAAGTTGCTGGCCTTATACTGGCTGGTAGACTTGGCTGAGGCTGGAGAGGGTGAAGGGATGAGAAAGAGAGTGGGTCAGTGGCAGGGCTCAGGGCACGAAAAGGGGACAAGAGGTTAAAAAAAAACAGGAAAAGCAGGAGACAATCCCAGGCTGAAAAAGTGGACTCACTTCTGAACCCCACTTTCATGTGAATTTTTAAGGGGCCATCTCTGAGAGTGTGCCCCACCAGAGGCAATCCAAGGTCAGTATTAATTAAATTTAACTCCTTAGCTCAGTCCAGTTGGCCTCCCGCTTCCCTGGCAAATTCCACTAATTATTCACTTAAATTCTAAAATGGCATTCAATAAAAATCTGGAATTAAAAATTTAACGATGGCCATTGTTGATTGTCAGAAAAACCCATGTTGTTCACTAATGTCTTTTAGGGAAGCAAGCTGCCATCCTCACCTGGTCTGAATTAGCAATATGGCTGACTTATTAACTGCCCTCTGGGATGGGCGATAAATGCTGGCCTAGCCAGTAATGCCCCCATCCCACGAAGGAATTTTTAAAAAGTTACCAATTTATTGCTTGAGTTTTTTTTTTGAATTCCATGCTTACTGTTATGCCTCAAACCCAGGCTTCTTGTTCAAAAGATAGGGACACTTCCAATGCACCACAAAAGCCCTTCCCTTATGAGTCTATTGTCAGTGTATCAAATTGAAATAATGATATTTTCTTTGGAATGTATTCATCTGCCCAGGTCAAATTCAGAGGGCACAAAAAGTTTCTCGAATGGGTGACTCACCAATTTCATTTTCACTGATATAAATTTCCGGACCTAGATGCTGATGGGAAGATTGTAATAAGGATTGAAAAATAAAAATTATAATCCTGTTTTCTGCATAATTATACAGGTTGGAACAGAGCTACGAAAAAATTGAGAATTTAAAACAAAGTAATACTGACCTAAATCTACAAGCATGTCAAACAAGGGGCAAGATCATGATACGATGTCTGAATAGATGAATTACCCATTAGTAACGATCTGTGTAATCAAGTGACGGAAGACTACATTTGGTGTACCTTACTCATAATAACAGTCAATTTCAGAGAAAATGTGAAACCGCAAGACTGAATTAAAGGATGCACGTGCTTACAGACAACAGTACAAGTAAATCAGGGGCTCTTGTGGTGCCAGTGGTAGTGTTCCTACCTCTGAGCTAGAAGACTTGGTTTCAAGTTGCACCTGCTCCAGAGCAGTGTCATGTCTGAATGGGTTAATCAAAAATACCATAAATAAATCCAGTTTACAGACTACATTATAATTGGTGTAGAATTAAGTTAAATTTAATTGCATAGCCACTGTGATTTGGTGACATTTTCCTTCAGTCTTTTCTAGATCCAGTTAAACCTTTTGATTTGTCTCTGTACCCACAATTTTCTAAAATACAGAAAGCAGCTTCTCTGGCATTTACTTTTAACACAGAATAAAAAGAGTCCTCACTTATAACTGATTCAAACAACACTGATATATCTACATATGATCACTAAGATGAGCACAGGATAGTTGAAAGGAGTACTGCCCCTAGTTAAACGATAATCATTGTGAAGCAACTTACATTCAGGGCTTCTTCTACAAATTCAGTGATCAAAAAATTATTTAATTATGTTTAATTATTACCAATATCACCAGTCCTGATGAAAGGTCACAAACCTGAAATATTAATTCTGTTTTTATCAGGTTAAAAGAGGTAATGTGAGGTGGGACACAGGCAGAGCTTTAGGTGACTTCAAACTTATGACAGGTAGAATGTGCAAGGCAGGCTAAATGTATGTTAGAATCTTCAAGTTTAGAAGTAGCAAAGGATGGCTCATGACATGGCGGTTACTGGTCTACCTTAGTCAGAACATCCAGACCCAAGCTCATGTCCTACCTGTTCCAGAGGTTTGTCATAATGTCTCTGAATAGGTTGATTAGAGAAAAATATGTAGAAGTACCCAAGGCATAAATTAGAGATTCAGATGAGCTGAGGCCGGAGCCAAGTTGAGCAATATTAGGAAGTGGAAATAGGTGGCCTGGTCTTCGCAATGGATGATCACTTGAAATTCACTGCAAGGTCAAAAACAACCTGTTGCAGCATCAGGAATGGAGTCAGTGGCTAGTTAACAAATGAGGTGGAGACAGATGACAATGGTTTCAGTCGTCACAAAATGTTCAGTTAGAGGAACTTTTTGTACATCTGGTACACTGGTTAACAAGCATAAAGCACTGTCTGACTACTGGAAGCTCCAGATTGGCCCTCAAATGAAGAGCTGACCAGCCCAAGATTACTGGTTTTGAGCTTCATTATTGAGTAGAGGCACAGCATTAAAAGCCTGCACAGGTCCATACGCCAACACCCAAGTTTGCATTTGAGTAAGATTGCAAGGATTTGGAGAAGCAATAGCTGGGACTGAAAGTAAGTGTGATCCAAAGCAGGCTGCTGGGGTCAGCAAAACACATTGCACTGTTTCCAACACTGTTGTGGCTTGATGTGTGAAGAGGGCTGTTGACAGTCAGCAAATAACTTTGGAGGGGGTTGGGGCCTGAAGACCTTAGAACCAGAAGCAGAGTTGATTAAGGTGGGTGTTCACTTTTATTCCATTCCACGATGCTTAGAATTGGTTTTCATGAATGCAATCAGCACTGGTCCTAGTTGTCCCAGAGGTAAACAAAGTTGCAAGAGAGTAAGAGATGGTGCTTGGCTTATGTTCACCATCAATGCCTGCACCCAACATGGGTAAAGGACACCTCTTGCTCAACTAAAACAGTCTGCAGCACAGACTGCACAAAGATTGTGCGCACAGAGCACCAATGTTATTGCAAACACATAACAATAGCCATAGTACTGAAAATATCAGTGGAATGAATTTGAATTTCTAATCCCTTGCGGCTTTTGTTTTAAAATTCACTTGTGGGACGTGAGCATCACTGGTTAGACAGTGTTCACTGCCTGTCCCAAGTTGCCCTTGAGGAGGTGGTGGTGAGCTGCCTTCTTAAACTGCTGCAGTCCGTGCACTGTTGACCCATAATACCATTAGGGAGGGAATTCCAGGATTTTGACTCAGCAGTGAAAGAAAGGTGATATATTTCCAAGTCAAAATGTGAGTGGCTTGGAGGGGAACTTGCAGGTGGTGGTTATTCCCATGTACCTGCTGCCCTTGTCATTTTAGATAGAAGTGGTTGTGGGTTTGAAAAGTGCTGTCTAGGGATCTTTGAATTTCTGCACTGCATCTCGCAGATATTACACACTGCTGCTACTGAGTGTCAGTGGTGGATGCTTGGTGATGTGGTACCAATTAAGTGGGATGCTTTGTCCTGAACAGTGTCAAGCTTCTTCAGTGTTGTTGGAGCTGCACCCATCCAGGCAAGCAGTGAGTATTCTATCACAGTCCTGAGTTGTGCCTTTTAGACGATGGACAGGGGGTCAGGAGGTGAATTATTCACCACTTTTTCTAGCCTCTAACCTGCTCTTGTAGCCACTATGGCAAGTCTAGTTGAATTTCTGGTCAATGGTAACCCCACGGATGTTGATAGTGGGGGGCTGAAGTGATGGTGATACTGTTGAATGTTAAGGGGCAGTGGTTAGATCGTCTCTTATTGGAGATGATTATTTATGTGGTGTGAATGTTACTTAGTGGTCGACCCAAGGCTGGATATTGTCCAGATCATAATTTGACATTGACCTGCTTCAGTATACGTCATCACAAATGATGCTGAATTTTGTGCAATCATTGGCAAATATCCCCACTTCTGACTTTATGATGGAGGGAAAATCGTTGAAGCAGCAGCTGAAGACGGTTGTGGGGGTAAGGACACTATCCTGAGGAACTCCTACAGAGATGTGCTAGAGATGACTGAAGTCCAACAACCATGACCATCTTCCCATGTGCCAGATAATAACTCCAACTAATGGAGAGTTTACTCCCAATACCCACTGATTCCAATTTTGCTAGGACTCCTTGATACACACTCAGTCAAATGTAGCCTAGCTGTCAAGGATTGTCACTCTCACCTCATCTCTGGGATTCACCCGACCCAAACAGAAATCAGGGGAAACTCTCCACTGGCTGCATTCATAAATGCAAAAGATGGTTGTGTTGGTGGAGGTCATTTATCTCAGCTCCAGGCCACCTATGCTGGAATTCATTAGGATAGATGTTTATTACAACCTGTTCAGCAATGTTATTTCACACCTCTGGAGCAAGTGGGATCTGAATTCATGTCTCCTGGTTCAGAGGCAGGGGTTCCTGAGGGTAGATGTTTCCTAATCAACCTGTCGAGGTGTTACCAGAAGCCTCTGGAACTAGTGGGACTTGATCCCAAGCTCCTAGCTAAGAGGTAAGATCACTGTCACTGCACCACAATAGTCCCTGAGGACAGTGTTCTAGATTCAACCATTTTCGGCTGCTTCATCAATGGCCCTCCCTCCATTGTAAGGTCATAAGTGTGGTTACTTGCTGATGATTGCACAATATTCAGCACTATTTGCAACAATTCAGATACTGAAGCAGTCCATGTTCAGACACCTGTTCAGATAACATCCAGGTATGGGCTGACAAGTAGCAAGTAACATTTATGTCACACAAGTACCAGGTAGTGGCCAACTCCAACAAGACAGAATCTAACCATCACCCTTTGACACTCAATAGCACTATCACCACTGAATCCCACACTAGCAAAATTGAACTCAACTAGCCACATAAAACTGTGGCTATAAGAGCACGTTGAAAGCTCAGAACCCGAACACTTGTTCATAAGACACTAGTCAGAAATGTGATGGAATACTCGCTTGTCTGAGCATGTAGCTCCAACACGCCTCAAAAGCTTAACATCATCCAGGATAAAGAAGCCACTTGATTGCTTGTGAATATGGTGTCAATCACTGCCTCTGCCATCAACATTCAGGAGCAGTATGTACCACCTACAAGAGGCACTGCAGAAATTTACCAAAAGTTCCTTAGACAGCACCTTCCAAACTCATAACTACTACCATCCAAAATGACAAGGGCAGCAGATGCTATGGGAACACCATCACCTGCAAGTTCCCCTCCAAGCCACACAACATTCTGACTTGGAAATAGATGTCACTTTCTTAAAATCCTGGAACTCCCTCCCTCAACAGCACTGTAGGTCAACCAACATTAAATGGACTGCTGCAGTTCATGAAGGCAGCTCACTACCACCAGGAGGACAACTAGGGATGGGGAATAAATGCTGGCTCAGTCAGCAACACGCACATCCCAAGAATGAATAATTTTTTTAAATGCTCTACCACTATTAGGAGATATGTTTATATTATGATCTTGTACAAGATAAATTTCTGAAATGCTTAGGATAACAAAACATTTTAAATGACACCTCTGAATTGTGTTTTATTTGATTTCCTAGACTGCGACAATTTCTGCAATAGATCGAACATATCTACATAGAACATTTATACTTAACACCTTAACCAATAAAGTTGCCAAGCAGACGGTTTTACTTACATGTTAGATCTTTTGATGGATTACTGGGTGAACACCTCACGGGAAGTGATACCAGGTCCATAAATCAGATGTCCATTCATCAATCTAAAACTTCATCCTTAGCTTCCTCTCGCCTCAGATGCTGCCTAACCTACTCAGTGTTCCAATACATTCCAGTTTTATTTCAGCGCACACAGTATTTTTCCAAGTTCAACTCCTGGTGTGTATTCAGTTAGAGGGGCTTATAGAGTTTCTTGGGGCTAAGGAGAAGAGTAGCTTTGATTCATACCCTTCATTATTAATCCACAGCATGCCCTGTAGAGCTGACAGATTACAGATCATGGCTATTTTAATAAGTCCTGTAGATGAATATGATTTTTGTGTCAAAGCTCACATTGACAATTACACATTTTACTAAGTCAGCAGCATTTTGCATTCAAGCTTTAGCAATGTATAATACAGCTTCAAGTACACTTTAGAAAATTTAAAACCTGTGTTATGGAGTTGAACAAAACCTTTTCACGTATACGTTTTTGTTTATAATATCCTTAGTGCGTCTTTCACATTTTTAAAACATCCTCCAGCACAAATACCCAATTTTACTATTCATGTTTTGGCTCTATGTAATTTTGATTTGTTAATATTCTTAGATAGTGTCTCACAGCATGCTTAGTTGCTTTATAGTGATGTAGTAAACTCACTGGATATTTTGTTTTTAAAGTTCCTCAATCATTTCTGTAAATAATGGTTAATGCCACGGTCTTTCACTGATAGCAAATGCTAAAATACATCTGAAACAGATTATACATCATTATGAAGAAGGCAGTAACTTCAGGAGAACTTGTACACATAATCAAGAGGGCAGGGTTTAAGAGAATCAAAGAAACAAAGGTCAAATCTATTCAGAAGGATTTGAGAATTCAAGGACAGAATGCCATAGATCAGCATTACAAGTTAGGTCCTTTACAAGGGCTCATCTAAAAAAAATTTAAGGAGACAGAAATCCACCTTTAATTGGGCAGCGATAGCAAGAACTGCAGATGCTGGAGTCAGAGATAACACAGTGTGGAGCTGGAGGAACACAGCAGGCCAGGCAGCAGAGGAGCAGGAATGTTAACATTTCGGGTTGGGACCCTTCTTCTGAACTTTCCTGCTCCTCTGACGCTGCCTGGCCTGCTGCGTTCCTCCAGCTCCACACTGTTATCTCTAACTGGGCAGGCACTTCCTTCCAAATTATTTACTGCCTACTTTCATTAGATGCCCATCCAAGTTGCTGCCCCAAAATTAAGTGTACTGTCTATATTAATTTTGTTTTGAGGTTTAAATAAAAGCAGTTTCAAACACATTCACGGTGCCTGTATGTCTACCTGAAAAAATGAGATGTAACATTCATTTACAACAGAATCCCATGTGGTCCAAAACAGTAACTGCTCACTTATCGTTTGTGTTCGTTGTGGTGGCGACAGCAGCAGCCTTCCATCTCTCAAGGACGGACACTTCTGCATTAAGCATTGACTGTTGTAGTTCAGGAATTCCAATCTGGCATTGCAGTCTCTGCTGTATTAGCTGTAGAGGAAGAGTGGACTGAGAAGGTCACTATTCACCGGCCTCTGTTTTCTCTGGGCCCTGTTCTCAACCAGCTGAGGTTTTTGTTACTGTTCTCCTCTTCCAACACCCTTCCAAACAAAAAAATCTTCAGAGGTCCACAATGTCAGTGGCTATCTTCCAGTTGTCATTCCACATCTAGCAACCTCATATCTCACTTGCAGGTGTTCTTGTAGCAAAAGTACTGATGCCCAGGAGGTAATCAAGGTCAATTCACCATGCAGATCTTTAGGTACACAGCTATTATGCATGACTGAGTTAGCAAAGACATCTTTAGTTTAACAGCCAAGAACACTGGAACAGGAGTAGGCCATTTAGCCCCTTGAGCCTGTTTCACCATTCACCGAGATCGTGGCCAGTCTGTGGCCTAATTCCATACACGGTCTTCGGCCCATATCTCTTAATACTTTTGCTTAACAAAAATTTTGTCTTCCTCAGATTCAGAATTAACAACTAATCCAGCAATTACTGCTGTCTGTGGAAGAGCACTTCCAACATCTACCAGAGGTGTGGAGAAGTGCTTCCTAACATTTCTCCTGAACACCCCGGCCCTAATTCTAAGTATGCCCTCTAGTTCTAGAATTCTCAACCAGCAGAAATGGTTATCTTTATCTACCCTGTCTTTTCCTGCTAATATCTTGAAGACTACAACCAGATCACCCCTTAACCTTCTAAATTCTAGAGAAAACAGACCTGACTCTTATAATCTCTCCTCGTAATATAACTCCTGAAGTTGAGTTTTCACTCTTGTAAACCTATGTTGCACTCCCTCCAAGGCCATTATATTGTTCCTAATATGCAATACCCAGATCTGCGCACATTACTCCAAGTGGGGTCTAACCCAGGTTTTGTAATAACTACAGTATAGCTTCTACATCCTTATACTCCAGTCCTCCAAATAAAAGGCTAGCATTCCATTAGCTTTCTTGATTATTTTTTGCCTTGCATACTCTGATGGAATTAGCATGCACCAGAACCTCCAAGAGATGCTTCCTTCAAGGCAGGAATGGTGAAATCTGTTCAGCATTTTCTCTTGTCTAGGATAGTTTGTCCAGATGCCATAAATAGAGAGTGTACCAAGAACTCAGGCTAGATAGACTCACATCATGGTGCTCTCAATGAACGTAATAGCTGCATTTTATGCCATATATTTAAAGAGCTTGATTTGACTATTGGAACCAGAAGAAAAATGCCATGGTCCAGAAAGTCACCAAGCCATAATTTATCATTATTGAAAATGTGGTGCCGTAGCTTGTCAATAACTTCAAATATCCAGTGAGACTTTAGTGTGGCTCTAAATTGAGCAAATTGTTTCCCATATTTAAAAAATAGCTGCACTTCAAAAGTAATTAACTGGCAACAAAATACTAAGAATGTGAAAGGTCTTTCCTTATGAAATGGTATCTCTAGTAACATTGCTTACAGTTGGAGCAAGGCAGAAAGCACAGCATGGTTGCAGAAGAGGCACTAAGTGGAACATTTGAAAATAAATGCAGACAACAAGGGATAAAATCAATTAATGTGAAATTGAATATTCTGAACAGGGCAGGTAATGGAACGCGCCCAGATTACAGCAGATTTGCCTGTAAAATAATTTGTCTTTGTTCATAATTGGGGAAAAATGGAGAATAGTGGGAAGGGTAAGCAAGAAAAGGTTTTGGTTACACTTCAGGTTCACATTCCTGATCTATGCGCAGAGGCAGTCAGGCAGATCGGAGGGCCTCCTCATGAGCCTGACCAAAGTAGCTACCAACAGGTTCAGGTAACAGGACATGCCAAGGGTTCATAGTATCCAACTGTCCACCTTTCCTCTGCGGTTACATCCGTGCTTGGGTGTCCAATGATAACTGCACAGGCTGGAATTCATCATTACCCGATGATGACATTTAAGTTTGATTGTGACAAGTTTCCATCGTCCGTTTGATTCTTGTTCTTCGCTACAGTGCCATTTCAGGGGCCAACTTGTTTCAGGTTTTATTGAGGGTAGGAAAAGAACTAGCCTATTAGGTGTCCAGGGACTCATGAGGCAATGTAGCCAGTGCACTGAGCCCATGTCGAACAAAAAAGAAAGAAAGTCAACTACAGCTGTTTCAATCCAGGTAGAGTCAGTTCTGGAAGAGCACTGATCCTCAAACTGTATTAAAAATTCCCCAAAAGAAATGACAAAAATTGAAGTGAACTAAATATGAAGATTATCCCAAAGATTTCTAAACCTTTGGATAGGAGAAGGGGAAGCTAAACATTAAGCTCATTTTAGGGATATTGTTTCTAACAAAGGAATGTTATGCCAATTTGAAAGTTTGGTTAGATCTTCCTCCGAACAAAGAAAAGCTTACACATCAGCAACCTAGCACCTAGACAAAGGGTTTCAGCATGAAACGTTGACTTCCCTTCTCCTTGGATGTTTCTGAGCTGCTGTGCTTTTCCAGCTCCACATTTATTGACTCTAGTACACAAGGAACAGAGTCAGGGACCATTTGTATCAATGATGGATTAATAGGAAATTAAGGAGACAGCAACAGCACAAGACTCTGAGTTTGCTCTTGTTCAAAACACCTTCTCAACATAGACATAATAGTTGCCGTTTTTGCCACGTATTTAATGAGTTTGGTTTGAATATTGGAGAAGGAACTGAAATGTTCACATCTGAGTAAACATTCCATTAGAAACTAAACCTGCAATTTATAAATGCTAAGCTCTGTCTGAATAAGCTAGTTGATTTGTTGTGAGATGGTCAAAGCTAGTCAAGTGTCTACGTACATTGATTATGTAGATATTTAGATGATAACTGAATGTTCTGCAGAAGAGATTAGCAAAAATGAAAATGCATGGAATTCCATGACATGGATTGGCAACACTCTGCAAGGCAGGAGATACACACTGGAAATAACATCAACGTTCTCCATTTGACAGGATGATCTCTGCACTGGATTTTCAGCACTTCACTTATGATTGCCTTAAATGAAGGAACACAGTTGTAATCAGTTGTTTCAGACGACACTAAATTAGGAGACACTGGTATAATTGGGAGGTGAGTGCCAAAAGTTGGAAGGGGTAACGACACAGAAACAGAAAGAGGAAGAATGGCAGGTAAAATTCTATTTAGGGAAGAGTAGGGTTATCTACTTTTGATTTAGTAAAAAATGATGAGAATAGGAGCTGTGCAGGCGCAATGGGTTTGGCTGTCTGCGTTCATAGATCTTTAAATTTAATCAACAAGGCTAATGGATTTGTTGGTCCTCATTCAGTGTAGCAGCATACTGAAAGAGCAAAGAGAAATAATGCAGATGAGGTTATAATCACATCAGCCACTTTTAACGGTCAGAAAATCATTTGGAGCAGTGCACTGTGTCATTTCCTAAAAAAATGTGATTTAAGTTAAATGCTTCAGATACCTGTGGAGTTAAATGAAGAAGTTTTACAAAGTTAGCTTCTATGACACAGTAAAACAGATCAGGAACCACAAAATATTGAGATCAGTCATAAGAATCCCAGCTGAAGGGAGGTTGTGCAGAAATCTCTAGACTTGACAGTTTAATTTGTGAAGTCTCTAAATGATGAGAGCTTGTATACAGCTTTCCAAGCCACCAGAATTGGTTTAAAAAAAATTAGGCCATTAGGACTGGAAAGTTTCTAGGCTCTGAGCCGAAAAGCAATCCTGGTCAATAGAACTAGAAAAGTCTCTAAACCGTCAAATTTGGAGTCAGTTTGTAATGAAAAAAGTTAAGATTAGAGTAACACTTCACTGGGATTGAGTATCTGTAAAATATAATACTGGGGAAAAGGCTGAAACTTTGTTTTGCTGTTTAAGATCTTTCTAAACAGTCATATATAGATTTTTGTTTTCAAAAAATGTATAATAAACTTGTGATCCTTTGTTAAAGAACACTGGCAGCCTTGTTCGAATATGTTCAGCGACTAACAACCATAGGAACCAACTGCAAAAGTTAAACTTATGATCTGTTGAGTCAGGTTTCGCTCTAGGATCTGACTCACCTATTACCACCTTCTTGGGTCATAACAATATTCCAAACCAGGATTGTCGTCCCTTCCTCTCAACAATTTAAAATAGATAACAGAAAATTAGCGTGTGTTCTGGATTAGCATTCCTTTGGTAAATGCAGTAAGTGCGTGCATGCTAATCAATAAACAAAAGAGATGACCAAAGTTTTAAAAAATTCTTATGGCTACTATCTTAAATATGATAGTCTTCCATCACATTTGGAATTTCCACGATAGTTATTAAATTAAATGTTAAAAATACACACTACAGAATTCTCATGCCCTAGTATTTCACATTCCAACAGAAATTCAAGTCATATGTGGATGCACAGATTCGTGAAACATCTTGGCCTCTGGTTGCTTGAAAACCTTCTTTTTAAAGTTAATTTTAAAAACCCATGATGTATCTAAGGTACTTGTGGTGCATCCACCAACTCAAAAGTAGTTTCTGTATAAAAAAGTTTGTTTTTGTAAGAAAACCTTTTTGATGACTTTTGGCCTCTCTTGTAGGCACCTATTAGCTTGCTCAGGTAAAATGTGTGAACTGCTCTACAAAAATTCACCAAATGCAAACACCATATGCAAACACCAACATGAACTCTTAGGTGCAGCCTCTCTTGGCATCCACTGACACTTTGAATATGAATTGCTTCATGTAATCAGAAAAGAGAATTCTGTTCAGCCAGGTAGATAAACGTGGCATGGGGGCAACTGAACACAAATCAGTTGGTCATATATAGCTTAAAAGATACTGCAAATTAGAAAATGCTTCATATTCATATGCTACAAAAATAGAGAAATCTAATTCTCATTTGTGAGAAAGTCTTCAGGTTGCAAATGGGTTCCAGTCTCAATTCCATTCGCAAGTCAATTTGTATGTAAGGCAGAATACAATGCAGTCAATGTAAAATAGCTATTCCTAAGTACGAGGAAACATTCAATTATCGGATCTTTGAAATTAATATTAATAAACCCCTGTATGGGACTGTGTTCTTAAGTATGAGTGTTCATGAGTCAGACATTCATAAACTGTGAGCTCCTGTATTTCTTAGTATAGGGATTATAATACTTTGGCAGAATAGATCACTTTTGGACTAACTCATCCAACTTGTCCTTGGTACAGGCAAGGAAGGATTCACTTGTCTCATTTAACTTTCATATGGCCCAGATTTAATCCAAATGAGGTCAGGCACATGAACATGGTACATATAGAATGTTGTCTTTTCAAGTTATAAGACACCGTCCTTTTCATTTTATACATTGCAATTTAAGGAGAGCATTTCACCTTTATAAAGTTAAATTTATAACTACAATCGATAATACATTCATTTAGAGGAATTACTTGACACTTAAGAGAATTAACAGTTAAAGCACTGATCAACAGATGCAAGTTATGCTTGAAAAAACAAATGACTACATCTGGACTACATTGATCGTAAACCGTGCATGCCTCACTTGGGACATAAAAAACTATAACAGTCTTCAAGATGAGAGTTGTCACTGGTCAGAATTTTTATTTTAAAATGAAAATGTAACTGCAAAGTCTTGTTTTTAAAATCTGACTATTAATTTCAATTTTGCTTTCTCTTCATATTGAGGCAATAAAGTTAATAAGATCTGCAGTATTTAAAATCAGAAGCCTAAATGCCATAATTCAATCTACAAACTTAGTGTCTGCTGTCTCCTACTCTTGTTCTGTCAGAAGTTACAAAAAGTGGTCATCCTATCCAGGACAGTTTCATATTATTATTAATTTTGAATGCAAATGAAGATGAACTTGAAGATAAATAGCGATTAGTACAACTATAGAAAAGCAACTGATTCTTTTAAAAATATAATTCAAGTCAGATCGGTCACCTGCTGCATGTCAGAGGGGACTCAAGAGGCTCAAGACCACAGGCTTTTAAATCCACAAATATACAGAATGTATATTTGAATTGGATATATTTAGCAATGGTAACACTTTAATTCCAGAAGGTGGGAAAATAGATAACTATAGGTCAGTTAGGCTAATAGGAAATGTTGCAGAATTTACATCTTCAAATAAAACCAATGAGTATTTGGAATTGTACGTTGATCAACTGTCTACATGTTTTACAGGTATGTTTTTCAAAATTAAATTTTTGAACCAGTAATGAATAGATATACAAAAGAAATGTTGTTTGATATACTGTATATAGATTTTCAAACAGCATTCAACAAGATTCCTCATAAGAAGTCTGAAATTTTAGTGCATGGTATATATGGAACAGGGCAGCATGAATAGAAGGTTTGATGATGTTTGGGAACCAATACTGAAATAAATGAATGCAGCTGCAATTAGAGAAGGCTTGAAAAGATGTGAACGTATCATTTTTTGAGTTTATACAGTTTCGAAAGGAAGAACAATGGAATGATACTGAAGGGTTGAAAGTGACAATCGAGGGCTTTATTTCGTAATTTCTGAATGTGTGTAGTAGTAGTTGATAAAATTTTAAAAATACCAGAATTTTGGGTTTATGCAGACAAGTAGCTCAAGAGTGGGACAGCAGTGATTAAAAGCATTCAAAATATTTATTAGGCTATTATTAAAGCTTTACACGTGCAAAAGGGAGTGCTAGACTACAGGATACTAGCCACAAAGTAAGCTTGAGGCACAGATAAATTTATCTTTGAAGGAAAAATATTTGAAACAAAAAAAGTTAGATTAATTCTAAATTATGCAAACACTCACCAAAAGTCAAATAGCTACCTTTCAATTTTACCTCTCAACTGGTTTATTAAGATCCTACAATGTAAAACCTTTATTAATTTATCTACATCTAACTCAACAACACCAGCAAACTAAAATACAACTGGTGGTACTACCAGTTACAATATAAACAATAAATGAACAAAAATTCATTTCAAAAATACTGAGCCAGAATTATGGCTCTCAGTATAATTAGAACTGAAAATACAAGATGATGTACCCTATAGGCTTATGTCCAAGTCCATTGATGTTGTCAGCTTCATTACACCAAAATATGCTCGTACCTAATTCACTTCAAGAAACAAAAAGTTTAGTTTTTAAGTTTGATGGCAGTAATATCAACACTAAACAAACATATGCACATTGGCCTATATTTTACTGCGTGCAAATACATGTGGTCATTTAGTTTTGTGCTAAAGTAAACTGATCCAAATTCAAAACTACTTACCGATATATGAAAAATAAACATAAGATGACTATGTGGATTCTAGCTAAGTTTTCCATTCTTTCCAAATAGAAACAAGGAAGAATAAAAAGTTATAAAGAGGAACTGATGAATTAACAAATCATGTCTGCGCTATTGCTCCAATCATATTCATACAGTAATGTGAAAAGTCCTGCCCATCACAGTGATAGTGGTAAAGTATAGCTCGCCTACTGTTAAATAAGATTTAAATTCAGTGATTGTTGAATCTTAACATTTCTTCGTTCTGCTATAATAAACTTGCAGATTGTTTAGCACAGGTATCAAAACCAATTTCCTTTCAGAGATTAGGTACTGTAAGAGATGAAACGCTATTTTGTTACGGATTTTCCAAATGAAAAGTGAAACATTTCCAAAAATATTTTAGCACTATTAGTCAGAATTGAATTATTTTAAACTGATGTAATTTCTTTCCAAACAGTGCATCTTAATAATGCCAATCGCCCATTCCCCTCATCCTTTAAATTACTTGAACCAGGGCTTTTTACAGCTATAACATGTCTTCTAATACCTAGTATCCTCCTTCTAGACATAAAGGCTTGCATTCCATTTGTATTTTTGATTATTTTGGTTCCTGTCAATTTTATTTAATTTATGTAAACAGACTTGTAAATCGCTTTGTGTGTCCACTGTGTCCACCTTTTACCACTTAGCTAAATTTAATATAACAGTAACTTTGCTCTTTGGGTATTGAAGGCAGTAATTAACTAGCAGCAGCAACAATTCAAGCAAGTATTTTCCTTTGTCAAGTTCAATAATACATTGGCTAACTAAAATGCATTACTAGAAAATGCTGAAAATACTTAGCAGTTCTGGCAATACACACAGAGAGGCAAACAGTTGTTGGTTCTGATAACAGGTCACGGACCGGAAACGTTAACCCTGGTTCTCCTCCTATAGATGCTGCCAGATCTGCTGAACCTTTCCTCTATTTTCTGTTTTTATATGCTTTGACTCACTGTAAGCAACATCACAGGATATATAACGTACAAATATGCATTAAAAAGTTCAATTCCTTTCACAGTTTGTGGTTTGATTGTCACACAATGTGTCATGCCTGGACAGTAATTTTAAGATTTAAGGATTATACACCAAACATTATACCTACTGGTCAGTATTCCTAAAGATATACTGAAGGATCATAAGGGAACTGTTCTACAGTTTCACCGACATTATACCTACCCTTCATCCACGATTGAAATATTGTACCCGTACCTCCACCTCATTTCCACCCTCCAACAGGCATCAGAAACCTTGTAGGTCTAGCCACATACTAACTTTCATCAACACACCAGTACTTGCCATCTACTGCTGGCCTATAGTCCAGGCTATGTCTTACTACACTCTGCTGGCCTATGACACTGGCTAGATCCCACACTCAACTATTCAATCCCTTTCCTATCAACAAACCAACATCAACAATATCCTGCCAAGTCAAACCATCTCTGGCTGAATCACTTTGCCGACATGTAGGAAAACAAAAACAGAAAATTATACAGCAGAGTGGTGGAAGAAATAAAAACTAAGAACAGGAAGAGCAGCACAGCCACATAAAAATAAAAATGGATAAAAGGAGAAGCAACATATCACTGAACAAGACTGGGTTCAGGGAGAAACCAGATGAGAAGTAATGGGCTGGACTGCGCTGAAAAAAAATTATTTGTTATCTATGCATGCCATTATCAGTAAGTATACAATCTGCTAGCAAAATTCAGAGACTAAAAGTGAAACACCATAGATTCTAATGGCCAGATTTTCTGGTCAATTTAACAGAATCACAGAAATGATATGGTGCTAAAGGAGGCTATTTAGTCTAGCATATCTGCATTGGCTCTCCAAATGAGTATTATGACTTAGCGTCATTCTTTTATCTTTCCCCTGAAACCTGGTGTATTATTTCAATAGGAAAAAAATGAATGCCTTGGCCGAACCTGTCTCCACTACACCTACACAGTGCATTTTAGATCCTAATTACTCACTGTGAGAACAAGTTTTTTTTCCCTCAATACATTTGTTTCTTCTGCAAATTACTTTACATCTGTACCCTCTTATTCTCAGTCCTTTTATGAGCAGGAACAACCTCCCCCCATCAAGTCTCATGGTTTTGAATACTTCAATCAAATTTCCTCTTTGCTTTCTCATCTCTATGGTAAATAGCCCCAACTTTTCTAATCTGTCCTCACAATTTGCAGTTTCAAATCCCTCTTCTGCACTTTCTCCAATGTGCTCAGCCTTCCTGAAGAGCGGCACCCAGAACAATAAAAAACTCCAGCTGATATCTAACTAGTGTCTTATACAAGTTCAGCATAACCTCTTGCACTTGTACTCTATACTTGCATGCATCGTTTGCAAACTCAAATTGCCTCCCTACACTCACAACTAGACCATTAATGCATCAGGAAAAGGAAAGATTCCAATACCAACTGCTGGGGAGCTCCAATGCAAACCTTCTCCTAGTCTGAAAAATATCCATTGGCCATTATTCAGCCAACTATGCATCCATGCTGCTACTGCCACTTTTATTCCAGGAATTTTTATTTTATTTTAGCTCACACTGTTTTGTGCCGGGCCTTTTGGAAGCCCATTTAGGGGAATATTAGCAGCATTGCCCCTCATTATTTGTCTCTTTTACCTCTTCAAAAAAATTCAAGTTAGTTAAACAACATTTTCCCTTAAGAAATCCATGCTGATGGTTTTCAATTTGGCCACATTTGTCCAGGTGGCTATTAATGCTAGTCCAAATGTTGTTCCTCGAAGATTCCCCATCACAAAATTAAACTGACTGGTTTGTAATCGCTGGGCTTATCCATTCACTATTTTTGTTGGCAAAAATGCTAAAAAAAATACCCCAAGGGGCAACTTCTTCACGCAGTGCGTGCTGCCAGAAAAAAAGTAGTTGAGCCAGATACAATAGCAACATTTAAAAATCATTTGGACAGGTATATGGATGGGAAGGGTTTAGAGGGATATGAACCAAATGAGGGCAATTGGAACTACTCAAGGGGGCACCACAGTCAGCATGGACCAGTTTGAGCCGAACGGCCTGTTTCCATGCTGTATTACTCTATGACTCTACTGTAACGTTTGCTATTCTCCAGTCTTCTGGCATCATCCCCGAGCCTACAGAACAATGAACAATTATGGCCAGTGCCTAAGCAATTAACATTTTCAGTACCTTTACTATCCTTGGATCTATCCCATCTGATCCCAGTACTTAGTCTACTTGATTGGTTAAAATTTTCTAGTGACTTCAGTGAATGAGTAGCCTGCGTCACCATAGTCTGGATAGCATCTGCTCCTATGGTTAATACAGATGCAAAGCAATTAAATACCTCAGTCACGTCCACCTACTTTCATGTGTTAATCTCCCTTTTGCTCCCTAATCAACCTTACTCTTTTTCTTACTAATTATGGACTGTAGAAGCCTTGGGATGCCCCAAGGTTAGCTGCCAGCCCTTTCTCGTATTCCCTATTTATTCATCTCCCTTCTGAATGTTCTAAATTATGCTACCCTGTCAGTTACTTTACATGGAAGACATCTTATCATTAGATTCTTCACTGTCATTAGGAACGTACTGGATTTGCATATTAAATACTCATTAAACTTGCCACAAAAAGTTAAGACTGGAACTGGAATTTAACAGCGCACATCACTTAATAACTTGATATTTTTCGTACAATGCCAATCAACCTTTCTGGACAAGAAGGGTAGTAAGTTAAACTGTTCAATCTCATTCATGCATGTAGTCAATTGATGAAGTTGGAAGTGTTAAAAATGTCAATTTCTTTCCCGCATCTTTCTTTCCCTTAAAGCCAATTTTTTTTTTCTTTTTAGTCCTCGTTATACCTGATTTGACCTTTAATGCAACCCGCCAATTCACATACCTTCTTTGCTTCTTTTTCAATTCAGTTCCCTTGTTCAAGGGAAAAGTACTGATGGTCCTGGAATGCACCGAGGGCCAAGATGACCAGTTGCCATTCACAAGCCATTAGTAGCTTGCACTTTCGACAATTACAGCACAAGATAAATTTTGAAGTTAAAGCGTGCAGAAAAGAGCTTATCTAATGACATGCCAAGAAAGATACACTGCTCCAGTAGAACTTAGCCATGATGTAAAATTTGACAAGAAATGAATTAACCAGTGAGGAAAGGTGGTGGAGAGAGATAAGGGAAAGTCTTCTCTCCATCACTGTACCCACTGTATAGAAGATCCAATTACTTTGGATAATCATGCTTATGCTCATTATAAAGATGCAACTTGATATGTGTAGCAGAAAGCTGTCCCTGGTATATCTGAGAATTATGCAAAATACTTTTCCGAAAACTTGCTATTCAACTTTACATTAAGGTTTTAACAGAAGTTACACATTGGAATCATGCATAGCCCTCCGAAACAAATGAATTTGTACCATGACAGGGGGCTGGGACATGACCCTTGCTACAGTTTTATGCTCATGTAGTTTTGATTAAATAACAAACATTTTATAATTTCAAAGTACTGTATCCTAAAAGCAAATAAGTAAATGTTCAGTCTTCTCAACATATTTCCAACCCAAGGGAATGAAAAAAAATCACTATCAAGTACACGGCAACCTTGTCCTCTGTATAAAGATATCACCCAGTAACAATGAGAAATGGCTACAATGGCAACCCACTGCTTAAATCTAATCATTCCTCAGCCTCTACTTCCTCCTACAGTGCTCAGCATCACAGATGCCAGCCTTCAACCAATTTGATTTGCCCCAAGTAAGCATTAGCCTGAAGGCACTAGGTAGTGCAAAAGTTAAAGGCCCTAACAACATTGCAGCAATAATACTGAAGACTTGTGCTACAGAACCTGTGATGCTAGCCAAGCTGTTCCAATATAGCTACAGAACTGGCAGTTACCCAACACTGTGGGAAAACTGCCCAGGTATATCCCGTTCACAAAAAAAAAACAGGACAAATCCAACATGCTCAGTTGCTGTTTTGGTTCAAATATGGATTTGATCAAATGTAGCATGAAGAAGCTCTAGCAAAACTGGAGAAAATGGAACTGGAGCGAAAGTTCTCTTCTGGTTGGTGTCAGACTCAGCAGAAAGGAAGATTGTGGATTGCCAGCAATCACTGTCATCTCATCCATAGGACATCACCGCACAAGTTACTGAGAAGGTTCTTAGGACCAACCATCGTCAGCTGCCTCACCAATGACCTTCTTCCATCAAAGGTCAAATGTGTGCGGATCTATTTGCCACCCCTCAAATAGTGAAGCAGTCCATCTGCAAATGCAGAAAAACCTGAAAAATATAGCCTGGGCTATTATGTGGCCACGATGTCACACACGTCAGGTAATGATGATCTCCAATAAGAAAGAACTCAACTGTCATCCCTTGGCATTCAATGCATTATCATTGCTGCACATCCCATCAAAATTGAGGGTTTACTGACCAGCCACATGAATATTGTGGCTACAAAAGCAGATCAGAGACTGAGAATCATGCAACAAGTAACTCAATTCCTGATCTTGCAAAGCCTACCCACCACCCACATGTCAAATCATAAGGAAGAAATACTCTCCACTTACTTGGATCATTGCAGCTATAACAAGACTGAAAAAAAGCTCAATAGCAGCCTGGAGAAAGCAGTCTGCTTGATTGACACCAGATTTAATACCTTCAACATTCAATCCCTTCACCAACAATACATGGTGGCAGTAGTATGCGTCTTTTACATATGGAGTGCAACAGCTCAGCAAGGCTCTGTCCAAAGCCACAACTTCTACCACACGGAAAGAGGAAAGCAGCAGGTACCTTGCAACCACATTTCCTGCAAGCTCCCCTCCAAGACACACAAACTGAAAGAGTCCAAGGCAGCATCGCACTATTATCTTCTTAAGACCAATTATGAATAGGTGTAGATGCTGGATTAGCCAGAGACACCCACAACCTGCGAATGAATAAACAAAAATCCAGAATAGATTTCTCCAAAATACATGGAGACTAAATGTAAAAAGAGACAAAGTGATATCAACATTCTGTGAAACATTAATGCAGTCAAGTAGCTGCTCTATAAAACTTTTCAGATGGTAACGATTCTAAATTTAAGGCCAGTGAACTCTGAAGCAAGATGTATTCAAGAATATACACCATGAAAATATATCATGAATCCGATCAAAGAAAATTTATTCAAGATGCCTTAATTTAGAGCCAGAGAGGTGAATACCAACTTGATTCAAACTTTCAGAGTTGGAGTCAAAACAAAATCAAAGCTGTTCATTTAAAGCCACCAAAAAACATGCACCTACTGTAAAACTGCAATTCTCAAATTCTCACCAGTTAAATACAGTAAGTGGCATACTTTCTCTTCATTCTATTTCCAACTGACCGCATTTAAAGTTCTTGAAATGCCATCCTTTAAAACCTGCATCAAGGCTATATTAACAAAATATTAATACAGGCCCAACAAATAATTGTTAAACAACATGCTTCCAGACGAACAAAATTAATTCAGTTAAGTACAAAAGCAAAGCACCACGGACACTGGAAGCCCAAAATAAAATTAGAAAATGTTGGAAATTCTCATCTATGGAAAGAAATGGGTAACATTTCAAGAGTCAGTCAAGTAAAATGTTAACTAATCTCCAACTTTAACTTATTGGAGACAGGATTCTGATTTCACTCATAGTAGGGATTAGAATTATTACTTAATGTGCACATTTAGGAAGTAGTTTAGAATATGGTGCGTCACAACTAAAGTCTGATAAGCATCTAACAGAAGTTTGCAACATATTTACTTTAAGGATCTAGTAAAATGAGTGTTTCTGACTTGATTAAAAATAAAATTGTTGACTTGACAAACAGGAGAGTTAGCCCTTAGGATAAGCAGTCTTGAGAGAGAAAATCACAAGTTCTGAAACTGATTAAGAATTAACCATGGTGCAGTAGTTTCCATGGTGGTTTTACAAGTTTATAGTGAGCAAATGTTTCACAGACTAAAAAGATCTGATATTTAACCCCATAAATTGATGAAGGCGTAACAGTTCTTGCTGCATTATGGATTGAAAAAAAGGGACACAGTATCCAGTGTTTCTGATTGTTGCAAGTGTACACCAGTACGCATTGATAGTTCAGTTGTGTTTGTCACATCTCTCCATCACACCAATCACAGTTGCACAGCACATGAAACATTAATAATGTGCACTTAGCCAACGTACTAGAGAGCAAGCAGCACCTATGGAAAGATATTTCAGGTATTTTTCAATGCTATCAATATATAAGGAAAAGTGAGAAACAGGCAAGACAAGTTTTTAAAAATTAGAGAACCACTTATTAAAAAAAGACAGGTTGGAGAATGGAACAGTCGGCCCACCTGTAAACGGAACAACTGAGTTTGAACGGTTTTGTTATTTTTCTCGTTAACTAAAGTTTATAAATGCAATGCATAGTTTCCATTAGTTCTTCTACTGGCTTCTCTATTATTAAGATGAATCTTAAAAATGATTAAATCGAATAATAATTCCTCTGGAAACGTTTCCATTGTTAGCTTGGCTTCCATCATTTTATTGAAGTAACTTTGTGCATTTAAGATCAAGTTAGAAAACTCAAATTTGCATCATCTTTCCTATAACAAATGTTGTTGTAATATGTTCCATTCATTACACTGCAACCAACTAAGAAGTGCATGGAGTAGTTCTGCACATTTTTAAAGATATATCCATGGGAATAGGTGATATCAACAGCTTGCCTTGTCTTTATACTATAAAGTGTTATTAGATAAGACTGATAAAAAGCATGTATTAATGATCTTTTTTGCCAATAATTGATACACAATCTACCCAAGTCCAATATTTGTAATTACCATTTATACACAAGGAGAGGCAATGGCCTAGTAGTATCATCACTAGGCTGTTAATCCAGAGATCTGGACAACATTCTGGAGACCCAAGTTCGAATCCCACCATGGCAGAGGGTGGAATTTGAATTCAATAAAATATTTGCAATTAAGAATCTAACGACGACCATGATCCATTGCCGTTTGTCAGAAAAACCCATCTGGTTCACTAATGTCTTTTAGGGAAGGAAAGTACCATACTTACCTGGTCTGGCCTACATGTGACTCCAGACTCAGAAATGTGATTGATTCTTGACTGCCTTCTGGACAATTAGGGATGGACAATAAATGCTGCCTAGCCAGCGACGTCCTCATCCCGTTAACGAATAAAAAAACACACAACTATTGCATTACGTTAATGATAGATAAATTTCTGAAAAACTATGAAGGTTTAAACAAGACAGATGCACTTCATACAGCAACATAATTCGTAAGCAAAATACACATGAAACCAGAGTAGCCAACAACTTACTCCATTACTGTAACACCTTCTAATTTGACAAAATGTAAACTCCACTTCAGGCAGATTTTTTTTAAAACACTTTTACACCAACACATGCTTTGAAAATAATCATCCAGATTTTGGGGTCAGCAGTGAACATCGACTTACTATGGACTTCTGCAATAGCACTTGCAGTTTTTGGAAATTTGAAAGCGAGGATCTAGGTGAACATGACAGCAAATGTACTCCTCCTTAAAGAATGAGACTGAAGAATTCTTACTGAGACTAACACAACCATGATGTGAGAGTTACAATACTTAATTCAATATCAAATCACAAAGGAAATGAAACAGAGGAGAAGATGGATGAATTAAGAGAAAGTGATAAAAGCAAATTAAAACAGTTTCATTTTGTAAAATCTTAGTGATGAATATGATTCCATTGTTGTAGAAGTTAATTTTCAGTGCCAATGAAGCTGTTTTTAAGTAATTACATCTCAGCATGCCAGTAGAAAATAATTTATACTTGAATGAATTGGCCCAAACTTTTTCTAATAATGTTTAGTAGGCATCTTCACACTATTCCAATCTGTTTCAAATCTGAATTTCTTGGTAACATAACAGGGTACTGATAGCAAGGTAACTTGACAGCAATTCTTCAGTTGATTTATTCTTTAATAGCGATGAAAGTTAATAGCTAAATTTCTAACGCAAATTCCTCAATGACTTGTGAGAGGGTGTTACAAATTATACAGAATTTTATCAAATTGGGATATGGCTTAAGGGCTGTCGTTGGCAATTTGAACATGCCCTATTCAATGTCATCTGCTATGCTGTTTGCTTCCTGGCCCCTCAGCAATTCATTTCTGGGCTCACTCCAGTACCTACAGCCTCCTTTGCACGACCACTAGAGAATATCATTTAAGCAGCTGCCTATGTTGCATATGCTTTTCTACACCTCGAATAATTCTCAAATTCAGTTACGTTTAAAAAGGAGGACTAACATTTATATGATGTAGTTTTTCCTTGTTATGCACAATCAGGACATATTTTTGGAACTTACATGTAGCCATAGAATGTTTCAATAGGGTCTGTTTCTGTGAGGTACATCTCTATGACTGGCATATTTTACCATATAGATTAATAAAGATAACATGTTGTATTTCAAAATTGTGACAGCCTCAAGTAACATTTCAAAATGATACTTTTGTAGCGTTCAGACAATGATAAAAAAGGGAGGAACATTGTCAAAAAACTAAACCTTTAAAATTCCACAGAAAATATTCCCACTTTCTTTTTTGAAAAAAGATGTGAATTTACGTACAATTGCAATCAAATTGCAATTACCTAATTTCCTATGTAACTCCCTGAAACCTGTCTCAAGACAGCTTCCTTCGTTTCAGAAAAATGGTTACACATGAAAAATACAATGGTCTGCTTAGATTTTTATGTAGGAACATAGGCATTTTAGCTTGTCATTCAGTCAACTTGTGACCTTATTCCACATACCTTTCTTTGTCCTTTATTCATTCCACCTTTCATTCACAATAATTTATCCATCTCACTGTTAATTTTAACTGATCTAACATAAAATTCCTGTTAATGGAAGAGTTCAAAATCTCTACAACCATTTTGGGTAGAAGTATTCTCTACTTTCACTCCTGAAAACTGACTGATTTTTAAACTCTGCCAACAAATCTTAGTCTCCCCAACCAGCAGATATAATTTCTCTTTCTCATCAGTTCCTTTAATTAATATCTTGCAAACTGTGGTAAGTCTTTAATAAATTCCAGCACTACAAATTGGATTTGTACAAATTTCCCCCATTTGATGCTCCAAGTAGCATTTTGTAAACTTACTCTGCACCCTCTCCATGACCAAAATGTCCTTCCTAAGAAGTCATATAGCTAAATGGTTCTGGTGGTCCAAACAGGCATCTGTACAACTGCAATATGTCTTCCGCTACTTTGTATTCTAGAAAGGCCAGCATTCCATTACTTTGATTATTTTCTACATTTGCTCATGAAATTTTGATGATCTGCATAAGCCATACCATTCTTCAAACGTTCACTGTTTCTAGCTTTTCAACATTTTGACGTACTGTTTTTTTTCCAGGTCTAAGTGGATGACCTAACATTTGCATACATCAAAATAAATTTGCCAGAGTTCAGAACCCAATATATATTTTACAATGTACTACTAATTACATCCCACTAATTAGAGTACCCTCTACTCTCTGCAGTCTGCCAATTTGTTAACCAGGCTACCAAAATGGGTTCCGTAAGCTTCAACTATAGCTAGCAGAACCCTACAAAGAAGCATTAAATTCCTTCTCGAAATTCACAAACACAACTTCCATAGGTCTTCCTATCTATTATTTTAATCACCTCTTCAAAACATTGGACTTGGCTGTGACATTTTAAATCCATGCTGACAGACTGAGCACCTTGATTTTCAATCACACTACCCTTAATTATATTGGCTCTATTCCTTCTGCAACAGATCGGAGGCTGATTGGTCTACCATTCCCTAGTTTCCCTCCCATTTTTTTGTAAATAGTATGTAGTATGTTGAATTTTCTGATTTCAAGAAATGGTTCATTTGTCTTAGGACATCTGCAAAATTCTCACCTACTTCCTTTAAAACATCCTTTAAAAAGGAAGCAAGCATCTGGTCTTGGGGAATTCATCATTCTTTACTTCCTAATTATCACTACTATTATTTTCATCGATTAGTTTATGATATATTGGACGTTCACAAATCAAATTCTACCTATCTTAACCTCTAACTGCTATGACTTCATTTCTACTGCCAAAACCGCGTTACCTACACAATACACTTTCTGTGGTGTATGCCATTAAAAAATTACTTACTTCCTGCAAAAGCCAGGAAGAGAACTTGACAAATTGTCTCAATGGTGATGGAACAAGTAAGTTGTAATGCAACCCATATTTTTAATAATGAGACCAAAACTCTTTTTCCTCAAATTTCATTTGAGGAATTTGTTAAGAGGGTGAAAATATTTACAAAAAAGGTTTTAGAAAACAGACATCCCATTACCAATTACTTTTTAAAAAAAACTTATTTCAACAGAATCTCCATGGGACACACCTAAATAGACAGCATCCTAGAAGAATTTGATAATTGTCTGAATAAAAGCACTGGCAGCATGACTTTTAAAATAGTTTTTATTTTTTTGATCTGAAACTAAATATATTCAGATATTCTTAAAGCTGTTAAGATTGGTTGATTTCTTTCCTAAACAATTAAATTTTCCTGTGTGAACTGCTGTGCTATGTTTAACGAGCAAAAATTGACAATTAGAAATATATTATTCTCTTCTCAGCCTGATTTTTCCTTAAGCTCCAATCCAGGATTCTGGGGATACTTATAGGTCAGAGCAAACAGATGAGGTAAAATAATTAGAGCCATCAGTTTCTGATTACCTGACTGGTCCTTGGATTGGTAAAGTTGCCTAATAAAATAATTCAAGAAACTCAAATTGGCAATCAAATGTAATGTCAAGTTCAGAAATATTTATAAAATGACATTGAACATCTATTGATGCCAGTAAATATTAATCATAATAATAGATATTTTCTAAGCAACCTGTTCAGAGATGCAATTATGCACTTGGATCTCCTGGTTCATAGATGGTAACATTACCATTGTGCCACAACAACCCACAAAAATCAAATTTCATTCACTTTCACCAATAAGCAGGGTCAACACACTTGGGCCTCTTGTGAGTATGAGGCAGCATCAATGGATCACACGGAGAATTGTGTAATGGATTGGCAAACTTGACCCATACAGAGGGAATAAAATGCCAAGCCACAATTTAGTACTACAATTTAATTTTTCAGAACTTGACCTCTTTTCCCCCCCAATTCTTTCACAGAATGTGGGTGCTGCTGGCTAGGCCAATACTTATTGTCTGTCTGTAATTACCATCAAGAAAGTACTGGTGAGCTACCTCCTTGAAGCACTACAGCCATGCAACATAGATGCTGATACAGTACTGTTAGGAAGAGAGTTCCTAGATTTTTCAGCTCGTAATATTAAGAATGCAAAGTTCCAAGTCAGGATGGCAAATGTACCTGATAAAAACCGAAAGAACTGTGGATGCTGCAAATCAGAAACAAAAACAGAAGTTGCTGGAAAAGCTCAGATCTGGCAGCATCTATGAAGAGAAATCAAGAGTTAGTGTTTCTGTCCCAGTGACCCTTTTTCAAAGGAACTGTCACCAGACCCAAAACATTAACTCTGATTTCTTCTTCACAGATGCTGCCAGACCTGCTGAGTTTTCCAGCAACTTCTGTTTTTGTTTCTGTTGAGTGCACTTAAAGGGAACTTGCAGATCTGGCATTCCAACATGTCAGTTGCCCTTGTCCTCCTAGGTTGTTGAGGTCACAGATTTAGAAGGTTCTGCCAAAGAAGCCTTGCCAAGTTGTTGCAGTGCATATTACCTATGGTATGCACTTCTGCCACTGGGTGTTGGTGGTAGAGGATGAATGTTTAAAGGTGGTTGATGATATGGTCAAGCAGATTGCTTTGTCCTGGACGGTGTCAAGTTCCTTGAGTATTACTGAAGCCACACTCATCTAGGCAAATGGAGACTATTCAATCACAATCTTGACTTGTGCTTTGCAGATGGGTGACAGGCTTTAGGGAATTCAGGAACTGAATATTAGTTCCTAGCCTCTAACTTGTTCCTGTAGCCACAGTAATTACATGGCTACTCCTGTTAAAGCTTTAGTTAATGGTGACAGATCCCATTGAGTGCCAAGAAGAGTTTGCTAGATTTTCCCTTGTTGGAGATAGTCATGACCTGCCACTTGTGTAGTGATCAGCATGATCAATAAGGATATTTACTTTAATCCAAAAGAAGCAAGTCCAATCTGTAACAAGCAGCTTCATCATTGCAAGTCAAAACAAAGGTCAAACAGCATCTAGCTGCATAGACAGAAATGGATTGGAAGGTTCTGTACAATTCAATAATCACTCCAATCATAATGAGGAAGTCAAAGTACCATTTGTAGATGCTGAACAAAAATGAGAAATTGCACACTGGCATACTATGATAAATTTACGCCTGAATTCGGAATACTGTATAAGCTTCACACTAAACGGTCACAGAATTCAGGTAAATATGCATATGAAATACTTAACTCAGACAATTGTTGATTGCAATTTCTACAGGTTACTACTGAAGCATGATATACACATTCCACATCTAATATACCAGCATGCACTTAGCTCATTGCCATACTGTAGTAGGGGATAAGATTCTTTTGGTGATAGGTTGATCAGTCTTATCATTCTCAGACATATTAGCTTAAGAGGCATTTTAAAATTGTAAGTGTTCACACCTTAACGAAACAGCAATATTTCTACATAACGCTGACAGTTCAACATAAAATGCAATTACATAATCAATTCTCCAGTAATCAGCTAAAAGTGATACTCCCCAAGTTAGAGGGAAATACAGATTTCAAATTTGTTTGATTAAAATAAAACTGTCAGGGCAAAAATTCCAAATCAAATCTTCAAATTTAAGTTTGTTATAAACATTTCATTCTTGAAACAAAACAAAAAAAAAAAAGAGTTACCTATAACCATCCTGTGACCCAACAAAAAGGAAGATCACATATACTGGCAAAAGCAGAAAGACAAAGCAGCATAGTCAAGCATTTGGATTTCTTCTGAAAATATTAGCCTACATAACAATTATCTCATGTGAGGTAGCATTATAGCTTTGTATCAATTTTCCCAAAATTACCAATACATTTGTCCATCTAGGTCATGATATATGAAAAACAATAAACTATAAAATTAATTTTCTCTGCTAAAATGAATAGCATCTCAGCATCAAGTTCACTGCAGCAAAGGAACTTTGCTGTGATTCAGCAAACAAAACTGCAAGGAAATAATTTTATGTTTCTGCTTATCAAATTATCTCAGGAAGGGCTGCCCTGAGGGTTTTCAAAACAGAAAAAAGAAATGGGAGAAGCACCAAAAGAGTACAGCATGGAGCTTTAAATTTCCAAGGGCAAAACTAATAACAATCCTAGGAGGACTGGCGACACGGACATTCATTTTTGTTTGTTACCACAATTCTACCTCTACTTTATTTCCATTTTTTGTGCTAATCGTTTACCTCTCTCTCAAAGGCACTGCCTGCTTGAAACAAGAGAGTTCCAAAAGCACCAGGCAATATTTGGACACTTGCAACACAAGCCTGGACAGTGAAAATGAATAAAAACCAAAAGAATTACAGATGCTGGAAATCAGAAACTGCTCTAAAAGTTCATCAGGTCTGGCAGCATCTGTAGAGAGAAATCAGCGTTCTGAGGAAGGGTGACTGGATCCAAAACGCTAACTCTGATTTCTCTTCACAGATGTTACCAGACCTGCTAGGCTTTTAGAGTAATTTCTATTTTTGTTAGTGAGATGTGCTAGCTTATTTCAATGTGGCAGAGTTCATAATCAAATCTTACTTTTCTCTTCATCTGATGTTCAAACATGCATCTGTGGCAATTAGCACTAGAAATGACTGTCATTTGCTGATTTGCAAATCAACCTATGAATTTCCCATCTTTAACCATATGTTTTGAAGCTCATTATAATCACTGCTATCTGCAAATACTGATCAACTAAGTCATTGCAAACAGTGGTCCAACTGAGATCTCTCTCCCCGCCCCTCCATAAGGCTTAGGAACAATGTTTAATCAGTTGGACGCCTATAAATGAAGTTCTTTTTTGAAATATAAAAGTAAATATATGATAGTGTTACAAAATGCCTTTAAACACCATAAAATTCAAATGTGAACAAGTTACACTCCTACAGTTCTTGCGAAAAGAAAGTTAAGGACTAAACACAGCACATTTTCTATATGAAAAGCCATTATAACAACGGAAATTCCAGTAAAGCTAAACAAACATTTTATCCATGAACTTCAATCAATAGACAAACATTATACTGTAACTCCTATTATGGAAGTATTGCAGTAGAGATCCTAAAAGTTAAAAAGGCAAAATAGAATAAAACTTCCTTGCACATTGACAAAATTGCACGAGTTAGTCTTTTTTAAAAATTGTGCCAGAAGAACAAGCCTCAGTGCACCAGGTTCTCACAGATCAGAGTGTACATGAAGTTAAGCACTCTTTTGTGAAGGTGCTGAACCACTACTGGTCCACGCGTCTAAATGACAATCTCACATTTATGGGCTAAGGGGGTCACGACGATGCATGTGCATACATGCGCACGAGTACACAAACACAAAACATGCACGTTAGTTTTTTTTAATTGTTATGTCGCAGAAAGGGCCATTCAGCCCATCATATATAGTGGCTCCATGCACAGCAGCCAGCCAGCTTTTTTCCTCTGGATTATTTCCTGTAACACTGCACTTATTTCCCATGAGCACCTATTTAATTTCCTTTTAAATTTATTGACGATCTGCACTTCCAACAGTCATTGGCAATTAGTTTCGAGTCAACACCACATCCCTCCCATTTTATGTGAGCATTAAGGTATTTCAGTGGCGACATTACACCATTTACTGAGATCAGGTAATTCACAGGTTTTAGCCCAGACTCTGTTGTACCACTGTTGTCTTGGATAATAAAACCATGAAGCAGCCTACTTTGCCTGCTGCTCAAACTTTTGACATATGTAATTGGAGGTAGATTGGGAAGATATCAAGACCAAAAGTGACAGCCTTGCATCCGTTCATGAATTTGTGCAATATACAGCCAGAAATGCACTGATCAGGGTAACCGTTATCCCATAGGATAGCTCTGATGTATCCTATTTCATCAAGCTTACAGGGGGAACAATCGGCTTCGGCCCTATTTATGAGGTTGCTGAAAAAAGCAATTTCATAGAGTGGGCACCTATAGGAATCCAGTGAAGGTAGGTTTGTTGTAGATAGTAATAGAGAATCCCCTGGTTGATTTCTCATCTAGGATATGAAGGAGAGGAAACAAGTTTCAGTGCCAGTGTGATGACAGATATGTGCATTTATGGAGGCGGCAACAGCCTAGTGGTATTATTGCTGGACTGTTAATCCAGTGAACCAGGTCACATTCTGGGGACCCAGGGTCAAATCCCATCACAGCAGACAGTGGAATTTGAATTCAATAAAAAGAAAGTCTGAAAGTAAAAATCTAATGATGACGAATCCATTGTCAATTGTTGGAAAACACACCTGGTTCACGAATGCCATCTTTACCTGGTCTGGTCAGCGTGAGACTCCAGACCCACAGCAATGTGGCTGAATCTTGACTGTCCTCTGGGCAATTAGGAATATGTAATAAATGCTGGCCTAGCCAGTGATGCCCTCATCCCACGAATGAATAAAAAATGTAGGGTGCATGGCCCAAAGACTGGCAGATCATATGAAATGGCATATCTGTCCAGCTGCTCATAACAAGCAAAGATTTAACTATGCCCAACCAGCCCGAGTTAGCAAAATAGCACCCAGCATTTGATGCGATTCTGGGGTTGAATAGTATTTGCTAAATAATACGGAGTCTGTGGAGAATGTTGATGATAACCAATTTAAGATCAGTCAGGCTCAGTGCAGAACAAGGTGTAGACCTGGATGAACACAGCAGGCCAAGCAGCATCAGAGGAGCAGGAAGGCTGACGTTTCGGGCCTAGACCCTGCTCCTACCATCTCAGTGCAGAACACTTGTGCATACTGGAAGTTATGCATACAATGCATAGGGCCCTGTTCTCTGCAGACAGAAAGAACATACAAGCTCTATTCCTGTTTCAGCTTAACAAAATAGCTGACACAGCCCTTCTTTGGTTCATTTCTCAGGGAAACGTCTTAGCCAGAGTCAGCCTACATATTTCAAATTTAAACAAAGGGGATGGGTCTGGGTGGGATGCTCCGAGGGTCGGTGTGGACTTGTTGGGACAAAGGGCCTGTTTCCACATTGTAGGGATTCTATGATCTTAAAACTGAACGGTCAGTCTTCATCTAACCGGTGAATTCTCCATTATAATGCCTCTACCAGAGTCCACCTGCCAATAAATGCTCTCATCTCAAAAGGTTGTAACAATGTTGTTTCCCTCTTAAAATCAATAATTTTTCAGAACCGTAGATGCATGCAAGATGAACCGCTTTGACAATGCATCTCTTTTCAGCAAAGCTCAAGTTCTGTATTTGTAAATTTATATAGGTATCAGGGAACATTCCTTTTAAATTCTACAGGTTTTCCTTAGCCACTGCTAGAAAAACTCAATGTTGCCTCCTTTCTCTGCTACCTCCAACCACAACTATCAAGTGCAACATTCACACTACTTCCTGATTTTTGCTTTCATTATTTCAAGTTAGTAACGGCAATGAAAAATAAAACCACAAACTCTTGGCAAATCTGAGAGTGCATGTAGGCTTTCAAGTTCTCAAATGAGATGGCGATAACAGCGAGAAGGAAAATAGCTGATACAGGTAATAAGAAGCAAGGAGCAGGTCACAACAAAGATCCAATTTGCCTACCAAACATATGGTGTCCAGTACCTAACATTCAGATGCAATCGTAAGATCAGACGCAAGAAAGCATCAGTGCACCTAATCTTAGAAACTAGCTTAGAGGACTCCGAGATGGGTGAAACAAAAAGCTTTGTTTATTATGGAAAATGAAGACAACCATCTACAATCATTGAATAACTATTGAGAGGAAGACCTTTTGGCTCATTTAATCAGAAAGCTTCAACTTGAATTTTAAAAGAATACAAAACTTGTGCCTCCATTTCTGTGATGAGCATTCAATTTCTTGTGCGCAGTATTTGGTGAAGGAAAGCTTCCTATTTATGTTGGTTCCCATTGAATGGGTCTGTTTACACCAACCATCCAATGACAAATTCTGACTGCACACGCTCACCTCCAAATTTCTTTAAATGCACATATGTACAATATAAAATCTTTAAAAATTAAAACTATTTTAACAGCTTTGTTCTCTTCACTTGTACATCTTTTCATTTTTTTTCATTTTTATGGTTTTATTCATGTTTTTATTTCAACTTATTTCAGAGATTTCGCTGCTGCTACACATGCTCCTTGGTGTTAGCAAACATAGCGATCGTCATTGGATTAAATCTACAGCCTTTTGTCCTACATTCTTTCATTGAAAGTAACTTAGCAAATTTATCTTTACCATATCATTTAATCTATTACAGCTCTCAGCCATGTTTGTCAAAACCTGAAGAGTGAAAGTTTCTCCAGTTCCTCCAATTCTGAAACAAAAAAAATCATCCTTGCAGCTTTCTACGTATGGTCTATTTTACTATTTGGCTACATTATTCAATATTTCATTAGCTTTGCTGATTGTTGTTATACCGTAGTTGGGCATTTTGAACATCAACTCAAGCAAGATTTCCAGTTCTTACACTAGGCAATAAGAATTTTGCCCATTATCATTTATCTTTACAATACTTTATAGAGGACTACTGTTGCTGTCAAATTTTTGTCAAGGTGATTTTATAATTCATAACTTTTTTTTATTTTGACTGTCCTTTTTGGCTTGCTTTCATTTGTGAATTTAATTATTTTATACTGGGTTTCTGAAAAAGCATGACACTTCCAGGAAAACAATAAAGCACAACACCTTGTATATTTATGATTTCATGGACCTCTCAAGCATTGCTCCCTCCAAACTGTCAGCATGAACCCCATGACTCCTACACAAGTCATCCCTTTCAGTTATCTAAATAGCTAAGCAAAAATAAAAGTCGCTCAGTCATTGCCTCAAAAAACTGAGGGAACCATTATTCCCAAGCCAGCAAGTCAAAATTGTAATTTCATCACCAAAACAGCTTCCAATCAGAGAATGAGTATTTTGCTAATAGCAGGATTTTCCTGAGGAAAAGATATGCCAAAGAGTAGTGAACTTGTGGGATTCTCTACCATAGTACGCTTTCAAGACCAAGTCGCTGAATATATCCAAGAAAGAGGGGTAATTTTCAAATTTTAAAGGCATTAAGGGGTATGGGCAGAAAGCAGGAATATGGCATCGAGACTGTAAATCAGCCATGATCCTAACAAATAGTGTAGTCGTCTCGGGGGGGGTTGAATGACGTACCCCTGCTTCCAGTGTCAATATTTCTATGGATATAGAGAAGGAAAAATTAAAGGAATTAAACTGTGCATTCAATAGGCTCTCTGATGGTGTAGGTGCAAGTCTCCCCATTTCCAAAACTGTCTGCCAAATGCAAGTCTGAACTATACGTACACAGGTAATTCTAGAGGATGACAGCTGCCTTATTGTAAAACTCACAAAAAGCAGGATAAGGGGAGAAAAATCAATTAGCAATCATTTAAAACGAAAATATTACTGTAAACTAAATAGAGAAGAATAACCAAATAAAACCTGATTGCTGAAATTGCAAATCAAATACTTCAACTCCCAAATGGCATTCTATTAACTAATAGACAACCAACTATCAGCAAATCAGTTTAAAATGCACGTTTCAATCAGAAACGGAATTCAACACTTCCTTCAGGTTTCAATTAAAACTTTAAAACAGAATATTCTGCAGGTGAATATTGCTTCTAGAAAAAAGAAATCATAAAACGAACCGAGGCCGAAAAGAATAAGGACCTCTAAAAAGGGATATTTGTTTTTGGTACTATAAACAGCGAATTTATTCTCCCAAGACTTAGCTAGGTTTACTACAGTTGTAACATTTATACAATTAGTTGATTTGCAACCAATTTCTCTTCCACTGTCTATTTGCAATGGTCAGCTCTCAACAATGAAAGAAACTTTTTTTTTTTTTTTTTTAAAGAAGTACAGCAATAATATTATGCAGCTGCAAATTACCGATGGAACCAGGATGAAGCCTTGCACAATACTTACTGGTGACATAGTGGACAAATGCTCATCTCACAAAGTTTAAAAAAAAACAATATCAATGCAATACAAGGGCAAAATTCTATTGATGCTGAATCTAAAAGACAGAACAGAAAACAAAAATATTCAGCAAATTGAGCAATATATTTGGACAGAGGAAGAATCAAGTTCTGAGAATTGGAAGTTGTTTCAAATGTATAACAGATTTTAAGCAATAATATGCATTATCACATATTACTCTGTGAATGTAATTTTACATTTACGGTCATTCAGGTTTTTGGAACAGAGATTTTTTAATGACGAAAATGCAATTAATAGAAACTGTTTTAAAACAAACAAAAAGTTTAAAACAATTTCAGACCAATGGTGACTGCTGATTATAATGGATTTTTAGGTCGATTTGCTTTATCAATGTGCTTCTAGCTTTTTCATTTCTAATGTGATATAAAATATAAAAATAGAAATGCATAAATATATACAATATATTTTAAAAATATCACAGCCACAGCTGTGTTGTAATAGTACCAATCATATGCATGCAAGAAGCATCCAGTTTTCTTCCATATCCGAGTTATATGCAATATCACCAGAACTACAGGCTTCTGTTGCAATAGGGAACTCTCTGAGGGTAAAGCAGATATGTGGCTAAATTCCAAGGGATGAAAACCACGATAAATCTCAGGAGTGAAACATCTTTAGAAGTGATAGCAGACAAAATAGGAGATATTGTAGTGTTGTCACATAGAAACTTGAGGGGTAAACAAAAACATCAACCTGGAAGCAGACATCTCTAACTAGGAGTATGCTATGGATTTCCTAGTCAACATATGGGTGATATTTTCCTTTTTTCTCTATGAAAAGATACAAAGATATTATTTTAACTGTAAACTTCAATCAAGTGAATATAAACTGGGAAAACTGACGTGGTTTAGAATCAAGCATTTTGAAAAATGGGGCACAACGTTTTTCACCAATTTCACCAAGGAACCTACAGGAGGCAATGCTTAACTTGATTGGATTGTTAAGAATCCATAAAGTGCGCAACTCATAGAGACCCATGGAGAACAAAAACTATGGTGATAAGGCTCAACAACACATGGAAGTCAGTAATGCTGAAACCAGAAGGCTGGTACAAAGTAAAACAAAAAGCAAATAAGAGGTCTAACTCCCATTTGAAGACCCCACAAAGGCCTCAGATTGAAGCAAGTAAGGGTGGTGGTCTAACCGACATCTTTGACGAGACTGCTGCAGGCCACAAACAACAACACAACTACGCACCTCCCAGCCCCACATTCAAAGAACAAAGGCCATTCTACAATGGGCCTATTAGCCTATACAACCAATCAACAATAGCAGAGCTTTTCTTGTTATTTTGATTTCTTACTTGATGACCAGTTTTAAACTGCTGCTACTCTTGCCAAAACCCATGCAAATAAGGCTCAAAGCTTATCACCGGAGGGAACTCAGGTCTCACCATTCAAGTGAAGACCAGTCCCTGCAGACCCCCCAAAAAAAAAATGCATGACCAAAACTCTAGATCAAGAGTGTACTTTTTGGTGGGGTTCAGTGGCCCATCTGCCCTAATTCTGTCCTAAGAACTGCAGAAAACTTAGGACAGGCAGCCAACACATCAATGCAAAAGAGAAAACCAACACATTTGCAACAATCTTCAATCAGAATTATTGAGAAAATGATCCATCTCTGCCTCCTCCAAAGGTGCCCAGCATCACAAATGCCATTCTTCAAATATTTTGATAAAAAGAAATGGTACTGGATATTGCAAAGGCTATGGGCTCTGATAATATCCCAGTGATAGTACTGAAGACATGCTCCAGAAATATCCTGATCCAGCCTGGAAAGTACCAAGCTTTATGGAAAATTGACCAGGCAAGTCATGGGTACAAAGAGTAGGTCAATGACCACCCTCAGTTTGTTCTCAATCATCAGCAATGATAGAGAAAGCCTTTGACACAGTGCTATCAAGCCAGACTTGCAATGAAAATGACCTGCTCACTGACACTCAGTTTGGATTCCACCAGTGCCACTCAGCTTCTGACCTCATTACAGTCTTGATCCAAAAACAGACAAAAGACCTGAAATCCAGGAGTGAACTGACAGTGACTGCCCTCTACATCAAGGTAGCTGTTACCCAAGTAGAGCATCAATCTCTAGCAAAACTGGAGTCAATGAGAATTAGGGGAGAACTTTCCACTTGCTGAATTCATATCTAGCACAAAGGAACATGGCGTCGTTGCTGGAGATCAAGCATCCCAGCCCCAGGACATCAATGCAAGAGCTCCTCAGGGCAATATTCAAGGCCCAGTATCTTCAGCTGATTCAATAACTTTCCCATTATAAGATCAGAAAATGGGATGTCTGCTCAGAACATTCGGCATTCCTCAGATACTGTAGCAGTCCAGGTCCATTTAAAGCAAGACCTGGACAATACTCAGCCTTGAGCTAATGCGCCCGCAACATTCGTACCACACAAATTCTTGGCAATAACATCTCCAACAAGAGAATCTAACATTTCCCTTAACCTTCAATGAACTCCCCACTACCAACATCCTATTGGTGGTGGTGGTGTTGGGGTGGGGGGGAACATTGACCAAAAACTGAACTGGACTAGTCATGTACATGCTGTAATCACAAAACCAGGTCAGAAGCTAGAAATTCTGTAATGAGGAACTCCCCTCGTTTTCCACAATGCCTGTTCACCATCTAAAAGGCATAAATTGAGAGAGTGCGTTGGAATACTATCCACTTGCCTGGATTGATGCAGCTCCATCAATACTACAGAAGCTTGATTGAAACCAAGGAGGACAAAATCAGTCTGTCTGTTTGGCACCCCATCCACCATCTCCACCAAAGATGCGTAGTGGTAGCAATGCGTATCATCTACGTAATGCACTGCAGTAACTCTATGGATACTGCCTTCCAAAACCACAACTTCTGCCACCTAGGACAAGAGAAGCAGATGCATGGCAGCATCGTCATCTGCAAGGTACGCTCCAAATCATACATCATCCTTACTGAATCTATAATCTCCATTCCTACACATTTATGGGCCAAAAATCCTGGAATTCCTTCTTAACAAAACCATGGGCAACACTATGCCACTCAGACTGCAGGGGTTCAAGGCAGCAGCTCACCGCCACGTTCTCCAGAAAAATTTGGGATGGCAATAAAGGCTGGCCCAGCCAGAAATGCCCATGCTCCCTGAACAAATACCAACAAAATATGTTGCGCACACAATATTGTCCATCCAAGTCCAGACTAAAACAATTTAGACAGTAAGATAGAGGAAAAAAGCTTGCAAGAGTGCTGCGTGGAGAAAAAGGGGCACATTGAATTAATGCAAAAAAATGCAAAAATATGTTTAAACAATGATCAAAAGACATAGTCCCACGAAAGCAGCTGTTACGAAGGATAATGGTCAAAAAACTTTCATTAGTGCAATAAGAGCTGCCAGAAAAGTGTTGAAAACCAAGACAGGCAAAAGCAAGCATAAAACAGAGAATGAGCATGCAACAGTTAAATATTCTGAATGCTTAAACATTTTCTTCAAGTATTCACAAGGAAACATGAGCAAAGTCACTGGTCGAAGTAAAGCTTCTACTTTACAAGTCATCAAAAAAAAATTTGGTACATTTTTTACTTGCAGCTAAACACTTTGACATCAAGCTATGCAATTTACGTGCACGCTTACCACATGCATTGCATCTCACTCACCCAATTTTCCAATATGCAGCCTTCTCTCTTCCATTCATTTGTCAATTTACAGACATATAATTAGAAAACTTTATCTGTATATATTGAAGGAGCTGAAGAGATTTACTAACCTTGACTCAAACGAGACAAGTGACCTTGTAAACTATAAATTAAATTGTTTCTCATGTTTCACATTTAATATTTTCACCAAAATTTCAATTTTTTGACATTTCTCTTCAACCTTCAACCTCACAGAACCTAAATCATTAGAACCTGGAGTTATTACATAAATATGTTATAATAAGGTGTGTGCCATAATGAGAATGTTTATTTATGGTTTCTCTTATTACAGTGCAGTCATAAGCAATAAATTACACTTGTGGTTTGGCAGGGTTCATATATCTACTTTTTGACATGGGAAAAGACTTTACAGAACATACCCGGTGACCTCTACTGGGAGTGCGCATGTGGACCTTGTGCTGTGCTGCTCCCGCCTCCCAAGTTGAAAAAATTGCTACCACTCAACATTAAGGTTCTCAAATAATAGCCTTTGCAAGATAAAATACCACCATTTCCAGCAAGGATGAAACATTTAAAAGAGGAAAGAGAAACCAAATGTACTCCTGCTCCTATTTTATCTTTCTGAAACAGACGCACTGAAGATAGCTAAACTGGGAGAACGAAATGGAGTCCTTACGGAAAGCAGGATGTAAGGAAGTGTAGTCAAGAGAGCTGTGGGAGTTGGTGTATTTCCAATGCATGACAGTACACAGCTTAGCCCTGTAAATGGAGAGAAAGACAAGTTAAGGAAGAGAAGAGGCAGAGATGGCCCAAATGAAAGTGACAGAAATTTGAAGATTCAAACTAAAATTAATTAATGTTCCCAGTTCTGGATGAGAGCAAGAAATGACATCAAGATAACCATCAGCGTAGCAGGTAAACAAGATGGTGGATGAGAAGGACTGGAACAATTTTCCACATACCTCACAAACAGACAGACAACTATGGCCCATGCAAGTACCCACAGCCACATCTTTTATTTATAGAATCTAGAATCGTACAGCACAGAAATAGACCTTTCGGTCCAATTTAGAGGAAGTGAGATAAGTTAAAGGATGAATTGTTCAATAAGAGAATGAGCTCAGTCAGACAGAACAGGAAGGCAGTGGACAGGGTCTGCCTGGGCTTCTGTCCAAAGGAAAAAACACATCTTCAGACAAACTTAGTGGGATGAAATTTGAGGTCATAGATGTCTACAGTGAAGAGGAGCCAATTGGGCAAAGGAAACATTAAATTGTTGAAATGATGATGGGCATTGGAAGAATCACAAATGTAGGTGGAATAAGGCTGGACAGGACAGAGAAAAAATACATCAAAGTAAGCTTGGTGGAACAGGAACAGGTTAAAACAATGAGTCTCCCATGGCATTCCTATTTATGAATTTGGGAAGATTATGCATGGTCACTAGACCACAACCATTAACACCTCCTTGGCCTGCTGTTCTGAGAGACCTTTGATCACTAAACTGTCTCACACTTTTAACCTCTCAACCTTGACTTCTGTCTGCTTTCTTCTCCTCACGTTGGTTAAGTATTAATTTGGATTCTAAACATTAAATTAATTTCTCTCTCCACAGATGCTGCCAGACCAGAATCTCAGTACTTTGTATTTGTTTCAGATGAAAAAGCTCCTCACTGTCGAAAAAAAATCTTCTAGTTTCATCTGAACTTTTAGTTTAACATTTTATATTACTACCCTGCCAAGAGTGTACTTCTGAATAATTTTCAGATGCCCCACTGACATTTTATATTTCACTGTTCCTACACCAGCATAGTTCCCCACGATGCTAATACCATGGACCCATTCCAAGTAGGAGTTAAGGTGACTCAACGCTGCTTTGGACACTCCAAGATAGAGGATAGATCTTTCACCTCAAATGGAGCAGGTTGCGTTCAAGCCCAAAATAATTCACCAGTGGTTCAGGGTTGCACTACACCATTTTGCTGAACAGTCATGAAGAGTAAGCTATAAAATGCAACGTTACACGTCATTGGGATAGCGTGTTGAAAATAAAGCCCAAGTCTTCCCAGACTATTCTCAAAAGTTAGAAGATTTTTAAAACTTTGCAGAATTCCCCAACTTACCTGTCTTTTACACCCAGGTTGACAGAAAACATGGTCTAGGTTTCTGTACTTTAAGAATTACAATGTATTACAAATAAATACTTTAGCTACAGGTAAACAAACATAAACCTTTGCTTAACTCTAAACTCTACTAGTTAAAACTCTAACTCCCTTATAAAAGACAGACAGACACAGGAAGAAAAACATGGGTGTTGTAGCCAAAGGAAAATCGTGAAAGCAGTTCACTGGTTCCTGTTCATGGAATTTGCTGAGATAATTCTTCTGTAAATCAAAACACTGCTCTATGGTCTTCCTTTTCTGGATGCTTTCATTGGTTTGCAGGAGGCAAGGAGTGGCTGGTACACATTTACAAAAGGAAAATTCCACTGGCTTTCTTCAGGCTTAAAGTAGCTTTTATTATAGAGAACAATGTCAACTCTCGAGCTGGTGAAGATCTGAAGGTTATGCCCCCTCTCATTTACAGGTCCAAGTCGTTCAGCTACCTGAGAACTATTCACATAGTTGGTGGCAGCCAGAAGGCGTTGTCGTTGATAACTGGTCACCAGTCCAGACTAGTTCCTACTGTTGCTGGCTGAATCTCCATTTCATCTACAAACTGCACTTCAACTACTGCTTGACCAAGCAACTGTGTAAATAATGCTTACAGTGAATGTCAGGTTACTCATGTAAAAACTGCAGTAATCCTTCAGCAATCAATGGTTCTTGAAACCATTCTTTTCCCATTTCAGTCAACAGTCCAAAATACAGAAAAATAAAAGATTGTTTACAGTAATAATTTTTATAGCTACATATTTTTGTTACGAGCATAATATTTGTCAGCAATGAAGGAAATGGCAAATTCCATTAGAAAAACACTTCACTGTTGAAACAAAGTCTTCTAGTTTAACCTAAGTGTTTAGTTCATCATCTATTGTTGCTCATGAAGTCTTCATCCAAATAACATCTCTCTGCAGTTGTAACAAGACTAAGGTGCTAGTTTCTGATTCAATACTTGGGATTTTTTTAAAAATCTGCATTAATCCTGCAGTGAATACATTCTGAGCAATTTTAATTAAAACACTTAGGAATCCCTGATTCGGTAAAGAAGCATTTAAAACTCACTTCCTAAAGCCCAGGTTCAAAAGACTGCACAAGTGAAATCTGTTCTTTCTATTTTGCTTCACAGGCCAAAGCGTTATTGCTTTTTTAGCCCTCCATTCTCGACCCAAGGGAAAGGGATAGAAATGTGGCTCCACAGTAAGACAGCAGATACAAATGAAATGCAGCTGTGCATCCACACCCTAGAAAACTATAATATTATAGCTCATGTTGATCCCCGAGAATGCAGGAAAATCTCTACAGGACGTAGTGACAAGCTCACCATAAACGTTTCTTTTACTCATTGAGCAATAAAAATCATTCAGAGCCTTCCATTTAATGAAACTTCAATATAGTGCGTTGGTTATCGCATTTTAATATTACAAACAGACAAACATTTATTACACTTGCACATGCAAATTTATAGATAAATCAACATTTCTTAGCCAATGTAACTATAGTTTTGAAGTTAATTTAGCATTCTTGCTGTTTCCAAATTTCATTTCATCTTCAATGATTGGAAAGACTTATTGGGAACAAAGGATGAGCAATTTAACAACAGAGGTATATGTTAAGTAAATCTACATGATCACTTAATTTTCCCATGACACCCATGAAGTCTTCTGCAGTTTATAATCAAATAAAAACTCTGCATCCTTTCAAAGGAGTCACAAATCTTTAAACAAAACCATGCAAGTCAATACAATAACAATAGGAACATGAACTTCAGTCTAGTCAAATTTATGCCACGATAAAGAGCTAACTATGCAGCACTGCATCATTTAGAACTATAAGCTCAAAGTACAAGGAAATCAAATTAGAAGTGGGTCAGTGAGAACCTGTCTGACACTCATTAATCAAGACTTTAGCATAATGCACACATTACAAGTCTCAGATACAAATACCTCAAAAGATACTGTTGCTTGATTACAATAATCGTGTTAAGAGCATCTTCCTTTGGATTTCTGACTGCAAACAGCTAACTTATTTAATCACATGATGTCTAAGTCCACCGCATAAATAAAAGTGAAAGAACATCTTAAACATTAGCTCAAATATATATCATGCTTATGGGAAGCTCATATTCACTTGAGGTCCAGTTCAAGATCCACCTCAGCTGAATTTGCAGGTTATACGTTCTGAAATAAAGTATAATTGATTATAGTTAGAAAGAAGATCCAAATGGCCTGCTCCTAATTTGTATGTTAATTGTATTATACACCTCCTAATATACAAGCACTTTTCTCTGCAGGACTGTTAAAATGAACAGATCTCATCTACTTACCGACTTCCCAGAACAGGGGTGTTCTAGAGGGTCTTAATAATTTGAAGAGCCTCTTCAAATGGCTGCAAATGGCAGAGATCCACCACTCATCATATTGATCTAGAGTGTGACCAACTTTGTGGACAGGATCAGTTTCAGGCAAAATAATTTTTAAACCACTGTTAAAGACTGTGGAAACTTAGTTCAGGTACAAATTAGGTGAGTAAAGGAATTCTTAAATCTCTAAAAATCTAACTGCTTAAATTTCATGTTTAATATTTTATTGTAATTTACTGTTTAAATTTCATCCAGACTTAAGCAGTTATGAACTCTCAAGTTGAAAGCAGCATGGGGTTTCAGAGATAGGGTGGGGGCCTGGGTGGGATGCTCTTCAGAGGGTCAGTGCAGACTCAATGGGCCAATTGGCACTGTATGGATTCTACGATTCTAAAGTTAGCTAAAGAAACCAGATTAAGTGTTTTCTCTATCTTGGGCTGAGCTAACTCTAGTTTCAAAGCATATAAACAGAGTTATCTCAATGTGACTTTGAAAATAGAGCTGACAGTTGGATGAGTAAGGGAGTTAGTGAAACGAGGTGCTTTTGCTAGCATTTTCCTTCATCAAGAAAGTTGCCCTTAACTGTACTATTGGGGAAATGGAAGGGAATAAGTGATACTGAGCAAATTGTTGGAATGGCTGGCTGAACAAGTCATCATGGACTTCACCCTCAGTTCTGAATGAAGTGGTTAATGAGACAGTTGATATATTGGTTTTAGTTTTCTGAAGTTCCTTAGATCCAGGGAAGGTTCTTTAGATGAAAAAAGAGTGAATGTAACCAAGGTTCCTACTTGGTTCAATAAAATATATATGAGATACAGATGAGGACTTGATTCTGTTGCTCTACACAGTCATACCACAACTGCGAAAAGTTGTGGTATGAGTTTAAGCATGAAGAATCATCAATTGGGAGAGATAACAGAGGTTGCCAGTACCACAAAACCATGTCCCAGTAAGATTCAACAGCTATAGAAAAACGAGGAGTAACAATCAAAATCAAAGTTAAATAATTTGGAGTTTGGAAACAGTGAAACTGTACTTACATAGCTCTGAACAGTGACAGGCAATCATACCAGAAAGAGCTACATTGGCTTGTTGATGGATTAGTGGGAAAGAAGAGATGAGGGTTGGTGTGGAAGCATTGGGTCAAATGGCCTGTTTCCACACTGTAGGGATCCTATGAAATTTGATCATGTAAATTAGTTCTCCTCCCAGTGTCAAAGCCTCATTACTATTCATAGATGAATACACATGAAACACCACCTTGATCATCACTAACTATCATATCCCACTGAAATTCTGGTGACAGACCCATTGATTTTACAATAATCTGCATTAACACAGGATGAAAAACAGTCAGGTTATCTATTGATTTTTTAAAAAAATCGTATTATGGTCAGTGGAATGTCATGTCATTAAAATAGTCCTTCCTTGAGGATGTTTGCCCCTACTTTGTGTAACAAATAACTGTTTGATCAGGAGGAAAAATTAAGCAATTGGTCATATCTTACAGCTTAGCGAGATAATGGCGTTCCTCCTACCATTCTCCCAAACAACCTCCACCCACCCTAACTCCAGATTTCTCCAGTTCCATTCTCAGCTGAAGATCCTGGAGTTTGCCAGGATACATTTCTACAACTGCATACAAAAACTTTCATTACCTCATGTGCTGCAAAAATCAAACAACTCAGATTTTAGAATTTTGTTTAGTTTAAAGGATAAAAATTCTAACTGTAGATAAAGCATTGGGTTGAGAAAACAAAAAAACCTGCCATGTAAACATAGCTCTAAATAACCTAGGTTTAAACAAAAACTGACCTAAGTTTGTCCTCCAATACTAGAATTGATAGTCAAGACCAATTTTAACAAATAATCTGTTAATAAGCTTGTAGCCAGCAGAAAGAGCCATAAAACTTCATTAGAAATATTAACTGTTTACGAGGGTTGCAGAATCAAAGAGTTGGGCTGAAGGTAAAATAGCTATTGCATTTCAGCTTGGATCAACCTAATGCATGCCATATTGGCAGGAATTCAGTGTGAAACTTGGTTAGAAGGTGCTTCCATTCAATTTATACATGTGTTTTTGCAGACAGAAACAGGCATTTCAGTTTGGATTGGGGTGGGGGGAAAACAGTACCTAGAAAATTTGCTCTAGCTTGCAGCTCACGGGAGAAATCTACATCATCCTCAGTCTTGTGGAAGATAGCAGTCAATTTCAATAGTTAGCTTTGTAAGAGCTGTGCTGAAGCAATGCAAGCAAACCAGTTCAAGAAAACTGGACGAAGGCTTAGCCAAAAGTTAATGCAAAAATCCATGTGTAATCTACACCACCAAGAATAGTATTCAACTGAGAATACTGAGAATTAAAATAAATTCAGGAAGTCTGTGGCACATTTTTTGGATTGGTGCCAGAAGTAGTGAAGGGACCTTCAAGATTTCATAAGACAAAGCAATATACTTGAAAGGAAGTATAAAGTAGAACTGAGTTTACAGAATTAGTCTTTATAAGCTATTGTGATTATTTTGTGGGGCTTACTTTGTTTAACTTTTGTTTTTGTTTTTAAAAACCAAACAGATATGGTGTACTTCTGAAAATTAATCACTGGGTGCTCAGATCTCTCTATAAAAAAATTAAAGGTCCCTAATATGTTTGTAACACACATTTGAGTTAACCTTCAGAGATAGTAGGAACCGTAGATGCTGGAGAATCTGAGATAACAAGGTGTAGAGCTGGATGAACACAGCAGGCCAAGCAGCATCAGAGGAGCAGGAAAGCTGATGTTTCGGTTCTGGACCAGTTTAGAGTCAGCATGCAACTCGAATGTAGAAAGTATCAAGAACCAACTTATTCAAAAATCATGCAAGCACACTTATGAATTAGGCCTTACCAGTGAGCAACAAGCCTGAGCAACTTTCCTCCTTGTAGGCCCAGAGATGAAATATAGAACATCAAATGGTCTCTTTGCAAATTCGAGCTAAATTAGCCCAGAATGTGAATCATACTTCAGGTATATATGGTTTCATACCCATCGTTATATCCATCATTGTCTACAATGACAGTCAACAGTCCATCTCTAATTTATTAGATTGTGGGTTCTCAACTTTGAAGTCCAACATTTTCAAGGATTATTTTCTCTCACATTGGTACATTAGGTTGACCTTTGGGTTCTGTTTCTTTGGCTAACTAACTAGCCCTGCTTCCAGTGTTGTTGGTATAAACTGGTGGTTCTTGTGGTATAATGACAGCGTCCCCAACTCTGGGCTAGGAGACCCAGGTTCAAGTCCCACCTGCTCCAGTAGTGTGTAATAACAACATCTCTGAACACGTTGGCTAGAAAATATATATGTGGGCGACTGTACTTAATTGGCCACTAGGGCAGACATCAAGATATTCCAAATTAACAAACATATTTTGTTGAATATAAAGCAATTAATAAAACCTTTACAAATGTTTGTCTCATCAAATGATGAGACAATCTGTTAAAGTTCTTCACTTATTTTGTTTCACAAGAATTAAATTGCTGTGCTTTGGGGAAAAGTAGCAACTTTCTCCTGCAAAAAGAACTGCTTTTGACTACTATACTCAGTCAAATGCAACAGTGCCCAATAGAAGATTAAGCTATTGGCAGACTACGAATCATCTATTTGTTCGTATGATCCTGTTTTGTTGCTGTTAGTTAACCCCTATATCCTGTATTAGCTCCTGCCTTTATGTGCGGATGAGGATGTTAACAGGCAGGCAATGGTCATTTAGTTACTTGCACCAATGGCTTTCAAAAATTGCACAAAAAATACTCCCAATGGGATTGTAACAATTTAAAAATTCTGTAAACCATAGTTTGAATAGAATTTTTCTGCTTTGCAGCTGTTACTGGCTCTGATTGTGATCCTTCCAGCCTAATCAGCAAGTATTACAGACTGTGATGTTAGAAATTTTGAAAATTGAAACAAATATATATAATTTGTTAAAAGTTCTATTTTCTATAATTTTACCAAGTTAATAGCAACACAATTATTTTACGAAGCACAACAATTCCAGCAATGTAGCTAAACATGCATGAATGTCATTTATAAACTCTTACTGGTATAAAGCTGAAGCTTCTTTGGGGAAAAAGACATGATGGCTAAAGGAAAACAAAACTTCAATCTAACTTGACGCAGGGACACTGACTGATCAAGGCCATCTCAACTGAGATGCTATCACACAAATAATAGGTTTGAAGAAAGATAAACCATAATTATACTGCCAGTATTGTTTCATTCAGTGAATAAGTAAACTCAGTGTCAAAGCTAAGCTTACATTTGAAAACATGGCATTTAGTACTTCTTTTTTTGAAGACACCAGCACCAGTTCTAGAATATTAACCAACCAATAATGATGACTTTTTTTGGTCTGAAAGGAGAGATTACAAAATCATATTTGGCATGTAATGGAGTTGGTAATTACAAGTATGAGGAGGACTGTATTCTCAACTGATGACGACTCAACTTTTTAGAAGCTTTTTAATGAAGCATAATCAAGGCCATCTAAATCAATTCTACAAACTTCTGAACTGAAAATAAAAGTAGTATTCTACACTGATGAATTGTTAACTACTTTACTAAGTAACATCAAGTCCACTGCATCATACACTGTTACAACAGCACAGCTTGATTTCATCACAAAAGGGGTGTGTTGATACATTCCACAGATTTAAAAAGTTAGAATTTATTTTCTGTAACACTGAAACATGCATGACCTTGACAAAATAATGTGCATATATTATTTGTAATAGTGTGCAAATACCCAAACAGTCATCGCTCCCCCGCCAAAAAAAATTAGGATGACATACAGAGCTGTTATACTGAAACATCAGTATGAACTTATTGATGGTCAGTTTTACAGAACATCTTCACATCAAGTAGAACGGATTATTTTTGTCACTTGTGGACAATGGTTTGCTATATACAAATATTCTCTAGACTATGGAAATAGATAAACAATTCTTTCAACATTAACAGTCATAAGTATTTTGGTCAAGAAACACTTAAAATAATGAACTTCTAAAAAAAAAAAGTCATTTATGTCACAGAAAGAGTCTAAACAGGCTAGAGTCCACGTTGCCTCTGTACAGCAAACCAGTCTGTCCCGGTCCCTCATTCTAAACTGCAGCACTTTGGGTTTTGTTTTCCAATGCTCATCCAAACCAAAAACTAAATTCGTACACCATGAAAAGTGTACAGCTCAATTAGCATTGCCCTGTTTTTCAAAAGACTTGCCACTTTTATGAATTTCACAATATTTTGTGTACCTCCACACTAGTACGACTGTCCTTCAGTTCAATAGAGATTGAAGAAGATCATTTAAGTAGCTTAAATTACATATGACAGTTAAGGAAGTAGGGCATTCCATAACAGTTAAATAGAAAATCTCAGGAACATGGTCAAACTGTATGTTGTTTGCAAACACAGAACAATTCAAGAAGTTCATATTTTACATGAAAGCTAATGTATAAATGCACAAAGCCCCGTGGCACTTTGGAGAAATCATTAGGGATGAGCAAAAATTTGGTTGAAAAGGTCGGTTTAAATAATAATTTTAACAAACGTACAGAATTTACATTTCTTAAGTTTGCTTCGTATCAAAGGGATATTCCAAAGTACTGCACAACCAACTAATACTTTTATATGGAAGCGAAGTTACTATTCATAAGGGCAGCAGCATTACAGGTCTCTCAAAGAGCGATGAAATAAATGAACAAATTAATCTGTTTTTGCTGGTGATTGATGGTAGATCAGAACACTGGGCAATATTTCTGTTCATTTTTGCTAAAATATACCAATGGAACTTTTGCACTAGCATAATCAGAGCTTTAGTTTCTGAAAAACAAAGTAATAAACTTTTTGTTGAGACTGACAGAAAACTGTCCAGTTACAAAATGGAATGAGTTTCTCTTTCTTGTTTCTATACGCTGCACTTTTTTGTGTGTTAAACTTAGGTGGAAGCTCTAAAGCTCCACCCTAGGAGTTGGTTTCCCTTTGTGAATTCAGCAATTCCATGTCCATGAAGTCCCACAGGAGAGTATACATCTACCTGAATGGGGAATGGAGCTTTAGTATAACATCTCCAACTAAACACAATTTCGTTCCTAACAATTCAATTGAACATCAGCACATATCATGTTCTCGTATCATGAAAGGAGACTGAATCCAGAAATGTGTGACTCAGGTAAAATGGCTATCACTGAGCCAAGCTGGCATAACAGAAGTAGAGGTACAAAGATTTAGGAAGAATGCCCCAGAAAGTACAGCTGAAGTAGGCAGGTGTATGAGAGCACCGGAGCAGTTTAGAGCTTACAGAATCAATAGAGAGTTTCAGCAGCAGTGCATATTCAGTACCATGGCTACTAAGTTAACACCAAGAGTAAACTGAAGCACACAGTTAAGGCAAAATTTAAATGCCCGAAGAACGAAGAGCCCAAAAGCTGTTCCTGCAGTCCTGAGTAAAGTAATAGTGCATTTGGTATCAGGAGGGTTGCAAGGCAGACAGCTGGAATGCCCCAACATATGCAGAAATTATAACATAAAACAGACCAGTCAATCCAATCTGTACTAGTTCATGACTCACACAAACAGTAGCTGTAATCCTATTGATCAGATCCCTTATCTTATCTCAATGTCCTTATCTCTACATATCTTTTCTTAAACAATCTATCATATCCTTTTAAAAAGGATGCTCAACTTTACTGTTAGCTCTTTTAATACATGTCCTTTGGAGATTCTAATACTATTCAAAGTGTTTTCTATCTAAATCCTGTAATGCTATTCACTACAGGAAGATGTGAGTCTTGGATTTAGTATTTTTTTTACTTTTTTTCCATCATTGTGTTATTGGCGAAAACTGTGATCGTAGCTGAAAGGAAGTGAAATTAATGAGTCTATAATAAAAACAGAATAACTTAATATTAAAAACAAACTAATCTGAAAGCTGAACCATTGAGTTACATCTAAAATCTGTACAGAGATTCAAGACGTACATAGCTGTAGACAGACAAAGAAGATTAATACTAGTTGTCATTTTAATATTTTCTTTTTATATTTATACTATTCATCAGCTAAATACTAACTTTGCCTTTTTCCAGTTTGGCAATCACCACCGCACGTCAAACCCAATATTAATAGACTTTGAAGCCTCAATAACTCATACTCTGGTCCAATTTTCAAGGCAACCTTATCGATTTGGGCAAGTAAAGGCCCAGAGAGAGTTAAACACCTTTTATATAAAGTTTTGTTCAGTTTCACATTTCATTAGATCAAATACCACTTAATGTTAAATTGTGCTGTGTCATATGTCATTTTTAACTTGAATATGCATCGTGCTAAACAATAGCATTGAAATCTATTCCTTGTGCAGGCCTATTGTAATACAAAGACCCAAGTACCATAATGCAAACATTTTGACTATTTTTTGTGCATGGTGTTTTAACCAAAGACATCTAAATTGTAGCATACTACAAAACAGAAACAGAGTACAAAAGTAGAATGGTTAAAAGAGTCTAGAAACAATATCAAATATCTAACAAAACAGTCAAAATTGAAACAATGTGATCAGAATCAGAAGTAAAGCATGATATGAAAAATGTTTGAAAGCAACAATCTCAAATTTAAGCCTTGACAACGAAGAGTTGCATTAAAATCCATTCATCCGAGAATACAGAAATTGTTTCAAGCAAGTAAAAATTGCCACAAAAATTCACCACAAATTTGACTACCTCCCCCAAAGAGAAACCCTGTCCACAGAACAAGTGTTTCTTTTCCCTCTTTTCTCACCCTGAAAACACAGACCTTTGCTGGTGTACAATTCAAAAGCAATGGCAGCCCAAGTCATTCTTCATGTGCAAGGATATTGGCAAGCTAACCAACTGTGAAGAGTATTATCAACCCTGATTATATCTAATCAAAAACCCATGAAAGCACATCTTCTAGCAGCAAGTACAAAAGTCTTGGCTGACTTTGATTTGTCCCTCCCTAGATAACAAGAGCTGAAACAAATGCAGTGCCTCAACCTGTTACTCCTGCTAAGATCAGTTAACTCATCTTAAATTGAGAATTAAAAAACTTTCACCTTCGAGCATGTACAGTTGACACAACTGATGTGCCTTTGTCAGCTAGTGATCAACAAATTAATTGCTTCCAGATTACATTTCTTAATCAAAGAAGAATTAGGCAAACTAAGAGAGGGGAAAAAAGTATAAGTAGTCTGATTTTTTTAAAAGAAAAATTAAGGCAGAAATCTGGAAAACCACAAAAGAATTTTAAAAAACCTTTTTCCATGTGGATCAGTAAATTTGAATCAGCACAGAATATTCTCCACAAAAATACATCTTTTCTCCATTGAAAATGTCAACTTTTCACTGAAATAATACAACAAATATTCAAAATGAAAATGAGAAACTTACTTGTCAAGGTCAAAAAGTTATTTTTGATAAACATCATGTGCTTTCTCTTGCGAAATTTTTTTTTAAACAACATGTGCTTTAAATTCAAATGCTACTTCTGCAATTAGCAAAGGAAATTTGAGATCTGTGCAACATCTTAGTTACAAAGCTTGAAATTAAGGCTCCAGAATCTTGAAACAGCAATTCAACTGGCTGTTGTAATAGAAACTTTAAAAATTGCGCCTTGACATATGCAAACTGCCTATAGGGGGATAGCTAAAATTGCAAATAAGCTTCTCAAAAAAGATACAATTCAGTCATCAGCATTTTCTTTCACTATTCTGATAGCCCAGGTTACACTTCCACTAGTCCATTGTAAGTGTAACAGTCCTTTGTCTAATAAATCTATGCTAATTTGCACTCTGCACATCATTGGATTTTTCAGTTATGATGCAATTTAATCTTTCATTTCACCCCATGAACAAACGATAATCAAACAAAGTTGTAATATCATTTGATACAACGGAAATAAAAATTCCACTGATCTCATATGACAAGCTGCGTAGAAGTGAAAGGTTTTGATGAGAACTAAATATTGATTTTTTAAAAATCTGTCAGGCATTTCTTTGCAAATGCGACTGCATTTGAAAATGTAGTTTTCTCTTTTCAAACACAAATTTGAATTTTCTTTTGAAAAAATTTAGCATTTTCCAGCTTTTATATCAAAACTGATAACGCATGACAAATAATGGTTTGAATGCGAGTACAGGAAGGATGATTAACAATATTAAATAATCGTCTATAATCCTTGCAATAAATATGGAGGAAGACAAACAGCATAATTTTAGCAATCACAAGATGATGTCACCTGGAATTATAGAATTTAACAATATACTAGTTATATTGAACCTGAATAAAGAAATATCAATTTAGCAATTATAAAAAATTCCTTCAATGTATAGCAATAGTTTAAATTTAGAATTCATCCATGTTAAATTATCAGCATAATTCCCTCTTTACTATTTAAATACAGCATTTTAAACATTAAACTTCACTCAAATTTAATGTCAGGTGTTGTTGAACTACAGATGCCTTGAAATGTTCTACACATTTTTTTTAAAAAATGCCTAAAAGAAATTCTCCCATGCTCCAACTTCCAGGCTTTAAAAGTGAGGGCGTAACCTACACACTAATCAACAGCAAGTTTTCCATGAACTTAAAAATAATCAGTTGCACACTTAGCTTAATGATTGACAATATACAATACAAACTTGCAGCTGCAGTCAAGTCCAACAGAAAAGGCAAAACTGAACAAAAAACCCTCAATGAACAAAAACATATAAAGAAATGTCATGGCAGTTAACTAACAGAGGGGGTACAGACGATAGGTTTAAAACGTTCAAGATTTTCTGTGATATGAAGCTCTCCTTCAAAATACTGCTTTGTGACAACTCCCAGAAATCATTATTCACTGTGTATACACGTGGTAGTTTTTAACCTTGTTTCCTTCATTCAGCAATGAATAACTGAATTTGGAGTTTACTTGCAGGATTATACGCAAACCAATGTGTCATCACCACTATTTATCACAGGCTCCACAACACCTTACAGGTTTAGAGGGTGAGAAACATCAATCAGACTCAGTTGATTCCAACAAAACATTCAATATCTCATTACTTCTTTGAAATATTAAAAGTTCTATACATATCGATTAAGAGTTCCTTGTGTATCATGTTGAAAATCTGGAATGAAATCACAACCTATATGTCTACTTGTTTAGCATAATTGCACTTGAGAAGGTGATTATGAAACACTTTCTTGAAGTCTATTTGGTATCTATACCAGCAGTTTCAGAGGGCAGTTCAGGATTCTGGAGACACATTTAGGCCAGACCAGCTAAGGAATTCTGACCTCTTGCTCAAAATTACATTAGTAAACCAGTGTTTTTTTAATGACAACCAACAGTTTCACCATTACTGACACTAATTTACAATTCCATATTTATTAATTTGTTGAAGCTAAATTTCATCAGCACATTGATATTGAACCACTCTGCACTCTGGCTTACTAGTCCAACGACATTAGCACTGTATTACAACCTCCCTGAAGACAAATGTACTGTAGGTCATCATTCTTTGAGATGTAAATGACAATAGAATAATACAATTCACCCCAGATATATTACAGTTTGCAGTATTTTAGCAAATGATGTTCAAAAATATTTTGCTCAGCCTACGTTAATCGACAGTTTACATAGTCTAAGAATAAACTGTAAACATCTAGAGCTAAAGATATTTTTTTACCAAAATGTCTAGCATTATACAAGTTAAAAGTCTGTTTATGACAGTAAATGCTTTTGTTTTATTTTACTCAAAACGATGACTAACTTATTAAAATGAAGACTTTTACACGCCAAATTCAAATATTAAAAACATATTAAAATTAAGGTACCCCTTTATAGCTTGATTGCAATCTTCTCCCACCCTGTATTGGACTTTTAAATTATACCCAATGCAGCACAGTATTTATCAATACTGACACAACTTGAACGCGTGAGGGAAGGCTTGCTTTTTTTTCCTAAATGAAGGACGAATTTGTCATATACATGATCCAAAGGGAGAAAAAAAGAGGGAGGGGGCCCATCAAATTCTCTGAAAAGATCGTAAACACCAACCTTCGAGAATACTGTCACGACTCTTTTGCAGGTTTGTAAACACTCGAAAAATGTTCAACTAATAACGACCCGCAACCGAGTGAAAATCGTGCATTAAGAAAAAGTGGTGAAAAACACAGACCCTGCCTTTCTAATAAAGGCTTTCTTTATCCTAATGTTTTTTCTCCCCCTCTCTGACAAACAGACATGACGGATGTACGCAAGCTCGTACCAGCATTGCAGTCAGAGAGAAAGAGAGAGAGGGGAAGGAATTTGGGACATCGGAATCCTGCATTTCTTCATAATGAAAATATACAGTCAGTCATTGAGGAGAATTTATGGGTGAAAAAGGTGGTATGGTGGGGGGGGGGGGGTTGGCGCGGTGTGAATGATACAATTTTACTGGGAGGGGAGGGAAAGAGGGTAGGAGTAGAGAAAGATAGGAAAAATAAGAGGGAAAACCCTCGGACTCACCGATATGAAGCGACTGCCCTTCAAACCAATCCGGCCACAAATCGAGGAGAAAATTAATGTCAGAAGTGGAGCAAAAACTCCTCCCAATTTTTCCCTCTCTCTCTCTCAAGATGGCGGAAGTGAAGGGACGGATTATGCGCACATTTACCTCACAGATTGCTCTCGGCCTCCCCGTCTCCGGCCGCCGCTTCTTCCAGCATCCGCCCCGGTTGGCGGTCGCTCCGCCCTCCCCCGGGTGCAGGGAGAGCAGATGAACTCGACAGCTCCAGCCCTGGGTCTCTCGGTGGGTCCCCGCCCCTTCCCTCTCCTCTCCTCTCCTCCCCCCCTTCGCGTTCCCCCCCCCCCCCCACCACCTTCAAAAGCAAAACGGGGAGGAAAAAAAAATCCCGTGTTTTTTTTGATGTCGTGTATATATAATTTTTTTAAAAGAGTTGTTTTAGTTTGTTGTTTTGTTTGTTTTCAATGGGGTGTTGAGGGAGGGGAGTTGTTTCTATCCACCACCTCCTCTGGTGTCGCTCCAACCGCAGCCCCACAAGTCCCGTGCACTGCTCTCGCGAGATTCCAACTCTAGCTCCGCCCCCATCCTGGGAGCCCCGCCCCTACACCGGGAGCTCCGCCTCCACGACCTTCGCTCCGCCCCCTCCGCCCACCCTCGCACCCCCCGCTTCCCTCAACCTCTTCCACATTCTCGCCCTTTCGCCTTCACCTCCTCCCCGCTTCCTTCTCTCTTCCTCTTCCCCCCACGTTCTTCCCTTCTCCGCCTCCCATGTTCTCCCTCCCATTCTGCCCCTTTTGTCCCCCTCCTTCATTCGGCCCCTTTCTCACCTTCCCCCATTCATTTCCCCTCTTTCCCATTCTCTCCTGTCCCCTCCCGACACGCGAGCTCCTGAACAGACTTTTTGTAACTTTCACTTTTCCTCTCCTTCCTCCCCCCCCACTTCAGGCTGACGTCTCAGTACGTACAGGGAAGGGTCAGATAACACTGTTTGAACCCACGCACGCATACTCTGTCTTTCTCTCTGTAATTCCCAGCCTTTTTTTTGCTTTGAAGGGCACTGGGCTAAAACAGTTTCCGCTCACTACCCGCAAGTGAGCATTCTTGCCTGAAGGCCAGCCAGTTGGACTGTCAGCAGCAGGCTGTTATGGTATGTTAAAAGAGGCAAGTCCAACTCGCCCCACCCACCCCATTTCTCCTCCTCATTATCTGCCAACACCCAACAGACCAGGCTATGATCAGCAGATAGATGCTTGAGAGTGGAAATCTCAGTTCAACTTTTCCCCCTTCCTAGCCCAGTGCTGCTGAGGCCAATTGCAATATGCACACGTTGTCCAGCTGAGAGCAGACCATTCGATACAAATTGGGACTCAAAATTTAGGACTTTAGAGTGTGTGTAATTCAATGCTGCACTTGGCACCATTTGTAAGCCAACTATCTCTCCATTTTACTTTATATCTTACGTTTGTCATTATTATCCAGGTAGTTGAATATTCAATCAGGTAGTTTGCATTTTCTTCATTGGGATATAAATCATATCCATTTCCTTGAAGAAATAGAACATATTTTTCTTAAGTGTTGTAGTATGTGTTCCAGTCTGTCCAGGAATCTCACTTGTTCATCCATAATGTTGATTCAATTTGTAATTTATTGCCTAAGCAAAACAGTTGAAGAGATTAAGTGAGAAAAGATCTCATTTCAATTCCCATTCTTTACTCATCTCAACTGAGGTGTTTGCAAACACACCACTTTTGATGTCAACGTTTCTGGACTAGATTGGGGGAAAACAATTATTTTGTTGTTATTCTGATCACTATCCACTGACCCCTGCTGGAAAAAACACATGTATGGCAAGCAAGGGAAACCACCAAAAACTGAACAAAACACTTAAACTAGAGGAGCAAATAAAAGATTGACGCTTCAAGGACAATGTCGTTATATTTAGCAGTAGCACATCTAGTACTGGTCATCAAAATAGAATTCAAGATTCAGTGATCTTCATTATCAGCAAATATTGCAGGAAATTGGGGTAAGATGATATGACAAAGCAAGATTTCCAAGAACATCATTGCCACCTCTCCCCAGCTGTCTGAGGAAGAAATACCACCGGGTCATTGGCACTCAGAGAACTGCTGGAAATCACATCCCTGCTCAGCACCAGTGTGGAGAGGACCTCATGGCATCAGTCATTAATAAGTTCATTAAAGTGCATAACAAGACACAGAAGCAGCAAACTGGTTTGGCAAAGGTACTCAGTAAACTGGATAGAAGATTGCATGAGTCCACCAATGCCAATCTGTAAATCTGCAAGCATCTGACTATCTCCATCAAATGGTTGGCAGCTGCCACGGAGAGCCAGGTCCAGCACACTTGGTGTCTACCAGATCTGCATTCCATCTCAGTAGGTATTGGTATTGAGCATGAACAGCATGGTGACAGGAAAACAAGTGACCTTGACTTCACTCCAGGCACATTTTCCTACACAGAATCAAGGTAATTCCAGTAGGCACCCAGCAGGAACAGGAACAGTCCCTCTTCTGCTGCTACACTGGCACTATCCCCCACTTCTTCCTCCGCTACATTGATGACTGTACTGGCGCTACCTCATGCTCCCATGAGGAGATTGAACAGTTCATCAACTTTTCTAACACCTCTCACCCCAACCTCAAATTCACCTGGACCATCTCCAATACCTCCCTCTCCTTCCTGGACCTCTCTGTCTCCATCTCTGGCGACCGCCTCAAAACTGACATCTATTTCAAGCCACAGCTACCTACACTACACCTCTTCTCACCCACTTTCCTGCAAGAATGTGATCCCATACTCCCAATTCCTTCGCCTCCGCCACGTCTGCTCCCAAGATGGTGCGTTCCATCCCGCACATCCCAAGTGCCGTCCTATTTCAAGGACTGCAACTTCCCCCCCACCAGTGATCAAAAATGCCCTCAACCACATCTCTTGTGTTTCCAGCACCTCTGCGCTCATATCACCTCCCCCCAACAAAAATAAAGACGGAATCCCCCTTGTCCTCACACATCACCCCACCAACCTCTGCATCCAATGTATCATTCTCTGCCACTTCTGCCACCTACAATCCAACCCCACAACCAAAGATATATTTCCTCCCCACCCCTATCTGCCTTTTGTAGGGACCACTCGCTCCACGACTCCCTCATCCACTCCACACTCCCCACTATCCCCATGACCCCCAGTACCTTTCCCTGCAACCACAGGAAGTGCTACAGCTGCCCTTATACATACCCCCTCACCTCCATTCAAGGCACAAAACTAACCTTCCACTTTAGACAGGGGTTCACCTGCACATCCAGCAACATGGTCTACTGCATCCACTGCTCCGATGTGGCCTCCTCTACATCAGTGAGACCAAGCGGAGACTCGGAGACCACTTTGTAGAGCATCTGCACTCTGTATGCGACAAACAACAAAACCTTCCGGTTGCAAACTATTTTAACTCCCCCTCCCATTCCCTGGGTGACATGTCCATCCTGGGCCTCCTCCAATGTCACAATGACACCACCCGCAAACTGGAGGAGCAGCACCTCATATTCCACCTCAGGAGCCTACAGCCCAATGGCCTAAACATGGAATTTATCAGTTTCAAAATCTCCCCATCCTCGGCCTCATCCCATGACCAACCCTCCCTCTCATCCCCCCCTCCTTGACCTGACGCAACCTGTCCATCTTCTCTCCCACCTATCTGCCCCTCCCACCTCACTGACCAATCTCCACCACTCTCTACCTGCACTCACCTACCACCATCCCACCTACCTTCCCCAGCCCCACTCCTCCTCTCTATTTATTTCTGAGCTCCCCTCCCCCTCCCCATTTCTGAAGAAGGGTCCTGACACAAAACATCAACTTTGCAACTTCTCTGATGCTGCCTGGCCTGCTGTGTTCCTCCAGCTCCACACCGTGTTATCTCTGACTCCAGCATCGGCAGTTCTTACTATCTCTCAGCAGAAAGAGGAGCCACATTTGGGAGCCTCTCCAAAGGTCCAGTCTCACAACACTCCAGAGGTGCCTGGCACTCCACCTCCATCCTGCCTGTGATCCTCAACCCTGTGACAGTTCAAACTAATGAAAGTGAGCCTGAAGGACACCCTCTAGCCACAAATATCCCTGGAGTTGCCAACCCAAAACTCCAAGGCCAACAGGCTCCACTGTAGGGTAGGCTTCCTCCACCCCCAGCTGCAGACCCAGGAAAGTAACCTGGACGTAGTGGGAGGGAAAGGATAACAAAATCCTTCTGAGGATACATACATAGCATGGGTGAATCTTTATTGTAAGTAGCATAAGACATTCGTAAATACATGTTCACTTTTCATCATTAGCTATGTGATTGACTGCCACTTTAGCTGCAGCTACAAGAATTAAGTTTGTCAAGTGAAATATCCTTAGAACCACATGTAACCCTGTCTGAAGGATAACTATTTTTACCTTAACACGCACACTAGCATGAAACTCTATCATGATTGAATGAAGAGCATCAGATGTTGTAAAGGCTTCCGTCAATTTGAACTTTAATTTTTATAAATCAATAGAAAAAACTAAGAAAGAGCTAAGTGGTAAGGTGCGTTTGCAGTTGGGATTAAACAATGGATACTGGCCTTTGCAGGGTCAAACCATTTACAGTCAGCAAAAGATGACTTCATGCAACTCAACTCCTTTCAAAACAGACAAGTCCCATCTAAGTTACTGCCGACCTACATTCTGGAAATGGAGACAATTGGACCTATGGAAGACAACTCTAAATGGGCAGTGGATAAGAGAGGGTGAAGGTCGGGACTGGAGACAGCCGGGTCTGCAGGAGACACCTCCAGGGACTCATTGATTAACCCCCCACCATCGTGCCCCCCCCCACCCCCCCAACAAGGTATTAAAATGATGACCAAAGTAATGTTAGCAGAAAGCAGATTGCTAGGGATCAGTTCTTGCTCCACTACAGGGAAGGAATTAGCTGTTTTGTGAATATCTGTGAAGTGGTTAAAGCATATTCTATTCTCAATTTTGGATATACCATATGCACTGGCAGTAAATGAATAAAACACATACAAAACAACATTAAAAGTGGATAATGTAGCTAAATAATTAATCAAAAACTCATTAAGAACAGCAGTACAGGTGGTGTATCAAAACTGTAGCATGTGAGAGCTCATGGATACCATTGTGATCCAGGGCAAACTATGCAGTAAGTGTTTGAAGTCTGAGCAGCTTTGACTCACAGCTTATGAGCTGGAGGCTGAACTACAGATATTGTGATTTGTACCAGGAGGTAGTTGTACATCATAGGAAAGGGTGCTCTGATATGTTCAGTGGTCAGGTACAGGAGGGTAAAGTGAAGCAGGTAAGGTGACCCAGAGGACAGTAGTGCAAAGTGTCAGCGTCTGCAATTGCCCAACAGATTTGAGGTTTTCTCAGTTTGTTTGGATGAGAGTGGGGGCTGTATAATGGACAAATAAAATGACTGAGATACAGAAAGCCATTCACGCAGGGGGGAACCAAAAAGTACATTGTCGTAGTAGGGGGCAACATAGTTGGGGGAATGACACCGTACTCTACAGCAAAGAGTGTGAAATCAGATGGCTGTGTTGTCTGCCTGGTGCCAGGGGTCAGTATATCTGCTCTGGGCTGGAGAAGAACTTGCAGTGGGAGGGGGAGGATCATGTTATATGGTCCGTGTGGGCACCCAAGGCATAGGTGGAACTAGGAAAGAGGTTATGCATAACCAGTATGGGGAGCTAGGCACCAAATTATGATGCAGAACTTCAAAGGCTATAATCTCTGGATTATTATGAGCCATGTGCAAATTGGCATAGGGTAAACAAGATCAGTAGAGATGAATGCATGGCTGAAAGATTGGGTGTGAGAGAAGTAGGTTCCAGTTCATGGGGCACCGGCACTAATATTGGGGAAAGTGGGATCTGTACTGTAGGGACAGTCAGCATCTGAACCGTGCAGAGACTGGCGTTGTTGTGAATTGCATAACTAGGAGGGTACAGCAGGTTTTAAACTAACTAATGGTGGAAAGGACCCCATTTGGAAGGTTATGTGAATCCAAGAGTGGGAAAAAGATGACAGAGGAAGAAATCAATGTGCAAAATGATAAACAGACAATGGCAGGAAGGGACAAAGAATACAGAGCAAATAAGCAGATAAGACTAGAGAATATAAAAATAGTAAAAGGGCAAAACTTAAATTGCTGTGTTTGAATCAGCAATTTGAATTGACTTAGCATTTGAAACAAAACAGATGAACTAGTAGTACAAACTGAAATAAATAAGTATTGTGGCCAAGACTGAGTTTTGGCTGCAGGATGACCTAGATTAAGACCTGAATATTGAAAGGTAGGTGACATTTAGGAAGGACGGGGAAGTAGTAAAGAGTGAAGGAGTGGTTTTGATAATTAAAGATGATATTAATGCAATAGACAGGGATGACCTAAATTCAGGAAACCAGGATATAGGAGCAGTCTGGGGAGAGATGGAGAAAGATAAAGGCAAGAGGTCACTTGTGGGAATGGTGTACAGGTTCCCTAACAATAACTATGTGGTAGGGCATGGTATCAAGGAACAAATCATGGAAAATCATCTAAAAGTTAAAATGATTATAAATTGGAAAAGACGGATCAGAAAATGCAGTCTTGATAAGGAATTCGATGAATGTTTTTGGGACAATTTCTTAGATCAGCATGGCACCAACCAGGATTTACCAGAACTTGTTTTGACCAATTCAATAGAATTACTTACTAATCTCATAGTGAAACTGTTTGAATTTTCCATATAGTTTGATGGAGAGAAGTGTGGTTCCAAGAATACTATATTTTCAAGGGACCTATGTCTGTGGTTAGCTAAAAAAGTCAAACATTATATCAAACTCAAACAAAAGACATATAATTCTGCAAAGATAGGTGATGGATCAGAAGCTTGGACAGAATGTTAAAAAAAATAAAGAATTACTAAAAGATTAATAAGGAGAGAAAAATTAGAGAATGAAAGTTAGCCAAAATATGAAGCAGATAGAAAGGCTTCTTGATAAACACAGCAGGCCAGGCAGCATCAGAGGCCTGACCTGCTGTGTTCATCCAGCTCTACACCTTGTTATCTCAGACCCCAGCATCAGCAGTTCCTATTATCCCCAGAAAGGTTTCTTTATATTTTATATTATATTTAAATAAGAAAGGAGGAATGCAGAAAGCAGGAAACTACAGGTCATTTAAGAAGTACATAATTACTACTAAATAACATCTCTGGACTTGAAAACATAATTATATATTTAGTCATTTGGTGCAACATAACTTTACTGTTGCTGAAAAGGATAGACATTTTGGCAAAGCTTTGCATCTTGCACTCATCAGGACAATTTGCAAGAATACTGAAGTAAAAGGAAAGGTAATGCCTCTACCCCAGGGTCTGTTTGACAACTAATCAGCTCTTCTCTCATCCAGCATAAATGTTGTTTTTCCATTTCTTTGGTAGTTCATGCAAATTATTCTGATGAAACAAGATGAAAAGCATCAACAAAGTCAGTTTTCAAAACTTAGTTTATATTTCTGAAATGTCAAATTTATTCATTACAATTTGAATAACAACGCAACTCCCATTTATTAAAAAGGGCTGATTGTGTTATTTCATCTTCTACCTTAATGCTTGCCTATTTGATATTTATTTCACTTGCTGTAAAATGATGTAAAAAAGGAAAAAAAGATAATCCAAACATTTACTAACCAGGCTTGTTGTACATGTATTATTCAAGGTGATTGGATGTTTACCCTACTCAATGACATCAGAATGATTGGATACTTGGAAATTTCCTTGACTCAATGCCAGTTCAAATTAACACCCCAAAAGCTAACATTCATGTCACTAATATCATCAGATCAATGTCTACAGCTTTCCATGAGGTCAGAAGCCAATGAAATTGTTTCAGTGCTGACCACAAAATCTAGACTATTGCTTTTCAATACTCTGGCAGTTCTTGGCAAAGACAACTGAGGAAAGCTGCTGAGAACCTGCTTAAGTCCAATATTAATATCTTAATTCTAAATCTGCTGAATCAATGGTGGATGTCAAGTAGAGGCAATTAATTTGCACAAATTTAGCTATAGGGGAAACAAATGGCATATGTAAATTTTGATTTCAATATGTATGCCTTGTATTTTGTGTACATTTGACAAGTTAGTTAATAACCAAGGAAGTTTTATTTTAAGCATACTGTTTCAAGCTTTGGCAGTTTCAAAAATAATGTTGTCAGTCTGTAATGGTGCTGTCATATCCTACCATTACAAACACTGAATATATGACTACACATCATTGAGCTATTGTACTGCATTTTACTTTGAAAAGCTAGTGGTGTTACATAAAATATCAAAATAATTCTGCCAAACCACAATATTGAAACTGCAACAAGCATCAAAAATTAACTCTATTATCTGTTCTGTGCTTCAAAACATTCTTGATAAGATGAGAGAATTGCCATTGAGTGTAGTCATATGCAGTATCATAAGTGAACATTAGAATTTTCTATGCTTTTTTCTATGATGGTAAAACATAATTTCAAGCCAATAAGTTACAACTCACCAACAAGTTCTTCTGATCCACAGTAAATAGTTCCCCTAATGAACTCCTCAACTCAGACTGAGAGCCAATTCAGTCATTCAAATATGATACTTTAGATTCTGGCTGATGGAAGGCAAGCTTGGATCAAGTTTCTTCACAAGTAGTTTATTTCGTAAGTACATACAGTAGAAATAATAATGTATGTTTTGAAATTATATAAAATGCTTTAGCCCAATTATTAAAATGTTTGTTAGCAAATCTGAGACGCTAAGCAACTGTTTGAATTTAAATTTTCCAGCTGCATGGCAGGTCAGTGATCAGCACTGCTGCCTCACTACGCCAGGGATCCAGGATTCATTCCACCCTCGGGCAACTGTCGTGTGAAGTTTGCGCATTCTCCCTGTGTCTGTGGGGGTTTCCTCCCATAGTCCAAAGATGTGCAGGTTAGGTGGATTAGCCATGGGAAATGTGGGTTACAGGGATAGGGTAAGGGGTGGGTCTGGGCGGGATGCTCTTTGGACAGTCAGTGTGGGACTCGATGGGTCAAATTGCCTGCTTCCACACTGTAAGGATGCAATGATTCTATGAAATGTCTTGCCCTAGGGGAATGCATTCCTACTATGTTGCATACTATCATACTATGATGAATTTCCATGTTACATTCCTACCTTGCATGTACTTAAACTCAAGCTTTCACTCAAAACTAAGTTTAAAAAAAATCTAAAAAATTAGCTAGGACCGTGACTTGTTTCATTGACTTAAAACTATGACTGTAGACCAAACATACATATACAAAAATTGTGTATTAAACTATGCACCTTTTCAAACCAAGGGCTGTTTGTCAAGTCTATAAAATAACCATTAAAAAAAGAGGTTTGATTTTGATTAGAATTCGGAACAAAAACAAAAGTAAAATTTTCCCAGATCTACACTATTCTTGAAAGGCATTTAAAATGGTCACAATTAGTTTTTGTAAGGGAGAATCCTTATGACCATCTTTCTTTGTATGCTGGTTTTCCAAGTCCTTACGTGACAATTTCCAATGACTCATTTCCTTTGCAAGATCACATATGTTCAGTTTTGTTTTCTGTTCTATTTCAAGATATTCAGCATAAGACTTTAAAGAGATTCATTACGCCATATTTTGAAAGATAGTAGTTCTTTTTTAGCTGTTTAAGGTGATTAAATATACATGATTACAATCACTAGAAAAAATGATATTGTCCAAATTCAATAAATATTAAAACAGTTTAGAAGATTTTAGTTGATATGAGTTCTGATAAGATAAGTTACTATCTTTACCTGCTATTAATAGCGTATTTCGCTAGGTGTACTTTTCCAAGCAATTATTGTATGACAACTGAAGCTCAGGGGTCACCAGAAGTATTTTACTAAAGAATAAACTTAAGAACTTTCTAATGGCGCTGAATCATCTTAGGTTACAATTAAAAATAATGAAGAAACAGCACAAGCAGGATACAATTTCAGATCACTGCTTTGATTCCAGTGCTTTCGTATAATTAACTTCCTTCAGAGCACAAGTAAATAACCTGTTTATTGGATAGTAATACAGTGCAAAAAAAATCAAGTTGTGATGATTGCTGATGCCTAAGATCTTTTGATAATAACAATGGCATCACCTTCCTTTTTTCTCTTAGTAAGATATTACTGCCAAAAATTTCCGACTCTCTCTTCCCAACATTGTTTATGCAATCAGAATGATCTAATGAAAGCAGTTCAAATGTTATGCAATAAATGGAATTTATTATTTGACAGCATGCTTTAAGTATTTTGTGTTTTTAAGAGACCATTTTGTTGGCTCAATACAAAGTCAGATGAAGTACTGCGCCTTATAATGAAATATACTTCATATCAAATTTTGTTAGCCCCATTATTAATGTATCAAATTTATTTCCAGGGAGAGGGGGTGAATTGACTCTTCTCTTTTTAACTCCCTCGTTTGATTGCAGTAAGTATTTAAATTCTTTTTAACGTGCAGCTATATCATATTTAAATTAGAATGTATTACTAGTCAAAATTAAGGAGACAATTACAAAGTTTTCTTGAGTGAAATAAAGGTAAATTTATTACTTACTAATCCAGAGAGATATAATAAAACATGACTTCAAACTTTAGCAAAAAAACAGGTATAACGTTTAAGAAGGGAAAGTGTCTAATAAAGTAGGAAGATACAGAATATGTAGGTTGAAACATTCTTAGAGTCCTTCAGTTGTTCTAGCTGAACCTAGGGCTGTGGCTGTTTAGTTAAAGTCATATCTCTGCAGCAATAAAAAAATTTACAGGATCCTTGAGTTATTAGTGATAGATTTGTTTCTGATTTGTTTTATCACCAGTGTTGGCTTTTGAAATATTGAGGATGAGTCAGGGAGAAATAAACAGAGAGAAAAAGAAAGAGTCTTCCAGTCCTTTACAAATCTATTTTTCTTTTCTCCTCTCTCTGCTGTTCTGCCAAGTAGCTACTGAAATAAGGTTGATTTGTGTGTTCTTGAGTCTGCCTCCATTGTCTCTCCAAGCAGGATATTTGCAGGCAGCCCTTTCATCTCCAATGTGTGCAACTTCTCATGTAAGTATAAATTAAAATAGGAGATACAAGTTTCTTGATGCCTGGCTTGATTGACTGGTTTCCATCTCTTTATATCAAGAAGTATCAAGACATTTGGGGCAGAAAGGTGGCTCAGTGGTTAGCACTGCTGCCTCACAGTGCCAGGGACCTGGGTTCAATTCCACTCTTGGGTGATTGTCTGTGTGGACTTTGCACATTCTCCCCTTGTCAGTGTGCATTTCCTCCAGAAGATCTAGTTTCCTCCTATAGTCCAAAGATGTGCAAGTAAAGTGAATTCATCATGCTAAGTTGCCCATAGTGTCTAGGGATATGTTATGGGGATAGGGTAGGGAGGTGTCTCTGGGGGGATGCTCTTGGAGGACCAGTGTGGACTCAAAAAGCCAAATGGCTTGCTTCCACACTATAGGATTCTATGATTCTACTAATTTTGTGAACTTAGCTCTAATAATGTTTGTGGGATATAATATGACTTCCATATTTATTTCTTTTTGAAATTGCATGCTACATCATAGGATTTATACAGCTATATATGTTTGAGTTGTTGTCACATTTAATGCACATAGTTGGCTTCCAACCACATACACCTATCTCAACCAGAATAACTTTGCCAGACATGGCCTCATTTTGACCAGTCTGCTGCTGAAACTCACAATAATGCTTTGTTATCTTGAGACTTGACAATTCCAATGATGACCATGAATCCATTGTTGATTGTCGGAAAAACCCATCTGGTTCACTAATGTCCTTTAGGGAAGGACACTGCCATCCTTACCCAGTCTGGCCTACATGTGACTCCAGGCCCACAGCAATGTGGTTGACTTTCAAATGCCCTCTGGGCAATTAGGGGTGGGCAATAAATGCTGCCTGGCCAACGACGCCCTCATCCTGTAAATGAATAAAGAAAAAAAAACATCTGCCTTCACTTTCCAATTTTACTCATTGCAGCGTTAAGGTCATCCAAAACTCTACTGCCTGTGTCTAAATTTACAATAAATCCTATTCAGCAACCACCCCATGCTTGCTGACTTACATTGGCTCCCAGTCAAGCAATGCCTTGATTTTAAAATTTGCAGCTGTGTTTTCAAATTCCCCTATAGACCTATCCTTCCTTATCTCTGTAACCTCTTCCACACCTACAATACTCTGAGATGTCTGCATCCAGTTAAATTTGGTCTCTTGAGAACCCTCGAATTTAATTGTTTCATCATTGGCTGCATGTTCAGTTACCTCAGTCCTGAGCTCAGGAATTCCTTCCATATGCCTTTCCACCTCTCTAACTCACTTCCCTCCATCAAGACATTCCTGAAAATCTACTTCTGTAATTACCTTTAGACATTTGATCTTGTATCTCTTCATGTGGCTTGGCATCATGTTTTGTTTCATAATCCTTCAATGAAGCACCTTGGGTGTTTTCTCATGTTAAAGGTCCTGTATCAATCTACATGTTCTGGTTTAGATGTTATATAAATGTGTGTCTGGCTGGCCATTTATACCACAATACTCTCAACAAAGGTTGAGTAGCCTTCAATATTTCACATAAAAAGCAGAGTTTAAGGGAATGACTCAATAGAATTTTTTATACAATCAGTCTGGCAAAGGTAGAAAAGTTCGCTTTTTTTTGTAAATACTGTTTCAGCATTCACCTCAGCTCAAATTCAATAGGTGAACTTTCCTCTGAGCCAAGCAGAAATTTACCACTGAAATAACTTACTTATCCTGGCAATTGCATGTGATATCAACTCCCAAATCATTCTTCCTATTGCCTATATAAACCCTGACTTCTGTTGCTGGCCCAGTATGACCTCCCTTAAATAGTTTTCCGTGCTCAGAATTAATCTTGGCTCCTACCGTCTGGGTAGCTTTCAGTTGGATGAAGTTTAGAAGGGACACCATTGCCTGAATTCATGGTCGTTTTGTTAAATATTATGCATGTTCCATCGACAATTCTGTCCATCCACACAATCTATCATATCCACTTCCATGTCCGAGGCAGTTTATTTGGGAGTGAATTACGATGTTCTTTAATGGGAGGAAATAATATCAGAGCACTATCCTGTATCAGCATTGATAGCTCACACGTTAAATCATTTTTTTGAAAAAAATGCTTTACCCGTGGCACAGCTGGAATGATGGCTGGTCAGAGACCGAAATGGAATAAGCAAGTTTCTGGTTCAGTTCCTGCTCCACGTGGAGTTACATTTTCTCCTTGGAACAGTATTGGAAGGTAATACTATTGGTTTTGGTGCCCAGAGTTTAGGAAGGGGAAATAAAATTCAACTGAAGAGTTACAATGTTCAAGTGAACTTGTACATTTCACTTAAAGATAATCTTATTTCAGCTGTGATTCTCCCAGATTGGAATATAAATGACTAGACTAAGCAGGAATCAATTTTATAGAAAAACAAACACTTTGCTGTGTCATCAGAGAAGAGCCTACGCCTTCAAAAGAGGAAGGAGTTTGTTCTAAAAATAGGTATTGTAATGTTTATGGAAAATTGAGAAAAGTGGATTTCATCCTTTCATCGCTTGGGTGGAATTGTTTTCTGCTGTGGTTTAAATCATTATTTTGTCTTCTGATCAAATATGGTACCTTAATGATCCAACTGGTTTCTTGAGTGCTTGTGCAAATTGGACCCTGAAATTAACTCCACAGGTGAAGATTGACTGAAAAGAGTCCCAATTACTTGCCATTCTGTCAATGCCAAGTTACACTGGAAGTTCACATCGCATGAGAAAATGTTGGAATAAAAACAATTATAAATCAGCACAAGCAACAGCACAAAAGGAGACAAATTTACACCATATTCATTTGAGTATACAAATTAATGTTTCAAATCATTCAGCATTCATTTATGGCCATCAGAAACAGTCGTTTATGTACTTGGCAATTGGGAAACTTTGCAATTTTTAAATGCGGCTTATCCTGATGTCAAAAAGTGAAATTAGAATAAACAGACAAAAAGAGAGCAGATCTCAAAAGGACATCTTTATGTCTATATGCTTTTAAAAAGTTGTACTTCTATGTCATATAATGACTTCTTGTTGCACCTGAAAATCTGGTCATAGTTTGATGAGAGCCCCTGAGCAAAGCCATTATGAAATTCTCTTACCAATCCTGTAATTTGGGTGCCAGAGTCCCTTATTATGAGTGAGTTTGCATTTTGTTGGAGGAATTGATCAATGGTCTGGGAAAGATTCAAGACATTCTAATGAATTACCTCATATTTTGACCTAATGTCATGGAGGGTTTCCCTCTGTGAACCATGCCAATTTTTCTCATGCAATTCTCCTCATTAAGTATGCACCCCGTCTCACAACGCTGCTCTTACCCATTCATGTACTCACTGCAGTTCCATTGTGGTCCTGGCCATTCCCACTTCAACCCTAAATAAACTTGAGGTCATCCAGAAATCTGCTGTTAATGTCCTAATTGCACCAAATCCAATTTAGCAAAAACCCTTGCGCTGTCAGGCCTACTGTTGTCTCCCAGTTAAGGAACATTTTGATTTTAAAATTTTCATTGTAAAAACCCTCTGTGGTCATAGTTTTCCCTTCCCTGTAAACTTCTTCAGCTCTACAACCCTCTGAGAGATTTATACTCCATCAATTCTGTCCTCTTGAGCATTCTTGATTTTTAATCATTACACCATTGGTAGCAATTCCTTCTGCTACCTAGGACCTAAGCCAGGGGTCAATAATTTTTTTTCAAATTAAAGAACCTTTTGTAAGAAGAATTTCTTAAAATAAAAGATGATTGGGATCCACGTGGTGAAAAATCAGCCTTTATAAAACAAGTATTTGTCAAATTGCTGAGTTAAAAATGGCCTCGGGGATGCCATTGAGAGAGCGGCCTGTGTTCTCAGCGGTGGTATAATAGGCAAGTCGGGAAGGCCTCAAAGCCTGAGTGGACTGTTGGCACCCGCAGTCTGGCACTGCATGGAAGGTAGCCTCTAGGTTGATAGTCTAGTTCCCGGCACCTCAATGGTCCATAGGCTCATTGAAAATTCCAGCCACTCTCTGATAGGCCTTAATTGTCCTTTCCTTTCCTTTCCCATAATTGGTCACCCATGGGGAAATAGTCTGGGAGAAGGATAGTCTAGGCACATTTTCATACCAGCCCACCTCCATATTCAATCTCATAAGGGGGCAAAAATCCTCCTCAGTGTTTGACCACTCCTTTACATTCAGCAATCCCAGTGAACAATATGAAGAGGACTCAGCATTGGCAGGCAAGTTCCAATGTCAGACTATAACTTTATTTACTTGAACACAACTTTCCAGTCTTAGCAAACTTCAGTGTACGAAATCTTCTTGATTTTCCAGCAAAACCATGTCTTATGTAAGTGACTATATGCAAAGCCAGGGTACATCATAAGAGAATTTTAGTCAAGCATGTCAGTGCCTTGGATTACCGCTTTTTAGACACAACAATGTTCATGCTGATTAATTGTAATTTCTTTGAGTTCAGAGCTGCGCCCATTTGTACAAAGTGTATCAGATACCAGACGTGGGTCAATCTAGTGGGTCGTGCCAATCTATTTGTAAGATAAACATACACATATTGCCGGTCAAAAGTTCTTTCACAAGCTCCAACTTTTATAGATAAGAATTTACTATAGAAACAGGGCTTCAGTTTAATCTTCAGAAGGCAGGCTGGTCTACAAAGAGTATACTTTATTGGTTCCTTATTATCCACCAATGAGATAGCAGGACTCCTCCCTGTATCCAAGCCCCATGGAAACTATGGAAAAAGAACAACCCAGTGACTGATTAGTCAAGTTCTCTAAAAACTCCTTACTGTATCACAGAAGACAATTAAATAACTGATCAGCCACAAATTTTCCCCTTAGAAGTATTAACATGCTTTATGATACTTTTAAATAAAACACAAGTATGTTTTCATGTTTTTCTCAGTTTCACTTTCCTGTGTTTTGGATGGAAAGTAATTTTAAAAAGTAACATTAGTGATGATGAATGCGAGGGCAAACTCATGTAGAACCTGTCTGGCAGCTAAACACAGAATTTAGTTTGCTGTAAAGCACAACAATATTATTCAGTTTACAGCAATAAATACAATTTGTAAATGCATCACCTTTGTGGATATAGAACACTTATAATTAATATAAATTGTATAAAGGTTACCAATATTACAGAAGTACGAGCACAATGTAAGTATATTTTTATTATGTGTAGCAAAAGAAACATTTGGAATGTCTACTAATCAAGTGATCTAATGTTTAAGCAAACTAAAAATAGCAAGACGTACAACGTGTGAAGGAAGAAACAAAGTTAACATTTTAGGAATAATGATTCCTCCAATTCTGCCCTCACGCGTTGCCTAGAACCATTATAGTGACCCCTTGTCATCACCTTCCAACTCACTAGCCTCCATATTCAGCAAATGGCCTTCTACCATCATTGCTACTTCTAGTAGATGCTGCCAAAGATATTGTTGTATATAGGCCCAAAATACTGAGAAGTTCTATCAGCTTCACCCATTATGATGATGTCATATGGGCCTATGGGCAGAACATCTTAGGATCTTGAACAAGGGGGACCTGCTGTCTGGTCCACCTCAGAGTCTTTGTAACAATGTCTATCACATCAACGTAACCTGTAACTAGTTGGTAACATGCAATGAACTCTGTCTTATTAACTACAAGAGACTCTTCTAGTTAGACCAGGAAGTGGTTTTCCTTGACCAAACTAGAACAAGCAGGTCTATGGTTTCCAACATTTACAGTGATTGGGGCAGCAATCTTCATCGTGAGGAGCAGCTCAGGCAGTGTAGTGAACTGGCATCTTCCCCTTCCTTCCTTTTTCAGCATTCCCAAAGTATCACTCTGTAAAGGAGTGATCCTTGTACACTTCTCAATTATTATCAGCCCATCACTTTCCTAAAATACCTTCTCATGCAAGTGCTGGGCATATAAAACCTACTATTTTGCTTCTCCCCTTTCCAAGGTCTCGAGCACTCCTTCCAGCTGAAAGTGATGCACTTCATAAATGCAAAGCATAGAGTCAAGAACAAAGAGAAAGTATTAATATGGGAAATGATGAATAGATCTACAACATAAATCTAAGAGTAAATCAACTAACTAAGAATAGATTAAACTTTACAAAAATAATACAAGTATAAAACTAAAGGCTCTGTATCTGAATGCATGTAGCATTTAAAACAAAACTGAGAAATAAACTGAGTGCAGATAAAAACAGTTAAGTATGATCTGGTTACCATTATAGACACATCTGTGCAGGATGACATGAATTGGGACCTGAAACCCTGAAGCATACCGGACAATAGGGCACTTAGGAAGGATACTCAGACATTAGCTAGGAAACTAAAACAAAAGTGAAGGGCGGCCCTGTTAGTTAATGATACTATTCACAGAATAAAGTGGGATGACCTAAGCTTAGGAAATCAGGCTATTGAGACAGCTTAGGTAAAGATGACAAATGATGAAGGCAAGAAGACACTGTGGGAGTGGTGTACAACACCCCTAATGGTCACTACATAATAGGGTGGAGCATAAAGTAAGAAATGAGAGCTTTTCACAAAGTCACTAACAGCATTAATCATGAGAAGATTTAAATGTATATATAGACTGGTGTCATGATTGGAACCAGGTGGGCCTCATTCACTATGAGATCCTTGATTGGGGTTGTTAACCTGGGCCAAGCAAGAAGCCCTGGCTGACCAATATAAACAGGGGACTTAGAATCTCCTCAGTTTAGGGGACTGACTCCAAGCTGGCTGGCAAATGTAGTCTAGCAGAGGAGCTAATAGAATTATCTTGGGATAGTTTCTCACAACAGCATGTTATGGAACCAACCAGAAAGCAGGCTGCACTGGACATGGTATTGTGCACTGAGGTAGAATTAATTTATGATCTTGTAATGAAGGCACCTTTGGGTAGCACCAAATATAATAAAATTAAATTTTATGTTCAGTTTGAGGGAGAGAGGAGTGGGTGTGAGTCTGTTCCATTTTATAATGTAATAAGAACAATTATGAGGGCATGAAACCAAGTTGAGGCAAATTAACAGATAAGTCAACAGAGATGCAATGGCAGGTGTTACAGATTATCTTTTAGAATACATGGAATATATACATTCTATGGAATAAAACAAAATTCAATGTTCAGACTCACCATTTCTGTTTAATTGGAAAGGTTAGATAAAGTATCAAACTTAAAGAGAAAGTATATAATTGTGCAAGTGGCAGGTCAGAGGTTTAGGTAGTATACAAAACACAGCAAAGAATGACAAATACATTAATAAGGTGGGAAATTATTGTATGAGAGAAAGCTAGCCACAAATATAAAAACAGTTGATAAGCATTTCTATAAATATTTGGAAAAAGAAGAAGTTAGGAAAGTGAATACTGGTCCTATAGAAACTGTGTTTGGAGAATTAATAATGAAAAATAAGGAAATGGCAAATAAATTGAACAGGTATTTTACTTCAGTCTTCACAAGAGAGTATACAAATAACATCCCAAAAGCAGCTATAAATTTGGAAATAGAAAGGAGGGGTAGATTCAGGAAAATCACAATTACCCAAGAAGTGGTACTGAGTAAACTGTTGGAGCTGTGGGCTGACATATCCCCGTTTGCTGAGGTATTATATCCCAGGGTCTTAAAACAAGTGGCTACTGAAAGAAATAATACACTAGTTTTAACTTTGCAACTACTACAATCCCATTATCTTAACATTTCATAGGGAAAATGTTAGAAGCTATTATTAAAGAAGTTATAACAGGATGCCTAGGTAATCTGCAGGGTCAACATGGTTTTTTGAAAGGGAAATCATGTCTGACCAACCTATTTGAATTCTTTGAGGGCATAAAACATGCTGTGAATAAAGGGGAACCATAAGAATGCACTGGAATTAAATTTCCAAATGACATTTGATAAGTTGCCATATCTAAGGTTATTAAAGAAAATAATAGCTCATGGAGTAGAGGATAGCACATTATTATAGCGAGAAGATTCGCTGGCCAACGGGAAGCAGACGGTAGGCATAAATGTGTAAAGATTTTGTAAGGCTTTCTTTTGTAAATTAAATGTAATTTGAATGTATTTAATGATGTATTAAATGTACTGAGTGATGTGCCACAGGAATCAGTGCTGGGACCTTCACTGTCTACAAATTATACAAATGAGTTGGATGAAGGGACAGAAAGTATTGTTCCCAAATTTGCTGACAATACAGAGATAGGTAAGAAAGTATGACGTAAGGAGGCTAAAGATTTATAAATAGGTTAGGTAATGTGCAAAGATCCGGCAAACAATACATAATGTGAGAAAATGTGAAATTGTCTATTTTGGCAGGAATAATTAAAAATAAATGTATTATCTAAATGATGAGAAGATGCAGAGCTCTGAGGTGCAAAGGGACCTGGATTGTCCTAGTTGATGAATCATTTAAGGTTAGTGTGCAGGTACAGCAAGGAATCAGAAAAGCTATAAAATATTACCATTTATAGTTAGGGGTATTGAACACAAAAGTAGGAAGGTGACACTTAGTTGTACGGGGCCCTGGTGGGACCACGTCTGGAGTACTGTGCACTGCATTGGTCTCCTAATTTAAGGAAGGATGTAAATGCATTATAAATAGCTTAAAGAAAGTTCATCAGATTAATACTTGGAATGTGTTGGCTAATGGGGAAAGAGTTGACAGAGTAGGCTTGCATTGACTGGAATTTACAAGAGTAAGAGACAACTTGATTGAACCATAAGATTCCTGAGGAATCTTGACAGGGTAGATTTGAAGATGGTGTTTCCTCTTATGAGAGAATCTAGAACTAGGGGTCACTGTTTAAAAATCAGGGGTTAACCATTTAAAACAGAGATGAGATTAAATTTTTTTTGTCAGAGGGTCATGCGTCTTTGGAACTCTCTTCCTGAAAAGGCGGTGGAAACAGAGTTCTTGAAATTTTTTTCAGGCAGAGGTAGGTAGATTCTTGTAATGAGGTGAAAGGTTATCAGGTATAGGCAGGAACACAGATTGGAGGGAAAAATCAGATTCGCCATGATGTTATTGAATGGCAGAGCATGCTCAAGGGACTGATGGTCTACTCCATATCCTTATTTGCACATAATTACATTTCTTTCAATTTAGAATACCATATTCTCTGTTCACAGCGTGGTCTTCTCTACGGTGTGGAGACCAATTGCAGATTGGATTACCACATTGTGTGTCACTTAAGCTCAGCGAAAAGCAGAATCACGTTGTCAACCATCCAAAACTAAATGGTGCAGTGCTTATAATGTGATTTCAATGTAGAATTCAACAGGTTGTAATGTGCTTATCAAAAATTGTTGTGCTGTTCCCAGATCTTATGTTTAGCTTTTTTAGAAAAATGCAAGAGGCTATGCATAGAGAGGTCAGGGTGGGAGAGGGTCAGGAAATTAAAATAACACATATGTGACAAAAAGCTTAGGATCACAGTCAGATCCTGGATCATTATAACAGCCCAATCTACATCTTCCATTTTCAATTTCCTTCATCACAGGTGTACATTTTGAAAAATTCCCTTTTTCAATTATTTTGTGCAATATGAGCATCATTGGCAAGGTGAGCATTTGTTGCCCAACGCAGAATGTCCTCACAGAGGAAAATGTAACATCGGGGCATGGCATTTTAGGAGTTAATGAACAAAATAATCTCACACAGGTTGAAATTGTTGGTGGTTAGCTAACATTCCTGATCATGTCTTGTATAAACCCAGCTTGCCTTTTCTTCTGTGGCTTTTCATTTAAGGACTGTCACTGCGATAGAGACAAGGTACAATAATCCATAACTTTCGTAAGCAAATAGGTATCTCAATGCTGGCTGCAAGCCAAGCGGAGAATTGCTGGAACTTGCTAGGAGTGTCAGTGAGGGCCTGTTCTTTGACAATGATCCGTGTTACTCAGCCCTGATAGTTTTGTTGCCAGCTACTGGAGATGTATGATCCAGCACTCACTGGCTTAGTAAATCTTGTAGAGAGTAAAGTCAACTAGGAGATTTCAGTTTGCTACAAAAAAATACGCACAAAAAAGCTGTTGGTTAATTACTATAACTGACCGTAAATTCAGTGAGTTATTAGAGTAAATTTTTAAGTAAAGTTTGTTTCCTCTTTGAGTGTAAAACATGTGGACCTTTTACATTTATCGTACTTAGGATTCACTGCATCACTAATTCTAAAAGGGATTTATATATGAACGGTATGAATAGTTTTGAACTCTGAACTATCATAAAGGCATTAGCACATAAACAACCACAACCTTTGTGATAATCCTTTAATCCATTCTTAATAGTTTAACACTCCAACAGCCCTTGCTTTCCTGTGCTTGTTTTCCTCCATTCAATATACACACCTTTCTTCTTCTGTATTTTCACTTCAGTTTTCAAGACATAAATGTAATTGCAGTAAATGATCTCCAACTTATGATAACATTTTGACATGCTGTTGCAGTGACAACAGCCTGATTCTTAACTTAAGTATTTCCCTGAAATAGAAGATCTACAAGCAATGTATCAACTTAGTGTTGTCTGTATTGTATTTTTTTTTCAAATTAACAACTTATAAAAGATACAAATGATCAACCATTAATTGGAGAAGTCAATCATTTGAATTTTAGGAGGGACTGGCCATTTAAGTTTTGAAGCCTGCACACACTAGATGAACATTCCAGCATTTTTTACACTGGAATGGGAATCTTCTGGCTGAATAACGCACTTGCCCTTTGAAACAGTTCTCAGTTCTTGCAAAGCATATTGGAACGGTCATGATACCACCTCTGCAGCAAATCAATGACTTTCGTAGCGACAGAATCAAAACCTCTCCTTATGACTACTTGCAACTATGTCAAGGTTATGCAGACGCAGACAAGATCTATGTGTCTGCTAATCTGGGTCCTGGCAGTAGAACGTGGTTCAGGGCAGCTTGCTGCAGCTGTTGTTGGTATGTGAACTTCTGCTGGGTAACTGTGGAATTCGGGAATAAATCAACAAGAGCTTGAATATTTTGGTCAAGAAATCTGTTGAAGTAAAATCACACTTTATTTCTGTCAGTCGTCATTAATGCTGCACCAGAAAATATGGTGATCCACAGCTGTTGGTATTTAACTACATTAAAGTGCACCTCTGGGAGCTTGAACATTTTTGTTCTGCCATCACAAACTGTGATAAGTGACAAATTTCTTTGCATGATGTTGACTGAGCAACATTATTAATGGACTTGTGGATCAATACAGCAAGTTACTTAGGTAGCTTGAATAAAAGCAAAATACCATGGATGCTGGAATTCTGAAACATACAACAGTGAATGCTGGAGAAACTCAGCAGGTCCGGCAGCATCTGAGGAGAGAGAATCAGAGTTAATGTTTCAAGTCTGATATGACTTTTCTTCAGAACTCAGTTTGAAATATTAGCTCCGTTTCTCTATCCACTGATATTCCTGGACCTACTGAGTTTCTCCAGCATTCACTGTGTTTGCGTTGAGGTAGCTATCTGAAATGGTGTCTGCTGCCTTAGGGATCAATCATGGCTTTGCTAACATCTAGGAAGCCACTCTTAGTAAGGAGGAAGTGTATCCCTACCTATCTTCCCCTTTCAGAAAAATATGTGGAGAAATCAATTAAAATTACAACCATAAAACTGAGCAGCTGGTGATTCAATGCATTGTTGTTATTATTTCAGAGGAAAAGAGTGAAAAATTGGATCAGAACATCTCACAAGGACAGCCAAATTCCTTTCTTTTTACTATAGAGATGAGTGCTTTGAAAGCGTTCTATAATTTTACTAGGGATGAGTACTTCAAAAGTGTTCTGTAATGTCATAATTTATTTACCATTGGATGTTCCAGTTTGATTTATGCTGCAATATACAGCATCAGGCTGAATGAAGCACATTATTTCAGAATCTCTGCCACAGACTGGAAAATTCACTTGTACCTGACTGTGTAGCAAATTTTGAGATGATGAGATCAAAGTTCTTCCTATGACCATCTGACAGATTCAAAAACCCATCTGGTGACCATCTGATCAAATAAGATATCTACTAATGTTCCACAGTCAAACATGCTCCTTCAGTTAAAGTACTGAGTTACAGAGATTATCACGCATTCAATAATAGTCTGTGATAAACTCACTAATCTTAGCAGTACGAGTGATGAGATCATTGTATTCTTAAACTCAGAGCTGAGGAAGGTGAAAATCGGCCAGTATACCTAGTTTCAATGCTCTTTGGCAAGTCCTAATGGTACTGGTATAATTAGAAGATATATAGGCTTGTGAAAAATTACCATCCACTACATCTGCTACACGGATTGTTTCCATGTTTTGTTAACATATGAATAGGCACAATGTTGATGTGCTGCTTTTGAGAAATCATGAGTAATTGGGTATAAGCTTTTCAAGGGCCACTAGGGATAGACAATAAATACCAACTTTATCTGTGATACCTTATTCAAAGAATGAATTATTTTAAAACAAGCTTTAACACTAGTGTTCACTTAGATGTGTCCAGGAAGAAAGGTGCTAACAAATTAGCTCCCAACATTTAACTTATTAAGTGTAATTTATTTTATAACAAAACTATACATTCATGAAAACAATAGTGGGAGGTGCTGAGACATCACTGTCAGAGTTATCAGTCTTCTGGAATCTGAATGAAACATGGGTCAGTGTAAAAGTGGCTACAAAACTATGAGTGTACTGTGAATAAGAAACAACATTATAGTCCATGCTGGATGTGAATATTATGATCATGTTTGGACTTGATTTTTGCTGCTGGGACAGGATGTTTTGTGACTCACTGGTAAAACGTATGCCAAACGTTGCAATTTTCACTCCGGCAGGGGTATGGGTATGGGGGGCTGCTGGTACGGTTGGGCCTGCCAATGCTGGAAGCAGAGTTTAAGTGGCTACAATGGTGGGCAACTGCTGAACTGGGCTGGTTAGAAGACCTCAGTTCTCTGGGAGTTCACCACTGTTGTTTCAGAATTTGTTACTACCGCTAACTCTCACCCCTCACATATCCTCACTCTCCCTCCCACCCACACCCAGGGATCCTCATACCCGTCACACAAAAGTCATGCACTCCAATGCTAACTGTGTTACCACTTACCCAGTCTTTGCCATGGGTAGACCTCAAGACTTATGTGGAGGTGAGAGATATAAACTTCTAATAATCTAATGCAGCTCTCCCTTGTACACACTTGATAGTGTAAACACTGATTCAAACAACCTATTCAAAGCTTTTAAATGTCCTCAGTGGTTAATCTCTCCTGAAAAACAATTTCCACCCAGATTTCACCAAGACAGCTAATCCTTTAACAGTCTCTTTAAATTGTCAAATTGTTCATGTAGAACCTCTGCCAAGATCATTGTAGGTTTTGAAACTCAGATAAGCATTCATAACAAAATAGAACCCCCTGGAGAGATTTGAGCAAAATGACTTTACTGAAACAGTACAAACATGCCACTGCTTTTTTTCTAACCCACAGCAGGGGACCTGTCAATCAGAGCAGTCCAGCAGACGGATTTCATTCACTCTGAGTGACAACTACAGCCTTTGTAAGTTTAAAAATGAGGGGATTTAAAAATAGCACATCATGGCAGCTAAACAGACCTCACCAGCCACTCAAGTATATTTAAATCTACTTTATCAATTTGTGACTCCTACACTGTGGGTTTAAGTCCTTGCAACAGCCAAATTGATGTCTGCTTGAACTGAGCACTGAACGTGGATTGATGGTTAAATTTAATGCAGACCGGATAGGGATGACAGACTCTCTCCTCTGATGGATATTACTGAATCAAATAGGTCTACATGACACCTGACAACTTGTTCTCCTCTGACTTCACTCTCCAATTATGCTGAAGTACCTCCGCTGTCAGTCTGTCTGCTTCTGGGACCTCTCCATTCTACTGCCTCTATTAACTGTCCAGCCACCATTTCCAGGTCTAACACAGGTCTGCGACCAGTCGGCCGCTGCCACTCCAGAGTTCCATCCAGATCTGGTGCTAATCTGTGTGCTCACCTTCCCGCTCCTCTCAGTGACGCTGACTGCCTGTCACAGGGTCCTCACCTTCTCCTCTCGGTGACGCTGACTGCCTGTCACAGGGTCCTCACCTTCCCGCTCCTCTCCTCTCCTGTCAGTGAAGCTGAATGCCTTTCTCTGGATCCTCACCTCACCCAGTCCTCACTTATTTACCTCAGTTTTCTTCTGATGTCAGAATGTAAATTGCAAATATATTGTGGATTGTATTACAGTACAAATTTTGAACAGTAAAGTTTATTATTGCTTATTTGACTCCATGGAACCTTGTGGCTTTCAAAGGGTACCTAGATCTCACACTTTGTGTATATTTAAAAAGAACCTCCTGAACCGTAGCAAGATTGTAACTTAAAATTGCTTCTGGGATCAGAACAGATTATAAATCTGGGTTAGTAGTCCAATAACATCTGTGACATTACTACCCTTGTGGACTGAAACATAAATTTACTCATTTATGTTTGAGCAGTAACTCTGTTTCTTGTCAGTGAAATGGTCCTCTCTTAATAAGTGGTGATTTCATCAAAGGGAAGGAGGAAGGTATCAACAGTGTTGAAGAAACATTCTCAACTTATCCTTGTAGGTCTTTTTTTAAAGTAGGAAAGCCTGCTCAAGTAGCAATGTGCAGTAAGTACAAGGAGGCTAAAACATACGGGTCATCTTTCCACACCAGTGTCATTTTTGTCACTGAATGGAGCAATATCCAAAATAGAATGGATCAATGGAAGCTTCCAAAAGGCAGCAAGAAGAAACCACGTTACATTTTCTCTGCAATGTACAAGTACAGAGGTCATAAGCAGAAACCAGGCCACCCAACCCAACCAATCGGCATTGGCAAGTTGTTGTAATCACATTCACTTACCCTGCTCCCATATTACTTCATTTACTCAATTAAACCACATATTCAATGCATTCTTGGATTTTCCTGATGTTTGCTCCTCAACCACTAGCTCTTGTAGGTGAATTCCATGGCCTCGCAATTCTCAGTGCAGAAAGGTTTCTTCAGTACTCGGTTCTAAATCTTTCATCTATGCCCACTCATTAATGACCCTTCAGCTAAGAGAAGTATCTGCTTCTATCTCCCTTGACCCAACTTTTGCTGTTTACCTACCACTTACATTGTCAGAAACTAAATTAATTAAATTAAATAAATAAATAAATGATTAAACACATAAACTAAAATCAACAGGAAGATTGACATGCAATATATTCTAAATTAGAGCTAAATTCTTCAGAAGGGTCTAGACCCGAAACGGCAGCTTTCCTGCTCTTCTGATGCTGCTTGGCCTGCTGTACTCATCCAGCTCTACACCTTGTTATCTCAGATTCTCAGGCATCGGCAGTTCCTACTATCTCACAACAGATGCTGTTGTTTTGCTCTCTCCACAGTCCCTGTGGAAAGCTAACAAGGGAAGGGAGAGGAATAAGTGTCTAGTGGTGGCATCCTGGCTGGAGGTGGCAAAAATGGCAGCTAATGATCCTTTGGATGTGGATGCTTGTGGGGTGGTAAGTGAGAACGAGGGCTACCCTATCGCTGTTGTGGGAGGGAAGAGAAGGCGTGAGGGCCAAAGTGCAGGAGTTGTGTTGGACACAGCTGAGGGCCCTGTCAGGTGGTAGAGAATTCTCAGATGAGGAAGAAGGTGGCCATTTTGGAGGCCCCTCTGTCGGATCTGGCATCTTCAGAACAAATGCAACAGAGATAGAGAAACTGGGAAAATGGAATCAAGTCATTACAGGAAGAAAGGTGTAAGAATGTATAGTCAAGGTAGCTGTAGGAGTTGGTGGGTTGTAGTGGATGTTGGTGGCCTGTCCCCAGAAATGGAAGCAGAGATGTTGAGGAAGGGAAGGGAGGAGTCAGTGATGGACTGGGTGAAGGTAAGAGGAGGTTGGGAATAGGGAGTGAAATTGATAAACTTTTCCAAGAGGGAAGCAGTACCACTGATGTCATCAAAGTATCAGAGAACGAGTTGTGGGTGGGGCCAGAATAGGACTGGAACAAGGAATGTTCCCCATACCCCACAAAGAGACAGGCATAACTGGGGCCTATACAGATACCGATGACCATCCCTTTCTTAAGTGAGAGGAGTTAAAGGAGAAGTTGTAAGGCTAGACTTGTATCCCCTGGAGTTTAGAAGGGTAAGCTGTGACTTGATTTAAACACCGGAGGTGTCTTGGCAAGGTGAATGTGGGACTATACAGAACTAGGTGCCATTGTTTAAAAATAAAGTACCAGCCTTTTAAGACAAGGGATTTTTTTTTTCCTCACAGACTGTCCTGGGTCTTTAGAACTCTCTTTTCATGTAAGTCCCTGAATATTTTTAATATTTTATTGATCAGCTTGGGTTAACAACCCCAATCAATGATCTCATAGTCAATGAAGTCCAGCTAACCCTTGTTCCAATCATTACAGTTGAAAGAAATAAAAGGAGAGAAAAGGCTGTTGCTCCGGGCAAGATATCTCCCTGACGTTCAATTCCAATGGTTTTATTAGACCCACAGACTCTGTCTTGTGACCTTTTTCTGAAAGTGTTGTAGACTTAGCTTCTCCAGTCAAGCAGGCTTTGTTCTTTGAAAATGCAATAATTTTCCTGCTGCAGCCAGTCTCCTTTGCTTATTTATTTCCAAAAAAAAAATTCAAAACATAGATACAGTCCAATCAGTGATATTCTAAATTATCATTTCAGGTAGCATGCCTTCATAACATTTTTATTGTCTATTTTGCACCCAGCACTTCAACAGAATGGAATTTACAAGGTGAGTAATAAAAACAGCGCTGTTTACTGCAGGCAACTGTTGGTAGTGAAATGTGCCACTGATTTTCTGGTGAAAGTTCATTTGAGTTTGAGCAGAAGGACAACAATGTCAGGCTGATTGATATGGTTGTCATCCATTTTCACTGATGTGGAGGTTCCAAGAAATCCTATCCTAAACACTCACTCTTTTTACATTACAGCACATCAGCATCCACTGGGAAATCATCAAAAGTCCATTTCAGGATGCACAAATGACCAATGCAAAAAATTGTCAATAGTTGCTTCATACCATTGCAATCATGACTCAAGCACTGACATAGCTGAACAGCCCAGAGAATAATTTAGTTTGTTTGAAGGGATAATATCTTTTAGGGAAACAAATGTATCATGCTTACCTGCTCTTCCCTATCTGTGACTCCATACACCCCACAATGCGGTTCATTCTTAATTAGCCTCTTAAGTGACCTAGTAAGCCACTCAGCTGTATTTATGAGGCCTCAGCTCATCATCATCTTCTCAAAGGCAATTGGGAATGGCCAATAAATGCTGGCCCTTACAAGTGATGTCCACATCCTATGAAAGGCTACAAAAAATTAGGCTAATATCAGCTGGGTTATTGGGATTGATGCTGCCAAAACACACTGGGCTTGGTTGACAGAAGAAATTATTTCACTCGTATTGCTGCAGGTAAATCAGTCTTATCCTTAGCAATTGTATATTTTGAAAGGGGGAATTAGGGCTGGAAAGTATCGGAGTAACGTCTGGAAGTGTAACTCAGGGGAAAACCCACAAATCATTCCATGATGAAATACAACAAGAACTGATGATGCTTAACCAGTGCTGGCAGAATAGTACCAGTTGAAAATCTAAGACTCAATTCACTAAAAATCTCATCAGTGGATATACAGTGATCTCCACATCCTTTAACACAAGGGCAAGATACTATGTGGCTGCCAGAAATCTGAGATGGAAACTGTAAATGCTGGAAATACTCAGAAATTCAGACAGCATCTTGCGGAGAGAGAGAAACAGAGTTAATTTACATATTTTGCCGTCTCCACAGATGGTCCCTAACCAGCTGAGTATTTGCAATATTTTCAGTTTTTCTTCATTATCTTTTCATATGTTTTCACTCCACATGTTGCCTCTTGTTGATCAGTTGTCGACAAACACTGACTAAGCACCTTAACTCTTCAAAATGGAGACTGTGCAGTGATTCAGTCTCAGCTAGCTTTCTATAACCACTGTTATGACCATTCACATGTGATTCAAGCAAGGGAAGATAGATAAGTTAGTGCTCCTTCGCAATGAAACACAGTACATTACCACAATGGATTATTCCATGCAGTAAGATAGCTGAAAACCCAGGAAGCATTTCCAGTTGAAGCATGTAATTAATAAAAGGCATGTGGCACTCAACTTCACAACTTTTTGACTGGGATTTAACTGATGTGAATTCTCCATCACCACTTACTGGGTAAACTAAATTCTACAATAATTATTTTCACCCTTTATTATAGAAGCTTTCTAATGATTGGATGCTTTTTCTAGATGAATATATTCAGTTAAATAACATGCACTTTGCACTCATTTGCCAATCTGTGAACACACAGCTGACTATTATAATTATATACAAGCGCACTAGCTGATTGTATTGGCAATGGTGAGTCAGAGGGATTTAACTACGGCATCTGAAGTGCAGCAGCTAAAGTATAACATAATGTCAGTTTGACAGGATGCAAATGTGACATTTGCAGAAAGATTGTGTTACACACAGGACTTTTAATATTTACCGATGCGAACTAGCAGATCTCCCATGGTATTGTTCATGATGAGTTAGGGGACCGATTGGACCATCTTTTGCAACACATAGGCCCCTCGTTTTGCTCCTCCCCCTCATTCAGCCTGTCAAAGAGTCAAATAGGCTTTCAAAGCTAAGGTATTTTTGAATTTTGTGAATCAGGTCCTGATCCTGCCATAGCAAGTTGAATCAGGAATGAGGAGGTGGAAACAACAATACAACTGCAGATCCTATCAGTGGTTGAATGGAGAACACAACACCCACAGGATCTTCTCCTTCATTTCATTTGTTTCAGTTATGCCTTTATTTCCTCCATATCCAGTGTAGTAATGGACATTTTGTGCTAATGCAGAGATGCACAGTTAGATGCCCTGTCAATTTATTTCCCATGCTAATTACTATTTTGTACTATCATTGAGCTATACAAATTGAAATGTCTGAACTTGGTCCCACTGTGTGCACCGGACAAATGACATGCTGAGGCTTCATTCTAACAAATCAATCCTCACACAATTTATTATCTCTGTTGGCAAAGTCATGAGCGATCAACCAGTTTATCAATCTAGAGTGCACAAAATATCTTGTTTTTGTTTGCACTTCCTGTCTGCATGTCCTAGTGTGATTTTGTGTATATTTTTTGTGCCATGCGTGCACACTTAATAAATTCCTCGATCTGCATTTATCAAGGATTTTTCTTATATTGACTCATTGCTTTGAAAGATTTGGCAACTGGATTCTCATAAATATATCAAAATGCTCTCTTTTCTGCTTCATTTATTTTCTCAGCATTTGAAGTTTCTGACGTCCAAAAACTTACGTTCAAACAAAATTCAAGTAAGCATTCCACTACAACCCAATTACATTCATCCACAGAGGTTTCTGTATCCTTCAATTCCTTCATAAAAAGTTTTGCTTGAAGATCTCAGCCTCTTACCAAATCTGAGTGCCGGTCTTGATATCTTTTGTCCAGAACTATGGCTGGGAGGAAATTCAATTGTAAGCATGTACTGTACATCTCATTTTCCAGAGTGCAACAGCCAAATTAATGCAATATTTTGATTTTGGACTACAGCGATTTCTACTCAGTAACTCATTTCTATGTAATTTTGGAAAAATGAGGGCTAAGTTTAAAAGCTCAATTGAAGTGAAACAAAGTTCCTAAAGGAACTGCTTCTCTGTGAGATTAAAAACAATTACAATATACTATTTGTGCCCTACTATTAGCTTTTGTGTCAGATAAAATTTACAAAAGAAACTGACAGAATGAGAATGACAGTTTATGCAAATGTTTCATTTTCTTTTTAAAAAATGAATGTTTAAGCTACTCAATAATCTCACCTCTTTGTTTTGTTGATGGTTGTGAATGCGTAATATTCATTTTTGTTCACATTGGAGATATTCCTACTTTTAACATCTACAAATAAAGTGAAACATTCCTCTCTTATTCCAATTAGCTTTTAAGATCAGTTTTGAAAACAAAATCAAAGGATAGGAAAAGAAAGTAGAAGTAGTTGGATTAAGTGAGTTGAGGGAGGGAAGATTACTTGAGAATGTAGGGATCAGAGACAAAGTGAGAAGGCGTTGAAAGAGAGCTGGACAAGAGAGGGATGAGAGGACAGGGATGGTATTAAAGAGGGTTTGAGAGATCATAAAGGCATTGAGTCCCTTAACTTCAGAAATCGTATGCTGAATCTTCCTGGAAACAGAGGCTCGGACTGTTCCCAGGACCTGAAATCCCCACCCAAAGGGAAACATTGAGATTTTTGCATGGGGTGCCCCCTAATGATTAACCTGGAGACAGGTTCCCTACCCTGTTATGGTTGTAAATAACGCAATGATAACTTCAGCTGTCATCTATACATTTAAGGTTTTAGCAAAGATCTATAGCTTGGGTTGTCGGTAAGGTTGACTTGCTCGCTGAGCTGGCTTGTTTTCATTCAGACGTTTCGTCACCATGCTAGGTAACATCATCAGTGAGGCCTCCGAACTTTACTTAATATCGGTACACTCAGATAATGAAGGCCATCAGCTTAACTGGGACAAGATAACCATAGTAGCCCAAGCCAAACATAGACACGCACGGGAATTCCTACAGGCGTGGTTCTCAACCCATAATGCAATCAACAAACATATAGAATTGGACCCCATATACAAACCCATACAGAACAAAACTGGAAATGACACTACTCACCATAACGGACCAAACAATATAAATTCCGAGCGGAGTAGAACAACATCACGTCATCAGAGGCCTCACTGATGATGTTACCTAGCATGGTGACGCAATGTCTGAATGACAACAAGCCAGCTCAGCGAGCAAGTCAACAACTTCTCATCTATACAATCTATAGCAAGCTACTTCATTTCACTTCAAAGGAATCCAGAGAATGATAGGCAGATTATAGCACTTGTACTTGCTTAATGTTTTGAAATTCAAAACAATGTTGTTTCTAGTTTCTGGAAAGGGTCAGACTCTAACTGTATATTGGGTCATGTTTCCAAACAGCAGGATGATGAATTATTGACTGCTAGAATGGACTGTGCAGACTGTTCCTGATTTCATTGCCTTTCCTGCTCCTGATTAGTTCTTGATGTCAGACAGTACAAGTCATTCTGCTCTTTGCTTGGATTCCAAAGGCCACTTGGGGATCTTTCATTTTGGAGTTGATTACACGGCACTTATAGAGTCATAGAATCATAGAGATGTACAGCATGGAAACAGACCCTTCCATCCAACTCGTCCATGCCAATCAGATGTCCTAAATTAATCTAGTCCCATTTGCCAGCATTTGGCCCATATCCCTCAAAACCCTTCCTATTCATATACTCATCCAGATGCCTTTTAAATGTTGTAATTGTACCAGACTCCACCACTTTCTCTGGCAGAATATTCCATACACGCACCACTCTCTGTGTGAAAAAGTTGCCCTTTAGGTCCCTTTTAAATCTTTCTCCTCTCACCTTAAATCTATTCCTACTAGTTTTGAACTCCTCTACCTTGGAGAAAAGATCTTGACTATTCATCCTATCCATATGCCTCATGATTTTATAAACCTCTACAAAATCACCTCTCAGCTTCCGACACTCCAGGGAAAATAGCCTGAACTTATTCAATCTCTTTCTATAGGTCAAACCCTCCGACCCTGGCAACATTCTTGCAAATCTTTTCTGAACCCTTTCAACTTTAACAACCTCTTTCCTATAGCAAGGAGACCAGAATTGAATGCAGTATTCCAAAAGTGGCTGAACCAATGTCCTGTACAGCCACAATATGACCTCCCAACTCCTGTACTCAATGCACTGACCGATAAAGGCAAGTGTAACCAAATGCCTTTTTTACTACTCTGTCTCTCCTGTAACTCCACTTTTAAGGAACTAAGAACCTGAACTCCAAGATCTCTCTGTTCGGGGACACTTCTGTTGCTTGTAAACTTCATGCCCTTGCAATCAAGTAAAAAAAGGCTGAAGAAGGTGACAGAATCAAATTCATTTTGGATAAAAAGCTAAAGACAATAGAAACATTAGAATTTATGACTTTGGCCTAAATCAAATGGCCTAAGTTCCATTGGAAAACTATGAAAGTTCTTCAAAGATACTCTGAAGCTCACCTTGAAAGATGGTAGCATGAACCTGAATGACTGGGAGGAGCTACCTGGCAGCTGGTCGGAGTGACTACATCTTATCCGTCAAGCTGCATCACGTTTTGAGCGTAAAAGCAGAGAAGGAGAGAAAAGGAAGCAAATCCTGCACTCTGGGTCCCACTATCTCAGGATCATCCAGCCCAAAGTCCCACTATCTCACGGTCATCCAGCCCAAAGTCCCACCATCTCAGGGTCATCCAGCCCAAAGTCCCACTATCTCAGGGTCCTCCAGCCCAAGGTCCCACCATCTCAGGGTCATCCAGCCCAAAGTTCTGTGGGTCGAAATCAGCCTGCTCAGTCAAGTGAAGAGACACAGCAGAAAATCACAACAGTTTTTTCAGAAAAATCTTAGAAAATATTTAATAAGAAACAGGAAAACTGATCATTCATAAATCTGTCTCAAAACCGGAAGTTGCCACTGAGCTGTGTCATCCACTATAGTTGAAGCCCAATATTAGGGCATGTACAATACTCAATATGGCTGTATGGCAACAGTTGCTCTTAACCTCTAGACCATAAGGTAATTCCAGGATACAACCAGGTAGCACAAGCAATATTATCCAACCTGATGTCCACTACTGCATCAGGAACCCCAACCCTAACCCATTAACTGCATAAAATATGGAACCATCAAGGGGATTGTCAGAATGATCTGATGAGCAATTTTACATGAAAGACAGTATTCCTTCATTGCTGCATTTATTTCACAATATCATTCTCAGCAGAGAAGCCATTAGGTAAATGAAGCAGTGTTACTGCACATGGGGTACAACATGAAAAATGGCTCTCAGGTGCTGGTGAGGTAGGAGCACATCTATAGCAACACTGAAGCTCCCCTGGTAGTGCTTCACTTTCCATTTCTCTGGCTTCAAACCATCCTCCAGCCATCCACGATTTATGACTTTGAAGACACCACTCCCACAAAGTTTCTCATTAGCACTGATACAATTGCTACTGATACAGCTCGGTAATCCGAATGAGGTCAGGTCTGCAATTCCTATTTGAAAGAATGTAGCATGGTCGGAGTTAACGGTGGATCAGCGAGCTGCACATGCATACCTGCATCTGAAGGTCGTAGGTTCAAGTTCCCCTGAAGGGGGACACATAAATCTAGGCTGATAGTTTAGCGCTGCACACTTAGAGGTGTTGTATTTCATAAGGAGGTGTGAAACTAAGTCTCAGCTGTCCTCTCAGTTGGATACAAAACAAATCAACAATCACCTTATTTAGAAGAAGAGCAGGGGCTGTACTCTCCAGTGTCCTGGACAATGTTTACTGCTCAATCACCATCACTCCAAAGTCTGCATTACAATGTGGTCACTCTTCAAAAAATGCTTAATTAGCTATAATGTTCCTTGAGCTGTCCTGAAATTTTTTATTTCTTTTCAGAACTAAAGCCTTAATTTTAAAGATGCTGGAGACATGCAGTGAGCATTCCCAACTGACCTTAGCATAATGAGGCCCAGGAGGTGTTTTCTCACACACCTTGACAGTTGAAGCCAGCCTGCTCTGCAGCCTGGCCCATCTGCAGGCACAAGGCTCGGAGACAAGAGAACTATCCTCTGCACTCAAGTAAGTTGTGAGGGTGAGGTTACGGAGGGTCTCACAATCAAGGCAAAGGCAGAGCAGAGGAGGCTAGAATGAAAGGAGAAAAAGACACAGAGAAAAGACGCATCAAAAAAACTTTCATCTGGGGCCTTTACTTATCTCAAATTCTCCTCCTGCAAAGTCTGCCTGTCCAGGAAACACTACCAGTCTCCTTTCACATTCCTCTGGGTAGAATAGCAGCTGGGTCACAAAATATCATTGTAACCCAGGGCAGCATGGTGGCTCGGTGGTTAGCACTGCTGCCTCACAGCTGCAGGGAGCTGGGTTTGATCCCAGCCTTGGGAGTCTGACTGTGTGGAGTTTGCACATTCTCCCTGTGTCTGCGTGGGTTTCCTCCGGGTGCTCCGGTTTCCTCCCACAGTCCAAAGATGTGGAGGTTAGATGGATTGGCCATGCGAAATTGCTGCATAGTATCCAGGGATGTGCAGGCTAGGTGAATTGGTCATGCTAAATTGCTCCATAGTGTGCAAGCTGAGTAGGGTTAGCCATGGTAAATGCAGGGTTACGGGGATAGAATGGGAGGGCTGGGTCTGGGTGGGGTACTCTTTGGAAGGTTGGTGCAGACTTGATGGGCCGAATGGCCTCTTTCCACACTGTAGGGATTCCATGACATGGCCAAAAACCTGATCTGCATGATTAAAACAAAAAAAACACCAGAAACTGGGAGCTCCTCTCACCAATTTAGAACAAGTTATTAGAATTAAAGCCTTGAAATGGGCCTTTGACAGAGAGTGTCTTGGGCCATCTTACCACTGGTTCCATTTCTGCTGTCCAGGCAGTGTTTAAACAACATCTTGTTGGTTCAAAACACCCTGGGAAAGTTTAGCTTTGGGCAGAATCCTCTCCAACAATGTAAGCAATTATGAGTTTTTTAATTACAAGCAATATCAAAATATCAAATAGTTTGCCCCATCACAGATGATCAGCAAATGCTATGATGCAAGGGAATAAGGAGAAACTTCTAAAGCTAAATGTCAAAATGACAAAAATCAAATAAATCAGAAAAAAAATTGTTGCAAATGGTGAAATGCTTGATTTCCCCAATGGTTTTAAACATCTTATGCTCTGCTTCCTATATTTTAATTTATGTCAAGTCTTGTTCATCCATTGCTCCATGTTTGCTGACCTACACCAGCTTCCAGTCTGACACAAGCTTAATTTTAAAATTCTCACCCTTGTTTAAAAATTTTAGAGAAGTTTTGTAAATGCATGTTGTTTTTGTTTGTTCTCTAAAGTCTTCCAGTATTATTGTTGAAACAGAAATTGAAAGACATATTAAGATAGAAAGGGACATTTCTACATTCCTGGTGGAATAGTCATGGAACTAGAAAGAAGGAAAATTATTTATATGGGGTACTCTTTTGTATCACAGAAGGTGGCAGAACCACAAAGTTAATAATCTCTAATTACTGCTTGAGCCACTTGCAAATTGGCTTGGATAAACATTAGAGAGGTACATGCATGGCTCAAAGAGAAATAAATTCTGATTCAAGTGGAACCAGCAGTTGATAATTAAATTCTAATAAAAAGTCAGAAAATATATATGGCGGAGAAATGTAAAACATACAGGAAGACCTCCTACAGGTATGTAAAAAGAAAGTGAGCAGCTAAAATGAGTGGGGGTTCCTAAAATGAGTGGGAGCGGATAATGGGGAACAGGGGAAATGGCAGTTAATTTAAGCCAATATTTTACATCAGTTGTTATGGTGGAAGACAGAATAAACATCTCAAGATATCAGAGTAATGAGATGCAAATGGGAGGAAAAGTCTTGTAATAGTCTCTATCACAAGGAACAAAGTATTTGACAAACGAATTGGATTGAAGGCAGACAAGTCAACAGGACCAGATAGCCTGACCCAAAGTCTTCAAAGGAAGTGGCTTTGGAGATAGTGAAGGCATTGGTTGAAGTATTCCAGAACTCACTGGACTCCAGGAGGATTCCAGCAAATTGGAAAACTACTAATATGATACCCTTGTTCATGATGCACCCTGCTGTAATTCTTTAAAGGTGTGGCAATGGAATTGGCGATTGAATTGTGAAGGGAAAAATGTCCTTTATTGACCAAGAAGTGATAGACAGGTTTCACACACAATTTAAAATAGACAACATTACTCAATGGAAAATTAAAGAAGGGTTACATTTGCAGTCATGTTTGATAACATCAGGAAATAGACTGACAAAAAGATTTTGTCCTGTAAACTTAAGGACCACAATGAAAAAGATGGGAGAAAACCTGGTTGGATTTATGTAATTACAATTTGCAGTCTTCCTGATAGAGGCTAGACTAATGACAGAGGAGACATCAGAGCAGATAGAATCTTGTAATCGGTCTTCTCAGAGGGTGTCCTAAGCAACTGCTTCAAGCATAAACATGAAGGATTGAGATATTGATAAATGTGCAGATAGCCGTATTCATAACAATTAGTATTTTGGAAGAATTCATATTAATATACTTCCTTTTGACTTCTATTTCCTTTATAAGTCAACATTCAGTAAATGTAATATTTAAGTTTATGCCTGAAACAGTTGGATAAGCTTGTGAATACCACACTGCCTCGCTTGTATGTGGCCGGTGAACTGGTAACTACTACTTACCGTTAAATAGTCAATTTTAAGTATTTCAAACTCACCACATACACAGCAGGCAGTTTTCACAAAGTGCAACCTCATAGACTTACTCACCAACAATGTCCTGATGAGGTATCATTAAAATCCTTTTTTGGCATTTTCAAAGACACGCCCTGGATATATTGATGGAATTTTTGTTGTCACTTTCAATATAATGTTTTTATTCATAGCAGAGAGTCGTTTATTTCATTGGTACACTGCACGGCTTTCAAGTATAATTTTGCTAATTCACTTGGCTTATGGTTTGGAGAATGGGTGACATGAAAATGATGGCAATCTGTTGTTAAAAATCCAAAACAAAGTGAATTTGCAAATCATAACAGAATTGGCTGACTGCTAAATTCCATGATGTGGAGGTACTGGTGTTGGACTGGGATAGACAAGGTCAGAAATCACAGGTGATGAAGGAGCAGCACTGTAAAAGCTTGTGATTTCAAATAAACATGTTGGACTATAACCTGGTGTTGTGTGATTTCTGACCTTGCTAAATTCAAGATATGAACAGTACTTTTAATTGGAGACACTGGCCCAGCAGACAGAAACTAAACAGATCCCGAGTGGAGAAACTGATGTTAAGTATCCCCTACCGCTAAGTGATACACAATCCTGACTGTACACATATTATTATTCCTGTATTGTTACTGTGTACCCTGGTATTCCCTATCTAATAGCTTCATGGGAGTACAATCACCACCAAGATTCAGGAAGAGATTCCAGCATCATGTAATTTAGCCAACTAAAGATGGCCAACAAATGTGGTGCTATTTGCAGGTTTGGAATGAAGATTCAAAAAGAACAAGCTGTTGCTGTAAGTGTTCTCAAATGTCACTTACTCAACATTTATACTGGATTCTAGCAAAGTGCTCTGGAGTAGGTTGCCTATTTGTTTTCTGGGTGTAGGAATGGCAAAGGGAAGACCAATGAGGGGTGGGGGGAGGAAACGTGAAAGCCACTTATAAAAGTTGAGCCAACAAGTACTTAAAGAACTACTCTATATTTTTTTTCATTCCAAAGTTCTGTTTTCCTTTGGGGTTTGGACTTTATTTTTAAATGCTTGTTTTGATTGCTGCTTGGGTAGTTTCCTGAACAGGGTGTGTGCAAGCAGGGCTTGTAAACAGTGTCAAATAGCAGCACTCAGTCCAGAGCTAGAAGCTCCTTTAGATTTGATTTGTTTGCGCTGAAACTGAGGTGGTTTTCAGACTCTTCAGCCACCTAGAAATCTGCAACATTTTGGAAAATGTAACCCCAAGATTTAATTCATTTATTTTAAAGAGTGGATTGGAAAGATGTAGCTGGTGAGTCACCCCACAAGCAAACTGAACTGAATCAAGAAACAAGTGGATCAGTACAGGCCTGTAAGAGAACGCACATCAGCCTGAGCAACACTCTGCAGAATACACACTGGTGAACTTTATGACTGAAGCAACTAGCCTAGATAATGAGCTACTTGGAGCACTTGGGGACAGAGCTATTCAATACAGAGGCTTAGCAATTAATTGCACTCTAGTATCACTCTCTGTCAAGGCAGTTGGTGGGGGGGGGGGGAGCAGACGGCAATCAGTTAGCAGAGCTGTTCTGGTAAATAAAGGTGTTTGAAATAAAACCTAATAAATTCTCTTCAATGACTGCATGGATCAGAGAAGTAAAATGCAGACCATCTCAGTGATTAATGTCAGATTGCTGGAGGAATGTGCACATTGTGGGCCTTGCAGTTGAGGAAAGAAGTCAAGGCTTCGAACAGGATACAAGAAGAGGTTTAGCAGGATTCATTTTTGGAGTGTTTGGAGTATCTGGAATTATTGTCTTCCCAGAAAAGAAGATTGAAGGAGACTGAACAGCAGGGCTTTGATAAAGTAGAGAGAAGCCGTTTCCTCTGGCAAGCAGTTCCTAAACAGATGACAAAAATTTAAAACAATTTGTGAAGTAACTAGTTGGGAAATTGCTCACAAGGGATTAAGATCTGGAATAGGCTACCTGTAGATGGAATCAGATTCTGTAGTGCTATGGACACACTTCCAGTCACAGCTGACAATATCAGACTTTGTACGCAGTAAGATCCGGTCCTGGCAAAACCGAAACGGCTGGTGGTAATGGGGGAAATCAAAGGGCAATCACAACCAGAGGTTTTGGATCCGGAGAGAGCAGATCACAGTAGAGAATGGCGTATTATTATGGGGAGCAAGAGTGATTGTCCCGAGCAAAGGTCGCCACCAGATACTGGCTAAACTTCACCAGGGTCATCCAAGGGTCTCCAAAATGAAGATGTTGGCAAGAAGTTATGTCTGGTGGCCAGGTTTGGATGCAGACATTGCTGTGTTGGTGGGGCAGTGCCCAGAGTACCAACAAGGACAAAATTACTGCCAGCAGCTCACCCACATTTGTAGGAATGGCTGAGTAAACCCTGGATTTGGTTACACATTGACAATGCAGGTCCTTTCATAGGATCAATGTTCTTAGTCATTATAGATGCCCACTCAAAGGGATTGGATGTGCCCTGAATTCATTTGACAAACTCAGGAATGACGATAGAAACTGCATGCATCTTTTGCAATACACGGACCCCTGGAAATATTGGTCACAGGTAATGGGCCATTGTTTACCAGCAGGGAATTGGAGTATTAGTTAGAACAGGAAGAAGGGACGTAAACAATCTAACTAAAACAAAGGAGATACAAGATTCAGAGGAGAGGAGACAGAACATTGTGAGAGGAAGGTTGGCAGCAAGTGTTCCGGTAGATAAAGGAGAGAGCGCCTAAACAGCTTCTGGAAACTGTTGTTGGTGAGTAGCGGATAAGTTTTGAGAAATCGTTTTTGGAGCAGAGAGCACCAGCAGCTTCAATTTAGCATTAAAAGTATGTGACATTGTAAGGATTAATTAAGTTAAAGGGATAAGACACAGCAGGAGAGCTCCAAATCATAGTTTGCTCCTCTTGCTTGATTTGGGAAGTCAGGCACATTTACGACACCTGGGACCTGCTTGTGCGCATGAAATGTCTCCAGCTGCAGCTGCTGGAAGCCCGGGTTTTGGAGTTGGAGCTGTGTTTGCACTGTGGAGCATTCGCGAGGCAGAGAATATCATGGATAGCACATATAGCGAGGTGCTCACAATGCAGGCTCAGACTCCACAGGCAGGAAGGGAATGGGTGACCATCGGGTAGAGCAGGACAGCTAAGCAGGTAGTGCAGGAATCTCCTGTGGCTATTCCACTGCAAAGCAGATAAACTGTTTTGGATTCTGTTGAGTGGAATGGCCTCTCAGGGGATAACTGCAGCAGCCAAATTCATGGCACCATGGTTGGTTCTGCTGCAGGGGGAGGGAGAAATACTATAGTTATAGGGACTCAATCACAAGGGAAATAGGTAAGTGTTTCTGTGGCTGCAAATGAGAATCCAGGGTTGTGTGTTGCCTCCCTGGTGCTAGGATCCTGGATATCTTGGACCGGTTGCAGGACATTCTGGAGGAGGAGGGCGAACGGCCAGTGGTTGTGGTATACATTGGTATTAATGGCACAGGGTAAAAAAAGAGGTACGAGGTCCTAAAAGCAGAATATAGAGAACTAGGAAGAAAGTTGAAATGTAGGACCTCAAAATTAGTTACCTCAGGATTACTACCAGTGCCACAAGCTAGTCAGAGTAGAAACAGCAAGCATATATAGGATGAATACATGGCTGAAAAGATGGTGTGAGGGGGAGGGTTTCAGATTCGTGGTGACATTGGGACCAGTTCGGGGGCAGGTGGGACCTGTACAAACTGGACAGGTTACACCTGGGCAGGACTGGGACTGATGTCTTTGGGGGGATACTTTGTAGGGGGAGGCTTTAAACTAATGTGGCAAGGGCATGGGAACCAGAGGAGTAGGGCAGGTGATGCAGAAATTGAGGGAGAGGTAGAATCCAAGGCAAACATTACTAAGAACATGAACAGGCAGGAAAACACTGCTGAAAAGTGCAGAGAGGTGGTCTCAAATGCATGTGTTTCAATGTGAGAAGTATGATAGGCAGGGTAGATGAATTTAGAGCTTCGGTTAGCACTTGGAACTATGACATTATTGCTATTATGGAGAATTGGCTGAAAGAGAGACAGGACTGGCAGCTGAGTGTCCCAGGATTTAGATGTTTTAGGTGTGGTGGAAAGGGGGATAAAAGGGGTGGGGGAATTGCATTACTGGTAAAGGATTTTCTCACAGCTATACTGAGGGAGGATACATCAGAGGACTTGTACAGCGAGGCAGTATGGGCGGAACTCAGGAATAGCAAAGGTGAAATCACAATGCTGAGGGTATATTACAGGCCTCCCAACGGCCAGCGGGAAATAGTGGAGAGAATATGCAGATAAATTTTGGAAAGACAAAAACAGCAGGGTTGTTGTCATGGGTGATTTTAACTTGCCTTGTACTGACTGCGACTCACTTTATGCTAGGGGCTTGGATGGAGCAGAATTTGTAAAGAGCATTCAGGAGGGTTTCTTGACACAACATGTAAACAGTCCAACCAGAGAAGGGGTTATACTGGACCTGGTGTTGGGAAATGAGCTCGGCCAGGTGAGTGAAGTTTTAGTGGAGGAGCATTTCGGGAGTAGTGACCATAAAACTGTGAGTTTTAAGATACTCACAGATAGGACAGCAGTACTCGGGTGAAGGTGTTAAATTTGGGGAAGGCAAACTACAACAATTTTAGGCAGGAACTGGAGAATGTTTATTGGACATAGCTGTTTGAAGGTAAATCCACATCAGACATGTGGGAGTATTTCAAACAGCAGTTGATAAGAGTTCAGGAGTGGCACGTTCCTGTGAGAATGAAGGATAGGTATGGCAGGTTACCTGAACCTTAGATGACCAGGAATATTATGACCTTGGTCAAAAAGGTAAAGGAAACACACATAAGGTCTTAGAGGATGGGAATTGATGAAGCTGTTGAAGCATATAAGGAACGTAGGAAAGAACTTCACCCAGGAATCAGAAGGGCTAAAAGGGGTCATGAAGAGTCATCTTCCAACAGGATTAAGGAGAATTCCAAGGCTTTTATACAGATATAAAAAGCAAGAGGGTAGCCATGGAAAGGGTTGGCCCACTCAAGGACAAAGGAGGGAATCTATAAGTGGAGCCAGAAGAGCTAGGTGAGGTCCTAAACAAATACTTTGTGTTGGTATTCACCAAAGAGAAGGAATTGATGGAGGATGATCTCAGGGAAGGGAGTGTTGAATTTCTAAGCCAAGTTGCTATTAAAAAGGAAGAGGTGTTATGAGTCTTAAAATGTAATAAGGTAGATAAGTCCCTGGGTCCTGGTGGGATCTATCCCAGAATATTGAGGGAGGCAAGAGAATGAATTACTGGAGCATTGACAGACATCATTATATCCTCTTTGGCCACAGGTGAGTTTGCAGAAGACTGGAGAATAGCTAATATTGTCCTATTGTTTAAAAAAGGTCACAGGGATAATCCAGGAAATTACAGGCCTGCGAGCCTCACATTGGTGGCAGGGAAATTATTGGAAAAGATTCCCAGGGACAAGATCTATATACATTTAAAAGCAAATGGACCTATTAGCAATAGACAGCCTGGTTTTGTGTGGGGGAGGTCATGCCTCACTAACTTGATTAAGTTTTTTGAGGAGGTCATGAAGATGATTGATGAGAGAAAAGTGGTTGATGTTGTCAACATGAACTTCAGTAAAGCCTTTGACAAGGTCCCTCATGGCAGATTGGTACAAAAGGTGAAGTTACATGGTATCAGGGGTGAGCTGGCAAGATGGGTACAGAACTGGCTTAGTCATAGGAGACAAAGGGCAATGGTGGAAGGATGTTTTCAGAAAGGAGGGTTGTGACTAGCGGTGTTCCACAGGGATCAGTGCTGGGACCTCTGCTGTTTGTGATCTACATAAACGATTTGGAGGAAAATGTGATTGGTCTAATTAGTAAGTTTGCAGACGATACAAAGATTGGTAGAGTTGCAGATAGTGGGGAGAATTGTCAGAGGATATTGCAGGATATAGATCAGTTGGAGGCATGAGTAGAAAAATGGCAGGTTGAATATAATTCGAAAAAATGTGAGGTGATACATTTTGGAAGGTCAAGTACAGGTGAAAATTATACATTGAATGGCAGAACCCTTAGGAGTATTGATATGCAGAAGGATCTGGGTGTGCAGGTCCACAGATCACTGAAGGTGGCAGCACAGGTAGATAAGATCATAAAAAAGTCCTATGGTACACCTGCCTCCATTGGAAGGGGCATTGAGTATAAGGATAGACAAGTTACGCTGCAGCTTTTTAGAACTTTAGTAAGGCCACACTTGGAATATTGCATAAAATTCTGGTCACCACTCTACTAGACGGATGTGGATGCTTTGGAGAGGGTACAGAAAAGGTTTATCAGGATGTTGCTAGGAATGGGGATTTTAGTTATGAAGAAAGGTTCAATAGACCTGGTTTGTTTTCACTGGAATACAGGAGGTTGAGGGGCGATCTAATAGAAGTTCATAAGATTGTGAATGGCATAGATAGAGTGGAAAGTATGAAGCTTTTTTCCTCCAGGGTGGAGGGGTCAATTACTAGGGGACACAGGTTCAAGGTGCGAGGGGGGTTGTTTAAAAGAGATGTGTGGGGCACGTTTTTCACACAAAGGGTGGTGAGTGCCTGGAATGTGCTGCCAGAGGAGGTGGTGGAAGCAGACACAATAGCAGCATTCAAGAAGCTCCTGGATGAATACATGAATAGGAAGGGAATAGAATGATACAGATCCTGTAAGTGAAGACAGTTTTAGTCTGGAAGGGCAAAATGTGTCGGTACAGGCTTGGAGGGTCAAAGGGTTTGTTCCTGTGCTATGTTGTTCTTCGTTCTTGTTTGGCAGAAACAGCAATCCAAACTTTGAAGGCAGGCTTAAAGAAACTGCCTACAACCTCACTAGATACCAAACTGTCCCGGTTCCTATTTGATTATATGACCACCCCTCATGCAACTGCAGAGCTAGCTCCAGCAGAGTTGTTAATGGGGAGAAGACTTCACACCAGATTAAATCTGATTTTCCTGGATCTGGGGGGAGAGGGTGAAATGGCATCAAGAATGTCAGTGTCAGAAGGCAGACGCTGCCAAACAACAGAGACAGTTTACTACAGGGGATGCAGATTGGTGCAGGAACCACAGGAATGACCCTGCATGGCTAAGAGACTTGGCTGACATAATGTCAAGACCAGTGACATATAAAGTTCAGGTAGGAGTGATGGCCCTGAACAAGCACGAGACCATAAGAAAGCCGCAAATTCACAAACAGTGCGGGAACAAAATGTGACATGCTTGTAGGAGCAGTCAGAAAGGCTGTCTGAACCCATCGCTGCCTTGATGCCTTTGCTGCCCAAAAGTGAGACTGAATTTCTCCCAAGGTGCTCAGGGTGCAAGAGGTGAGCTATTGTGCATTACACACTGCCCATATCCACCACAGAATTGGAGGAACCTGACCCAGTGCTAAAATGCACCAGGAGGTGCTACAAGAGAATGGATCAGCCTAGGTCCTCGGACTCGGGGTGGGGGGGGTGGCTGGGAGCGATGTAGTGATTGTAATAAGGTTGTAAGGGTATCAGAGGATACACATTGAAATGTATATGAATGGAGCTGTGGTAAAAATCAGCCATGATTTGATTAAATGGCAGAACAGGCTGAATGGTCTATTTGTGTTCACATGTACCCACATGGAATCATTAAGAATTTATTCCCTTTTTCATGTCTATTAGGCATTCTGGCCCCAATAACCGAAAAAGTCAAATAAGGGGCTGAATTCTTCCAATATATTGCACTCAATCAAAGCAGTCATTTGATCGTCCAGGTTACAAACCTCTGGGTAGTGCTGTGAACACAATGTGAACCCACATGACCCCATCTTAGCTGCACTTGAACGGACAGTGCACAAAACAGAAAGTGGAAATGTTCAGGATAGATGGTGGACAGGGAGCATGGGCAGATTGAATGATGTCCACTTAGAAACAGTGCTGGGTACAGACAGAAGCAAGTGGGACAGACTTAACTCCAGCAATGGGAAGAAGAAATCTATTGTGCTGACCAGTTATCTCAGTTAGAGATCGCTGAGGTGAACAGCAAGAGTTGTGCACAGATCATGAATGCAATCGAGGAAGCAGTTTAATGATTATACCAGGTCAGAAAAAGTAAGTGCACCTGCTGATTTGACTTGCTAACTCCTTTGCTCTGTGCCGTACCTAGCCCCCACCATTGTGTCTGATGAGACATCCTCTGCTACACCTATTACTCCTCACCACTCAGATTTCAACAACATCAAGTTCACATATTTTATACACTTGACATGGCATCAGGTTATATCCCAGGTTTATTTTTCGACATGTTGAACTTTTAATTAAGATATCTATGTTTTTATAAGAGGTCAGACAGGCAAAAGATGATTGCAGATGTAAATTCAGTTTCTGTCTGACAAAGCCCTAAGAGAAATCCTGAAATGTCACAATTGAAATGCCAAGAGAACTTCAAATGGCAAATTTTCAAAAGGAGAGATGCAATTCTAAACAAACTGGACTGTTATCTCCTGAGTTACACACAATATGAGGGGCTGACTTGTCCTGTTGTGGATAATGTCACAAACTGCAAGCATGTTTGTGTTTTACTTTTCCATGAATGTACAAAAATTAGGTTAAAAAACCAACTGCAGCATCTGCTCGATGTGTGTGTTAATGGGCTGATATGCTAGTGATTACTAGTGTGAATGTCATAGCTTTAACACAGTCACTAGATACCCCTGTACTGCAGGCAAAGAAAGATTCTCTCATGATCTAAAGCAAGATAAGCCAGTGAAGTCACCATCAAAAAGGAAACAGGACAAGAGCCTGTCAAGTAATCTGCAGAAACAAGAATCTCAAAATCAACTGTTTCAGGGCCGGCTTCCACGTCATCCAAATTAATGACCACAATGACCCACCATTTACTGTTCACAGAGGCTGAGTTGCATATCTTTCTAACTGCTATTACACATTTCTTCTCTGTGTGTGATGTGTGTCACATTTTATTATCTTTTCTTGCAATTTGTAGCTGATAATTTCACCCTTCCTTTAAATCAAGAAAGCCAGGTTAATTAGGCTGCTTTTAAAATATAAATATATCTGATTGGAAAACAGTATCTAGGGAGATAGTAGGAACTGCAGATGCTGGAGAATCCGAGACAACAAGGTGCAGGGCTGGATGAACACAGCAGGCCAAGCAGCATCATAGGAGCAGAGAGGCTGACGTTTTGGGCCAAGACCCTTCATCAGAAAAGGGGGAGCGAAAGGGGGTTTTGAAATAAATAGGGAGAGAGTGGGAGGCGGATAGAAGAGGGATAGAGGAGAGGATAGGTGGAGAGGAAACAAACAGGTCGAAGAGGCGGGGATGGAGCCAGTATAGGTGAGTGTAGGTAGGGAGTTAGGAAGGGGATAGGTCAGTCCAGGG
>NC_063357.1:15198211-15275359 GCF_021869965.1 Rhincodon typus | reverse complement strand
CCCTGGACTGACCTATCCCCTTCCTAACTCCCTACCTACACTCACCTTTACTGGCTCCATCCCCGCCTCTTCGACCTGTTTGTTTCCTCTCCACCTATCCTCTCCTCTATCCCTCTTCTATCCGCCTCCCACTCTCTCCCTATTTATTTCAAAACCCCCTTCCCCTCCCCCTTTTCTGATGAAGGGTCTAGGCCCGAAACGTCAGCCTCTCTGCTCCTATGATGCTGCTTGGCCTGCTGTGTTCATCCAGCCCTGCACCTTGTTGTCTCAGTATCTAGGGAGAAATCCTTTTTAAATTAACTGAATTGTGACCAGTGGAGAGAGGGGTTGAATGAAGAAGGGGAGCCAGTTCCTCTAGCATCTCCTCCCATCCCCTGGGAAGCATAACCATTTCAGAGTATTCTGTCCTGAATCATCACAAACTGGGAACCCCTGCCCAACTCATCAAGCAATTCATTCCTCAAAACTAAGCACAAAGAGGCTTAGCATCAACAACTTATTCACAGACTTGCACACTCTGCACAACAGTGAAGAGGCTAATTTGATCACTGTTTTAGGTGGCAGTGGAGGGAATTGTGAGACTATCTGCCATTGAAAGTATAGGCTCCTCCATGAATTTCAAACATCATTCCCAAATAAGTCCACACGAGCCCTTACTACACATGCTGTTACCGTGACCTTACAATACGTTGCTGCTCTCCATCGACCTGGTTTTCAGCAGAGTGTAGGAGTGATGTGGTGCTGGTCTAGAGGAGGGTAATGATAAAGTAGACAATGGAACTTGGAATTCTATTCAAAGCACTCCACGTTCCCCACAGGTTCATCTCTGGTAGGGCCCTGAGGGTTCAGCTCATCATCGGGGAGAGGGGGTGCGGTGTAGGGTCTGCAAATTCCAGAGGGTGGGCCGAAAAGCATCTCAACAGCTAAGTTAGGAATTTGAGCGTCCTGCTCTTTCCTCTGCTGAAACCAAAACAAATGCATCATGTTGGAGCAGTAGGAAACACAAGGTCATGAAGTTACAATTAACCAAGGCTTTGTACATGGATGTTACAGTTCCTTTTCCATAATGCCGCATGAAATCAGTTGTCTAGCACTATTTCTGTATCTTGAGCAATACTGCATCTCAATTGCTAACTTGTCATTGTACTTGATTAATGGTGTATGTCAATGCAATGAGAACACCTAATGGGCAGATGTGTAAAGGGTGGATGACGGTTTAGTACATAGATGGGGCTCGTTCTGCTAAAAGGACACTTAAACATGCCCCTTTTATTGTGAGTCTTACTGACAGCAATGTACGAGGCAGGTTCAGTGAAGGGTACTCCCAATGTCATAGGCCTCTGAACCCCTAGGTTATACAATGTTGTGTAGGACACAGCACATCTTAACCATTGTGGACACCATACAAGGGACCACTGAATGTTTCCTCCATATCTGTCTGAGCATTAGAAATTCACCTTCAACATTCCAACAAACCTATCCGATGACAGGTGGTCATGTGGCTCCAGTTGTTGCAATCCTGCCACTCACTGATGAGTTTCCTCATCGTTGTCATGGGGTTGGCTTGATCTCCTTATCCCTTGCCTCCCAGAGACTAGTCCTTGAAAATCTGCTTCCAGGAAAGAGAAGGTAGGTCGGATGTACTGTGGAGGCAAAATGCCAGCCTGCATTCAATTTAGCAATCCTTGCCTAAACTTCTTGTTGTGCACCAGCTGCTCTTTGATGGATGAATACCCCTTGCAGTAGATGCATTCTCCTGGTTGCTGTAGCTGTGCTCAGACTGCCATCCAATGGTTGTGATAAAGGCTGCTGCTCCTCTGCATTGCTGATACATAGCCCAGGTCTCACTGCAGTATGGTAAGTTGGTGATGACAACTTTCTCTGTTCACTAGTGCTTGAGTTCACTTGTGGAGTTCTTTGTCATCAAACACTCACTAACGTAGCTTTGAGACGGACAAGCAGATATAGCTGATCCAGTGTTCAATCTCCTCCTCAATTTTGAGAGATGCGGCTGTTAGACACTAGTGTCCTTCCTACAGCCAGCTCCCCAGGCATTGAAACAAAACCCTGCCCAAACAGCTTCAATGGAGCAGGCTCTGTCCTTGGATGCCCAAAAAGCATTTCTCTGCCAGGCCCTATTTTCCCAAATTTCAAATGGCCGGTTTTTCAGAGGAGGACAAAGAAAACAGTTCCAACAGACTCCTGAAGTGTGACTCGATTGATCTCAAAGATTGAGAGGAGTTCGCTACCAGTTGTTTAAAATGGTGACAACTTGACCATTAAGTTGCATCACACTTAGAGTTTTCACGTCTTTACAATGCAGCAGAGGGGTGGCAGAGAAGATAAAGAAGCAAATCCTGCATCTTATTCTACATATCACTGCTACCTGGCACTCTTCCCAATTCCAATCACCTGCTCAGCTTGATACTTCTCTCCCACTTGATTCAAACAGCTACTCTTCCCCTCTCCCAATCTCGATCTAGCTTGTACTGTTGTGGTGCAGTGGTAGTGTCCCTACTCTGAGCCAGGAGGCCTGTGTTCAAGTCCCTTCTTGCTCCAGAGGTATATTATAACATCCCTGGATATGTTGACTTTAAAAAATACTGTCCTCTCATTTAAGTGGTCCTTTTCGCCCTAGTACTGCTCATACTTTAAGTGAGCATTTGGTCCATGCCAATTTATGGTGGCATCCTGCCCAATCCCAAAGGGCAATGTTTTCCACGTTTAAGGATGTCTCTCCTCTCTGTTCCCTCATTTAGGGATGGCACCATTTTTATCCTCAGGCTGATGCTGCCAGACTGGTTCGTTCCCAAGTTATTGCTGGAATTCTCTGCCCACCCCAAGTCAGAGCTCTTCTCCCGGCCTTTACTCCTCTTTTGTCCCCTGAGCAGTCTCCCCAGCTCTGCTCCACTTCCTTTCTTTTAGTGCCATTAGATACCTCCTCTCCCCTCCCAGCCTTGCTTCCTCTCCCTGCTTGCTGTCCCTACCTGAATGGAGCAGATTCTGACTGATGCATTCTGGAGGTGGAACTTCCGCTCTCACAAGCATTAATATAATGTTGCAAATTGGGATCCTTACTGATTTTACCAGGCATGGAAAATTGCAGAAGAAACTCAACAGGTCTAGTAGCATCTGTGGAGAGAGAAACAGAGTTAATGTTTTGAGTCTGATATGACTTCTTCAGAACTGAAAGGGTGGTAATGTAAGCTGGTAGGATTATCTCTGTTTCTCTCTCCTTTCGATGCTATGGAGTTTCTCCAGCATTCTCTGGGTGTTTGTTTCAGATTTCCAGCACTCGCAGCATTTTGGCTCTTGCTCCATTGTTAGGTTGGAGCAGTTTGAGATGAGAGGTGGCCAAAACCTCACCCACAAACACACATTGAAGTGACCCAGGAATCGATGGAAGTGTCAGCACTAGTGTGTTTGAATGGGTAGAGTTCCTACCACATGCACCCAAGAAAATCTACGCTATAGGGAGCTTACCTGTTGATCACTTTAGATTTGTTTCAACTTGGGCAGACGTGCTGTATCAGTTCACTTCACTTCACACGACAGATTCAGTGTGCCCCAGGCTCAATCCTTCATCCGTGATAAATCAGTTGATCCCAGCAGTCAGTAATGGTGATCTGCTGCAACTGAATCAAAGGGAGGTGGTCAGAATTGAAATCAGTCAGGTTTCTTTTTGCAACAAAAACAGAAATTGCTGGAGAAACTCAGCAGATCTATGGAGAGAAAGCAGAGTTAACATTTCAGGGGCAGTGACCCTTCTTCAGAGCATGCTGGAATTTCTCAAGCAATTTCTGTTTTTGTTTCACATTTACAGCATTCACATTTCTTTGTTTTACTTTAGGGTTTCTTCTGGGGTTGGGCTGTGGTTTGAGGAAAGGGGTACGGCAGTTTTATGGTGAACACCATCAATCGATGCCATTTGTGGAAAGTGCGTAGGTGTGGATAACAGGTAAGGATTGGATTGTGATAACATGCCGATGAATTTAGCCCATCACTAAATGTTGTCTGGCTCACCTAGAAAGAGAGGCATGAGGTGACAGCAGCATCAATACATGACACATGGGCTCAAGCAGGAAAGAAGGGTCATGGGGAAAACGTTAAGCAAAGTTCTTTTGCATGCCCCATAGCAAACAAAGCAATTTTGGACTTCAACCAATTATTTTCCTCAACTCCGTCTCACAGTTTTGATGAACATTAATATATATTTTTTTTTCTCTGCTCCAATTGATCTGGCATGTATTTCCAATACTTTGTGTTTTGTCACAATTCCAAACCGAGCAAATTGGAGAAATCTAAACCAATGCTTTCACATTACTGCCACCTGCTGATGTGAATAGGGATTGCTCTACACATATCAGACCTTATTTTACGTTCTGCAGAAGATGAGTAAACTACACACAAACTCAAAATTTATACCCTTTATGATAAATGAAAGTATGTCACAGAAGTTTTGTGTTTGTGGCAAACTGTGATATTTGTAGTGCGGCATATGTCAAAATGTTTATGTGGAGAAATATTTAAATATTTCATCCTAGCTTTCTGCTTTTTCTGACAATAATTATGGACTCACCTCGAGAATCTCAAGCACCTGGTCTTTGTTAGAACAGGTTCTGATATGGGTTCCTTGCCTCTTAATACAAGCCCCTGTCAGATTTCTAGGTAAGTGTTAAACAAGGGGAGGCCACGGCCCAGTGCTATAGTCATTGGACAAGTGGATCAAAGACGCATGTACGTTCTACGGAATGTGTCAAACCCTGCTTTGGCAGATGGTGGAACGTTAAATCCAAAAAAATCTGGAACTAAGAATCTAATGATGACACTAATTGTTGTTAAAAACCTATCTGGTTTACTAATGTCCTTTAGGGAAAGAAACTGTCATCCTTACCTGGTCTGGCCTACATATGGTTGACCCTTAACTGCACCCCAGGGATTTTTCATTTTATTCATTCACACAATGTGGGCATCACTGGCCAGGCCAGCTTTTATTGCCCATCTCTAAATGCCCAGACGGGGTTAAGTGTCTACAACATTGCTGTGGGTCTGAAGTCACATGTTGGCCAGGCCAGGTAAGGACAGCAGTTTCCTTCATTAGTGAACTAGATGGGTTTTTCCAACAATCAACAATGGCTTTTCATGGTGACCACTAGACTCCTAATTCCAAATTTTTAAAAATTGAATTCAAATTCACCATCTACCTTGGGAGGATTTGAACCTAGGTCCCCAAAATATTACCAGGGCTTCTGGATTAATACTGTAGCACTAATACCATTAGGCCATTGCCTCCCCCAGTTAGAGATGAATAACTAATGCTGGCCTAACTGTCCATGTCCTGTGAATCAACAAGAACAATAATATTGATTGATAAACTCTACATGATGACAAGGCTATGCTAGCAGCATGCTCTGAGCTGTACAGATTCCAATCTTCTAGCAGAATACTAGCCCATTACTACTGAGATTACAGTTTATCTCACAGGCTCATCCACATATTCATTAAACTCTATTTTTATGGATATTCTTCATGAGATGCCACACAAGCACTGCAGCTGGTCATTCCGCACTCCATGGCCCCACTTGCCAACATTCCACAAGGAATTATCAGATAATGATCAAAAACAGAATGTCAGCTAATATTTCATGTGACTCCATACCCACAACAATGTGGTTGACACTTAAGTGCCCTCTAGGAAATTAAGGATGGGCCATAAATGCTGGCCTAGCCATGAATGAATTTTTTTTTTAAAAGTTCACCATTGCTGCATCTGAAGTACTCACAGTTTTAGATTTGGTTTACATCAGTTTGAAATATTGAAGCATTAGCACCATTATATCAGAAAGGCTGCTTCTAAAGCTTTCCTTAGTGGTGAATTGTGTTTCCCTGGCTATTTGAGATCTGATTACAAAAGGGTACAAGTGACACAGTGACGTAAGCCATCTCTGTAGCCACTCATGGGCTATTTTGGCAAGCTTCATGCGACTGAAATTAAACTTTTTACAGACTCCGTGCATCTCAATTCTTTCAATTTTAGCCCATTTCTTCCTAAAGTCTACAACCAAACATGTTGTGTGACAGTAACTTCTTGTTTTATTTTGATTTTAACTCTGAACATGAAGCAAAGAAATCAGGCCTGAGTTAACTTGCCCCCCCACCGAAAACAACACCAGCCCATCTTACTGGAGATAGTGACTGCTTGGCATTTGTGTCGTATGAATGTTATTTGCCACTTGTCAGCCCAAGTCTGGATACTGTTCAGATCTTGTTGCATTTGAACATGGACTGCTTCAGTATTTGAGGAGTCACGAATGGTGCTGAACATCTCCACTTCTGACCTTACGATAGATGGAAGGTCATTAATGAAGGAACTGAAGGTGGTTGGACCTAGGACATTACCCTGAGGAACTCCTGCCGAGATGTCCTGGAACTGAGATGATTGCCGTCCAACAACCACAAACATCTTCCTATGTGCGTAGGTATGACTCCGACCAGCGGAGAGTTTGCTCCAATACCCATATTGCTCACAAATATTCTGTCCTAAATACACTAAATGACTTCGCCTCCATAGCCTTCTGTGGCAATGAGTTCCACAGATTCACCACCTTCTGGCTGAAGAAATTCCTCCTCAGCTCAGTTCTAAAGGGTTGTCTCTTCACTCTGAAGCAGTGCCCTAAGGTTCTAGTCTCTCCTAGTAGTGGAAACGCCTTCTTCCCAAATCCATTCTATGCTGGGCTTCTCAGTATTCTGTAAGTTTCAATCAGATCCCCCTTGTCTTTGCAAACTTCATCAAGTACAGAGCCAGGGTCCTTAACAGCTCCTCACATGACAAGCTCTTCATCACTGGGATTATTCTTATCAGCTTCATCTGGACCTCCTCCAATATCGACACATCCTTCCTTAGATACAGGCCCCAGCACTCAGAGCAAAAAAAAGGCTGAAGCATTTGCAGCAATCTTTAGCCAGAAGTGCCAAGTGGATGATCCACCTCAGCCTCCTCCAATGGTCCACAGCATCACAGATGCCAGTGTTCAGCCAAATTCTAATTCAGCCTAATTCTACTTCTGTATCTTATGGTGCTATGGTCTCTCAGGACTGGTTAGCACACTACTCTTCACAGCAGCTTCAGCCTGGCTGAGCAAACCCAGCAGATTCCCAATCAAACCCGAACTAAAACTGCACTCTGGGCATATCTAAAGTAAGATCCCACCAGTTTCAGATGAGTGCCACCTGAGCAGAAAAGTGGCAAATGTACAGGCTCAACATCAACATTAACATCGGCTCTGCCAGGGTTAACCAGTCCTGAGAGACCTTAGCACCATAAAATACAGAATTAGAATTAGGCTGAATTAGAATTTGGCTGAACACTGGCATCTGTGATGCTGTGGACCATTGGAGGAGACTGAAGTGGATCATTCACTCGGCACTTCTGGCTGAAGATTGCGGCAAATGCTTCAGCCTTGTTTTTTGCACTGAGTGTTGGGGCCTGTATCTAAGGAAGGATATGTTGATATTGGAGGAGGTCCAGAGGAAGTTCACAAGAATAATCCCGGTGATGCAGGGCTTGTCATATGAGGAGTGGTTGAGGACTCTGGGTCTGTACTTGATGAAGTTTAGAAAGGTGAGGAGGAAATCCCATATAAAATTACAGAATACTGATCGCTAGAGGAAAATGGAGAAACCCAGAGGGAAGAACAAGTTAGGAAACAGTAATATTTTTAAATGGACACACTAATGCCCATCGGATGAGTCAGACCAGTTTAACTGAGTTTGCCCAAGTCCTTGAACAGAAGAACACCAATGGAAGAAAGAAGATACATCAAAGGAGATGTAACAAAATGACATTTCCCGGCTTCTTGTAAAACAAAATAGCCATGGTAAGAAATTAAAAAATGTATCTTAAGTGCCCAGTGGCTAATATTTTAAAGTTATATCAGCAGACACATAGACAGCCTTTTGTTGGGTAAGCTGTAGCAACATTTATACTGAATTTCGACTGAATCACACACTAAAATATTTGTTCACAAAGACCAAGATACCGTAATAAAGGCACAATGTGTTTTTTTAAATTTCTGATGTCTGCTGGCTCTTTCTTTTCTGTATTAAGTTAAAAAGTAGTGCTTTGCCTTAGCTCTACACAGATGAGAGTTTTTTTTTTGTATTTTTATTGCCAAGGTTCTGTCCATTTGGCCATTGCCTGGCCGTCATCCATCAATCGCCAGATCATGATCCAAGCCTTTTCACACTAGCCACCAGGAGGCAATGCTGTCCACTGTTAACTCTACCACATGGATTTTCTAACACCCTCTAGGCAGAAACTGAAGTTCATCTTAAAGTTAAGCAAATTAAAAACTAGGTACAGTAGCACTTGTATCTGCATTTTTCCACCACCTGTGCCAACCATCATTAGCTTGATTATTATTCACAGCATGGAAACAGATTTGTGAACTAGCATGTTTAATAGACATATTTTACCTAGATTCCCTTTGATATATTCTAGTCCTTTTTGTGGGGCTGAATTTTATCAACAAATCGGCCAAGTACTGTTTTGATTTCGGCGAGTTTGTGGATGGTTAATCTCTGTGAGTTGAAGTGCATTCTCTCATGCAGTCTCTGCTGCTCACTTTATTATGTATGCATCACATGTCTGTACAATGACTAACTCACGCTATCGTGGGCTCATCAGTTGTGGATGGACTCGCCAGCAATGGGACCTTCGGGGATTTCTGTCATCAGCATTGAGATGTGGGCCAGTTCAATCACTGCCAGCCAGGAATAGCCCTACATAATGCATGTAATGGGAGGGTGGGCGAGATGAAAAAGGGTTTCTGAAGACAATGGATGGCACAGGTGTCACTTCACTGCAAACAGAAGCTCATTCATAAATGTAATGCTGCTCTACATCTGTCTGGCTGTCACAGTAACTGTAGCTGCAGTGATGAAGCTATACAGGCTACTTGTCCTTAGCACCACACCATGTCAGAACCCTGTCTGAAGGAGTCCCCTCACAGTCAGCATAGCCTTCCATCTTGTTCAGTGTGGAAGCCTTGAAACAGCTGAACACGTTAACATTTATTGAATAACATGATAAGTGAGGAAAACACAAACCTAAACAAGTTGCATTTACTTCCGGGCATTAACAGAAGCCACTTGCTTTTCAAGCATGAATGAAGTACAATCAATAAACGATGACTTCACCCAGTTAGGTGACAATGAAGTCCTGTCTGGCTTGTAGCATCTGATGCTGCAATTCTCTTTCATGGCGATGTTGATGCTCTTCCAGCTTAATGTCCTTTGTAATACTGCTCCTGCTCTCCCACCTGATCAGTGTCCATCACATCCTCTCTTTACCTGCTTCAGCTGTGCTAGGGTAATATGGCACACTCTGTCCAGAATGCACTGCAAGCCTGCCTAGACTGATCCAAGTATCAAAAGCTTATCTTCAGCAGATCCATCATCTGCTCCACCATGGGCCTCCTGAAAGAATGGGCTGCATTGTATCTGTTCTCAATCTTAGCCAGGAGACTGCATAACGGAGTCATCATGTTTTCAGCCCCTAGTCCTTGATTCCCAGTCACCATCTTGGTAAGGCAGATGGCCTTTGAAACAAAGCATGAACCTGAGAATTTGTAAGGATCTAGGTATCATGGAAGTTCCCAGAGTGCTTGGCACAAACCTCCAGGATGTGATACTGATGATCACAGATCAATGAGATATTGATGGAATGGAGTCTTTTCCTGTTGATGAAGTCAGCCACACTCTCAGCGTGATGTGGGTCCAGCCTATTGTGCTTAGTACCTAGGGGATAGCTAGCAATGTTCGCAAAGCTGACCGCCTGGGTCACAGCACTGACCTCGTCCTGAGGAAATGAGGTGAAGTGGTGTGATCTGATACAAACTGCAATGGTAACAGCCCTGATACATTGGTGGATGAAGTGTTCTGAGATCCCAAAATTGGGATCCAGTGGATCTCTGGAAGCAACCAGAAGTGTAAAAATTCACCACAGCTGTCACCTTGACAGTCATAGGGAGGAGAGAAGGGTGGGCTGTCCACAGGAAGACTGGAAATAGTTGAATCTGGAGATGAAAAAAAGGGTGTTTAGGAGTTTCAGCAGCAGGTAGGCTGCTGCAAATGTTATAAGGAAGATATGAAAGTAAGTGGCTTTTGTGATGGAGAGGGTATGGGACCAGAAACTTGTCTGAGATTGAATAGGAAACAGAGATTCTGCATTAGCCTCAGACAGCGTCAAGAGAGACCAACAAATTCCAGGATTTCACAGTTTCATTTTAAACAAAAACTAGATCAGATACATTTTCTGGAACCAAATCCAGTATTTTGTCAGAGAGCAGGAAACAGCATATTAAGGTGGAGCTTTGCAAGAGGCAGAGTAAACTTTGAAAGCCATTAGCTCATTTTTGGTTCAGGATTATCGAGGATTGAGTAATTACTGTCTTAGAAAACACAGTAATTAAATGTATTAGGTTAGTTAGGAGGAGAGTAACTGGGGTCATAAGCAAATATAGTTTCTCTCCAAGAAAGAAGTACAAAAAAGTTCAGGGAAAGTGCAGTACCCTCAGCACATAAGTTTAGTTTCATTAAACTTCCAGATCAGGAATGCTTGGTTAGAAATCTGCAGGCTATTAGAAATCGAGAAAGTTTTAAGCCATCAGTTTTATGGGTAAGCATGCAAGAAGGCATCACAGTTCACAGAAAAAAACTGAGAAGAATCATTTAATATGAACATAAAGATTTGATATAGAGGGATAATTACTCCAGATTTGAGTTTTGCAATGGATAGTTATGGGAGATGAAATGAGACTTTGTCTCACATCATGTTTTAAGATTTAAAAACAAAACTGTGTTCTATATCTATATACAGAGACAACAAGGTGCAGGGCTGGATGAACACAGCAGGCCAAGCAGCAGCCTATGATGCTGCAGTTCCTACTATCTCTGATTCTATATCTATATATCATTTTCCTTTTATTCTTTTGCATAATACAATTACATTCTCTTGTTAAATACACTCCACAGTCTCATTTAACTATACTTCAGTGAATGACCACCATGTTAACTAGACATTAAAATAAATACAATCTATCAAGCCAGATTTTGTTCTCGAATCTGACTTATCTAGTAATACCAGCAGCTGGAATCACAACAAGTAGGCCTTTTGCCAGGACTTAAATTCATTGATTTTCAGAGGGATCATGTCTCTCTTAAAGAAAACTATACGTGGAGGCTCTGAATATAAATGGAGTGTTTGGTGACATTCATCTCACACATTGAATTTTTAAGATGGCTTTGAATATTGCTAAGAATTTTTTGGGAATAGAAGACATAATAATAGATCATTTAAAATCTTTGATGAAAGCTAAACTGAGAGAGTTAGCAGAGAAATTGAAGGTAGAAATAAAAGCAGGATCTCATAAGCAGACAATTTTGAACATGAATTAATAGAAAAAAAACTTGAGAGATGAAAAATGGAAGAAAACAATGAAAAGATTTGAATTGAAAGGAAAAGGAAAAGAAAAGAGAAATGAAAAAGGGGAAGGAAATCAAAGAGCAATAGAAAAGGAAGAAAAAGGAAGGAAGAAAGAATGAAGATAAGAAAGCTTGAAATGGAAAAGGGGATTGACGTGAAAAAACTGGGATCATAACACTAATTTCAAACAACTTAGCAAAATATATACATACCTTAACCAGATATGCTATTCAATGAAAAATTAGTTACCATTTTATGCCCCATCACTTTATCTTTGAATATTTCACTAATAACCTGTCATTTTTATTCCAAATGTCTTCCTACAAATGCAGGCAGGATCATCTGAGCAAATGGGATTTTGCCTAATCTCTTTATGTTTTATAGTGCAATATTCATGCGGACATCTTGACCTTTAAGAAGCTTCTTCAACTGAAGGAAACGATCGCCCATCAAGGCTAAATCGCATCCAGATCAAAGTGTCTGAGCTGGGTTCTGAGCTTTCTGGATAACCTTTGTCCTCTGACGTATGCCCTTATCAGCAGTCGGATCAGAACTATGGATAAAGAAAACTGGTTTAAACTGGGTCAACAATAGCTGCAAAACAACAAGCAGATCTCTTTAAGAAATGGAAGCCTGAAATATTGTCATGCTCCTGAAGAAAATAAATTAATTGGCACCCAAACACAGGTGAAGAAATATAGCTGAGTTTGGGAGATTTGATAAGTAGCACTGCATGTTACTTGATGCCTTTAACCTCACTGTCAGTAACAGATTTTAGATTAGCTGGGATGAGCTGGTAAATCAGTACTCAGTGTATAAACAAGACCTGGGATCACTCTCACTGCAAGAGCTGCACAGAAAAGCTTCAAAGTCAGCTTTCACTGCTGAAACAGATGAGGAACTACAGTATTATTTACTCATGACTGCTTTTGATAGTTGCTGAATCACATTTTGATTAATGAATGCGGTTTCATCTATTAGCAATGTTGGAAAATTGGATGTCAAAAGGTAAAAAGACGGGGAGCAAATTAAGTCAGTGAATTACCATTAAGCAGTGAGATTATCAAGTGCAAACATTGTTCCTACAATGTCAGCACTCATTTTAAGAATGGCGATGACCTGTAAGTGAACTCAGAAGATAGAACTTTTACATGGTCAGACCAGAGACAGAATGAATGATCAGTAACTCTTCAGTGGAAAACAAAGCTACATTTGAGCTTTTCACAACTTCCAAATATCCCAAAGAACTTCACAGCCAAAGAACTATTTATGATGCACAGTCAATTTTATAATGCAGAGGTCAACGTACATTAAGTAAAGTTCCAGAAATAGCAAGAGACAAATGACAAGTTGTTCATTTTAGTTGAGAGTTGGAGAGACCCCTTTCCTCTTCTTTAAATATTATATATCTGCCAGACCAGGGCAAATCTTAACATAACGTGATTATAACAGGGACAACAAGGTGCAGAGCTGGATGAACACAGCAGGCCAAGCAGCATCATAGGAGCAGAGAGGCTGACGTTTCGGGCCTAGACCCTTCATCAGAAATGGGGGAGCGAAAGGGGGTTTTGAAATAAATAGGGAGAGAGTGGGAGGCGGATAGAAGAGGGATAGAGGAGAGGATAGGTGGAGAGGAAACAAACAGGTCGAAGAGGCGGGGATGGGGCCAGGAAAGGTATTGCATTATACCTCTTAAATAACAAAATAGCAGATATTTATGGAGTCAGAAATTGAATGTGGAAAAATACAGATCGACAACACCAAATCCTCATTATACATAAGACTATAAGCCATAGGAGAAGAATTAGGATGTTTGGCCCATTGAATTGCCCCACCATTCAATTATAGCTGGTATGTTTCCCAACCCCATTCTGCTGCCTTCTCCCCATAACCTTTGTTCTCCTTACTAATCAAGAATGTATCTATCTCTGTCTTGAACACACTCAATGACTTGGCCTCCATAGCCTTCTGCAACCATGAGTTCTGCAGATGCCCCATCCTCTAGCTGAAGAAATTCCTCCTCATCTCTGTTCTAAAGGGTTGTCCCTTCACTCTGAGGCTGTGCCCTCGGGTCCTTGTCTCTTCTATGAGTGGAAACATCATCTTCATGCCTACTCTATCCAGACCTCTCAGTATTCTGTAAGTTTCAATGAGGTCCCCCTCATCCTTCTAAACTCCATCGAGTACAGGCCCAGAGTCCTCAAGCTTTCCTCATATGACAAGCTCTTCATCCCCGAAACATTCTAGTAAACCTCCTCTGGATCCCCTCCAATGCCAGGACACCCTCCTTAGATATGAGGGCCAAAACTGCTCACAATATTCCAAATGCAGTCTGACCAGTCCATCCCTGCTTTTTTATTCTAGCCCTCACAAAATGAATGCTAACATTGCAATTGTCTTCTTAACTGCTAATTGAACCTGCATGTTAACAGTAAGAGAATCCCGAACTGGGACTCCCAAGTCTGTTTGTGCTTCAGATTTCTGAAGCCTTTCCTGGTTAGAAAAATAGTCTATGCATCCATCCTTCCTACCAAAGTGCATGACTTCAAACATTCCCACATTGCATTCCATCTGCCACTTCTTTGCCCCACTCTCCTAGCCTGTCCCCAAGTCCTAATGCAGTCTCTCCACTTCCTAACACTACCTATCCCCCCATCTATATTTGTGTCATTTGCAAACTTAGTAACAATGCCCTCAGTTTCTTTGTCCAGATCATTAATGTATAATGTGAATTGTTGTGGTCCCTATAAGGACCCCTGCGGAACTCTTCAGCAACCTCTCCTTAGTAATGGCTGCTACACTTACCTTTGGCCTGACTCCTTTTCTTGAGATTCACTACCAACGTGATTTTTCCAGTCCACTGCAAATTAAAGTTCCCCATGATTATTGTATTGGTGCCTTTCTTAAATGCCTTTTCTGTTTTCTGATTTATTTCTGCCCTACATCTTGACTACTGCTAGGAGGCATGTACACAACTCTCATCAGGGTCTTTTTACTCTTCCTATTACTTGTTCTTGAAACTTTAATAACATCTACTGAGCCTTCCCTCCACCTTTAATTTTTTTCCATAATTTTCAAGCAACTGGACCCACAGTTACAATATCGCCTGGCCCGGCACCTCTATTTTAGAAACTTAGTTGTTAATTTAGTTTTTAAAAAAATTGTACTGGTCTTTTAGCTTGTAGCCGATATATGCTTCCTCTATTTACTTTCAATCTAGAAGTAGCCTATAATAGATAGTCAAATTAGTAGCTATCACTGCCCAATGAACTTACAGTTTGCCTGAGATGTTAGCTTTTTGTGCTGGGCCCCTGATCCTGGACTTCAATTTATTCTGTTTAAAAACAACCTTACAAACAATGAGCGAAAAGAAGCAAGCCAAAAAGCACCTTTTCCCCTCTGAACTGAATTCCCATGTTGCCTCCAAATTTCCCCAAACTATGTACTCACTCGGGCTAAGTTACACTCGGGATGGGATAGCTCCTTCCTGACCGTGCAAAACTTACTGATTGTACACTATTAACAGGCCCGTTCCGAAATAGTACCGAGATGACTCATATTAGTTAAACTTCATTAGGAATTAACGTCTATTGAGGCCCTATTCAGGCTTCAGATGATTCACTGATAACTGTCTCTGTCAGCTAAATTATTAACCTTTTCAGTAGACTACTGAATTTTAAACTTCTAAAATGGGGAAAGAAAAGTTCTCACTTGAGCTGTATCTCTCTCTGAATGGGATCTCTCCTTCCTCACCATGCAAAGCTTAATGATCCATGGGGGACAAGAGCACTGATCTTCTGTGGGTAACAAAAACATGGATGCTACTACAATGTAACCATTACATCTACTGCAATGAACCATGCAATCAGACCAGACTAGTCAATTGGGGAAAAAATAGGGACTGGGGTCGACTTCACAAATACACGAGAAGCAAATTTGCGAGCAATGAGGAGTGAGTGTAGTTAATAAAGTTCGTAGGTCAGAAATAGTTTCTTCTGAATCAATAACGAAACCCCAGTTTCCTGCATATTCTCTTTACAACAGATTTTACTTTTTCAATAATCTAATAGATGCATTGGTATTAATTTTCTAAATTCCCTCAGTTCAAGAAAGGTCCCGTAAATAAGCCTGGAAACTAGCAAATATAACCTTTATTCAACGGAGGTAGGGAGGTACGAAACAGGAAACAATAAACCAGTTAGCTTGGCATCTGTCACGGAGAAGGTGTTAGAACTGGTCATTAAATAGTCTATAGTTGTGTACTTGGAAAAAACCTGAAATAATCGTAAACTGTCAGCTTAGTTTTTGTCAAAGGAAAATTATGTTTAACTAGTTTATTGAAACTCCTTGAAGGAGTGATGGGTGCTTTGGATAAAACGGAGTCTGTAGACACACTGTATTTGGATTTGCAAAATGCATTTGACCATGTGCCTCAGAGGTTATTGTTGAAATTAAAAGCCTATGGTATAGGTAGTTACAAATTAGCATGGATACAGAATTGGCTGGAGCCAAGCAAACCCAGGGGCCCCTAATGGCACAGGAATTGATCTTCTTGCTCACATCAGCAACCAAACTCTGATCACTGGAGGTAGACCATTGAGATTGTGAAATGCTCAAAGCACATTTCAGTCATTATGGCATTCCAGAGATTGCAGTGAGTGTCAATGGCCTTAATTCATAAGTGAATAAAGGTTTGAGACATTCAACATCACACATCATCTCCATATTATTCCCAGTCAAAGGAAAGGCTAAGACAGCAGTGAAAATTGTCAAAGAGGTCATATAGAAATTCAGAAAATCCAGCAGAGACATGTACAAGGTAAGCGTTGGGTAAAGAAACAGACCTACTAATGGCATAGAAAATAGTCCATTCCGAAGATGACTGTTAAACTGCACACAAACTACCCTTCCAATAGAGAAAAACACTACTCCAGCTAGAAATAATAACAGGCCTGAGTGACAACTCAAGGTGACACAACAGAAACCCAAATTTCACACTGGTGGAACGGTTAAATGCAAGAGCTGAACCTTGAAGAGCCAGTCGGACTGTAAAAATTCAACAGACAGGTCACGTGACAACTTGGAGTTCAGTTGTCACCTCAGTCATACGTGGTGAATTTATCACTGCAGATGCAGACATCTACATGCACTGAGAAAAACTACAGCTTTGCTACAGGCTCACCAGTTTAAAATGATGGTTAGCATTAGCGAGAGACTGTTCCCCAGTAACCAAAGTGGATCAGTAACAGCAGTTACCATAGCAACAATATTCACTATAGGAACAGCACTCCCCAGAGAAGGAAAATCACTCTTGAAACGACCAGATATCAGATGAACAGCCAACATCATATGCGCACATACCATTAGGAGACCTGCATGATTGAAAGGCTATATTTGCGATGAATGTTCATTGCTTGGCAAATGTGTATCCAATTAGAGTTAACACATGCTAATGAATGATAATATTCTGTGTGACTTGTATATTGGGTAACTTGCAATACTCTTGCATATAAATGTTAGTGCATGCAATTCTTTTACGAAAAAGGAGATGTTTGTGACTCAGTGTACTAATTGGCTAGCTTTAGTCATGTGAGGTCTATTCCTGCTGTTCGGGCATGTGCATGCAACTGGTGGCAGCTATTACAGGCACATCACTTATAACAGTAAATATGAATGGAGATCAAGCTGGTGGCAGTGGGTCATTTTGCTTTCGCACACTGAGCTGAGTGTTAAACTACTAAATGCAACTCACCTGTCAGATGCTTCTTTCAGATTTCCTAATTACTCATCCATATCCTGCTGCAAAATCATGGTGAAAAGAAATTAAAACATTCTTGCGGTTGCTTTATGGATTGTTGGATGATTGTATTGACATTTGGTTGCAATATTTGGCCTAGGTAAATGATATAGCAACATGCAAATGTTTGCTATTTTGAGAATCTTGGCATCATTATGTTTGACCTTTGCTGGAGTATAGGGGTAATATAGAGCTTTCATCAGCATTGGTTTCACTGCTCATGTCTCAGAAAGAAGGCCTCTATTTTCTTTCATCTGTGTCACATTAATACATTATTAGATTGGTTCAATTAAAACACAACACACGGGACCAGAGGGAATACGCATTGATGTGCATAGTTGCCTGACACTGGTAGTTTAACCATTTGTACAGATATGAAAGAGGATGTCTTCCTAAATTTGTAGTCTAAAACTCTGTATTAGGCATTGAATTGTAGGTGTTTCTTTAGTTGTTGCTAGTAGTCTTGCTAAAAGGTCAAGGGTGAATGAACAGCAAACTCCTAATGAGAGGACTGAGTATTTAATTACCAGTTTCTATGATATCCTCAGTGAATGCCTGATAGGGCCTGAAGTAGTAAGAAATCAATTCCTTTCAAGAAAGGGAGCTGCCTCTCATGTCCAACTTAATTTCCACAGTCACATGGTTAACTCTTAAAAAAGCAATAAATACTGCCTTACCAATGCGAGCCAAATTTTCAAAACTAATAAAAACAGGAAGTCAATGAATTGGTGACTTTCACCAGCAGTTGATTGTGGAGCAGGCTGAGCAGTTGCTATACAAAAGCAATAATCTTCTCAATGAGTCAACACAGTGTGGAGCTGGAGGAACATAGCAGGTCAGGCAGCATCAGAGGAGCAGGAAAGCTCACGTTTCAAGTTGGGACCCATCTTCAGAAATGGGCAAATGATGCAGATTTCAGCATACGCATATGACACGGTTGGAGTAATTGGAAAAAGTGGAGTCTGCTTTGGAAAGGATCACTGATACTATGAGGAAGAATGTGCTGGATAATGAGACTGACCTCATTATACAGAATATAGAGAAGCCTGGACAACACCAAGACGTGAGTAAAATGGCTGAATCCTAATGGGATGTGAACGTTGAGATAAATGTCTGGAATGAGGATGAAGGCCAATTGCCTGAACCAGTACAGTCAGGGAAAGTTGTTGGAGCATCCAAGAAAGTAATTAAGAAGAGATTACTAGAGAAGGGAGGTAAATGTGTTGTTTGAGAGATTGTTGTAAAAGGAAGGGCTTTAGAATTTTTGGGATATTAAGATCACTTTTGGGAAAGGAGAAAGCTGTTCAAAAGAGATGGGCCTTACCTGAGCAGAAAAGGAACTAATTTCCTGGCTGAGAGAGTCAATAGTGCAGTGGGGGTGGATTTAAACTTGCAACGCAGGGAGATGGGTTGACTAACGGGCCAGGTTTTGGTAGTACCCGTGAGGGCAAAAGAGAGTTGGGGAATAGGGAAAAGGAAGTGAGGCAAGGCTTGAGTGTTGACAGTGAACAAATAAATGGTCACCTCCCAATGGGCAAGGAAGAGATAAGGGCAGGGTTAAATTGTACGTATGTAAATGCACAGACTATACTGATCAAAACTGGGGAACTGGAAGCAGAAATTTCTCTGGGTAATATGACATAGTAGCATTGACAGAAACGTGGCCCAGGCCAGAACAGGACTGGACTTAATGTCCTGGGTTATAAGGTTCTTAGTAGAAACAGAGTGGGTAAAAAGAGAAGAGGTGTAGCAATTTTGGCCAATGATAATATCATTACTCCTGAATGAGATACAGTTCCTGAATCTATATGGTGGGAGCTGAGAAACAGGAAGAGAGCAGTGACCTTGTTGTGTATTTATTATAGACCTCCAAATAGTGGGGAGGAAGTAGAACAGCATTTCTAGGCAAATTATGGAAACTGCAGAGCTAGTAGGGTTGTGTAAGTTGGTGATTTCTATTACGCTAGTGTAGACTGGGTAAAAGGTAGAGTGTGGAGCATGGAAGGGGAGAAATTCCTGTAATTTGTGCAGGAGAACTATCTGGAATAGTACAATTCCAGTCCTACCAGGGAGAGAGCGGTGTTGGATCTGGTCCTAGGAAATGAGGCAGGTCAAGTGAGAATGTCAGAGTGGGAGAGCATTTGGGAAATTGCAATATAACCTATTAAGGTTCAATATTAAGTTGGAAAAGGAGAAAAATCAGTCAAGGATTAAGATCCCTGACTGTAAAAGGGCAGATTTTAGAAGTCTAAAATTTGAACTAGCAGGTTGAGTAAAAACACATTTTGGTGGCTAAAACAGTGGATGAAAAATGGGAGACTTTCAGATGAGAGATGGATAGGGTGCAAGTTAGGTATATACCCAGGAGAAACAGATATTGGATATCCAAAATTGGCGTACCTTGGAAGACTAAGGATATTGATATTAAAATAAAGAAGAAAAGAAGAGGCACATGATGCACACTGGAATAATATTATCAATAAAAATCAGGAAGAGTATCTCAAATGCAGGAGAGAGGCTAAGGCTGGAATAAGAAAGGCATGAGGAAAGGATAGCCAGCTGCACGAAAACAAATAGTGAAATGTTCTTCAAACATATTAATAGTTAAAGATTAGTGAAGGATAGACTGGAGCCCATATAGAACAAGCAGGGCAAGCTGCTCACTGAAGCAAAGGTGCTAAAAGGGCTGGCAGCACTCCAGCTAGAGAAGTCGCCAGGCCCGGATGGGATGCATCCTAGATTTCTGAAAGAGGCAAGGGAGCAAATTGCAGAGCCATTGACAGATATTTTTCAGGCCTTGCTGAAGACAGGATGAGTCCCAGGGGACTGGAGGATTGGAAATGCAATGCTGTTGTTTAAGGCACAGAGGGTAACCCAGGAAACGACAGACCTGTCAGCTTGACATCAATAATGGGAGAACCAAAAGGAGGCCATAATACAGAATAAGGTAAATATATGCTTAGAGAAGAAACAGGTTAATACTGGACAGCTAACATGCTTTGTCAAGGACAGGTCACGTCTAATAAATTTAATTGAGTTCTTTGACAAGGTGACACAGGCAGTGGATGAGGGTCATACTGTAGATGTTGTATGTTTGTACTTCTAGAAAGTTCTTGATATGGTGCCATGTGGCAGGTTGGTTAGCAAATTAGAACTGTTTGAGATTGATGACTCCTTGTCAGCATGGATTAGAAAATGCTAAAAGATAGGAAATGGAGGGTAGGTATAGATGGGCATTTCCCAGACTGCAGACAAGCTGAAAGTGATTTTCCTCACGGATTGGTGTTGGGACCCTTGCTTTTATCTGATTTTATATAAACAATTTGGAGAGGGTAAAATCTCTAAATTTGCAGAAAATACTGAGTCAGGGAGAATACTGAATTGTGAGGATGACTCCGGGCAACTTCAGAGGGATATTGACAAGTTGGCCAAATGTGCAGACTCCTGCCAGATGAATTTCATTGCAGTGAAATATGAAGTAATATATTTTGGTAGAAGAAGCATGTAAAGACAATACAGGCTTATTGGTGCAATTTTGAGGAGTACAGGAGCAGAGACACCCCAGCATTCAAATGCATAATTCTCTGAAGGTGGCCAGGGAAGTTGAAACAGTTGGTAAGAAGGTTTATAAGATCCTTGGGTTTATGAATGGAGACATTGTTTATAAAAGCAAGGAGGTGATGCCACACCTCTACAAATCTTTGGTCAGATCACATTTGGAATTTTGAGTTCGGTTCTGAGCACCTTATTTAAGGAAGAATGTTAAAGCCCTGGAGATTTACTAGAATGATACCAGGAATGAGGATTTTTGATACAAAGAAAGATCAGAGAAATTGAACATTTTCTCCTTGAAGTAGAGAAGTTTAAGAGGTGACCTTACTGAGGTGTTCAAAATTGTGAACAATTGTGAGAGGGTAAAGAAGGATATTATGCTTCCACTGCGCGGTCAGTAGGTCAGTACCTAGGCGTCACAATTTCAAGATTGTTAGCAAGAGAGCTTGGGGTGAGATGAGGAGAAAATCATTGGGATTTGGAATGTGCTGCCTGGGACAATGGTGGAGATCAATTCCATATGAGACTTCAAAAGAAAGCTGGACATATATATTTGAAAATGATGAACTTAGAGGGCTATGGAGATAGGAATGGAGAATGGGACATGCTGGTAGCTCTTTTGGGAGCTGGTACCGACATGATGGGTTGAATGGCCTCTTTCTGTACTGTACAATTCTATGAATTTAGAGGAGATTGAAATGGTGTGGGTATCTGTTGCATAGAGACTGAAGTAGGGTGGTGTTGGGGGGTGGACAAATGTACTAATGGGAATGTGACGACCAGGGAGAGGAGGAACACTCAGAATGGAACAATGTGGTGATGATCACAGCAGGACTGGAAGAGGAATCAGTGACTGGCAGGATTGTGCTGACCCCAACTCAAATTGGAGGACCCAAAAGGAGAGGTAAAGAAAGATAAGCACCACCATATTGTAGTGGATCCACTAAATTTCATTTTGTGAATAGGGACATTAATTTACTGAACCATTGAAATCCTTTCCTTTGCTGAAATTACAGCTATAAGGAGCGAAACCAGGCTTCATATTTAACCCATGATGAACAAAGCTATATGGATTTATCTTGATTGATTTTATCAAGAGTTGGGCACAGCTAAATCAGAATTTCCTCTTTTAGGGTGGCTCAGTGATTAGCACTGCTGCTTCACAGCACCAGGGACCTAGGTTCAATCCCAGCCTCTGACAACTGTCTGTGTGGAGTTTGCCTATTCTCCCTATGTCTGTGTGAATTTCCTGCAGGTGCTCTGGTTTCCTCCCACAGTCCAAAGATATGCAAATTAGATGGATTGGCTATGCTAAAAATGTTGCCCATAGTATCCAGGGATATGCAGGCAGGGTGAGTTGGCCAAGGGAAATGCAGGGTTATAGAGGTAGCGGGCTGGGTCTGGATGGGATGCACTTCCAACAGTCGGTGTGGACTCAATGGCTGAATGGCCCGCTCCCACACTGTAGGGATTCTATTCTATAGGACTATCCATACAAAGTGCATTTTTCAGATTACAAGAAGCAATACAAGTAGAGAAAGTATATGTGGCACCAACTACTGAAAAGATGGAGCTTGTCGTGATTGTAATGAGGTTAGCCAGGTGGACCTCATAGAATATGAGTTCCCTGATTGGGGCTGTTAACCTGATCCACTCAGGGAACCCTGGTTGACAGATACAAATAGGAACGTTAGTTGTTCTATTCACTCTGGGAGCTGGATTGGTGTCAAGGACTCTCCACGTGTAAATAAAGGGTGATTTGGTGATGCAATACTGGCCTCAATGGAGTTATTTCAGTGCTGTTTTTCTGGATTCAGATCATTAGCATGGCCTTAATGGGGCAGTGCAAATATGTGCCTTCCTCCACCAAATACCTCGAAGGTGGGGTTGGCACAGAAATCCTGATGAATGTACAGAGCAAACATTTGGTTTAAACAGGTCTCTGAATTTCCCTTGCTTTGTGCCCATGAAGTAAAACAGGTCCAAATAGTCATTTCCTCAAAAGTAACCTTGAAGTGTAGAAGCAGAGCTTCTGTGCAATCATACAGATGCTTCAGTCAAGGTGCTTCACTATTTTGAACATCACAAAATTACTACATTTGTGGATTGTACCTGATTTTGAAGGAATAAAAAAAGAGATCAGCATTGACAAATTTTTGGGTCTATACACGATGGAGTTTAGAAGGATGAGGGGGGATCTAATTGAAGCTTACAGAATACTGAATGGCCTGGACAGAGTGGATGTTGGGAAGAAGTTTCTATTGGTAGGAGAGACTAGGACCAAAGGGCACAGCCTTACAGTAAAGGGAAGACCTTTTAGTTCGGAGATAAGGAGAAACTTCTTCAGCCAGAGAGTGGGGAATCTATGGAATTCACTGCCACAGAAGGCTGTGGAGGCCACATCATTGAGTATATTTAAGACAGAGATAAATAGGTTCTTGATTGTTAAGGGAATCAAGGGTTACGGGGAGAAAGTGGGAGAATGGGGTTGAGAAATTTATCAGCCATGATTGAATGGCAGAGCAGACTCAATGGGCTGAATCGCCTAATTTCTGCTCCTATGTCTTATGGTCTTAAATCTATCTCAGCCCATAAAGAAGGGTCTGAGACAAGAGCCAATGATGAGTTTGACAATAAACATCAGACAGTTGTCACAACAACCAACAAAACAATGTACTGAAATCCCTGTATAAAAACGATGTGTGGATGAAAGTGAGTACAAATAATTCAACTGTTTATTATAACTGTTAAGTTCAATAACATTCAATCTTCCTTGCTGTGGAAAAATAAGATTAAAAACAAGACAGATTTTTAAGAGTTGAAATGGGATAGCTCCCATTTGAATCTTGCTGCGTTGAAAGCCTACATTTGTGGTTTTGAAATAGAGCACAGAAGGAAAATTCAAATGAATGAAAACCCAGTTACGTTAAATGCGAGAAGCTTATAATTTTCTGTTTCTCCGTGTTAAGTGATGCCTGGTTTTCAGATCGCTCATTTCAGTTGCTAAAGGAGACAAAGCTCCAATGAAGACAATATCTTACTTGTCTCTTTTTTTTGTAAGGTGTGATGAAGTACAGCAGGTAACTTTCTGTCTTGGTCTGAACTGTTTCTCCTCATCTTCTTGAACTTACAACTCATCTTCTCTCTGATACCTCTCTCTCTGTACCCACCTTCCAGTCAAGGCTCATTCTCTACCATTCTTGCTATTGCCTACAATATCTTCCCCATTTATCACACTCAACCCAAACCACAACACCACAACACAATAACACTGCATGCTTTGTGCTGCATTCTCACACTCTCAGGAAATATTCTCAACTGCACCAAAAGCAATAGCTGTGTCACCCATTTTCATCTTCTGTAATACCTGCCTCTCTCTCACCCCAGCCTACAATTGAGCAGATGGAGTCAATAAGGTGGTGTGCTGCCCATCATTCAACTCCTCATCTCCTTGTGAGAGGAACCTGACATGAACTGCCTTGAGCAGGGCATGGACTGGACTTACTGTGCCAGCAATCAGAGTGAAGGTTATCCCCGTGACTAGGTTGATGTAGTCAACTGTGGCAAGCTTCCTGCCCGTGTCTGCCCTAAATGGCATGTCATGGCAGCACGCGCACTAGTTTCCATGTTGGGTTTTCCCGACATCCAGGCTTGTTGGGCTGGTTTGGGAAGATCCCAATCAGAATTGTGATGAGGTGAGTTGGCCCACCAACAAGGACCTTAAGTGTTAATTGCCATCAATTAGCAACATGCTACTGCCTGACACGAATCTCACCATGATGCTTGTGTAAAGTGTAAAACATCAGGGGTGGGGGTAAGATGATTTTAACATTGACTTCTTAGCCAATTCTGCCTCACACCTCACCATAGCCCATGTCATTCAGATCCCAATTAGATTCCGCCCATAAAATTATAACATACTGGAAACTAAAAGATAACTTACCATGGTTGCCGTGACCTGGGATAACAGTAGAAATATAATAAATTGGCTGGCTATCTGCTGCTGTCATTTTACAGGGCATCTGTTGACTGTACAAAAAATAGGAACATATGATATCTATTGAAACTGAATTAAAAAGAAATGTATATCAGGACTTTGTTTCAATTCGAAACAATACACTTTGACAGATAACGAATGGTGATTGAATTTGTAATGGGATGGTTAATACGTGTTTCCAATTAAATGGAGGATTTCTCCTACACACAATCAGGACTTGTTTGTAAAGAAAATTGCTATCAATTTTACTGCACATAGTAGAATATCTTTTCTGTTGCATCCCCGAGTGCTGACGTTCAGTTCCCCACGTGACAACATCCCGATTTTAAAATCCTTGTTATCGTTTTCAAATTCCTCTGTAGTAGTCTCAGTCCTCCACAGATCCACAAGTCTTCGTGATCACTGCACTCTTCCTGAAGTGGTCCTGCACATTTTGAACTTTAATCACTCAATCTATGGCAGTCATGCACTGCCTTCAAGCACATTTCTAAACCTCTCCATCCTCTTGAAATGCTCCCAAGAACCGACCTGTGATCAAGATTCAGATTACCTTTGTCAAATTCTCCCGCTTTGCTGCCAGAAAAAAAGTGCAGAAAAGATTTTGACAGAACTCTTGTTAAGCATTTTGTTTCTTTTTAAACTACATTAAATGTATTACATAAGTTCAAGTTGTTGAAGAGAACCTGACGCAGTTGCAGCATTTACAAAATTCAGACTGGACATTATTATCGTAAGCCCTGAATTGAAGTAGTGACCAGGGATGACTAGGCTAGATGGATTAGCCAGGGTAATGCAGGGTTATGGGGATAGGGTGGGGGTCTGGGAATGGGTGGGATGCTCTTCAGAGGGTCAGTGTAGACTCAATTGGCCAAATGGCCTCTTTCTACACTCTCAGGTTTCTATGATTCTAAACAAAGTCATAGAGCTATACAGCATGGAAACAGCCCCTCCGGTCCAAATTGTCTATGCCGACCACATACCCTAAATTAATCTAGTCTCATTTGCCAGCATTTGGCCCATATCCCTCTAAATCCTTCACATTCTTGTACCCAATGGGATGCTTTTTAAATGTTGTAATTGTACCAGCCTCCACTACTTCCTCTGGCAGCTCACACCACCCTCTGAATGATAAAGTTGCCCCTTGGGTTCCGTTTAAATATTTCCCTCTCACCTTAAACCTATTCCCTCTAGCTTTGAGCTCCCTCACCTTGGGGAAAAGATCTTGGCTATTCACCCTATCCCCACCCCTTATGATTTTTTTAAACCTCTACAAAGGTCCTGTACTATTTCTGCATTTTGCCATCATTTTGGGTTTGTTATCTAAGTGAGTCGCCTGATATGGCTCTCAACTTAGTGGTTTCAAATCCACCTGCTTTACATAATACTGCAATTTGATTACTGTCATAGTCTGTGTCAGGCTAATACGTAATGTTGAGCAGCATTGGGTTGCGAGGTTGGGTAGCAGGCTGGATTATAATCCATGCAGCCTTCCCCTCAAACAGTAATGGAACATTGCCCACTTGCAAGCAAAATGTTTGATAACCATCAGCAAAAGAATGATAGTGCCAGGTACAACCTGGACATTGTATTGTGCATAGCTTTATGCTGATGTTCTGAGAGTGCATGGCATGATACAATGTAGGTACACTGTCTAAAGCACGCTATAATGCAAAGTCAAAACATCTTGACAGAACATTGCAGGAAACTGGCTTATAAAATTTATTTCCTACTTTTATTGTGTATTTTTGCTGAATGCTACATGGTTCTGTAAATTGAGTTTTTCTATGTGGTACTACTAAAAAATGACGACGGTCTGTGGTTAGTGTAGTCTAAACACATTAACAGAGGACTGCTGGAGGGCTTTGGAATTTTTGTAACAGACAGCATCACCGACAATAGAAAGCAGTCAGAAGAGGTAACTGTGAAACACATGCAACTTTACCGGCTGGGACATAAAAATGAAAATTCAAAAATCATTTATTCTTTTGTAGTTAAATGTCAATCCCTAATTTTGCTTGAAGCACAGTATAGTAGTAGAAAAGCACCAACATTCTGAAATCCTCAAGTTATCTGCAACATGTCCAGACGACACCAGCAATCATCCATCTAAAAAGCAGAGATGAATAGCAGGAACTGAAGGAAAAAGACAAAAGTTTATCAAAATAAAGTGAACAAAATGTGAAATTAAACAACCGAACTGGAAGAGAAACAACAGAATACAAAAATAAAAAAAGTTCTGGGGGAAGAAAGGACGTTATTCAACGTTTTGAAATATCCCACTAAAATTAAGTCTTACTTTAAGCAGCCAACACAAACTCAGCACTTGGAGGATTCATAAAACATTGGCACTGAACCAATATCACAGCAAAATAATGCACCAATAAAGAGATGAATTAACATGGGAGGTGGGAAAAGGGATACAGCCTATTGTTTATTTTCCTGTCAGATAATGGCAGGAAATAAATCAAAGGCAGAAAAATGTAACACAAGTAAAATGCACAATTACGAAAGAGGTTAGCAGTTTTAACTTTACTTTCATGAAGTCATAATTCCTAACAACCATTATCAAACCTCATTAAAACCTGCTGACTGTTACTTCCTGGCACACAATTACTGTGGTCTGCAGAGGAATGCTGCACTCACATTGTATTCAGAAAGTTAATTATTGTACTGTAAAGCTTTCAAAACCTGAATCTCAAGATCCACAAAGGTCATGAGAGATCAGTTTCTGCACACTTGCTTGTTTTTCATAGAATCTCTACAATGTGGAAACAGGCCCTTCGGCCCAACAAGTCCACACTGACCCTCAGAACATCCCACCCAGACCCATCCCCCTAGTCTACACATCCTTGAACACTATGGGGCAATTTGGCATGGCCAATCCACCTAGCCTGCACATCTTTGGACAGTGGGAGGAAACCAGAGCACCCAGAGGAAACCCACGGAAACACGGGGGGAAATGTGCAAACTCCACACAGACAGTCGCCAAGGCTGGAATTGAACCCAGGTCCCTGGTGCTGTGAGGCAGCAGTGCTAACCACTGAGCCACTGTGCTGCCCCCGATTTATCCAACTGAAAATAATAGATTTTTGATTATAAATGAAACCAAAAACAAAAGGCTTGCCGTTTAGAGTGGCAAGGATATCTTATTTGTACTTAAATGCAAACAAGACTAGATTATATGGGGGTAGAAATCATACTTTAGCCATGCAAAGCCCCATATTATCACAAGCAGTTCTGGACACAATTCAGTTAGGAGGATATGTTAGTCAATGAGGAAGAATAATGTAGACTTACAAGAATAACTCTTACGATATCACGAGTTATAACTCCAGATCACCTATGGAAATACAAAACTTTAATTCTAACATGTATTTTCGAACAGGATCAATACAGCTAAAATGGCTGCAGATGTACACTCAATGGCTGTCTGGAGAGACAGCGCGCGAGAATGGAATGTCACACCTGACAAAGTGTCGAGGAATCTTCAGATTTTAAAAAAAATGGGAGAAACGACATGTAATCTCCTGGAAGCCATCTCAGACTATGAAAAGTCAGCAAATTGGGGAAGAGGTATGCTTTCGTTTTCTCAAGAATACACAAGAACAGGGATTAAAGCCAGTTCAACACTGGCCTGTGTGTGCTAGTAAACTCTCATACTTGTGTGCACTGAGTTCAAATGCTAATGTTTAGTTAATGTCATAGTCAAAAGACCACCCATTAATCACCTCTGTATTTAAGGGCCTAGTCTATAAGATATAGGTGCAGAATTACGCCATTTGGCCTATTGAATCTGCTCCACTATTCTATTGTAACAAATATAAGGGGGAGGTGATGGCCTAGTGGTATTATCGCTGGATTGTTAATCCAGAGACCCAGATAATGTTCTGGGGACCCAAGTTCAAATCCTTCCAAGGCAGATGGTGGAATTTGAATTCAGTAAAATATCTGGAATTAAGAATCTAACGATGACAGTGAATCCATTGTCAATTGTCAAGAAAAACCCATCTGGTTCACTAACCCCCTTTAGGGAAGGAAACTGCCAACCTTACCTGGTCTGGCCTACATGTGACTCCAGACCCACAGCAATGTGGTTGACTCTTACCTGCCTTCTGGGCAATTAGGGATGGGCAATAAATACTGCCTAGCCAGCGACACCCTCATCCTGTGAATGAATAAAGGAGAAAAAGAAACTATCTCTGAACCACATTCACCTGCCTTCTCTCAAATCTTTAATCCCCTAACCAATCTGTCTTAAATTCACTCTGACTTGGCCTCCACAGCCTTCTGCAGCAATGAATTCCACAGATTCACCACCCTCTGGCCGAAGAAATTCCTTCCCATCTCAGTTCTAAGGGTCAGCCTTTCACTGTGACACTGGGCCCTCGGGTCTGAGTCTCTCCTACTAACAGAAACATCATCTCCACGTCCACTCAATCCAGGCCTTTCTCTAAGTTTCAATGAGATACCAACCCCATCCTTTTAAACACCATTGAGTACACAGCCAGAGTCCTCAAGTACTGCTCATATGATAAGCTCTTCATCCCTGGGATCATTCTGGTAAACCTCCTCTGGACCCTCCAATGCTAGCACATACTTCCTTTAGATACAGGGGCTAAAACCGCTCTCAATATTCCAAATGCAGTCTGACCAGAGCTTTATACAGCCTCAGCAGTACATCCCTGCTCTTGTATTCCAGCCCTTACAAAACAAACGCTAACACTGCATTTGCCTTCCTAACTGCCAACTGAACTTGCATGTTTAACCTTAAAAGAATCCGGAATTAGGACTCCCACGATCCTTGTGCCTCAGATTTCTGAAACCTTTGCCCATTCAGAAAATACTCTATTCTCCCACCAAAATGCATAACCTCAAACTTTCCCATATTGTATTCCATCTGCCACCTATCTGCCCATTCTCCTAGCCTGTCCAGGTCCATCTGCAGCCTCTGCCTCCTCAATACTACTTGTCCCTCCATCTAACTTTGTGTCATCTGCATTGTTGCTACGTTTGCAGTCATTTCCTTCATCCAGGTTGTTAATGTATAACGTGAGTAGTTGTGGTCCCAACACCAAGTCCTGCAGAACTCCATTAGTCACCAGCTGCCAACCTGAAAAAGACCCCTTTATTCCTACACCCTGCTTTCTGCCAAGCTGGCCAATCCTCTATCAATGCAAGTACCTTGCACCTAACACAATGGCTCTCCTTTGTCTAACTTGTTAATTACTTCACAGAATTCTAACATATGTCAAGTATGACCTCTTTGTCGAAGCTGTGCTGACTCAGCCACTTTCCAGTCCTCTGGGCCCTGCCTGACTCGTGATTCACCACTGAAAGATCACCAATGCTTCTACAATTTCCTCAGCTATCTCCTTCAGAATCCTACAGTGTAGTCCATCAGGCAGGGTGATTTCTCCACCTTCAGACCTTTCCGCTTCCCCAGTTCCTTTTCCTTAGTGATGCCCACTACACTCACCACTGCGCCGATTCTCTTGAAATTTGGATATGTTACTAGTGTTTTCCACCATGAAAACTGATGCAAAACATATATTCAGTTCCTCCGCCATTACTTTGTTCCCCATTTCTACTTCTTCAACCTCATTTTCCAGCAGTCCATGTCAACTCTTGCCTCTGTCTTACCTACTAGAGATCTTACCCTCATATTTCATCTTCTCCCCACTTATTGCTTTTCTGGGTATCCCCTGCTGCTTTTCAAAAGGCTTCCCAATCCTATAGCTTCACACTAATTTTCATTACATTGTATATTATTTCTTTCATGCTGTCCCCGACATCCCTTGTTAGTCATGGTTGCTCCATCCTTCCCTTTATAGGTTGTTCTTCCTTGATGAACTTCTGCTGTGCCTTCAGAATTACACTCCAGGAACTCCTACCATTGCTGCTCTACTGTCTTCCCTGCTAGACTCCCCTCCCAATCAACTCTGGCCAGCTCTTCCCTCATGTCTTCAAAGTTACCGATTTGTAATACTCTTACATCTGATTCCAACTTCTCCCTCTCAAAGTGCAGGGTGAATTCTATCATATTATGGTCATTGTCCTCTAGGAGTTCTTCCACCTTAAGATCCTTCATCAGGTCTGCCTCATTACACACCACCAAATCCAGAATTGCCTGTTCCCTAGGAGGCCCTACCACAAGCTGCTCCAAAAAAACCATCTCAGACATTCCACAAATTCCTTTTCTTGGGATAGTCAGTCATACAGAACAGAAACAGGCCCTCCAATCCAACCAGTCCCACCTGCCTGGTCCTGGTCCATACCCCTCCGAACCTTTCCTATTCATTATCTATCCAAATGTCTTTTAAACGTTGTAATTGTACACACATCCACCACTTCCTCAGGAAATTCATTCCACACGCAAACCACCCACTGTGTTAGAAAGTTTGCCCCTTATTTCTTTAAGGCTCTCTCCTCTCACCTTAAAACGTCCCCCCTAGTTTTGAAACTTCCCATCTTAGGGAAAAGACAATTACCGTTAACCCTATCTGTACCCCTCATGATTCTATAAACTTCTATCAACCTCCTACACAAGTGAAAAAAAGCCCCAGTCTATCCAGCCTTTCTATCACTCAAACCTTCCATACATGGCAACATCCTGGTAAATCTCTTCTAAACCTTCTCTAGCTTAACATCCTTGCTATAACTGGGCAATCAGAACTGGACACAGAACATAAGAACTAGGAGCAGGAGTAGGCCGTCTGGCCCTTCGAGCCTGCTCCGCCATTCAATAAGATCATGGCTGATCTTTTCGTGACTCAGATCCACTTACCCGCGTTCTCACCGTAACCCTTAATTCCTTTATTGTTCAAAAAAATCTACCTTTTCTTTAAAAACGTTTACTGAAGTAGCGTCAACTACTTCACTGGGCAAGGAATTCCATAGATTAACAACTCTCTGGGTGAAGAAATTCCTTCTCACTTCAGTCCTAAATCTGCTCCCTCTAATCTTGAGGCTATGCCCTCTTGTCCTAGCTTCACCTGCCAGTGGAAACATCCTCTCTACTTCTATCTTATCTATTCCCTTCATAATCTTATATGTTTCTATAAGATCCCCCCTCAATCTTCTGAATTCCAATGAATATAATCCCAATTTACTCAGTCTCTCCTCATAAGCCAACCCCCTCAACTCTGGAATCAACCTAGTGAACCTCCTCTGTACCCCCTCCAGTGCCAATACATCCTTTCTCAAGTAAGGAGACCAAAACTGCACACAGTACTCCAGGTGTGGCCTCACCAGCACCTTGAACAGCTGCAACATAACCTCTCTGCTTTTAATTTCAATCCCTTTAGCAATGAAGGACAAAATTCCATTTGCCTTCCTAATTACTTGTTGTACCTGCAGACCTACCTTCTGTGATTCATGCACAAGGACACCCAGGTCCCTCTGCATAGCAGCATGCTGCAACTTTTTACCATTCAAGTAATAACCCTTTTTACTATTACTCCTACCAAAATGTATGACTTCACATTTATTTACATTGAATAGATGGAATACAATCAGAACCCCAGAGGAGGCCTCACCAATGTCCTGTACAACCTCAACATGACTTCCCAACTCCTATATAAAGGCAAGCGTGCCAAACACCGGTTTAACCACCGTCTGTGTATGATGCAAACTTCAAATTATTATATACATGAAACCCTAGATCCCTCTGTTCTACTACCATTAATTAATTGTGTACGTCCTACCGGTTTGTTGTACCAAAACGCAATACCTTGCCTTTATCCAGAACGAATTCCATCTGCCATTTTTCAGCCCATTTACACATTTGATCAAGGCCATTTTGTAATCTTGGAAAACCTTCTTCACTGTCTATCCTGCCACCAATTTTGGTGTCGGCTACAAACTTACTAACCATGCCTTCTATATTCTCATCCAAATCGTTCATTTCAATGAAAACGGCAGGACCCAGAACAGATCCCTGTGGAACACTGCTGGTGACAGGCCTCCAGTCCGAAAAACAACCCTCCACCAACACTATCTCCCGCCATCAAGCCAATTATGTGTCCAATCAGCAACCTCAATCTGAATCCCATGCGACCTAACTTTATTAATTAGTCTGTATTGTGGAACATTGGTGAAAGGTTTACTAAAGTCCAAGTAAACAACATCTACTGCTCTGCCCTCAATCTTTTTGGTAACTTGTTCAAAAAAAAAATCTTAAGTTTTGAGACATGATTTTCCATAACCAATTTTTGCCTCACTAAGTGTCCATAAATTCCCATCTTTTATAATTACCTCCAACAATTTACAACCAAAGTCACATTCACAGGTCTATTGTTCCCGGATTTCTCATTACAATCCTTCTTAAAGGTAGGCATTAGCCACCCTCCAATCAGGCACCTCACCCGTAGTTATAGATCATGCAAATATTTCTGCTATCAACCTGATTTCCCAGTCCACCCACACATTGAAGCCCCCCACGATTATTGTTGAAATGCCTTTATCTCCTGCTTCATATCATGGCTACTGCTGGGAGCCATGTACACAACCTCCACCAGAATCTCTTTTCCTTTGCAGTTCCTCAACTCAACCTACACAGATTCTTCACCTTCTGACTCTATATCATTTCTTGCTATTGATTTAATTGTGTTTCTTACTAAGAAGGCATCCCTACCTCACCTCTAGCCATCTATCTGTCCTTTCAGTAAGGTGTGTATCCTTGGAGATTTAGTTCCCAACCCCGATCCCTTTGCAGCCACAGATTTGCGATGCCTACAGCCCTTTCGATTACACATACAAATCCAAAGAGGTTCACCATGAATAGCAACAGCTCTCTTTACAAAAAAAATTCCTTTAAGCGTGTGCCAGTCTCAGGGGGGAAAAAAAAAGAAAATCGGGAGAAGCTCTCTAGGCCAAGTGGCTGGAAGCCTCAGCAGACCTCTGCTTCTCCAATGGGCTCTGTGCAAATGTGCATAGGGAATACTAGAGTTAGTTGGACATGTTAGTTTTTGCACTTCTGGTTGGGATGTTCTTTGGAGAGTCAGTGTAGACTCAGGCTAAAGGGCCTTCTTCTACGCTGTATGGATTCTAGGATCAGTGTGTACCCACCTATGACAAAAGAACAAAAAGGCAGATAACAAAGGTTTTGAAGTTGTCACAGTGCATGTGTTATCTCATCATTTCAAATCACCTCCATCCTAGTGGATTGCTGGAATCTGGGCACTAAGGGACTCCCACTCAAGTTGTAGCTTATAATATTTGGGAATCAAAAAAACTGTACTATGAAAAATCTGAAAGTTTTATACCATCGGCTTAAAACCCAAGACCATAAGATAAAGGGAGCACAGTAGGTCATTCAGCCCATCGAGCCGACTCCACTCAATGAGATCAAGGCTTATAATACCTTTCTGACATTTTCAATTCCCTTACTGATTAAACATCTATCTCAGCCTTGAATAAATTTAAATGACCCAACCTCAATAACCCTCCACAGTTCCAAGGTGACAACTTTGATTCAGAGTCACGGTGGTGTTACCACATTTGAAGAAAACAAAGAAGGGATGATATAGTTAGCGATAAAACCTTGGGTTGGGAACCAGAGAAAATGATTCTATTGTCTTTTGCTGAAAGAATGTGCAATGTCCATATGTATATACACATCATGTAAACACTAATTTATGGCTGCTGTGATACCTCTGTGGTTGAGTGTCCTACGGGCATGCTATCAAAGTTCACAAATTAATAGTCATTTAAGTTAGGCTAAAAGATTACTGCTTTCCACCAAACTGTATCCCAGCAACTGTCAATACTTTAAAAGAAAGGAGGAAGCCCGAAATTAAGCAGCCAAAAAAGTCCTATTTCTCGCTTGTAGCAACTGGAAATCATAACACCAAGCAAAAACAAAAAGGAAGATGATCGGGGTTAAATTCTCTGAAATACAACTGGTCATTCTTTTTTAAAAAAAACAATCCCAGTTGTATTAATACTAGAGGAATGAATTAAACGTGAACATAAAGCTCAAAAGAAGATTCAAATAATTCTTCGATGAAGAGTTTCAGCAAAAATTGACCTAATTTAATATTTGCTAACAGTTCAGTGGCAAAACTTATAGAAATGATTAATTTAATTAGCAACAGGTGATACAAGAATGGATTTTGGTACAGTACTTGAGAACCCAAAATTGAGTGAATTTTAATACTTCATTCATACTTAATACATTGTTTCATCTTGCCTTATTTCAAAACGTTGCTAAATTAACCTGGCACCTACCACAAGCCTCAATATTTTGGATCTACTTAATCTTCCTGTCACTGTCTGTGTTCCTTCACATTTAATTGTCTGCTAGGTAAGCTAGCCAGCCCAATTTGCACTGCATCCCCCTCACCCCATTCAATTATTTTGCATACTCTACAGAAGATCGCTATCAACTCCAGTTTGAGGGCCACTGACCCACAAGGCAACATTACTCACTCCTTGAAAAAGGTATAAATTATGATGGATCAATTTACCCTTAAAAATAGTGGTTACTTACCTGGAAATTCTATTGAAAGCCAATGTGCTCTGCCCAATTTTTTAAAAAATAATATATCGAATAGGATTAGTGCAACAGGGATGCTCACAGTGCTGTGTCCTGGCTAGCGGACACACTTCGGGGTGGGGGTGGTGGTGAAGAATATGTTCATTTCATAATTTCTCTCTCTCCTCTGGAATTGTGATCTGTTGGGAGCATATTGTCTCAATATTTGCACACGCTTCTGTGGCACATCAGAAACTGTATAGCAAAAAAAATTTCCAACCCAAACAATAATAAGTGGCAACAAAAACAAATATTGCCTGAGAAATTTAAGGTTCACTGGACCCAAATTTAACTTTGCTTTCTCTCCACTGATATTGCCAGACTTGCTGAGTTTTTCCAGCAATTTCTCTGATTTCCAGTATTTGCAGTGGTTTTGTTTAAAATAAAAAAAAGTAACTTGGTGACTGGGCTCAGGATCAACCCAAAACCATTATCTCCTGTCTTATCCACACCGTCTCCCTTATGACTGCTGCAAGCATGCTTGAATTAACTTGCCAAGACATTGCTTGGTCCATTTTTCAAACCGAAACCTTGGAGTGCAGGTTCATAGTGCCTTGAAACTGGAGTTACTGGTAGACAGGGTAATGAAGGCAACATTTGGTATGCTTGCCTGTATTGGTCAGTACATTGTGTAAAGGAGTTAAGAGGTCACGTTACATCTGTATGGGACTTTGGTCAAGTGACTTTCGGAATACTGCGTTCATTTCCAATCTCCCTGCTATAGGACGGATGTTGTGAAACTTGAACGGGTTCAAAATAGATTTACAAGGATGTTGCCAGGATAGGAGGGTTTGAGCTGTAAGAACAGGCTAGGGTGGGGCTATGCTCCCTGGAGCAGAGGCTGAGGGGTTACCTCAAACGTTTATAAAATGAGGGGCATGAATAGTCAAGGTCTTTTCCCCAGGGTAGGGGACTCCAAACTAGAGGGCATAGGTTTAAAATGAGAGGGGAAAGATTTAATAGGGACCTAAGGGGCAGCTTTTCATGCAGAGGGTACATGTGTGGAATGAGCTGCCTCAGGAGGTGAAGGATTCTGGATGGGTACATGAAGTATTTAAAAGGATATGGGTCAAATGCTGGCAAGTGATACTAGATTAAGTTAGGACATTTGGTCAGCAAGGACGAGTTGGACCAAAGGGGTCTGTTTCTGTGCTGTACATCTCCATGACTCTCACCCAAGCACATCATTTTGCGCTGGCTTTAAAATAACGCAGATAATAGATGGAAGCTATATTTCACAATTTTGTACTTTGAAGAATTAACCGTATTCTTTGGGAATTTAAGGACAGTGGGAAGATGTGTTTAATGCATGGACAAATACCAGAGATAGCAATTAATATTTTCATGAAGTAACCTAACACTCTCAAAGGTATAATGTGATGGCTAATGTACACTTATTTTTCAAACTCTGCTTCCTGCTGTAGGTATTATCTAAACACCTAGTTGTTTTGATATTGCTCACTATATTTTGCAGCCTTTTCTAAAGCATCACAGCCAAAGTTAGAATAGACAATATATTCATGTTCTATTGTCAAAAATAATCAGCATTTGTTTCCTATTAAAATGTAGCTTTTTGAGCACAACCAATACTGTACTTACAATACCTGTAATTTCACCAAATTCTTCAACGTACAAGACATCAGCTCAACATGGTCTATATTAAACCATGCTAACTTTATGCTGATGTATGCAAGTGTCAAGAATTTCAGCATAAATATAAGTTCATAATTTGCTGTCAGAATAACAGCATAATTGATAATACTTTGTGCAAATATTCCAGCAACTTCAGATGAAGTTAAACTGATGTACTGCTCTGTTAATACTATGAAAATGGCACCTGTTGGCACACCACTGAAATCAGTTGAATGGCATGAAGTTGCTCTGTGCACATGGTAAATACTAACCTATTCATTAAAACAGCTGGTCTGAACCTGCACATATTTAAACAGATCAGCTTTGAATTTATTACATTTTTAAGTGTCCATTACTGTTTATGAATCTCTCTGGCACTGAAAATGACCTACTGTCAAGTGTAACTAGGGATGAACAGCAAAATCCAGTGATGCCCAAAATGAAAACAAGTTAATACTTTTCCTCCATAATCCAATCTTTCTTCCTATTTCTGTATTACACCTGACTTCACTTATTAATTTACATTTCCTGTTGCTGCAACATCACCCAGCAGTTCGAGAATTAAAATGTAAAATATTGCAATTAAACAGACAGATCTAAACGGTGGATCAGGTTAAACTATTATTTGTAGCAGGGTAATTTAAGTCACAGAACTGACTGTACTTGAACCTCAGAAGTCCAGAGAAAATGCAGTATTGATTAGAACTGTGCCAGTTCACAACTAGTGAAAATTGCTACCTAAGTAATGACTATTGTCTACTGAACCATGGCTACAACACATTGCAGTCATACTATATTCAAATGAATAGCAATTAATGCATGTAAAAAAAGAACAGAAAATAGATTTATTGCAGAAAATAAAGCAGCAGAAGAGTTTTATTTGAACAATTTTGTACCATGATTGTCAGTGAACTTAGTAGACAGTCATGACTTAAGTCTTGAAAGGAAACAAACTGAAATGCCTGCTCTGAAATTGAATTCACCTCCTGGAGCTAGATGGCATGACTGATGCTGCCAGGAATTGACTTTTACAGCTAAATTCTATTACAAAGTGGAAAGGTATTACAGAAAGGAATTTCAGAAGGTTAAGGAGTGACAAAATCTTTGACAGATGAAACTTCTTACACATTAAAATTGGATTGCAATTTTCAGATATCATACACTTTGAAGTTGCCATGTATTAAGGCCACAGTCCCATGCCCCAAGTTGAAGTCTGCACAATTATTACATTTACCAGATGTTTGCACAAGAGCTGTTCATTATTGATATGCTCAACAAAAAAACTTTTTAAAAAAAATTTCAGTAAGTTTTAAGAAGCTGGTCAGGAAAAAGCATTTCCCCCAACCCCCCCACTCCCACCCCCTCAGTATATTTCAACGCGTGTCTTTTTTTTTTTAAAAAAGGTCACTCATCAGATTTTTATTAAGCGGGAGGGAAGAAATAATACATTTGCAGTGAAATTATTTGCTTGTGAAAGACAGTGACCAGTTCATAAGACAAAAACGCATGATCAATTTGCAGCTGGGATTGACACTCTCAATTGCAGAGGATTATATTTATGTATTCCAATACAATACTAAACAACCCCCTCTTCCGGAAAGAAGGGCCCACATTTGTTCATAATTTACATATCTGGTGCTTTCAATTTCAGGTACTTACAATACCAGCAATGAAACAGTTCTTTCAGAAGAAAATTATACCAGTTGAAGATTTGCAAGGAATTAAAACTATTTTAAACTGTGATGTGGGGTGGAGGCGCAGTGGACAAATCAGAATCATTAAATAAAACATGGCAACTCCCAAGAGCTAAATTTTCTATGGGTTGCTATTATAAATTTTACAAAAGAATCCATGCACATAAGCATCCAGGGCTAGTTTCTGTGCTTTGTATACCAGCTAAATCATGATATAATATACAGTTTAGGCAACATATTCAATATATACAGTATTTCAAAGAAAGGGAATAGCGTTTCTTTCATACAATAAATTTCTTAAATGCATTCAAATGGCACTGATCCCAACAAAGGAGTTCATTCCCGAAACACTATTTTAACAAAGGTATCCATTTACATACTTTGCAGAAATGGTTTTCTTTTGAATTTTATTTTGAGACACCCTCAGATGACGTCATTTAATTTTGAATAATGATTTTAGGACAGAAAATATTTTAACTGAAGTTTCCCACTTAAAACCACCCTCAAGATTCATGGAATGAGGGTTTAGCATTTGTTTTGAAGGAATATTTGAGCATTTAAAATCCAGAGATTTTCAAAAATGCCAATTTGACGGGAATGATTTAACTGATAGATTAAAAATTAACTCCTGGAGCTCACCGAGGTACTGTACATCAGGTCTGGCCAGCAAATTTTAAAATGTATGTTTTTGATTACATGCTTTAATACATCTGCTTACTTCGATTTGCCATCCAAAGTTAGTCAGCCAAAGTTACTGCACGAATCCAGATATTTTATCCTTAAAGTTGTATTGAAGAGTGTAAGCAATATATTCTGGTGGTTTATTCGAAAGAAAAGCTGTACTTGTGCTGACTAAATAGACACTACCTATTGACCCTTCGTGACTAGAAGGATCTCAAAATGGCTTAAAAAGGATTTTCCATGATGATCAGAAACATACATTTTGGCCAAACCAAAAGCCATACATCTCTCTGTACACCTATTTATATTAACATCCATTTACAAGATAACATTCTATATAAATTCTCCTATGGCTTCTGAAACAAAATTCAAAAATTGATACTAATTGAAAATAGCAACAGTTTAATCAGAAATGATGCAGTTCTTTACAAATGTTAGAAATGAGAATTTTTAGAACATTTGTGGTATAGATTATAGCTTTTAACAATTGAGAGACATACAAATAGGCGACACATACATGTAAAAAGGAGTTGGGTTGTTTTGTTTATTAAACCTTCCTGCTCTACCCTACATGCAGTGTTATGATGCAATCCATAAATTTATTGATGGAAGTGTTATCGCAATGGGTCAAAGGAATGGGGACATTCTAAATTACTAACTGACCATTTGACCAGCAGGATATGTTCACTTTGTTGAACCCAACCATGGAACTTGAAACACAGAATTAAGTACAACACACAGAAAAAAAAACATACAAATGGGAAGAAATCTACTAACTCAAAACACGTGCATAGCTCAATACCATCAGCTCAAGCAAACATTACTGGAGCTTCAGCAAAACCTGAGTGTGCAAAATGCATTTCTAATGTAATGCAAGCAGCCCAGGAAGTAAATCTTACACAATGATACATACAGGGGTTCTGTATAAGGCAGAATTAGCAAAGAGATGCTTTTTCAAGAGGGGAAGGGAGGAAGGGAAAAATCATACTATTCTAAGCAGGGCAAATAATTGAAGACAGCTATTTTTAGCAAGGTGCTTAAAAACATATTCAGAATTCACAGACAATTAAAAAAAAATGTTTTGAACTGGTTAATTTAATAGACCAGACTAGCTTGCACACAACTTGTAACCAGAGTGAAGCCAATTCTATGCTTTCATAAAAATGTATTCCAGACTGGAAAATGTTAACCGTTTATGCAATGTACTGTCCAATTCCTGGCCAGAAACAGAATATACCCAGGTTATTAGTACAGCAGCAAAACAGAATAAGTTTGGTTGGCAGCAAATGTATATTCGTGTGGTCTGATATTACCCCCATAGTACATCAACTAATGTTAAAAAGTTGAGCACACTCCAATACAACTGGTTTCAGAGAAGTCACTTTCAAAAATTTCATAAATTGTATGAAGGGAACACACATTTGTACAACAAATGGTAAATCATTCCACTAAAGTCAATTGCACCATTTAATCTAATCTAACCTAACAGGTCAAACGTCCTATCCAAGGCTGCTATCAGACTACAGCCTTGGATATTTAACGTTTAATGCTGTTCTGAGCTTTAAGTGCCACTAAAAATATTTTTCCTCATTAGCATTTAACTTATGGCCACTATGCATAGTCACTATAATTAGTCACAGCATATTGCAGCACATCCTTAACCCCACCCAAAATATTGCAGCAGGGAGAAAAAGCAGTGGTGACTCTAGATTCCTAAAAAACTGTGTGCTGACTAGTTTAGCACAAGTTTGATTAAAAGGAAACTAAATACTCCATGCACCTTTTCACCAGCATAATGGGGCAAATTGCAAACATAAGAACACTTGGGAATAACCAAATTTAAGTTCAAAGCTGCAAAACAAAACACAAATTGCTAGCCTCCTCGGTTTGTTAAAAATCTGACATATATTGTAAAAGAACATGTAAAAAGTTATTAATATCAACAATGGAATTGTACAAGAGGCAGCACAGGTATTAGCTGCCCCCACTCTTCTGAGACAAGCATCCTTTGTGGGGAGATAATTTATCACTTACTAGATTAGACGTCACAATGCTTGTACAATTAACATGGAATAGTCAGCCAGTGTTGAAAAATACAAAGTTAACTATTTTTCTACAAGGACTATTTTTCAAAAATTGGAAGAAAAAAGGTTCTTATTCTTTTGCATGACAGAAAGCGGGCTGTAGCCACTTTGTGAACTGAAACTTATAAAATCAGTTATATTTTCATTTGGAAATACATAACCAGTAATTTATTTCACTGCCAAATACTGGTTAAAAAACACTGTATTTGAACACAGCAACATGTTCCAGTCACCAACTTCACTCTGGTGGTACAGTATGCACTGAGCAAATAATTATGAAGTACTACATTAAAATGACAAAAAAAAAGGAGTTGATGTTGTGCTCCTTCAGATTCCAGCTTCCCATGTTGTATGCATATGTATTTTCATGCTGACCCTACCATCTCATGCTGGTCAGAAACTATGTAGCAGCTTCAGTTATTCACATACAACCCAATTCCCACCTTTTACTGTAAACAGACATTTTAAAAGGGGAAAATTGCAAAGGGAAAAAAAATCCTTGAACATTAGTCCAAGGCTTAAACAGCCAAAAATTCCAAGCTGTAACCTGCCAAAATGTTTCTGCAGATCAGATATTCAGTCCCACATAATTACACACGAGTTTTTTTTTTTAATTTTTTGTTTTTAAATTAACATAATTAGTAACAATAGCAAGCATTTAAAAATACATGTAATTTTATGGTGGCATACAGACAAGACTTGCAATAATTAACCACAAACTAAGATAAGCCCTGGTAACCATACATGCCATTGGTTTTGATGGTAAACATATGAAACATGAAATTTAGGGGAATATGGAGAAATTTCTTCAAATGACCGTGGGCAGGAATATGGAGCACACGTGCATGTTGACAGCCTAGCTTAACTCCCTGAGGTTCTGGCAGCCTTCGTGTTAGGAGAAGGGGGGCACTACATGGGAACTGGAATGAAAAAAGGCTGACCTGCAAGGCCTACAGCTGGACTGACATAACATTACAAAAATGATTTATTTAAAAAACAATACAGGTATCAAAGACTTGAACCATGATTAGTTTGTATCTTAGCAACAACAATTTAAAAGAACCTATGCTATCTTACTTGCTTAGTGCCATTCTGCAATAATTAGACCTCTATGATGATCGTTACTCAATGAAATGAAATCAACACATGGCACAAAATAAATTAAGTTCTTATTTTGAATACTAATAAATGCACCAGATACTGTATAGATCTCTCACACATTCATTCAGTCCCTCTTCCCATGTTTTTAGTCTCTTCACAGAAGGGGGCACCACAGTCTACACTGTATTTGGTTTATGCTACAGTACTAACACTTGAGGCGGAAAATGTTATACCTACAATAGTAACACATTAGCATTCACTGTACTAATTAGTCACAATTGATTGACCTGTACTTAAAACTTACATGCCTATCCAAAAAAATATAAACAGATTAAAAAGTTAAGAAATTTTAAGTGCTTATTGAAGAATCGAGGTGGGGGTGGAACACAAGTGAGAGATCACAAGACAGCACAGAAAGGGGAAATGTAACAAAATCTGGGTGGAACTACCCAGTGGTCCTGTGGCCCTAGATAACCAGAATATTCTACAGTACCAAACATGTACTGGACTGCCAAACCACTCATTCCAGGGATTGATAACCAACTTATTGAGTTGTCATTATAAACTAGCTTTAATAGCCATTAGAAGTCAGTAACTGATGGCATGAATAAAATTTAATCCTAAGGCATGACATTTTCCAGTTCAGCATTTGCAAGTAAAAATTTCAATGCAAGTCACTGAAAATTTTTACTAGCAATCTGCAGGAAGTAAGCAACAGTTGAAATGCTAAAGAAAAATACTGCCTGCTATGTTGAATTGTTCTGAAGTGTACTTAACTGTCAGTGTATATTACTTGACATTATTGGTCAAGCCGCAAACCATTATGATGTTTGTATTTAAACTAGCACAAACATTAGACAGACAAGCTAAAGTGTAAAGAATTGTCAAGCCTTTCTGCTCTCTTGGAAGAATTTGAAAGGACAGTGGTTTCCTGCATTTTCAGATCAGTACACAAAAGGATCTTAAAGCATTTCCAGAAATTAGAATTACAGTGCTGGACAGATCTGCACCCAGATGCCATTAAACATTTGTTTAATTCTGGCTATCGTAAATGAGAGATTTAAGTCTAGCAAGCACACTTTTTCCTTAAAAAAAAACACAAAAGGCTGCTAGCCTGAACACCAATTTCTCCCCAGAAATTGAGTTTATTTAAATATGAAGACCAGCAGAAATATATTTGGCATTGTAGGATTTTAGTTTGTTAGGCAAATTAGAGGATCACTTCCAGTCTAGTGCTCAAGACAACAGAACTGACGTGAAAACTTGAGCATCTGGGGAGGACTGGTGCTGAGCACTGGGTTACATCATACTTTCCACAATCACACAGCAAAAATTAAATTGAGAACATTTACTTTGCAAGACATAGCATAAAGCCACAGGAACTTTCAAAAAAAATCTCTCTCCACTCTGGCACTTAGTCTTACATGCTGCACAAGCTGTAGTGTATAATAACTACTGTTGCTCGTTCAGAAGTCCATGCCTGTACACTCTTCACTCACTTCTAATATTGCCATAAAGCTCTTTGCCGATTTGTAAAATCCAAGCAGGTTTTTCATATTAAAAATATATATTTAATAGTTTAGAAGCAGCAATAAAGCTGTGAACTACACAGAATGCATTAGAATTTAATAATCAAATTGGCTTTTTAAACTCAAACTTTAAACTGTCCCATAAGAGGGCTAAAGAATGTAGGAGGGTGATCCAATTTTAAGTTTGATTTCAAAATCTACTTTTTTTTTTCCTTTTTCTTTTAATCAGTATATTCTGCATGATTCTGGTATATACTGCATGAAAATGCAAAGTTTTAAAAAGCAAGATGATATTAAAAGGGAAAAGGAGGGCATAGTAAGCAAATACATATAATTTTGTAATAGTTAAGGCCAGACGCACAACAGGGAAATAACCTACTGTTTGAAATATTTAATGATCTAGAGAAAGACAGTGAATGTAGAGCCCCTACAGCAGAAGCAGTGCAGTTTATGTTTCTAACACATACAATGGCAAATTTTAAAAAAATTAAGAGGGAAAGAATTGTACAACATTAAATACCTAAGTTGAACTACTCCACAAATTTCACGTGATACACCCTTTTGCACGTGGAGCATGGTCTCTCTGACCAATGAACAACCAGCACTGCATTGTCTAATATTGCAGTTGCCTGTGACTTTCTGATTTCTTCCCAGTGATGAATTAAGACAATTTTCCCCAAGGCCTAACTGACCAACATAATCCCAGCAAAAGCCGAGAGCCTTGCAGCAGAAAAGAAAAACTGCATTCAAGGCATGATTCCAGCATAACTTTTTTTTGGGTTTTAAAAAATGTTTTATAATCCTCCTGTTTTCCCGTGTGGAATCTTGGTGCACTCACAGCAAAATGCAGCCTTTGTGAAGTGGGACAGCCCCTTCAGTGGTTCATTTGAGCCTGACGTTACACCAGCAGGATCTTAAGAACCAGACTTAGGTAAAAAGTCCACTATTCACTGATCATTGCATTCAGACTTGGTTTTGTAATAAGTTCAGTACCAGAGGTCATTAAATACCCAATTAGAGTCCATCAAAAGAACTGTACGACACGCTCTTTGCACTTGCTCAAATTCGGTTTCCTTTGTTTAAAAAATATTTTTATGATGATTCTCCTGAACTGGTCCACTGCTAAAGAGATGATTTTAAAGGAGCATAAGAGCATCCAGACAGCGGCTTGCAGCAATGAAAACAGGCAGTTCACCAAACTGACTTCATTGATCAGGACGATCCATAGATTCATCATAGGTAACTACTCTTGAGGGATCTGAAAACAAACAAGAAGTCTTTTAGTATGCAGAACTGAAGGAAAACCCACAACTGTACAAAACCAAATAACTCACCACCATGGTCTCTTACCTCTACTACAAAAATATCAAATCACAGTCCCAAAAATACTATTCTAAACTTGAAACTTTGACAAGTCTAGTCCATGAGATTTTATAAATAAATACCCTCAATTACAAACGCTGCAAGCTAAGAGTTTTGGCTTTGTAATAGATTCTGCTTATACTTAAGGCATAAAGAAGTTAAAGGTCTCCTTTCTCCCCAGATTGATACAAAAACTAAACAGAACAATCACTCCAAATGGAACAAAACATTTTTCTTCCCTTCAGTTAAACCAGAATTTAGACTTATTCTTGAATTTAATTCACTGGTGTCAAATTTTAGCAAGTAACTTGCTTTGTTAGATGCGCATGTACAGAATGTGTACATTAAGAGTATGCGCAACACAAAATTCCAAAAGAAACAATAAACACAGGAACCCACTAACCTTTCAAAAGATGAAACAGTACAGTTGCTGAAAAAGTGAATCCCAAAACTAGCATCTTTTTGCATCACTGCCCTAAAAAGTGGTTTTGATGTTAAATCACTTTTCTCTCTCCTAAAAAACAGGTTACAGTCACCCACTTCAATTTTAAAAAAAAACACCAGCTGACTGCTAATGAGTCAGAGCAAGGCAGCAGTCCAACATACGCTGTGAGCAAATTCAGTGTGGCACTATGTTACAAAGCAGCAACTTCCTGAGTTTCAGCTATAGAAAGCACCAAACTGCATCTTACAACAACTCAAAACGATAGGTCGGTTATGCTCCCATTCCATAGTGTAATCCAATAGCCCTGACAGATCCTAACTTTTTTTTTTAAAATAGTCATCTAGAATTTCCAAAATCGGTCAATTCAGGTTTGGAAATTATAAGTTGCTTCACAGAAATGAGAGCATGTTGGCATCTACTGAACTGTGCCATGAGTACAGCCTTCATGAGATATGGAGCACAAGAGAAAAGTTAGAAAAATAGTTGATGATTAAATGACATAGGTTGCATTCAAATCATCAATCCCATTGCATTACTTGGATTATCAAATTTAGACTGAAGAATATTTAAGTTATTGACAGTATAACAAGATAATTTGCAATTGTTTTGGAATGTTCAAAGCATTGAAATTTGATTATGAAACCTGCAATGTGCAGAGTTTAAGTAACAGCAAGGACATACAATTTAAGCAGTTTCTCAAGTTTCAATTTTAAATTATGCTTACCTTGTTTATGCAGGTTCCATATAGAGTCCATTTCTGGGAGGGGGAAAAAAAATACACATTTTCAATTAAAATAAACATAAAATAGGTCCTACTTTCAAGAAAGTTCCCAGAGGAAGTTAAGACTGTAATACCATAAGAAATAAGAACAGGAGTAGGCCGTTCAGCCCTGAGCCTGCACTGCCATTCAACAGGAAATTATTTCAGTATTCACCCTTATTCATCCCTGATCATTTCTGGACTTAAGCCTGCACTGCCACTCAATAGAATCACAACCGATCCAACATTCCTCATGTCTGCTCTCCTGCCCTTTCCCCAACTAATCAAGAATCTATCTCAGCCTTAAATATACACAAGGACTCTACCTTCACAGCTATGAGACAAGGAATTCAAAGAATCAATCTTCAAAAGAGATTCCTGATCATCCCAATCTTAAATTTCCACCACTTTGAGAGACTATGCCCTCTGGTCCATGACAATCCCATGAGGGGAAATGCCCTCTCAGCAGTTACCCTGTCAAGCTCCTTAAGAATTCTATGTTTGCATGTCTGGGGGACAGCACAGGACAGTGGGATTAATTAATTAATTATGAATTGCAAAGATATGGCAAGAAAGTCAGCAAGATTTTAGGGAACATTTGAAAATTCAGAGGACAGGTTTTAAAAAAGTTGATAATTTTGATGTAAAACTCCTGCTGTGAAGACAGCCTTTTCAAATAATTTTAGGTGAATTTAAGAAAAATATCAATGATAAAATTGGTGTGTACAAAGGCAAAGCTCACCTTTCCTTTTTTTACTGCTTTAATGTATAAAATAGTTGTAATCTAATATTTTGCTTCTTTTAAGAATCATAATATAGGAAAAACATGTTGCTAATTTTCAAACTCTACTGACTTGTGCCATCAACCTTTGGTCCCTCAGAGAATTCAACTACACTACAGAATCATACAGCACATGGCCATTTGGCCCATCAACTCAGCATGCTAGGTTGCCTTAAGAATCAACTTGACTTGCACCTTTTAAACGTGCACATAAAATGTGTAGTCAACAGGTCAAATACAGAAGTGTTTGTAAATTCAATGAGCATTCAATACAACTTGTGGACAAGTCTTCATTCTTTTATTCTAAATGCATACATTACTGCTTTATACAGACCTGCATCTATCCAAATGGCAGGCTGCATAAACTAGGTTTGCATTCCTTGCAGTTTCGGCAGTTAAGAAATGATCAAAATGATCCGTAATGGATAAGGGTGAATACTGAAGTAATTTCCTCTTGTAGTGGATTACACAAAGAGAACAATCTCAAAGTGAACTGGACTACTTGGGAGTGAAATCAGAAAACACTTTCGCGAAGACTGTAGAAATATAGATCATATCACTATAAAGCTGCAGGGTCAACTCAACAGGCAAAACATGCTTGAGGGGTTACACAGTCTACTCCTGTTCCCAAAACCATCAAGTTATTGTACAATAATTAAAACTCAGCATTTTCATAACTTGAAGGTGAAAGTGAAAACAACTGAGATGCTGTCTACTGGCATTAATTCCAAACATTTTTTGATTGAAACTTGTTTTCTCTGTTCATGCATACCGAACAACAGAAAAGATTTGCAGGTAAATTACTTTAGTATATGAACTAGAGAATGTAACAGATTTTTAACTATAACAGCACTGAAAGGAGCAGTGTGTTTAAGGGCGGGGGAAAATTGCTGCAGTGCACTCGAGAATTTTATTGATCAGTATGCTTTCAGTTTAAAAAAGGAAGACAAAATAGCTGGATCTAGTGTTGGAGAGCAGTGAAGAAAGCCACAGCTGGACAGCACCTCAGGGTACTATTAATATTTATTTTAGTTATGGAGAAGGACAGGTAGCATTCTAGAAAAGTACTTGAGGGGTATCTGGTCTAGGTAAACTGGAATCAAACAGGCAGGCAGCTATACAAAACTGAGCAATGGGTAGCATTTATAAGGGATGATTTCAGTACAAGTAGGAAATGGATGGTAACCAAAGCCAAAGCTTCCTGAATACAGCTGGAGAGTAGGACAAAGAAGATAGTGAGGAAATAGGACAGATAATAGCTTGATGGAACGGAGAACCTCACTGCATATAAAAAGTAGAGAAGTGGAAAAATGAACAGAGGGTCGAACAGAGTACAAGAATATAGTGGCCTTCTAAAGGTTAATAACACCAGGTTTGTCAGGAGTAGTAATCCAATTAGGGGCCAAACTTCTATAGATGGAAGAAAAAGGTATGGCAGAGGTACAAAATGTGTGTGTTTCCCCGAGGATGAGTATTTTGCCACAGCTATGGTAAATAAAGCAGCAGCCAGGCGACTGGCAAGATAAAATATAGAGGTACAAAAGCTGCCAGTACTTGAGTTTAAGTCACTGGGATGCATCATTGTTGCACAGGGGAAGCTGTAGGTAGAAATTGTGGAGGTGCTTACAGTGCAAAAGGACAGGAGGACTGCCTGTGTTACAGCATTGTTCATAATAGGCAATTACATGTCAACTAGATCATTGGTGGGAAACTTTTAGAAACAATAATCTGGAAGAAATTTAGTGGAGAATCATAGACATATAATTTGTCTGTAACAAATCTGTTGTGTTTGACCAACTTGATTGAGATTTTTTGAGAGTTAGCCAAGATGTTAGAAGACAGTGATTTAGAATTTCAAAAGGCAATTAATAAATAACATTAGGCATACCATAAAAAGTGAGTAGCATGGGTACAATCTTAACTAAGGATAGGAAAGAGATTAAAAAAACTGATAATGCTTATACTGTAGATCTTCCCAGATGCAAGAACTGCTGCTGTTTTTGATATATGTTAATGACTTGAAGGTACTGGGTAGTCAAAAATCTGCAGATAGCACATAACCTGGTCATTTGGTAAGTCATCTACATGCCAGGTGACATGTCGTCATTCAACCTTATCCCAAATTGGTCAGTTTTCTTGTAGGCTACTTATCTTGTCTTGTATGTATTGCTAAGTACATACCCAAATACAAAGGTTCAAAATTTCTGCCTCTACCATCCTTTCAGACAATAGGTTCCAGATCCTACAAGCCAAAAAAAATTCAAATTCCCCTCAAATCACCTTTAAAACCTTTCTCCTACCCCCAAATGTACGCCCTTGATTACAGACTCACCTATGAGGCTTGTTATTCAATCTATTTGTACAGTCATAATTTTATAGATCAAACTTCTGACCTTTGTTCCAAAGAAAACAACTCTAGCCTATTCAATCTTTCTTCAAATAAATTTACCAGTTCAGGCAAGCCAGACATGGGGAAGCCCACATACAAATCTAGTGGTAATAAACCACATGAATCCTATGTTTTGTATTTAGTTATCAAAGTGGGTGATGTTTTGAAGGAAGAAAGAACACAAATTGACCAAAAGGGAAACATGGGCTAGACTAACTCAAAGTTAAAGTCTTTTGAGTTGATCTTACAATTGTGAAAATCTAATAGGTATCTAGTTGAGTGTGCTATCCTTTTTGGAAAGATTGCTTTCTGAAGGAAGCTTCAGCAGGCAGATTCTTTAAGAACAGAGATTACTGAACCAGGCAGGAAGGGTTATTTGATGAGTGGATGTTCCTCGAAATCGGTTCTCAATTTTGGCAAAAGAGCGTCAAGAAGAAAGGGTCACACTTTGTTTCACTGTTACTTATGGATCCTTTCAGAGAAAAGGACAAGCCCTCAGAGGCAGGCCAAATCAGCTCCAAAACTCATTTGCGCCCCTCTCCACAAACTTTTTTTTTTATAAAACAGGAGCTGACGATCAAATGCCTTCTTCTGTGCCGTGGCATAGGTTATAAGCATAGGACATGAAAAACAAAGGGTATCCGATGGAAAAAGTGGAAAAGATAATACAGAACTAAGATGCACGGTTATTGAAGAATGGCCACTCCATTTAAAAATTCTTACTATAATGGGATTACATTGAACTTCTAGCACTTAAAAAAAGGCAATACTACAGGCAAATTTCTTTTTACCTCCACTATGTAAAACAGGAGAAAGATACAGCACAGACTCCCTTTTATCAAATATATTTTTGAGGACAATCAAGTAATCCTAAACTGTATACAGTGAAATTAAACAGATATAGATCTGTCGGTTTGTATAAGTTAACTGCATAATGTCACCCTGACTTCAATCCACCAGACTAAATTCTCTCAGTTACATTGATCTTTGGATATTCCGGACTAACCACACTGGATGTTTCTTGTGGGTCACGAGTCCACAACTAAAGACAGCAAGACGAGCTTAACAACCCTCCTCGAAGCAAGCTTTTAATTATGAACTCCAATCTGTTGTACAATTAAGGGCAACAATCACAAGTAGTCAAGCTTCTCTCTGTCGCTTTGTTTGAAAACTATAGTAATATTGCACTTTAAAAGAAAATCTTAATTATAAGTTTAACTTCTGCCAGAGTGAGGGGCACTTCATGCAAAAATGTCATCTTAAAAACTTTTCTTCTCCTTCAGATACTTTGATCCTTGAAGTGTTATGTCAACTGTGTTTTGGATAGTTTCCATCTCGTTCAGCATTATTTGCAGTGAAGTAAATAAATGATACCAAATTTGACAAAAAAGGCTAAGCAGCACCAGATTAGTGAAAATTCTAGAGGAAATACTATGGCATGTGAATTATAGCAATGTCAAATTAAAAACTAATGTAAAAGATAGCCCTGAAGCACGCTGTGTGAGATATTGTGAAGTAATGAGTAATATCCTTCAATAGGAATATTTCTGAGATTGAATTTTTTTTTGAACGTTGAAAGAATAGTGAAAACCAATTGAAATAATTCGTGCTTGATACTGGAATTTTGTAGCTTCCATTATTCTATATTATTTACCTTGTGCAATCCTGTTAAACAAAGCCTGCTAAGAGACACTAAAAACAACGGTTCAAAATTATGTATAGTAATCCCAAATTTAAATTGATTGAACAACAGAATGAGAATGGTCAAGCAATTCATGTCTTTGTATAAAAATTACATCAACTCTAATGATTTCAACAATTTATCTGCAAGCTGTCAAACCAAGAGACTCAAGCTCAACGGTCAGTCTCACCCTAAGGTTAGTTAACTTGAAAGGATTCTACATTCAGCATTTATCTTGGGTGAGAAAAGAAAAAGAAAGGGTACAATGTCTGCTCGCAGTAACTGAATATTGAGTTATGTCAGAAATACACATGGAATGTGATGCACTATAATCGAATCATTTGCAGAAATGCACAAATGGTTACAATGGCTACCTGGCTATAAGCACCCAAAGTACTTGGAAATATCTCAGAAAGGAATCAATATTTTAGGAAAAAGAATCAAGAAAATTGTAGTGACATTTCAATGTCGAGACCTGTCAAATGACCCACATTCAAACTAGATATGCATAATTTAGCAGTTTTAAAACTACGTAAACTAATCTTTAAAAATAAATTTCATATTTATTTAATTAGGTCATTTGTGAGCAAATCCAGCTAACTATTGAGGAGCTATACTGTTTAGAAATTAGGAGCAATGGTAAAATTTTGCACTGGAAACATTTTGATACAGGTTTTTGAAGTGGTTCTCTATACAAATTTAGAGTTTGATCAAAGAACCGGTGATACTTCAATGGTGTTTGTCTTATTGGCAATATAACTAGCCTCTGTATATGACAGGAGGAAAAAAAGTGATTATGTAATGTTGCCAAAAATTAAGTATACAACGTACAATAAATGTATCCCTATTTCCAAATATACTCACTCCTGCACGCACTGACAACATTGACCCTACTTTTCACCTACGACTCCTGTTAGAAATCCTCACTTAAGTATTTTAAACTGTGACTTCAATTCATCATTTGTTTATTCTTTCAGGACATGGGTATTGCTGACATATCCCTCAAATGCTACAGTCTATGCAGTGTAGCTAGTATCCACATTGCTGCATTTTTTTGGGTTGGGGTAGTGCGGAGGTAAGGAGGAGGAGGAGGAGATTGAGTGATGGTATTCACAACTTTCTCTTTTGATCCAACCCTTTGTATCAAACAGTGTGCTTACCTATATTTCACCCCATCATTGGCAGCAATGTCTGCCTCTGCCAAGGCCCATATTCAAATTCCCTCCATTAACATTCCCCCCGAAATCCCACCAGTTTCACCAAATACTAAGACCCTGCCAGTGAACCGCTGGTTATTACAAAACATTTGGAATACTTCTCCATGCTAAAATTGTACATTATTAGAACACAAGAACATAACATACAGGTTCAGCAGTAGGCCGATCAACATTCAAGCCTGCTCCACCATTCAACAAGATCGTGGCTGATCTGCCCAGGCCTCAACTCCACTTGTACCACCTCTTCATAACTCAAGTCCTGAATATTTTAAAAACCTACCTGCCTTTTCTTTAAATAATTCCATTAGCTTATCATACATATCATAAAGGACCATTCTCGTAAGTGCATAAATCAGACAGTAACCATCAAGCTGTTATGTCCTTATAACTAGAAGATGCTGTTACCATCCAGACACCACAAAAATGACTCCAGAAAGGAACAATATCGACCAAAACCAGACAACTCGGTTATCCTCTACCCAACTTGAATGTTAATAGCAAGCAATTTTCTCACATCTTCAAAAGCATGCTGAATTAAGTCAATATATCCATGACTACAAATATGCCTTTGTCTACTGAAATTAGTCATATCATTAATAAGCTTTAAAATTAGACAGTAAAATCATGGAAAAAGGATGTTTAAAAACACCAAGAAAGAACTGGTACTTTTGACAGTTAATTTTTGTTGGAAATGTTTGCATTCTAAACATAATATTTTCAGAGCCAAGTTAAAATTGAGTACAGACCGGCGAAACAAATTTTAAGCCTGGCCGAAATAACAAATTAAGCACATGCTTTGCCAGCCCAACTTTTCAACCAACTCCCCAGCTTTGCTACATAAATTCTGTTCCATTTGTTGAAGAATCTAAGCCAAGTAGGAATGCACCTTCAGTACCCTCCTCTCATCACTGTGACAGTAATTTATGGCTCTCTCACAATAGGTCAAATATTTGATAATTCCACCAGGCCGCTCAGGCCAACACACAACCCCACAATTGAGGTCTGAAGATCAAAGATCAGACAAATTTCCCAAATACAGACAAATTTCAAAGGACAGGGTCCAACTTCAGTGCATATTCTGCTTTTTTAAACTGATGTATAACGTGATTTTATCTTGGTGGCATGGATGGTAAGAAAATGACAGGATCTAGGTTCTATGAAATACAGCATATTTAGCCGTGGAGTGTTACAAGGTTTCTGCAATATACGTGGAAAATACACTGGTACCAGATTACTTTCCTCAATGCTTCCAACAATTAAGATTAAATTCAAGAAACATATCTGAAGTTTTTGTCAGCTTTACTTTTATATAACCTATCAGAGTCAGATATACAGCACAGGAACATACCCTTCAGTCCACTTCGTCTGCACTGACCAGATATCCTATACAAATCTAGCCCGATTTGCCAGCATTTGGCCCATATACCTCAAAATTCTTCCTATTCATATACCCATCCAGATGCCTTTGATATGTTGTAATTGTACCTGCCTCTACCACTTCTCTGGTAGCTCATTCCATACACCAAACATCTTCACTACTCTATCAATACATAAGCACGCACTCAATGTATTAAAGTGGCTCAAAATGCCAAATTTTTAATTTGCAAATCCCCAATAACCCGTAAAAAAAGTGCTGGGCCTTAAGACTGTTAAGACCATTTCTCCACTGCTGTTACTATAAGCCAAATTAGCAGCTAAATAAACTTGCAAGCAATAGAAGGAGAAATGGTTCTCATCTCTATCTTGCAATCTGCACACTCTTCTGTTCAAATGTCAGGTCTCACACTTCATATCACTTAAGCAGTACTTTCTGTAGCACACTTGTATCTGATGGCCTTATTTTTAAGGCCCATAATACAAATTATAATTTTATGAAATCAGAATCCCTACGGTGTAGAAGCAGGCCATTCGTCCCATTGAGTCCACAGAGATCCTCAAAAGAGCATCCCATCCAGATCCACCCCTCTAACGTACAACATGGCATTTCCCATGTCTAATCCTGCTAGCCTGCACATCCCTGGACACTATGGGCAATTTAGCGTGGCCAACCTACTTAACTTTGGACTGTGGGAGGAAACTGGAACACCCGAGGGAAACCCACGCAGACGTAGAATGTGCAAACAGACTGTCACCCAAGGGTGACATCGAACTTGGGTCCCTGGTGCTGAGGCAGCATGCCAACCACTGAGCCACCATCACCATGCCACCTCTTAAAAGGCAAGTGTCTTCAGAACTATTTCCTTTTCAGATATATTAAATCAATTAACAGTCTCACCTTGACTTTTAGATTCTCCTCTCTGTGGAAGTATTCAAGAAAGTTCATTCAACAAATCTATCATAGCCTTGCTTGCCTCTGATTCTCGCATGTCTCAGACTATGGTTAAAGGAACTTTCTTAATACACAATACAATGCTTTGCTTTTAACTTTATCATTGCCTACAGTTTTATTTTGCATCTATTGTTGACATTTGCTTGTTACCTTTTATCTCTAGAACTGCATCGGGGTCAAATGAAAACAGCAGCTTGTGTACACTGACTGTGCTGCGACATCTTAGGAACCTCAAGTATTTTAACAATAGGGATGTGAACTTGCAACTGACAAAACTAGCACCCACTCTTATAGAAACAACCAGTGACACTCAGAGCCAAGTGGAGCATTGCAATAAACACCTACTTCAAGCAAAGTACTTGTTGTAAAAAGTTATTTTACTTCAGGCAGAACAAATATGAACATTTGGAAGCATTAGCAACAGTTTACCTCATTGTCTTGTTGCTTATATCATTTCTCCACATTGAGCTCGAGTGTAGACCTTAAAAGTTCAGATTACATCAAACAGTTGCACCTTAGTTGTTTAACTACTTTTTCTTTACAGGTACGAAACTTGCTATTGGCCAACTTTAAGTAGAATGTTCTCACCAGACGTCCAAATAATTTCCCACCCACACAAATGGCTCCTCCTGATAACAATTTTGATCTACTTGCTGGCAAGTCTATAACGGTTTTCCCCTTTCTGGTCTACTTGTTCACAAACCCTCCAACTTGCAACTTCACTGTCCCCCAGAGATTTGGCCCACAACATCCTGCCCCAAATTCAACTCAGCATTTTTCTTTGGTGTTACTAGGGGAAAATCCATGTATTTTGAGCCCTGGCTTTCTCAGATAAGCACAAAGCAAAAAAACAAGAAAGGAGACCACGCAGATGTGTGGAAGATCAAGGAAGTTGCAGATGTAGCTGAACACGTTGATCCAGTGACATGCTGCTCAGCCCCTTCAAACAGCAGAAAAACTTTTATTTAAACAAAAATATAAACCTGCTCAGACATGTTATAACAACATAACTATGGGCTGGTTTTTGTTTTAAACTCAGACCTCCTGGCCTAGAGGAAGGGACAGTGCCACACTACCACAGTGCCACAAGACCAGGCTGAGTTTAGTTACATAAAAAGGAGTTCCGTTTATAACAGAAAATCAAACCAATACATCATCTTTAAAGATGAGAATTATTGCTGTTCCATACCTCAAGCCAAATATGTTTAAATTACTGATTACACCATCAACCATTTTAGAAATTCTTTCATCCCAGTTAACTAGTTTTTGTTTCTTAAAACTCAGACCACAAATTATATAAATTATTTCCCTCAATTTGATATAGTACTTAATTGCCATGGTTGATAAACTGGTATTTGCATATTTGTGTGATGCCAGCATTATAATCATGGAGCATTCAATGCAGTATTCTAAACTGGAGTGTCACATTCAGGCCACAAGGTCCAGCTCCTAATGTGCTTATCCTAAGTTGAATACAGTGAAATGAGACCTTTGTTTCTCCCCATGGTCAAAAATGAAAAGAAATTTTCCCATCTGATAGTAAGTGTGGGTGCTGAATGTCAAAATTCCACTGTTCTATTAAACAGCCTTCATTATAATTGGGCACAAAGACAGCAAGTATATTTATTTAGGATGGATTAGTGATTCTGTCACCTGCAACACTCAATCCCATGCTAAATAAGAGGGAAAGTGCTAGAAATGAAAAGGTGCACAAAACTACTAATGGTTTCAAAACAAACTACATATAACCATTCCTATCTTTTATTATTGTAAGAATTAATATTGCTTATGAATGTTTAAGGATGATAACCCACCTCCTATAATCAATTCAGGAAAAAAAATTTAAATCCATAAATCTAACAGCATGCTTTGGAATTCCTAAATATACACAGCAATATGCGTTCAATTCTTTCTGCTTAACAGATGGATTTAAAAAGGACAAAAATCAAGCCTCAGATCAGAGAGATTTCTGCATTTTTGATGTACACTCAGCACTGCACATTTTTATTTTAGCTGAGGTTGACTGCATGCTGACAAAATTATTGCAAAATACAGCATATTAAATTCTTCAAAGCCCTGCAGCACTACCCAATCAACTTAACTCTTCAAAATTAAATTGCAAAGTATGCAGAATGCATTTAATTTTGTGAAAGAAAACTTTTTTCCTCAAAAGGTATCCTTGTGAACTAGCAAAGAAAATAGTAGTACAAAGGGCCACAAATTACAGCAGCTTACTGTATAGCCTGTAGGAGGCACCAGAGGCTCATGGACTTTAAATGCCATCCAGGATAAACACTATTTTGCACATTTCTGAAAAAATAATGAGATTCCTTCTGTCAATCAAGAGGAATTTCTTGTGCGCAAGGACATGCTTCCAAATATAATTATCTTTATAGCATCACATGCAAAAAGAAAACAGAAATCCATCTTTATTTCTTCTACCAAGTTGTAAGTATGGGCATATTTGAGAAATATCCAACATGAAACACTATTTTCTTAAACCTTTGTCCTTGCAATTTATTAAACTGTCATATGAATTTTTAGTTTACTTCAGCCACTGCTGATTTGACATGACTGATGTTTCTCAGCCAGAATACCTCCCAAATCAGGTCAATTAATGATGCCGACCCACTGATTCTCAATCTCGTCACTGATGTCAGTTAAAGAGCACCCACTGAAAATGGGAGTTGTGTAGCCACTGGAAAAATTCACGAAGCATTATAATATTTGACTATGAGGAATTTCAATATTTCATGTACCCTATTCAGACAATGGAAAGGAGGAAGATGGCAAGAAAGGCAACCTCGTTGGAACAACTGGATACTGTTCTCCCCGTCCTCAAAAATCCACTTCTTTCTTCCTTCAGTCATTTACAGAACATTTGTACATAATTCTACATAGCTTGCAATCACAATATTAGTAAGACAAAACAATCCTTGGAGGCATAAGTGATTATTTTCAAATCTCCTTCTCCAAGAATGGACATACAGTAACATTTGCAGATCCATATTCCAAAAAAATTCCCTCCACAAAAATTACTCTACTTCCAAAATATCAATACTTAGGAAAGCCACTTATAAACTTTGCAGATTATTTGCTAATTACACCTTTCTCCAGTTGGGAGATAGACGTTGATAGCTTAAAGCCACAGCAACTATTGACTGGGGGTAGTTAAGAAGATTTCCTTTGATCCCTCAAATTCCACCACCCCTGCCAACCAGCCATTTGAAAGTTATTAATGCAACAGGTCAGTGAATATTTTTAAGGCAAAAACAGATTGATTCCCCTGTCCGACAGCAACATTAAGTTATTGGAGTAGATAGGAATGTGGCATTCAAAGCTACAATCTTACTGAATGACATAAGCTGACGGGGCCAAACAGTCATTTTCTTGTCTGAATTCACGTAAACGTTCAATAAGAACATGATTCAAAACTAAGCCGACTTGATTCTGTTAGCTGAGTTTAACTTGGAATTGGTACATTCCAGCAACTGCACACATTTTATTTTTAACTGTCACCTTGCCGTTGTTCGGATTGTTGCCATTCAGGATTAGTTGCCACTTCCACATTCTAATATTTGAACTCACTACTATTCCACTAGGCTATTACAAAACAGCCACAAAGAGCTCGACATTTACGCAACATCCAATTCAAGCTGCTTAAATTTGGTACTGTTCAAAAGCAGTGGCAATTCAAAGCTTGATCAGAATACATTTATCAATTGCAACTGGTATATCTGGACAGTCTTAACATTCCAATATTGTTAGTACTGGGCAAATCACAGCAAACTATTCAATCAACTTAAAGATTTTAAAATTTAAAGTTCCAATCAAGATCCGATAAGTTTCCACATGCACCCAAACAGCTACCCCTATAAACGAGGCTTCCTAGACCTTTCAATACTTCCACTGCTCAAAGCAATTTTAATAGTGGTACAGCTTCATCTCCAAACCACATCTTGGCATTTTCTACCTTTTCTAAATTCCTTTTCTCCTTTCCTACTGTACTGAACAAATTGTCATCGTCAGTGATTTAATGTTATATCTCAACTCATTTGGTTTTCTCTCCCTTTAATTCAAACTTTCTTCCCCAAATACTGTCCTTTGTTTGAACTGTCTTACATGCATATACAGTGAAACATTTCATTTATCATTTTGCAGGTCTACACTATCCATATCATGACGATTACTGTCAAGGCAATCTTTGACCACTGCCTTGTATTGTGATCTGACCACATTCCCCTTTCAAGCTCAGTTCTTTGTATTTGATCCTGGGGAGAAACTCTGAGGTCACTGGCTGCATACTTTCAAATTCCCAAAAATCAGCTGTAGGCATTTAATGCATCATACATCAACTCTCCACCATGTTTAACCCCCGTAATACTTATTTTCACTCCTTGGTAAGAAACAGGCATAATCATTCACCATTAGCCACTTAAGATCATTGTTGGGCACAATTAGAACTTTAAGGATCATCCAGAAGCATAAAAATATGTTGCTTGTCATTTTGCATTCTTCCCCCAACTTTCTCTAGCCCTGAATTTGGATCTGTAGTTTCTCTATCAGGATTCATCTTGATGATGCGAACTGCCTTACTCACCATAGCCACTTCCCATACAAAGTACTGGCTGCTCGACTTCCCTTTCTGGCTCTCACGTTACCCACTTAAGTTCTCTCCAATTATCTCGATCAAGTTTACTGTTAAAGAATGCAAAGAAAACCCCTGGATTCCTCAGTCCTTAGAGGATCAGATCCACACCATTCCCTCTCCAAAATCCTTGAACAGCTGGTCAGCTCCTAGATACTTGTCTATCTTTAGATGAACTTGTTTGAATCTCTCCACATAGATTCCCTTTGACACGGTTGACTGTGAAATTCTATTTCAATACCTGGCATCCAGCTGGGTGGGATTCCACCTTCCTTGTTCTATCCTCCTCTCTTCTGTCACAGCAGAGATTCAGCTGTTGCAGTTTTCCTTTTCACTGCTACACTGTTACTTATACATTAAGATCGCCTGATGTCATCTCCATAACACCATCCATGCCAGAACTATGCTGCCGCCAAAAACCTCTCAACATGGCTTTAATAGCCATTAGACTAGTCTATCCTCCTCAGACTCAGTCATTCAAAACTCTACTGTATCTTAATACACTTCTTTTTGGCTTCTGGTCAAATAATGTCTGAATTTTAGAACCATCACCCCTATTTTTAAATACCTCCAATATCTCTAATTTTCTTCAATACTACAGTCCTCCCAGATCATTGCATTCTTCTAATTCTCATCTCTTGAATGTACCAGAATGCAACTGTTTCGCTTAGAGACAACAGTACTTTCAGCTACCTGGGTCAGAAGCTGTGAAATTCCCTTTCCATTCTGCATTACATTTTCTCTCTTTGGGACGCAGGATTTAAACCCTGATCAAACTTCTTGACAAATATTGTGTGATGGTCAATACTCATTTCCAACTGTCAAATTACCTTGGGATGCTTAATTACATTAAAAAGGTCCAAATCCATGCAACATGTAGCTTACTCACAAACTCAGTCACAAGCACAGGTTTGTTTTCTACAACTGTACTAAAAATAAATGGTGCAATTCAAAGTCATGGAACAAAAGTGCAACTCAAAGATTGCACCGACTTACTGATCTCATTAGGAGGGTTACGAGAATGACATTTAGTCTACAATCTTCAGGTAAAGCAAGAACAGGGAGCGGTTTTGCTTGATTGTTACCATGTTTCCTTGCTGGTAACAAGCATAGAGAATGTGAAGGGTCAGGCTCAAGTGCTACACTCCAAACAGTGGCAAAACTTGGTTTGCACTTCAGAATCACCATTATGAGAGCTATTAAATTGCTGCCAGGAATAAAATACATGCTTGGTGGCAGGGAACAACCATTTTAAAGGTTGAAAGATATGTGCAATATCTTGGTCAGACAGATTAAATTTAGCCAATAAAATCTTCCATCATATTCTTCTACAAATTTCCCAGATATTCATCCAGACTCAAGCTGGAGGATTCCTTTTTGAAAACAGGAACACTTGAATAAACCCATTTCTAAAATTGGTGCCAACGGCTTTAACTTAAAGATTGTATTAATCCATATATTGCAGCAGTGCTAGATGTGCATATACTCTAACTATAAAGTGTACAAGGCCTAGCAAATCAAGGCTGAACAGCAGGCTTGAAGAAAAGCACCTTGACCTGTTCCTTGGGCATTCCATACGTTATGATTAGCAATGTCAAAAATAAATTAGTTAAAGCCAAATCAAACTAAAACCAGAATTTAATGGTGGAAGAGGATAGGAGAGTAAAATGATTAATTTACTGGAGAATGAATCCAGAAGCATGGGTTCAAAGTACAGCAAAAGGACAGGAGACATTTTATTCAGGTAATTAAATAAATGGAATAAAAAGCGGGTGTCATAACCTGGTCTCATCAAAAATGGTGACTGGGTACCTGTGACTTCATACACAGCACTGCAGATGACTCAACTGTCCTCTGGAATAGCCTTGTAGGTCACAATTATATTGAAATTAACTCACCACCACTTAAATGCTGGCCTTGCCAAAATCCTAACTCTTGTGCAAACAATTAGTTTCAGCAATGTTACAATTAATGTAGATAAAAGCAAATCAATTCAAAGCGAACAACAATTTAAAACGGTAGAAGAATTATCTTCCAGCACAATAAGTTACCAAGATCATTACAGCTACATATGTAATTGGACTAACCAAATACCCAATCACATCACAGTCATGCCAAAAAACTTGAAATTCACGCTGTAAGAGGATTATTTCTGCCAAGAATGAATGTTCAAAGCTCAGTAAGGTTAGGAAAAATCCTGTTAATGTTGTGATCCTGAAAGTGGCTGTATTGCAATAATCCAATTTCATGTGTGTGCAACCTCCATTAAAATATTACCTTTAGTGTGATACATAACAGCAGATTTCAAGTCAAATGACCCAAAGCTGTCTTTTCTGTCAAAGCCTCTGTGGTACCTTGGGTGTTCTTTGGCTGATGGCACCAAAGCATTGGTAGAAGAGGCTTGTTGTGGTGTTTCACTCCCAAAGTCTTTTGGGACAAAAACTATTGCACTTTGGCTTGTAGCAGCCATCTTTTGCAGTTCACTAACATGTGGTTCCATAGGCAAGGCCATGCCCTCAGCAGAAACACCAGCAGCCACTGTGGCAGTCTTCATGACACTGCTGAGAACCTGAGGGCTAGTCCGTTTGTCTAATTCATAAGCCTTTGGAAACACAGGAATTTCAGATCCTGTTGAAAGCAGTTCAGCACCCTGTGAAACCAAAGAGGCAGCACATTCAGTTTGAAACGTCACCTCCAGAGGTGGGTTGTCCACAGATCTTGCAGTGGCCAGCTCAGGACCAGCACTTGGCTCATTTATAAAAGATAATCCCCATTGGTTCTGGAAAATATCCCCCAGGTTTTGTTGAGTTGTCTGTGATGGCAGTTCCACCGGCTTCGTGCTAGGAAGCACAGATTGCATATTTGAAGGGTAGAAAAAGAGACCCTGCTTTCTTTGTTCCATGGCCATTGGGTCTGAGCCATCAGGGGACACGGAGGTCTCACTCCCAGATGAGGCAGGCACTACAGTATTAGCAGCAGTAACTGTCTGGACTCCTGAAACAGCAATATGCCCATCAGTCACTCCTGAAGCCAAACCATTGGAGAAGCTAGATGAGGTGACAGCTTTCACAGCAGACATGGGAACCTGTGACAAACGACCTGAAGCTTGTGCCTGAGTGTCCACAGCCAATGACTGATTTGAGGGCGATTTGTTGAGGTTCTCTTTAACTTTACTTGCATAACTAATCTTGGGAACAATTTTTGCACTACTGTTGTCCACTGGGAAGACTGGAGGTGGTTTAAATAGTGTCCAAGAGTCTTCCTTTGAAGTTACAGATGCTGCCTTTGATTTAGGCCGGTCTTCAAACTTTTTACCACCAGTAGGTTTTCCATCAGAGTTCTTTCGTTGAGTTTCACTAGTTCCCACCTTCGCTCGAGCTGTGACTGGACTAACTGCTGAGAGTTCATACCTACCACTGGGCTTAGCATTTTCTAGACGACTCGTCTTTTGCTCAGATACCTCAAGTTTGGCATTCTCAAGATCCAATTTTGGGGGACTTGGGTTCCCCTCGTGCTGCATGATTTTGTCTTGAAATAAATTTAAGTTCTCAATACTTTTGTCACTATTCCTCCTGCCTTTACGTTTCTTCGGTGTGGTATAACCACTCTCAGATCCACTACCATCATTGTCTGCTGAATTCTTGACAGAAAATCCATTTGTAATGTACCCAGAGCTGCTAGTTATAACACCATTGAGAAATGGCAATGCCTCCTTCTTTTCAATTGATCTGCTATCCCTAGACTTATTGTCAAAGACTTTGTCATTCTTTTTGTCCATACTGTTTTTGTGATTATAATTCTTTGTTTTATTACCCACTCGGCTATAGGCAATAGTTTTTGTTGTGTGCCTGGGGTTGAAATTAGTGTCTAAAAATTGCTTCCTGCCATTAGTTGCACCGGAAGAAATCAAATTTACGTCTTCAGCTTCCTGGCTTGCTGCAAATTCAAACTCGTCTTCTGATCCAGCATCACCATTTAATTCTTCAAAACCTGAAATGAGACAAAAGGTTAGATCTTAATTTCTTTTTTTAAATTAAGTTGCAGTTGCAAAGTTTTACATCAAGAACTCTAGGCAATTGAGGCCATAAGTTAAAGTCTGATAAATATTTCTACATGGCACCTATGTCAGTTGGGTGGCAGCTTTGTGATGGGGACTGCTGTCAATAGCGCGGATTCAATTCCTGCATGGTTGAAGTCAGCAAGAAAAAAACTGCCTTCTCTACATCTCCCCTCACCCGAGGCATGGTGATTCTCAGGACAAACCACTACTGGACTTCTCTCTCTTTCGGGAGAGCAGCCCTATGGTCCAGTAAGACACTGGCAATTTTTTGTTTTATTACAGAAGCAACAATAAAGAAGCAGTTATAAAGCATGACATAAATAACAACTTAAGACCAAGCTACTGGTGACCACATTGAGCAATCACTCAAAATAAGAGGAAGATCAATAAGCCAACAACACTGTTCTCAAAAAGTAAATCTTAACTATAGAAATTGCATTCAATGCAATGTTGAGAGATGTACATGTCAGCAATCAGGACATGAGCAGGTAGAAAAAGCAAGGGGAGACAGACAGGAGGAAAACTAGTCCGAAAATGATAAGAACTTGGCTTATTTAGTAAGAGGAATCTTTAAAATATTACAAAGTGGAAAATAATTTGCAGAGACCAGTATTGTTTGCTGCTTGAACATTTAAAAATATTTAATTAGAATCACTTCCTCCCCACTAGTTCAAACCAGTCTCCTGAGCTAAATCAAGAATGAAAGTTCCCATTTAAATGTCATAGTACTACAGGAATGACACCAACTGACAAGAACATGCAGTACTCCACCTCTTCAAAGACAAGGAGAAAGGCTTTATTGCCTGACATGCATGTCCCATCTTCCCTAGATGGACTTTCTCCAGGAGTATCTCTCAAGATGTCAGAAATATTTAAAATTAGAGATTATCTTGTCTTTATACTCTGTGCCTATTGCTGATACAGAGGAAGCTCAGCAATATGAATTTGGAGAAAGAAAGATGTAAAAGTAGTTGGAGCTCGATTGAAATCAGGAAGTTTGCTGTTTGAATATCGACCCTTTATCTCCAGCATGGTCAGCTTGGATCAGTGGTGGTAATGCTATCATTGAGGTTACATGTTCAAATCATGCTGAAGTTTTAATGCTGCACTAGCTGATCACTGATTCTCATGGTAACTGTTGTGCATGCAGAAACTACACTTCAGAAATAATTAATTCGCACTGAAACATTTTAAAAGATCTGAAGATGCAGGTACATTATACAAACTAAAATCCTATTTCCTCAATTAATTTTTCATTAAAAAGAGAACAGGCTTATTAGTTCAGTTTGGGACTTCATGTACTTTTCTAAAATGAATTTAAACAATTGAAAACTTAAGAAAATGGAATGCAATCTAGTAATGAAGAATCTAGATCCTTCGCAATGGAATATTTAAGCCAAACATACAAATGATCATTTCAATACATAGTGCAAGAATCCCCATTATCCAATCTGTTCACCTATGGATGAGCACACTGGAATCACAGGTTAGGCATACTCTACTATATTTTCCAAGGGTTGCAATGCTCATGCTATCCAAATTAATTTTACAGGGAAGTGCAGCCATTTGTACATGCAAGCTTTCAGCATACAATTTAGCAGTCTTATTCAGAGTCAACATGGTTGGCATTAGGAAAATTTTAATCAAACAGCAAAGGATTCTCTGGTCATTTTGGGCCCAATGGAGACTGTCTTTTCATTCAAAATACTTCCCAACTTTAGATGTTATAACTTCCAGTCTGAGACAGTCAGGTACTGTTCAAAATCTAGCAGCCTAAGTAAACTCTGACGCACTATTATTCAGTTGTTAGTTTGTTCCCACTTGCCATCAACAGATCTTCATCTCACTCAGCAGCTTCAGACTGTGATGGATTTCTGAGTGAGCACTACAGGCTCTCCAGGGAGTGGAGTACATATTGAAGAATGCAACTTTAAAAGATTGAGACACTAATAGCAATGGTTTCATCAGAACGTGTAAGTTTCATAAATTCGTCCCTACTTAAAATCTGTTGTGCACAAGAGCATGTGAAATACAGGGTACATACTGTCCCTTCCCATCAAGCAATTGATCAAGTACAGTGCAAACTGGTTGTTGAACGAAGCTCTCTCTCTGCCACATTAGCGAGCCTTCAATGGGAAGTAAATGTTGGCACAGTACTTATGACTTAGAGACCCCACTGTTATGCAATACACTGAAAATAAGCAGATATGTTAAGTTATATGCACAATCAACTTTGGCCTCCAGAGTGATCTATTACATGATCATTGTTCTTTATCTCTTCTATTTAAATTATCTGTGTGCAGAGTAATCAAGCATGAAAACTTAAAAATGGACCAAATCTCTTGATATTAGCAGCAGCACATGTTTTGTGAAGTCAGCAACTGATGCAGGAACGAGTCTGGATAGCTCAGTCTGTAGAGCGTCAGATTTTTAATCGGAGGGGCAGCAGGTTGGCTCAATGCTTAGCACTGCTGCCTCACAGTGCCAGGGACCTGCGTTCAATTCCAGCTTTGGTGACAGTGTAGAGTCTGCATATTCTCCCAGGGTCTGAGAGAATTTCTTCTGGGTGCTCCAGTTTCCTCCCACAGTCTAAAGTGTGCAGTTTAGGTGGATTAGTTATGCTGAATTGTCTTGTACTGTTCAGAGATTTGAATATGCTTCATTGTCATGTGCATTCAATATGAGTGTAAAGCACGTACTGTCGCTCGTACATAACCGTTATTCACAGAATAAAATTAGAAAAAGATAACTCAATGGAGAGTCCAACTTTTCCTTCTCCACTACTACAGCATACTGCTGCTAGAGTCCTGCTCCAGGCTTCCCAGGTCACAGCATGCCACCGAGAAAGCACCGTGCTTCAAGCTACACCAGCTCACACCATGCCACCAAGCACACGTCCTGCTTTGGACTACACCAGCCCACGCCATGCTGCTGAGACAGTATGCCGTTCTGGGCTACACCAGCTCACGCCATGCCACCAAGACAGTGTCCTGCTTCAGGCTACACCAGCCCACGCCATGTCACCAAGAGTGTCCCCTGCTTCCGGCTTTCAAGCCCTCGCCATGCCGAAGGGAGAGTCACACTCTAGGTTTCACAGGCTGATTGATCATCTTTGTAGCTATGCTGGCGCTGAAACTGCCACTGCAGCTCCAGAGCCCATTGAAGCCACCTCCTGCTGAAGAGCTCTTTATCAGGTACATTTGATGGCAAAAGAAAAATGCAGACAAAAGGACAATCCCAAGCACAGGAGCCTGAATGCTGCCTACTCCGCCACCATGGAGGATGTACAGGCCAGGGTGGTTAAGCATGGTAAATATGGGATGCTTTTCAGAGGGTCAGTGCAGACTGAAAGGATGGGCCAAATAGCTTCTACCTGTACTATAGGGGTTGTATGAATCTTCGATTTAGTACTTAAAGATTCTCTGGTGCTACTTTCTTGAACAAAAAGTGAAAGCATGCAATAGCATGTAAATAAAACAGGCTGGCAACTTAACTATGACGCATTAAACTGCTACTGCAATTACAATGTAATACAAACCATGACCTCTGCTCTGAAGAGTCATATCAGACTCAAAACTAACTATATTTCTCTCTCCACAGATGCTTCCAGACCATTTGTTTTTGTTTCAAATTTCCAGCATCCAAACTATTCTGCTTTTATTCACCAAGATCAAACACTTTTTGTTAATCCAATTTAATCTATCAAATCACTTTACTATATGTCTACCAGTACAGGAAAATTAACCAATCAAAACTTTTCAGAAGCAACAGACAATGGAACTACTTTATCAAAAGCAAGTGGACGGCAAGTCGCTATGCAGCATGAAGACAATGCTTGTCATTTCACAACGGTTAAAATTATTTAAGACTAACTATTATGAATTACTTAATTTCCAAAGTGATCCATATTGAGAAAGTTCAGACAGTTGCCCAAGGCTGGATTCGAACCCAAGTTCCTGGCACTGTAAAAGTGATCAATTTCTTTTGGATGCTATTTAAAAATCACCCAACAAAATCATTGTGCAACTTTGAAACATCCACCTCGTGGCACAGTGATACTGTCCCTATCCCTGGACCGAGACTCAGGTTCCAGGCATACCTGTTCCTTGGGCGTAATTACATCTCTGAACAGGATGATTAGAAAAATAATTTTAAAAATCCACTTTCATGAAACTGTGCACCTGTACCCCCAGTTATCTGTTTGGCAACACAACCGAGGGCCAAAATGCAAAACATCACATTTACCTAAATTAAACTCCATCTACCATATCTCGGCCCATTGGCCCATTTGATCAAGGTACCGTTATACTTAATCTTCTTCACTGTCAACTACACGCCTATTTTGGTGCCATCTGCAAACTTACTAAATTGCCAAGGTCTTCTTCCTAGGATAGGAGAGTTCAAAACTAGAGGACATAGGTTTATGGTAAGAAGGGAAAGATTTAAAAAGCACCTGAAGAGTAGATTCTTCATGCATGGAACAAACGTCTGGAGAAAAATGATGGAGGCGGGTATGACTACAACATTTAAAAGGCATTTGGATAGGCATATGAATAGAAATGGTTGAGGATATGGGCCAAACGCTGGCAAATAGGACTAGGTCAGATTGGGACGTTTGGTTGGCATGGACGAGTCGGACCAAAGTGTCTGTTTCTGTGCTGTATGACTCTGTTGGACCTATAATGTAATGTGGAGCATCTCAATTTCATAAGTGAATTATGAAAGCCTCAAAAAAAGCAAATGATAGTTCAAATAACCTTTAAAAGGCAAAATAGGTTAAATTATTTACAAAAAAAGAAATTCAGCAGCAGAAAACTGAACAAATACATTCTATGTCAAGAAAATGTCATATTTCAGTTGTGCAACTTTATTACAGTAAAGCTATTACTGCAATAAAAGTGCCACTTCAAGGCAAGTACAGAGCAAACTTCAAGCTGATTCTAGAAATTTCTCTGGACTCTTTATTGCCCTGAATAAACTCATACCCAATTCAGAGCAGCTCAAGAGTTATTTAATGCAAGTGAAAAACTATGATTTTACTCACCCATTGACATAGAATTAGAGAAGTTCAAAAAGTGGTGCAAATAAACAAGACGCGGTTGATTTTATTTTTAAGGCAAACAGTCAAATTAAGAGGCAAAAGAACCATTTTTATCTATACTCTATTATACTTGATGTTTTAGTTCTGGACAAATCTTCGTTTTGCCCAGATGCCTATCTATATTAAAACTTGCATTTACATAGCATCTGAAACAAAAGTAAGTGACCAAGAGTGCTTCACAAGAGCACAATATATTAAAGTTCCACACTAAGACAAAGATGGCCAATAACTTGGCCAAAAAGATACTGACACTTCAATCCAAAGGAGGAGCAAAAGAAAGGCAGAGATACTTACAAAGTTCTAGAGCTGAGCCTTGGCCAGCAAGGATGGAGCTATTACAATCAGAAGGCTCAGGAAGCCAGATGTTTGAGTGGTGGGGTTGCAGAGGCAGATTTGAAAGCATGGATGCAAATAGCAGATCGATCAGGAGCCAAATAGCAGATTAGCAGGGAAGGATCTACAGGACTTGGTACACGGGCAAAGTTTTGGATTATTTTCAAATTCATAAAGGGTAGAGCATGGAAGGCCAACCAGGATTACCTCAAGGTAGCTGAGGGGTCAAAAAACATGGATAAGGGTTTCAGCAGCATTAAGCTGAGACAAAGTGCCTTTGTCTCAGCCACCTTAAAAAAATTCAAGAAGACAACATAAAGAAACCCACATGTTTACAATAGTAGAATGTCCCGATTCACTTGTGGTTGATTTGATTCCTGTACATCAAGAAAATTGTTAACGAAATACATTTTGTGGTCTTCAATTATTTTCAGAATCATCTCAATGAACTCCTACATAAAGCCGGAGTCCTGAAACTGAACTTCTACATTGATGGCCGTTGTCCATATGCAGGATACTATGCAGCAGCATTGATATGAAACAATTTTTTTCCAGCTTACAACAATATAAAACCACTTGGAAAGGAATAGCAAAGTTTTGAGCAAATATATTTACAGCTGAACAAAGCCTACTTTAAAGGAACAGAAAGGGTGTTATTTGCCTACTTACACAAATTTAAAAATCATGAATTTGAAATTCAAACTGATGGAATAAACTCAGTATCATTGTCAAAGCTGAGAGATTCCTTTCATAACAAACTGCAGCAACAGCAAGCCCCACATAAATGGAAGACCTCTTTTCACACAGGCTAATTATAATAATGGCAAACAAATACTTAACTAGATATAAACAATTCACCAATTAATAGTAAATGCTTAAACATAACAGAGTTTCTTCACAATACCACCAACCCCTTGGATCGCCATTGCAAGTGTTTGAAATTAAAACAATGTTCTCTGCAAATTATTATAGTGGACATGCTGGATATCCTGAATGCTAATTTCAACTTTAATTATTTAATTCCATATTTTCCAGCATTCAAACATTTATGATGTTAAAACTACAGATTTGGAATACTTCTCACATCACTGGATACTCACCATTTCACATATTTTTGAAAGTACGCGCCCATACACACAACATACTGCATGCATATTTAAATCCGCCTTGTAAGAAGTACATAGTTCAACCTTACACTTAATGACAAACACATGACTGATCTAGACATTGAGATAAATGTATCTAAAGACATAGAAACGCACTAAAGATTTCTGAAATCAAAGCTATTCGACCCTTAATGTAAATCAAACAAGTTACATCAGGTTATTTTGTGAATGCTACGCTTTTTGCCTGCCTTTTGCGTCAGGGCTCTTTTACCTGGAGTAGTCCCTGGCGAGACCCAAAGATGCTGTTTCGCTCCACAAATGCCCTTTCGAAATACTATAACATAACTGAAATAATTTTATCCTAAAATTAAGTATTTGCGATAATTCAGGATTTTCAAAGTGTTCGATGCTCCCGACTGTAACTGGACCCCTCATCGACTTTCCCACGTTGCAAACAGTCTATATTGCACCTGCCAAATAATGGACCCTTCCAAAAAAAAAATCACGAATACATATTTTCCTTCAATTGCGGGCGTGGGGGTGGAAAGAGAGCAAATTATGCAAGTAATGTTTCGCTTTATGAAACCAACCCTGATTGAGAAAGGAGTGGAGGGGGGGTGGTGGTTAAGGAAAGAGATGAAGCATCGAGATGAATCTGGAAGACGTTAACCGTCGAGGACGAGATTACCCTTGAAGACAAGAAAAACGTGGGGTGGGGAAAGAAAAAAAAGTCTAACGCTGGAGCGGATAAATAGACGAGGCGAGGAAGGAGCCGCTAGCAACACTCCCTATCTTTCCTGGTTAATACTCGTGTGCGCGCGCCCGCGGAGTGGGATAACTGTTTATAAAGAATTTTTTTTAAGCTCAGCAGCAATGCAACCTCCTTCTGTTTGCGGGACGTACATCGAGATGGTGGGGGGACTGTTGTTTAAAACGTTGACCATCCAACTCCAAGGGGGGGGAAGAGAGACAGAGAGAGACAGAGACACGGAGTGTGTGTGTGTGTGTGTGGGTCTCCTCCAACATGGCGGACAGGAAATGGCAGCTGAAGAACATTCCAGTGAGCCGGCATCATCATCACCACCGCCGCCACCAGCACTACCACCATCATCACCAACACCACCATCCACAGGCCGGGGCCTGCGGCCTGCCCGCCCCGACTCACGCCGACAGAAGTAGAGGAAAAGGCCACCAACCGTCTACCCTCTCCCCCAGCGGCACCGCGCCTCATTCCCTCAGAAAAGAGGCTGTGAGTGAAGGAGGAGGTGGAGGGAAAGACAAGAGACAGACGGCGACACGGTTACCAGGAGGAGGAGGTGGTGGGAATATTAGATCCGGCACGGCCTTCAGGGGCCTAAAGAGTGTAACTGAAGCCACCAAGGTCACCACGGACCACGGCTGCAAACCTACACCCCCTCCCACCCCCGCAGCCCCCACCACCATCATCAACCGACATTTTTTTATGTAACCTCTCCCCGTCAATAACATTTACACCGGTTGATAAGATCTTGGGTTGCGCTCTCACCTGCTTTCTTCTTCTTTTTCTTCGTTTTCTGACCGTCTGAGACATCGCTTACTTTGGTGATTAGGTCGCCGGCGGCCTGCTGCTGTTGGGCGTCTCCATTGGTGAGAGGAGCGGGAGCTAAGGGCTGCTCGCGGCCGCACTTTTCGTCCATTGAACGCGGGGGAGGGGGTGGGGGGGAAGAGAAAGAGAGAGGGAGGGAGAGACAGACAGGCAGACGGGGAGGTGGCACTGCGCCTGCGTCCTACGTTTACCCGACTGGCGGCAGCTGATTCGACACGCCCGGCCTGATCTGCTCCCCGCTTTCTCCCCCCCACCGGCTATGTCTCTCCCACTCACTCCCTGCCTCTGCCCCTCACCACGCGCGTAGCGCTCTACTCCGAACGGCACATTCGACACGGTCCTTCCTTCCTTCCTTCCTTCTCCCCTCTTCCCCGCGCTCGCGCGCACACCCCTCCCGGTCTCGTGGCGAACGCAAGACCCAATTGTTTGATGAGTTGGCGCGAGGGGCCGACGTGACGCGAGGGGCCGAACGGCCTCTTTCCTTCTTCTCCCACCCCCTCGATTGAAGAGTCACCGAACTCGAAAGGTTAGCTCGGCCTCCCTCGCCGCAGGTCGGTGCTGATTTTGTTGAGAATGGATAGAATATCCCTTTACCGTCGGCCGACAATTTCTGGGGTTTTGGTATATTTTTTTGCGCCTCGGCCGACAATTTCTGTTTTCTTTTTGTCTTTCCGTGCTGTTTATTTTTTAAAAAAAAAACAAGTCCGCGATTCCGTGCAAAGAAAATAAAACCGCGGATGCTGGAAATCAGAAACAAACTCTCGGCTTCCGAAGCAGGGTCATTGCACCCGAAACGGTAACTCTTGATTTCTCTCCACAGGTGCTGCCGTGCCCGCAGAGTTTTTCCAACAATTTCCGTCTTTATCGGCTATGGTTCCACATCCAGACCCCAAAACCGCCTACATCTTCCCCAGTTCGTAAAATTTTCCTTTCAGGGTAACCATAAAAGAGGGATTGGTAAATGCAGGCCACTCTGCCCATCCAATCTGCAGGCTTCTCAACCAGATCTTTGATGATCAGATAATCCTCAACTCCAGGAAGGGTAGTTGGAGTGTCCCTATCTCTGGATTAGGAGTCCCGGATAGGTCCTTGACAATTCACCCTATCCATGCCTCATGTTTTTATAAACCTTTACAAGGTCACCCCTCAGCTTCCAACCCTCCAGGGAACAGGTTCAACACCCACCTGCTGCTGAGGTGTGTATTAACATTTCTGAGCCAGTTGGTTGGAAATGATCTGATCTTCAGTTTCACTATTTTCCCCACAACCTTTTGTGATTAAACATCTATCTATTTCAACTTTGCATATACTTAAGTGATCCAACCTCTACAGACCTCAATGCTAAAGAATTCCATACATTTACGGTTCTGAGAGAATAAATTCCTCCTCCTCCTACCTAAAAACCGAAAGAACTGAGGATGCTGTAAATCAGGAACAAAAAAGAAGTTTGGTAGCATCTGTGAAGGAAAATACAGAGTTAACGTTTCTGGTCTGGTGACCCTTCCTCAGTTCTGAGGAAGGGTCACCGGACCTGAAACGTTATGTCTTTTCCTCCTCCTATCTGTCTTAAATGGACAACCACTTTGAGGTTATGTCCTCTGGCTCTGGACTGGAAGACAAGGGAAACAAGTCTGAATGCTTCAATTGAACCCGACACTTGTAATACACACACAAATTATGTCCTGTCATAAATATAACAAATAAATATATAAAGTTATTCTTTCAGGGCAGGTGGCAATTGAACGTAAAGCTTGCCAAGAGGTAGGGCCACTACTTACAGCACCACAAGGCCCTGACTTGGAAGTATATCGTTGTTTCTTCACTATCACTAGGTCAAAATCCTGGAATTCCTTCCCTAGCATGTTGTGGGTCTATCCACAGCTCATGGCCTGCAGTGGAACACGCTACCTACAATCGTCTCAAGGGCAGTTAGTGATGGGCAATAAATGCTGGCCCAGCCAGTGAAGCCCATATTCCATGAATGAATTTTTAAACAATTAAATAAGTGTATATAAATAACTCTGTATACTTTCATTTGAATCATTGAATCTCTAGAGTGCAGAAGCAGGCCATTTGGCCCAGCAAGTCCACACCATCCGTCCAAGAGTAACCCTGCGTTTCCCATGGCTAATCCGTCTAGCTTGCACATCCCTGGACACTCTAGGCAATTTAGCATGGCCAATCCACCTAACCTGCACACCTTTGGACTTTGGGAGGAAACCAGAGCATCTGGCGGAAAAATGGGTGAATGTGCAAACTCCACACACACACTGTCACCCAAGGCTGGAATCAAACCAGTTCCTTGGTGCTGTGAGGCAGAAGTGCTAACCATTGTGCTGCCAGACCTGCTTTCTAGTTTTGGTGATCGGCCACTAACATAATAGATTATATTGCCTTCATTGCCTTATGTTTGTTAGAATGGTGGAGCAGGCATGCTGGACTGAATGGCCTCTTTCTGTACTTTGTCACTCAATTTTAAAAAATGCACTTGCATTAATTTAATGCCTTTTGGGACCATAGGTTGTTACTTGGCTTTTTAAAGCAAAGCGACTTGAGATAACTGGTGGTTGTGAATAGTAAAAGGACTAAACAAATGCCAATCTCTCTTTTTAAGAATGTTATGATAGAGTGATGTGCTTTATCATTGTGTAAAAGACTGGGATGATAGAAAGGGCATGAAGGGTCAAATGGCCTTCTGTGCCTTATCATCACACAAAAATATAGCACTTTCAAAATAGTAGGACATCCCAAACCTCTTTGCGAGTAATGATTTAATTTTGCAGTTTTTTATTATTCACTCGTGGGATGTGGATGCCAGTTGGTGGCCAGCATATATTGCCTGTCCCTAGTTGCCTGTGAGAAGGCGGTGGTTAGCTGCCTCTTGAACCACTGCAGTTCATGTGGTGTAGGTAGACAAACAATATAACCAGGGAGGGAGATTCAGGATATTAACCCAATGACACTGAAGGAACAGCAATATATTTACGTCAGGATGGTGAATGGCTAGGAGGGAAACTTGCAGGCAGTGGTGTTCTCATGTATCTGCTGTCCTTATGTTGTATTGCAGACAATGCAGAAACAAATTTGAGCACAGCAAGCTCCCATATACACCATTGTCATAACAACCAATTATGAATTTTGTCATGTTGACAGAGGGATAAATATTGCCCAATACATCAGTGATAACGCAATCAGTAATTTTTTAATCCTTTATTGCCAAATAAATTTGGAAGCTGATGTTATTTTCATCACAGCCTGTTGAGGCAAATTTAGAAATATTGCACATATGTAGCATCTTTAATATAAAATACCAGTCCAAGGAGATTCATGAGGGAAAAATTAACACAGACAACAGAGACTTGGGCGTCTAGAGAGTTTGTGTAATGGTATATTTGTAAAGAGGGTCCTGTGTGAGGAAAGAGAGTTGGAGAGATTTAAATATGGTATTGCAGAATTTGGTGACTAATTTAAGACTGAAGACACAGCCATGAACGGTGGAGTTAGGAATGGAGGCTAGGCAAGAGATCATGATTGCAAGAATGTTCTCACAGATTTGACCTGCTAGACGAAGTTAGAGATATTGGCAGGGATGAAGCCAATAAGGGAATAGACCAATAATGTAAAATCAAACGTCAAGGATAATTTGATATGTCAAAGGTATAAAACATTTGAGCAGAGCAAGGAAAAGATGCACATCACAATCCCAGAGATATTTTGTGAATTTGATTCAGCTGATCACCATAAGGGGAGCAAGGGTTATGGGAAAAAGGCAACAGAATGGGGCTTAGAAACATATCAGCCATGGTTGAATGGCAGACCAGACTTGATGGGCTGAATGGTCCAATTCTATCCTTGTATGTTATGGTCTTACAGAATAGGTAGACACCTCTCTGAAGAGTTTAAGCAGACATGGAGTTTTGGAAGAGATAAATGTGAATTTGTCTTTGACATCTTCCAGGACTTTGGAGAGGAAAGGGCATTTGGGATGAGATGAAAAGATAGAATTGTCAAGGATGGCTTATAAGGGAATGATTGATGGTGGCACATTTGATAGAGAATGAAAAAGAACCTGAGGAGACGGAGGCATTAAATTAATAGTTAGCCTTTGATCAAGATGATAAGATGCATTGTCTGCAGTTTAGTAGGAATAGAACATTAGAAAAAAAGCAGAAGTTGTGTTTCATAGACAGTGAAACATGATGACGATGATCTCATGAGGAATAAAAGGGGATTGGTAAAAACTAGAGACAAATGTGAAGTCCAAACATGCCATTAGGAGAAGATTGCTTTGATTGGCAGAGGAAGTGATGTATGGTCTCTTTCTTAATGACAAAGTCTATGAGCTTCTTGCACTTATCAGAATTAGTGACTTTAGTCCATATTGGAACTTCAACTTACATTCTTATGACTCCAAGGAAAGAGTGCTATCAATTGTCAATCTGACAGATACCCAACTTCTGGTACCAGTACAACTGAGAACTAGAAAAAGCTAACCAACAGTTTCAAAAAAGCTAATGGTTCAGAGGTTGATCTAAATGAATGAGGCTGAAACTGAGCATAAGTTATAATGTCATCTACTGGCTAAACTCCCACATGTGAATATTTGCGTGGCAAAAATTTTAAAGTGTAAAGAAGTGTAAAATGTAGTCATGACGTCTATAAAAATTGTTGAAGCCATTGTAATGTTTCCTACATTGAAACAGTGACCACATGTCATTAGTACTTAATTGACTGGAAAGTATTTTGGAACATCCTGAGGTCATGTATGACAATAAAAAGGCAAGTTATTTTTTCAAGCCTTCCTTTCAAATATAGGTTAATGTCTCTTGATATGTTGAATTGAAGAATGTTACATAATAACATCCAGTTTTATCACAGATAATAACTTGCAAGTTATATTGTTCTCTTCATTGTGAAAATGTTGACGTTAGCATTTCAAGTGGAAGAAAGTAGAATAAAATAATCTTAGAATGGCCCAAAGAACTTAACAGCCATTGAAATATAGTATAGTCACTTTGCAATGTAAGAAACACTGTCAATTTGTGCACAACAAACAGCTACAAGTAGAAACATGATAAGGACCAGATAACAAGGTGCAGGGCTGGATGAACACAGCAGGCCAAGCAGCATCATAGGAGCAGAGAGGCTGACGTTTCGGGCCTAGACCCTTCATCAGAAAAGGCTCGGGGACCGCTTTGCACAAAAAAGAATCCCCCTCGTCCTCAAGGACCAGATAATCTGTTTTTGTGTTGGAGGTTGAGTGAA